>NC_064562.1:16849371-17563871 GCF_937001465.1 Orcinus orca | reverse complement strand
GGTAGAACCGTTAGACAAGGGAGTTCCACACAAAGAGCAAACCATAGTCTCATCAAGGAATACCCCTTACCCTATGATAAGGAGTTTTTATATAGCCTGCCACTGAGATTTCTAGATGTCTGCATACCAATAACTGCTATGTATCTCCCACTCTGCCCTTTTCAAATACGATTTTCTATTGTGGTCATCCTGTCCCAACTGTGCTACTGTATATTGGGTGTAGGGGGAGCTAAAGCTCTATTTCAAGAGCATCAGACCAGAGTAGATATACATGGACCTAATAAAGATCACTACACTCATATTACATCAATATCCTGGACTTCAAATTGTATGAACACCAGATAGGACTTCAGAATGTATCTCTTTAGGAAAGGGGTAAGTTGGAAAAAGTACAAAATGATATTTGGGGATCAGATGGATACACTGTGTCAGAGGCTGCTATGGGTTCACCAAAAGCTACATTCCCTTTCTTCTGGGGAACACAGTTAGACCACATTTTTTATTTAGGTATGTCCCTGTGACTGAGTTACGGCCAGTGGAATGTGGACACAAGTGATGTGTGATACCTTGAAGCCTAACTCCTAAAAATCCTCAAATGATCCCCATACTTCTTTGCAGAGAATTCACCAGAGGAGCTTACCTACCTAGGGAATGCAGCGTGATGAGAGAGGAGGAGCCACAGGCTCTAAGACACCACTTGGAGATCTGCTTTACTCATGACAGACTGGTGCATGACCAAAAAAAATTTTATGGCTGAAGCCACTGACTTTTGAGGTTGTTTGTTACAGTAGTTAGTACATTCTGACTAACATACTGAGTCAGTAACTCTATTGCATTGAATTTTTTCCCCTAAGCTTGTTGTCAGGTAAAAAGAAAAAATAAATGAATAAATAAATATATATATATATAAAGTTATGCTTATAACAACAATACTTAGAAAAATAACATCTATTAAATTATAGTTCTCTATATAACTGAATATTTTGTATTATTTAAAATGATACATGTATCAAGGTTGAAATAGATTTAAGCTATATTGTTTATGAAAAAACTTTTATAATGAAATTACGAGTGCATTTTCACTTTCCTCTTCATTGCTTTTACTACTGTCTGACTGATTTACCTTTACCATGTACTTATAATCAGAAGTTTTAAAAAGGTATTTTCTTTTTTTTACATTTTTATTTTATCTTGGAGTATAGTTGATTAACAATGTTGTGTAAAAAGGTATTTTTTAAAATAAACTTAAATTAAAAGACAACCTAACAAATGAGAGAAGATATTTGCAAATCATGTATCTTTAAGGAGTTAATATCCAAAATATGCAAAGAACTCATAAAACTCAACAGCAAAATATTCAAACAAACCAACTGGAAAATGGGCAGAGGACCTGAATAGACATTTTTCAAAAGAAGACGTACAGGTGATCAACAGGTACATGAAAAGATGTTCAACAAATGCAAATCAAAACTACAATGAGATATCACCTCACAACTGTTAGAATGGCTATTATTAAAAAGACCACAAATAACAAATGTTGGCTAGGATGTGGTGAAAGGGCAACACTTACATCCTATTGGTGGGAATATAAATTGGTGCAACCACTATGGAGAACAGTATGGAAGTTCCTCAGAATATTAAGAACAGCATTACCATATTATCCAGCTCTTCCACTTCTGGGTATCTATCCAAAGAATAGGAAAACACTAATTCAAAAAGATATATGTACCCCAATGTTCACAGTAGCATTATTTACTTACAATAGCCAAGATATGGAAACAACCTAAGTGTCCATCAACAGATGAATGGATAAGGAACAGTGTGTGTGTGTATATATATATATACACACATACTACTACTCAGCCATAAAAAAGATGAAATCTTGCAATTTGTCACAACATGGATATACCTTAAGGGTAATATGCTAAGTGAAATAAGTCAGACTGAAAAAGACAAATACCGTAAGATTTTACTCATATATTGAATATAAAAAACAAACAAAAATAAATGAACAAACCAAACAAAAACAAACATGGAGATACAGAGAACAGAATGTTGGTTACCAGAGGGAATGGAGAGGGGAGGGCAAAATGAGTAAAGGAGTTCAACTGTATTGTGAAAACTAAATTTTTGGTGGTGAGCATGTGTAGTGTATATAAAAGTAGAAAGATAACACCGTACACATGAAAATTAAACTTATATGTTATAAAAAAGTTATCTCAATAATAAAAAAGGAAGATAAGATAAAAATGAAAAAAATAAAATAAAAGTAAATTTTATCTACCAGGCATATGAGATTTAATTTGCACATTGAATCTAACACAGATTGTGCCTTTCCCAAATCAGTTTTAGTGAGTCTGAATTTTTCTGGAAGATAGAAGAGTTCTTCCAATCATCTGAGCCTGCTTCTCTTTAAATAGGTAAAGATAACTTGGGGGGAAATTAATGTCATCACTGTCCTGCTATATTGGAGTAAGATTATTTTAGAACGATAAAGTCAAGCCTTAATGAACTCCTTGAAGAATTTTTGAAGGCCCTCAAACTAGCCATTAATGGAATTAGTTGTTTTAAAACCTATGTCTGGGACTTCCCTGGTGGTCCAGTGGGTAAGACTCTGTGCTCCCAATGCAGGGAATACGAGTTTGATCCCTGGTCGGGGAACTAGATCCCACATACATGCCACAACTGAGAGTTCACATGTCACAACTAAGAAGTCCGCATGCCACAACTAAAAAAAAAAAAAAAAAGATCCCGCATGCCACAACAAAGATCACGAGTGCTGCAACTAAGATCTGGCACAGCCTAAATAAATAAATAAATATTTTAAAACAAAAACAAAACCACATATGTCCATCCAACTTACCCAACCTTAGTTTCTTTAGTAAACCACTATGTTCTAATCATTAGTCTATATCTATGCCCATAATCTGCAGTCCTTAGATTTGAGTCAGACTCATAATTTACTTCTCCATCTCAGTCCTGCCATTCTACTGAATAAATTTTATATTTATATAGATGGTGTTTTAATTTCCTACTGGTGCCATAACAAATTACCACAATTTGGGTGGCTTAGAACAACAGAAATTTATTCTCTCATAGTTCTGGAGGATAGAAGTCAAAAGTCAAGGTGTTGGGAGGGCCATACTCTATCAGAAATTCTGGGGGAAGAATCCTTCCTAGCTCACCTCTTCTAGCTCCTGTTGGCTGCCAGCAGTCCTTGGCACTCTCTGACTTGTAGATGCATCACTCCAATCTCTGTTCCTTCTTCATGCGGAAGATGTTTGTCTGTGTCTCTATATCTGAATTTCCCTCTTATTATAAGGAAATCAATCATATTAGATTTAAGGCCCACCCTATTCCAGCACAGCCTCATCTTAACTTTATATCTACACGGACCTTATTTCCAAATAAGGTCACATTCATAAGCTCCAGATGGAAATGAATTTTGGGGAGACATTATTCAAACCAGATGGTGCATCCCAAAACTCTGTTTTTTAAATTTTCTCATTTTCAACAAGATTATACAGTCACACTCTCTTTCTGTCATATGTTAGTACTTGTTATAACCTGAAGCCCCTTCACTTCTGAAATATTAAATTCAAACTTTCCATTCTCTGACCGATTTTTTTTCCTTTTTATTTGCTTTTCCCTGTCCCTTCAATATCTACACTTCAATTCATCCCTCTAATTCTCCTGATGCATCAATCCCTTCTTGTCTTTGTTCAAATTAATATTCTGTCCCAGATTTGGTGGTCTATATATTGGAAATATTTTTACTATCTCTCTGCCTTATTCCTATCTTTTTGTCAAACACATCTAGCAAAACTCCAAACCCTGGATGAATAGAGTATCTATCTTTGTTTGTACCTGTGCCCAGGATCATCAGCCTATGTGCAAAATTATTCATATAATCAATTAGACTGTTATCACCATGAATTTGGTATAAAAATATGAAGTGAGATTTCAACATTCCTCAGTAATTATACAGGGTATCTATTCAGGTCACTTTCTCATTTTCCTAAATTACAGGTTTCAGGCTTTCTGTGACTATTTCTATCAGTAGTTGACACTGACTAGAGCTTCCTCTTAGGAATGCCCTTGGCTTTCACAGCTCTTTTCTTCTCTAGCCTCTCTTTCTTAGTACTCTTTGCAGGACCTCGTTTCATTTTTGCTTCCTCTTAATATTGATATATTGGTGAAACAAGGTTCTGTTTAAACCTATTTTTATCTCATTCTATATACATACTAGCAAGGCAATATTATTCATTTCCATGGTTTTGATTATAATTTATATATTGAAGATATACACTCATTTAAAATATCCAATTATTTCTTTCTTCTAGGCATCAGGTCTACATATCAAATTGCTTACTAGATAACTTCACTTGAATGTTTTATTGGTCAGCTCAGATTGCCATAGCAAAATACCATAGGCTGAGTGGCTTAAACAACAGAAATATATTTCTCACAGTTCTGGAGACTGGAGAGTCCAAGATCAGGGTGCCAGCATGGTTAGGTTCTAGTGAGGACTCTCTGGCTTGCAGCTGGCTGCCTACTTGCTTTGCCCTCACACGGTGGGGACAAAGACAGAGAATGAATTCTCTGGTGTCTCCTAAAAGAGCACTAAAAATCCCAACATGAGGGTCCCACCCTCATGACCTAATCTAAGTCTAATTACTTCAACGAAGTCTCATCTCTAAATATCAACACTTTGGGGATTAAGGACACATTTTAGTCCATAGTAGGTGTATACAGGTATATCAGCTACAATGTGTTGCATGATTATCCCCTTGTCTTTAACACCAAACCTATCTATTCCCTGATATACTTAATTATACTGACATCCATCCTTCTGCCAAATCATAAAACTTAACACATTTGACCTTTCCTCCTCCTTCAAACACCAAGTTTTTTCATCTATCCATTTTAAAAATGCTGAATACCAACAGGATACCAGGCACTGTGCTAGGAACTGGGTTAACCACAGAGAGAAAGAATAGATGTAATTCCATCCCTAATGGAGCTAAAATTCTGGTGTTGGACACAAATCACAAGCGTTAGTTCCATAATCATGCAAGTATATAAAATGTTACAAGTGTGATGAGTGGTATGAATGTTAGGGACATTGCACTAAAATAACACAATTTAACTTAGGGATATCAGAAAAGATAGCCTGAGTAAGTGAAGATTGGGTTGAGATGTGAAACAAGAGTAAGAATTTTACCATGCAAAAAAGAAAGAAGAGGAACAGGTCTTTTATCTTCCTTAGATTTATTCCTAGGTATTTCATTCTTTTTGATGCAACTGTGAATGGGATTAATTTCTTAATTACTCTTTCTGATAGCTCATTATTAGTGTATATAAACACACCAGATTTCTGTACATGAATTTCATATCCTGCAACTTTATTATGTTGAGATATGTCCCTCTTTACCCATCTTCTTGAGAACCTTTATCATAAATCGATATTAAATTTTGTCAGTAGTTTGTTCTATATCTGTTGAGATTATCTATCATATCATCTTAATGCTTCAATTTATTAATGTGGTACATCACATTGGTTGATTTGTGGATATTGAACCACCATTGCATCCCTGGGACAAATCCCACTTGATCATGAGCAATGATCCTTTTAATGTATTGTTGAATTTAGTTTGCTAGTATTTTTTGAGGATTTTTACATCTAGGTTTTTCAGTAGTATTGACCTGTAATTTTCTTCTTTTGTGATGTTCTTGTCTGGTTTTGGTATCAGGGTAATGCTGGCCTTGTTGAATGAGTTTGGAAGCATTCCTTTCTCTTCAATTTCTTTGGAATAATTTGAGAACTATAGGCATTAACTATCATCTAATGCTTGATAGAATTAACCTGTGAGGCCATCTGGTCCTGGACTTTTGTTTGTTGGGAGTTTTCCTTTTTAAAATCACAGATTCAATTTCATTACTAGTAATTGGTGTGTTCATATTTTGTATTTCTTCCTGATTCAGTCTTGTGAGATTTTACCACTGGGAATTTATTCATTTCTTCTAGGTTGTCCATCTTATTGGTGTGTAATTGTTCATAATAACCTCTTATGATCTTTTGTATTTCTGTGGTGTCAGTTGTAATTTCTCCTTTAGCATTTTTTATTTTATTAATTTGGGCCCTCTCTTTTTTTCTTGATGAGTCTGCCTAAAGGCTTATTAATTTTGTTTATCCTTTCAAAGGACCAGCTCTTAGTATCACTGATCTCTTCCATTGTTTTTAAAATCTCTACTTCATTTATTTCCACTTTGATCTTTTTTGTTTCTTTCCCTCTAACTTGCTTGTTTTTTATTTCTTTTAGGTGTAAGGTTAGGTTGTTTATTTGAGATTTTTTCTTGTTTCCTAATATAGGCTTGTATCACTATAAACTTCCCTCTTTGAACTGCATTTTCTATATCCCACAGGTTTTGGGTCATTGTGTTTCCATTTTCATTTGTTTTCAGTTAGTTTTTGATTTCCTTTTTGATTTCTTTCTTTCTATGTTTAGTAGCATACATGTAGCCTCCACATGTTTGTGCTTTTTGCAGTTTTTTCTCTTGTAGTTTTTTCTAGTCTTATAGTGTTGTGGTTGGAAAAGATGTTTGATATAATCTCAATCTTTTTAAATTTATTAAGTCTTGTTTTGTGGCCTAGCATGTGATCTATCCTGGAGAATGTCCAATTTGAATTTGAAAAGAATGTGTATTCTGCCTTTGGATGGAATGTTCTATGTATATCTATTAAGTTCACCTGGTCCAATGTGTCATTTAAGACCAGTGTTTCCTTATTGATTTTCTGTCTAGATGATCTGTCCATTGATTTAAATAGGTTGTTAGAGTCTCCTACTATTATTGTATTACTGTCAATTTTCCTTTTATGTTTGTTAACTTTTGGTTTATGTATTTATGTATGTTGAGTGCATATATATTTAAAATTGTTATACATTCTTATTGGATTGCTCCCTTTATCATCATGTAATGTCATTCTTTGTCTTTTGTTATAGTCTTTGTTTTAACATCTATTTTGTCTGATATAAGTATTGCTATCCCAGCTTTCTTCATTTCCATTTGCACGAAATACATTTTTTTCATCCTTTCACTTTCAGTCTGTGTGTGTCTTTAGATCTGAAATGAGTCTTTTGTAGGCAGCATATATATTGGTCTTGTTTTATTATCCATTCAGCTAATGTATGTCTTGTAACTGAAGCATTTAGTCCATTTCCATTTAAAGTAATTTTGATAGATATAAGCTTGTTGCCATTTTGTTCATTGTTTTCTGGTTATTTTTGTAGGCCTTTTTTCTTTTTCCTGTCTTCTTCTTTTGTTCTTTTTCCTTGTGATTTGTTTACTGTCTTTAGTGTTATGTTTGTGTGTGTGGATCTATTGCAGAATTTTGTTTTGTGGTTACCATGAGGTTTATATCTATCTATTTATCAATCAACCTATCTATCATTATTTTAAGTTGATGATCTCTTAATTTTAAAGCATTCTAACAACCTTTACACTTTTACTCCCCACTTTAATGTTTTTTAAGTCATATTTTACATCTTTTTTGTTCTGTGTATTCTTTACTTATTGTGGATACAGACTATTTTACTACTTTTGTCTTTTCTATTAGCTTTATAAGTGGTTGATCAACTACATTTACTGCATGTTTGCCTTTGCCAGTGAAATTTTCTTGTCATAATTTTCATATTTCTAGCTGTAGCCTTCTCTCTCCTTTTAGAGAAGTCCCTTTAACATTTCTTATTAAACTGGTTTAGTGGTGCGGAACTCTTTTAGCTCTCACTTGTCTGTAAAACTCTACCACTCGTTCAAGTCTGAATGATAACCTGTCAGTAAGAGAATTCTTGGTTGTAGGTTTTTTCCTTTTATCACTTTGAATATTTCATGCCTCTCCCTTCTGGCCTGCAAAGTTTCTGCTGACAAGTCAGCTTATAATCTTATGGGAATTCCCTTGTATGTAACCAGCTTTCTCTTGCTGTTTTTAAGATTCTTTATTTTTAATTTTTACCTTCTTAATTATAATGTGTCTTGTTGTGGACCTCTTTGGGTTCATCTTGTTTAGGACTCTTTGTTTGTTTGTTTAGGACTCTTGTGCTTCCTGGACCTAGATGTCTATTTCCTTCCCCAAGTTGGGAAACTTTTCAGCTATTATTTTTTCAAATAAATTCTCTGTTTCTTTCTCTCTCTATTCTCCTTCTGAGACCCTTAGAATGTGAATGTCATTATGAGAACTGCCCTCATTTTTTAAATTCTTTTTTTCTGTTCAGCTTGGTTCATTTCCACTACTCTGTCTTCCAGATCACTGATCTGTTCCTCTGCATCATCTAATCTACTGTTGATTCCTTCTAGTATTTCTGTTATTGTAGTCTTCACTGTTTGGTTCCCTTTTATATTTTCTGACTCTATTGAAATTCTCACTGTGTTCATCCATTTTTCTCCCAAGTTCTTTGAGCATCTTTATGATTATTACCGTGAACTCTGTAGGGGAAACTGCTTATTTCCATTTTGTTTATTTCTTTTTCTGAGGTTATGTCTTGTTACTTCTTTGTAACATGTTCCTCTGTCTCCTTATTTTCTCCCAATTCTCTATGTTTATTTCTATATGTTATGTAGGTTAGTTATGTATCCTGATCTTGGATAAAAGGGCCTATGTAAGATACATCTTATGGGGCCTAGCAATGCATTCCCCTTTGGTCACCAGAGCTATATGCTCTAGGGTAGGGGTGCCCACTGCATGGGTTCTTCTGGTGTGGCAGGGCTGACTACTGTCAGCATGATGGTAGTTGGGGCTGGCCCCCAGCCTGTTTTTTTTTTTTTTTTTTGAGGCCATGCCTTACGCAGTGGCTCTCAGGTCTGCTGGAGGGTGGAATAGGCTTCTTGTGTGATTGGTTACATGGCCCAGAGGGGCATGGGGCTGCTGCCAGCTTACTGTTGGGTGGGCTGGGTCCCTACATTTTTGTTTGGTGAAGAAGATCCTATATTTATTTCAATTTTAGTATTTGCTTAATTTTTGCCTGCATTGGGTCTTTGTTGCTGCATGCGGGCTTTCTCTAGTTGTGGTGAGCGGGGGCTACTCTTTGTTGTGGTGCGCGGACTTCTCATTGCAGTGGCTTCTCTTGTTGTGGAGCATGGGCTCTAGGCATATGGGCTTCAGTAGTTGCAGCATGTGGGCTCACTAGTTGCGGCTCACAGGCTCTATAGTGCAGGCTCAGTAGTTGTGGCGTATGGGTTAGTTGCCCCGTGGCATATGGGATCTTCCTGGACCAGGGATCAAACCTGTGTCCCCTGCCTTGGCAGCCATATTCTTAACTACTGCACCACGAGGGAAGTCCCTAGTATTTGCTTTTTAAAGTGTTTACTTTTTAATTTATCTATGTCTTCTGGGACTATAAACACATTGTATGTAGGATCCATATTTTGGTTATTATCTCTCTAGAACCTGGCATGGTAGTCCCTCAGTAAACAATTGTTTAAGCATAAATTGCATGATTAAATAAATGGATGAATACTATTTAATTTGTATAGTAGGGAATTTGAATCTAATCTGTGTGCCCTAGTGCATAGTACTGTCAGTGCTACTCCAAAAGAGTTCCTTAATAAGAGAAAAATCTCATAATATATTTTTAAATTTTCCTTTCCTTTTATAGCCTGGATTATGTCAATTTATTGACTAGTATCCCAGAGAATATTCTGGTTTTTTCAGCAGATTGTATGTATATACTGCTTCTTTTATGTAAAAAATATTTACAGTTTTCATAATAGCTAGCATCTAGTGAACAGGTATTATACATACTCTAGGCAATATTCCAAGTAATTTGCATGTATTAATGTAATTATCACATTATATCACAAAGCTATATAGAAGATATTACTAGTATTATTTTTTGTATGAGGAAAATGAGACACTGAGAGATTATGTAACTTGTGCTAAGTCACACATCTAATAAGGGCAAGAGTCAGGATTTGAATCCAGGCATGTTATCTGCAGAGTCTGTGCTCTTATTCCCTATACCATATTTCCTCTCAATCTCAAATACAACATAGAAGAACCAGAAGACTTATTTTTTTAATCATGTTAGGCTCAGGAGGGAACTCAGAAACCCACAGTGTATTAGATAAAATCAGTGCATGTTTTCCCCCAAATTATACTTGGTAGTTTCACTCTGTAATTACACATGCTCCATATATTTCCATAGCTTCTAGAATATAGTCTGAGTACAAGAACCAAAAGGAACTTTGTTCAGGACCAGAATAAATTAGTAGAACTCATATGAAAATGAAAATAAGGAAAATGGGAAAAAAATTAAAAGGGGCTTTGGGACACATACAAATTCCTTTATACTCCAGGCATCAGTAAATGCAGTATGAGGAGCTATGTGACTCTAACTTCTATTAGAGATAGTACTTAATAGATACACATTGATAACTCTTGATAGAGTAATTAACTTTTGCTGTATAAATCAAGGCCCACGTTTCAAAGCTATTTTTCAGTCTATACAAAAGAGACAGAAGGATTGATTGAGTGATATCATTTTTCTTTAGTATGTAATTATTACCTGTTCATAATTATGGATGTCAGTTACATGCAGATATTATATAACAGTAATAGGTTTGGCAGTGAGAAGCAGTAACTAGCATTAACTGTTATTCCAATTACTTAGTTGTTCTGCAAATATTAAGATAATGAAAGAGGTCTTTTTTTCTACTCCTAATTAATTAATTCATACATTTATTTAACAGATATTTTCTGGGTACCTTGGTATATACTAGGAATTCTTTTCAGTGATGGGTATCCAGTGGTACACAAGACAGACATAAATATGCTCATGGAGCTTTCAATCTAGTAGAAAATATAGATAATAAAAAATAATTAAGGAAATATATATAGTAAGCTAGATAGAGAGGAGTTTTATGGAAAAAAATAAAGCAAAGAAGTAGGATAGAAAAAGCTAGTGGGAGGGGTAGCAATTTTTAAACAGGTAATCAGAGAAGGCATATGGGTAAAGACTTAAAGGAGAAAGGCAGCAACATGAGTATATGGGAAATGAACTTTCTAGGCAAAGCAAAGAGAAAATTGTATTTTTGCTGTATTAGTGCAACAAGGTGCTCATATGCCTGAATTTGAAAAGGCAAGGGAAAGAGCAACAGGCGATTTAAGAAGTAATGGATATCTAGGTCTAAGTCATTTTAGCCTGAGTGACATAGTATATCATTGCAAGGTTTTGAGTAGCAGAATGAGATTGCCAGATAAATTTAAACAGGATCACCCTGGTTGTTATGTTGGAAAGTAGGCAAGGGAGAGACAGGGAGATTAGTTAGGAAGTTAGAACATTAACACAAGCAAGAAATGATAGTGTTTGATCTTGGGTTGCTGAGAAATGTTCAGATTCTGGAAATATTTTGATGGTAAAGCCAATGAGATTGAACGTGGACTGTGAAAGCAAAATCAAATCAAGAATGACTCAAGTTTTTTGGACTCTACGATTGGAATCAGCATTTGCTATTAACTGAGATGGAGAAGAATGGAAGGTGAGGTTTTCTGTGTGCCTGTGGAGAAGATCAGGAGTTTGATTTTGGATATGTTAAGTCTGAGACAAGTAGTAGGCATTCAAGTGGAAACATCAAGTAGGTAGTTGTGCTTAAATGTATAAATTTCAGAGAGGAGATCTGGCCTTGTAATATAAATTGGGAGTCATCATCATATAGACGTTATTTAACAACATGAAACAGAAGGGAAACATCAGGGAGTGGAGATATAAACCTGTACTGTCTAATATGATAGCCACAGCCAAATGTGTCTATTGGGCACCTGAAATACAGCTATCCTCAATTGAGAGTGCTGTTAAGTGTGAAAAATACACCAGATTTCAAAGACTGAGTATGCCAAAAAGAATGTAAAATCGTTTACTAACATTTATATATTCTTAAATATTAAAGTAATATCTAGAGCCATTCAAGTAAATATATTACTAAGATTAATTTCACCTGTTTCTTTTGCAGCGCATATTTGTAGCACATATTTCTATTGAGCATTATAGATATATAGGAAATGATGTCCAAAGTTTGAGCTCTGGGAAATTCCTAGATTAATATATTTGGAAGATGAGAGGGAAGCAAAACGTAGATTGGGATGGGGCAGCTAATGATGTGAGACAGATACTGGGAGATGGCTGAATCCAGAAATTCAAATGAAGAAAATATCTCAGGGAGGAAGGAGCAGGCATGGAGTTTGATCTACCATGTCCAATTTTTAACTGACTGTGATACTTCAAATAAAACTAGGGTTGAGAATTGAGTATTGGATTAGCACCATAAAGGTCATTGGTTTTGGAGCAAGTCATTTCTGTGGAGATTTAGGGTGAACATCTTATTGAAATGTTTTACAAGAGAAAATTAGAGGAAACAGACTGGAGGAAATTAATATAGAAAGCTCTTTTGACGTGTATCATGGTAAAAGGGAGGCAATCAATGAAATGGTAGTTGGAGGGGACAGTATAATGTGGTTGAAAGCCATCTTTTAAGGAAGAGAAATATAGCACCATGTTTTTATGATGACATGAATGATTCAGTATTGAGGAAGTAAATGTTCATATCAGAGAACTCTTCAGTGATTTCCTGATTAGTCTATAGGAGTTAGAATCTAGAGCAAAATGCAGGTGAATATGACTTGCTCACAGAATACTTAAAATCTAAAGGAGGTTGTGACAAAGTGTATCTGCATGGAGAAGATTTGTTACTCAAGAATAAACACAGGTGGGGGTGAGAGTTCTCCCTTTAAAATGTGATGGGATGAGATATGGAAAGGAGGTAGTTAAGTAGTTCAAAAATATTCAGAGCTTTTATGTGAAAATATGCCTTAAATTCAGAAACAATAAAAAATTTATTATTGGGGAATTACAAACTAATGTGCTCCACAATATTGTTTATTTCATTTGAACAAGTGGTGAATTCTAAGGGAGAGAAGGATTAAAAAAATAACAGAGTTTCATTTCATCAGCGATACTTTGGCTTTACTTTCATGAACTCACTTTGAAGGTTTTGCTTTCACTACTTATTGGAGTTACATTAAGAAATTAATAATGAACATATTTTGACATTAAAACCAGCATAGGAAGTATGGTTGCTTGAAGATGAAGGAAAAATAGCTGCTTTGTAAAATAAAAATGTTAAATTTTTGTATAAAGAAATAGAGTTCAAGTTTTGCTTCTTCAATGCCCATTAAATAATTAAGACTGCAAAGCACCCTATATTTCTTAATATTTGCTTTTAAGAGAAGGTTAAGTATAATACATATTTTCTACTACTTAATTACTTTAAATTAAACATTTATTATTGAATACTATGTGACAAATGCTGTCATGCAAAAGTGGATGAAGACATCTTCCCTGTCTTTAAGAATCATATACATAAGCAGAACAGTCACTCCTATAGACAAATAATATAATAACAATAATATTCAGCATCTATTATTATTGGGGTAAAGATCTCACAATAACCATGCAACATATGTATCAAATTTAATCAATAAGAAAATATATTGTAACTTGTCTAAATGCATTCTGTTAATAGTATGGTAGAAGTAGAATTTGAACTGTCTAATTTAGTTCCAAAACTTCTTTCCTTTAATCCACATTCCCCTTGACAAGCAAATAAAATAGAAATGGTGTGTATTAATGATCTATTGTTGAGTAGTAAATTACCTCAAAACTTAGTGGCTTAAAGCAATATTTATTATCTCAAAGATTCTATGGGTCAGGAATCTGGAAATGGCTTTGTTGAGTCCTCTAACGCTGGTCCCTCACATGCAATCAAGCATCAGCTGGAAACACAGTCATCTCAAGGCTCTACTGGAGGTGAAACCACCTCCAGACTCACTCATGTGGTCATTAGCAGGATTCAGTTCCTCTCCTGTTTTTGGACAGAGGGAATTGAGGTGTTGGCCAGAGGGTTGCCTTAGTTCTTTGCCACCTGAGCCTCTCCATGGAGTATCTCACAACATGGCCGCTTTCTTCATTAGAGTGAGCAAGTGAGAGAGCAAGAGAGGTCTAACAAGATGGAAGCTAGAGTCTTTTTGTAACCTAAACTTGGGTGTGACACTTCATCCCTATGCCTATGTACTATTCATTAGAAGTAATTCAGGTCACATTCAAAGGGAAGGGATTACATACAGGCATGCATACTAGAACTCAGGCATCATTGGGAGCTACTTTACAAACAGTCTACCATATGGTGTATAAAAAATACAATAGTAGCTCAGAGGAGGAGTTGTTAAATCTTTTGTAGTGGTGATAAGAGTTAAAAAGAAGCAATATGTGCCTGAAATGCATGTTGAAGATCTTATAGTAGTTAGGAAGTCATTTTTCTATAGCTTTGTTTGTTTGTTTGTTTGTTAACATAGAGGAAGTGTGTTTAAAATAAAGGGTTAAGGGAAAGGCATACCTAGAAGCTTAACAATATGGGAAAATGTGTTAAGTTATAAAACTATGGAGGCAAGTGGGAAATGAAATTGTAAAACAGCAGACCTTAAATTTGGGGGAGGCCATAAACCAATTTAAACAGTTGATGAAAAACAATTATAGTGTTCTCAGAAGAAAATTGAGCATAAATATAACATTTGTTGCTTTTCTGAAATTATCTGTAGATCCAAGTTAAAAACAAACAAATACTTCCAGGGTTAATTAGGCCCAGGGAAAATTCTGAAGGACATCCTTACTAAAAAATTGCAATTTTACCCTGCAAGGCAATGGTCAGGTTCTGAAGAAATTGTAAGGAGAATGAGGTGATGACATTCACTAACAATGGGTGCAGCGTCACTAACTGATTAGAGGGAGAAAAGCCATGTTATGAAGCTACTGTAGTAACCTAGGTAACAAAGATCTGACTGGAGCAGTGATGTTTCCGTAGAGAGAATGACAAATCTCTAGGAGATACAATCACCTGGACTTGTTGACTAATTTAAAACTTGAGTGATACCGAAAGGAGAATGACTTTAGATTTCTGGTTTTAGAAGCTGGGTGATGTGAAGAGAAAATCATAATGGAGTAGGTATTGTTAAGAATGCTCTGTAAAATGGAGCTGGGAGGCCACTGAGGAAGTGTGACTTAAGTATGTCTCAGCCCAGATGGAATTTAAACCTTTGACCACTTATTGTCTTAACCAGGCATACAGACCATCTGCCAGAAACTTAAGATACTTATTGGACACTTACCCTAAAACAACTCGTGACAGCCTATTCCTTAAGGACAAATATTTACTTTCCTGCATCACAGTCAGCCACAATTCTTGCTAAGCAACTTTAACAATTGTGTGACTTTTATCTTTATAATCCCCTGACTCTTTCTCTTCCCCAGAACACTCTTTTGGTTTTACCCAAATCTGTGTCTCTGGAATTGCAATTCCTAAGAATCCAAATAAAGTTCTTTGCAGCCTTGACATTGGTTATTGTTCAACAATGATAACATTTAGAGAGATACAAACGTCCTTATTTCCTTCCTGTGTAGGGAAAAACCCAGTTCTTCATTACTATGTTTTTCTTCTCTGTGAGTCTCTTTACTATTCACAAAAAACACTTCACTTTTGACACCTCTGGTCACCAACTGTGTGGAGGGTTTTCCTCACAACCTGAAGCAAATTTCCACGACACAAGCTGGGTGTCCTACAATTTAACTCAATTTTAACACTATCTACCTGGCGATAGTGACAGATCCCACAGGTTAAGGCTCAGTCCCACAAGACTGCTCCCACCCTCAAGCTCAGCTTATCACCTATACTTCTGACAAACCAGCTATAGACTGGAGGTTCCAATGACCTCCTCCTCAGGTTTGATTAACTTGCTAGAGTGGCTCACAGAACTCAGGAAAACACTTATGTTAACCAGTATATTAAAGGATAAGATAAATGATTCAGATAAACAGTGAGATGAAGAGATGTATAGGGTAAAGTCTGGGAGGGTTCTGGGTGCAGGAGCTTCTCTGTCCCTGTGGAGTTGTGGTGTGTCACCCTCTTGTATGTTCACCAACCTGGAAGCTCTCTTAACACATACTTTTAAGATTTTATGGAGGCTTCCTCATGTAGGCATGATCAACCATTAATTCTATTTCCAGCCCTTGTGCCCTCTCAGGAGAATGTGGAGTGGGGAGCTTCTAATCATGGCTTGGTCTTTCTGGTGACCAGCTCTCATCCAGGAACCCATCCAGAGTTGCCTCATTAGAACAAAAGATACTCCTATCACCTAGGAAATTACAAGGGTTTCAGGAGACCTGTGTCAGGAACTGGGGGCAGAGGCTAATATATATATATATATATCTTTTTTCTATTATCTCACAATACATATTAACAAATATACTAATTTTTCTTAAAAATAAAAGAATAAATGTAATATTGATGAAACAGATATACTTGTATTGGCTATTTCTAACATTATTTAAATACCATATCTGCCTATAATAGAAATAAAATTCATGGCCTACAATGGCACCGGGAGAAAATCAAAGTAGAGAGGGACCATCTACAACAGAAATGAGATAGAAAATGCTGAGAATGCCCAGTGGTTCTCTTAAAATATTGTAGACTAAATTAACTAATGGAATTGCACTTCTTAATTTAATTAATGAGGTTTGCAGCCAGAAAATGCTTCTCTCTATATTATTAGTCTGACATTCATTTGACTTATGTAGGCCAAAGAATATTTCAAATCACCTTAGGCTCAGGGTTGTCAATCTTATTTTGCTCTTTTCTTCTTGTTCCTTATAGAACAAGATAGAAGCATTATAGAAGCATTTCACAGTGACAAAATGCCGTATGAATTCCTATACTCTTTCATTTGAGCTTTGGCCTTATGATGACTTCAATTTAACACTAAGAATGTTAGGGCCATTAGGCTGAACCATCAACACTAAAGCACATGTTTACTGAGTTCTTGCGTTAGGAATATAGGAATGAATAGAACATATTTACAAGCTATAGTCATTCTCTTCAAGAATTATAAACCTAGTAGAAGTACTGAGAGTATATAAATAATTATGAAGAGGGCTTCCCTGGTGGCGCAGTGGTTGAGAGTCCGCCTGCCGATGCAGGGGACACGGGTTCGTGCCCCGGTCTGGGAAGATCCCACATGCCACGGAGCGGCTGGGCCCGTGAGCCATGGCCGCTGCGCCTGTGCGTCTGGAGACTGTGCTCCGCAACGGGAGAGGCCACAACAGTGAGAGGCCCGCATACCACAAAAAAAAAAAAAATAATAATAATAGTAATAATACTTATGAAGAAAATAAAATTTATAAACACAACACTATTAATATAAATAAAGTATTGTGAAAATCCAGAGAAAGGATAGATCATACATATCATTAAGAATCCAGAAATATCTCATTTAGTAGGTGGCATCTGAGACAATCTATGAGCAATCAGTAAGATTTTTGAGCAGTAGAAACAAAGCAGAAGAAATAGGAGAAATTATAAGACTTAGGAAAATATTGCTGTTTAGTAAAGTTTTCCCAAGGAAAATGAAAGATGAGCTTAGAAAGATATAGTTAAAGTAAAATTAGTTTATGCTTGCTGCTCAAAATAAAATACTTATTAATGTCTGTTGCAGGACCTGGCTGGCTGTTTACCAAACTTGTTTCTTCTTCCTCCCTTGCATAGAGCTAACCTACATTTACTAGCATACCTTGCAGTTAGGTGTGGCCAAGTGACTGAATTTTGACAATGATATAAAGTGTGCTACTTCGAGAGGTGACCCATAGAAGATTGAATGTGATCCTCCATGTTCTTTCCTCTCCAGAACAAATTTGGAATACTCACATTACCTGATTTGAAGACTTGGATTAGTCAGAGTTTTTACATAAGGCACCAGGAACATGATATATAAAAGAAAAATTGCTAAATTAGACTTCATCAAAATTAAAAACTTTTGTTCTGTGAAAGAACTGTTGAGAGAATGAAGAGATCAACCACAGAGCTAGAGAAAATACCGATAAATCACATTTCTGACAAAGGATTTGTACCTAGAATGCATAAAATTTCCTAAAAGTCAAACAATGAAAGAAAACCCAATATGAAAAATGAGAAAAGGATGTAACAGACACTGCATCAAAGAAGATATTTTGATGATGCAAAAGCATAGGAAAAGATACTCAACAAAATTAATTATTAGAGAAATGTAACTTAAGGCCACATGAGATACAGGCATATACTTATTAACATTGTTAAAATGAAAAACAAACAAAAAACACTTACGATACCAAGTGCTGGTGAGGATGTGGAGCAACTGGAACTCTCACATTTTGCTGGTAGGAATGTAAAATGATATTGTACAACTGCTTTGGAAAACAGTTTTGCAGCTTCTTGTAAAGTTAAATATACACTTGACATATGATCCAATGATCCTCCTTCTATGTGTTTGGCCTAGAGAAATGAAAATGTACAATTATACAAAAATCTGTTTCTGAATGGATATCAGCCTTATGTTAATCACCAAAAACTGAAATCAAACATTTGTATTTCAATTGTTGAATAAACTTTGATACATCAATACAATGGAATTTTACTTGGCAATAAAAGGAATAAAATATTGATTCATGCAATAATATGGATAGATCTCAAATGCATTTTGCTAAGTGACAGAAGTTAAACACTCAAATACATTGAGCAATAAGAGTAATTCTACTATTATAATAACTTTTTAAAAAAAATAGTATTTTCAAGTTCATGAACCACTATATTCTTCTACTGTACATCATACAAAATAACATTGGAAAATTGTTTTTAAAAAGAACATTTCTATACGTTTTTCTTTTTACTACTCAAAGTATTTCAAATAACTCTCACCACAATGGTAAAAGGTAAGTTAGAAAATTAGATAATAATTGGATAGCAGGGTAGTTTATATGTATTTGGTGAGGGAATTAACCTTTTATTTGTGGACCAACCACAAAATTGCAAGTCTGGAATGTTGTATTCTTGCTATTAATAGCAATACTCTTACTTGTCTTCATATGTTATTGCAGCTGCATACTTATACAGTTCATTGAACATTGAGCTGATTACATTTTTGGAACATATCAAACTTTAATATTCAAATGCTACTCTTGTGACAGTCTAAATACTAACTAAAAAAGAAGTAACAAGATCTAAAAGAATAGACAAACTTTGTTAGTAAAATGTTCTCTGGCATACATTTGTCTTTCTTTTCCTAAAATGAATATATATGCATTTAAAATCTATTTCTCAGAAAATAATTTGTATTAATTTCATGCATAATTCAACAAGGTCAATCCTGACATTTTAAAAACTTTTACAGTAAGTGCTAAAAAAAAGTTTTCAAGAAATAATGTTACCAGATATAGGAAAAACAGTCATTTACTCTTAGAAATTCTTCATGTTCCACATTTTCCCCAAGCATGAGATATAAACAAATGAACCAACAATCATGTATTTTGCAATTTCTAGATTTGCTATTCTCATTCATATATGCTAACACATAGAATTTTTTCACTCTCTAGAAATACTAACATAGAAAATATGAAAAAAATCTTTTTTCAACTTATAGCTTTTCTGTACTATTTATCTGATTTAATAGAAAAGAGAGAGAGAGCGCACGCGAGAGAGAAAAGAATGACTGAAGAGATTTGGGGAAGGAGGAAGGAAAAAGAAAAACCTAAACTTAAAACTTTAACATTCAACTCTAAACTGAGTTTTGATTTCACCTACTAACATCTTTATTGAACCTAAAATGCCCATCACAAATATGAATGTCTTTTGTTCCCAACAATTTACAGCACTTTATGGCCTATTTCATTGCATCATAAATGTCATAATGACCAAATGTTCCATGAAATGTCATAAAATGACATGAATTACAGTTATCATCTAGGTCTATGTCTGGAAAACTGAGTTTCTGGTTCATGCTCAGGTAACATTGTGCTTTTTGTGTTTGAAATTTCTGTGTACTGTGGCACTGAGTTAATTAATTTTATTTTATCATCGAAATGTACTATGGTTCTCTCTCAAAAAGTAATTCATTAGTCAGGAGAGTACACACATAACTGAATTAAGTATTTCTCAATTATATGCTGTTATTTCTTTAAATATCAGCTATTTAAAGATTCTTAAAATCTCATCTTAACAAAGCTCTCTGGCGTGATAATGCTTTACAACTAAAGTTTCATTTTCAATATTGGGACATTTGCTGCTCTGGGACTTATTAACGTGTATGAGATTTTATCATACTGTTCAAATTCAGTAATGAATGCTATGTTCTTTGGCCACCCCAATCTCCCATTATCATGTGCATGCCAGAATGTAATTTGATAGTTTCCTAAATGTAAGGAAAAGGCAAAGATCATAATGATGCTATTCACACAACTGTGCTACCTATACTTGTATTGCTAAACCTATTTTTAACAAGTTGGTTTTACTACGTAGCTTTGATCCAGCTGGAAATTTAGCTTGCTAGCTAAAAAGAAGTTTTTGAAATGTTAATTTTCAGTTTATATCAATATTTTACTTCTCCTTTTTCTTAATCCAAATAGAAAAATGATGGAACTCTTAGACTGGATTGTAATGTACCTATTTATTCAACAGGTATTTACTGAGCCCCTTCTGAATCTGGGTACTGTGGCTGAGAGGAAGAAATAAACATGGCAATTGCTGTTTCTGCCTTCTTGACACTTATCCAGGAGTTCAGAAAACAAATATGTAATTGTATGTTCAGTTCTAAGTGTCTGATTTTGGTAAGCTAAGGCATTTTCTACAGAATACCATTACTCCAGATCCGTAGAGGAATAAAAATTGAAACGCTTAAATCAGCATTTTCAATTCTGAAAGCTATTCCTTTTCCTTTCACTTCTTAGGGAATTTTCCCTGCACTTTACCACTGAATGAATTACAGGCAAACTAATGCAATCCCTCCTTCTTTGTAGGGGTGCATCTTTGTGGACAACCAATGTAATTGTAAGAGTGAACACTTTGCTACTCTTGATTTTCCAATCTCACTCAGTATATTCCTGCTGGTAAAAGAAAGTAGTGAGTAATTGAATATCCTGAGTAGTAATGCACATCCTGGGCCTCTGCATCTAATTCTCTCTCCTACTCTTACCTTCCTCAACAAAACATTTGTCTCTTAGTTCTTTCAACACCCAATTAGATATTCACAACTTTGTTTACTGCCAGTCCCTACCCTGACATGTAATAGTCATTCAATAAATTAACTGACACAACCCTGGAAATAAGCTATACAGAGTTTAAAAAATATTTGCAGAAACATGGTTCATTCCATTTGGCATGATACTTTTACCTACAAGGATTGTGTTTTACTGAAACAATTACTTACTTCTGTGCAGAAAGAAGCTAAAATGATGCTTTAAAATTTTTGTTAGGGTTAGACAAAAGAGCCATAAAATAATGGAATTTGCCATATTGGAGACTTATGTGATTGGACAATGATTTTTAAGACAAATATGCGTGCATACCTTATTATAATGCCCCAAGAGAAAATCCTAAAGCCCAACTCAGCAACAATATAGTCAGAGGTTATATAAGGCAATTTATGTATTCCAAGGGAGGAAATTACTACTACGCTTGGGGCACTTTATAATGTGGAAAAATACAGTGAGAAAGACTGTCAACCTAATGTTTCAATAGTACTAAGTATATATGTGAATAATTCCCTTGACTTCAATCTTTCTAAAATGGCTCTTAATCAACAAAGAAAAGATTGGGAGGAAAATGTCTGTTTAAAGGTTTTGTAAAGTTCTGAAACTTCCATCTGTGTCTGTTTGCGTAAAAATCTGCCTGTCATTCTAAAATAATTTTTTTTCAAGGATTTTTTTTAAGTTTAGCATCTCATGAAAAATTCCTACATTTAGAAAAACTATACAGACTTAAACTTTGAACTACCTTTGGTTTTCTAATTAGTAATTCCAATTGCAAGAACTTCTGACTCAGGAAAAAAAATCTGTAGGAACATTTAAGTGCTTGGAGGAAAGGTGCTGGATAATGACAAATGAGATATTTGGCCTTGCGTGACAAAGCCAGTGAGGAACATTTACATTATAGGGAGAGTAATATATTACTTTAAGTTTGCACAGTCAATCGTGTTTCCTATGTGGTTTGTTAGGTTCCAACATATCTTTTAAACTTTCCATTTAATTTGGTCTCTTAATCTCATTGTTTTTACATTGTTATATTTTTGATAATATTTAAAAAGAAAGTTTAAATATATTTAGAGAATGCTTTACTTCATGAGTGACATTATGCCAGGCATATTAAAGGACATAAAGATAAAAGAGACATAGTCTATTCCATGAAAAAGCTTAAGCAGTCTATAAGGAAGAAAAGCTCAGTACATTTAATAGAGAGAAGGCAAATGCATAGTAGAATATAGTAGGGAGATGTTTCGAATATTACTTTTCTCATGTTTTTATTTTTAAGGGTACACTGAAAATCTCAATTGCTAATAATAGAAGCAAAATAAAAACACTGAGGGTTAATTTCCAAAACACGAGTAACAAAAGTATGTGCATTCATTATAGTCCCACTCTTTTTCAGTTCCTTTGTTTTTGAAAAAGCAGAACATAGGCAGAAATTTTCAGGCCTTTGAAAAATTTTACACCTTTCATATGTGCAATATTTGGTTGTCTTTTCTATCTTAATGTTTCCTCTTAAAGTCTACCATTTCTTAAAAGACAAAATTAACATTTTAATGTTTACTATATGGCTGTAATGTTCAAGACTTGAATATTCTGTGATATTCAAGACTTGTGAGAATGAATGAAAGTCAAATTGAAGAGTTGTTCAGTAAACCACAGAATTTGAACATTGAACAGAATATTGCTGTTAATATGGTACATTATAACCTCTTTTTGTTAAATCTTTGGCATGAAATACTGTTAAGTTCCCTAAGTCCTCATTATTTTCAGAAGGCTAATATTTTTGTTGCATTGCTATGATGACTGAACTTGAGTTGACATGGGTTGACTGCCTGTAGGGTATTGTGGGCTAACTTGCTGTTGAATAGACAAGGCTTCCCTTCTCTCTAAATTACACAGGAGAATTATTTTGCAGAATAGGAATAATAAAGCATGTAAATTAGCTGAAATAGAAACAAAAAAATTCCACAGGAGTTGAAGGAATGGCATTCAGCTAACAATACTGTTATAAGAGAAATCTTTTCTGTATGTTGATTTTATCTTAAAGTGGAGGGATCATTTATTGTTTGGGAGAAAATTTACACAGAGTTTGGAGAAGTGTTTAAAGAAAACTTTTCCTTTCATTATTTGTGATTGGTCAGATCCAAAGAATTCTCCAACTGCATTACTTTGTTAATCCACTGAACATAAGTTCACAGAATATCTGCTATGTGGCAAAGTCTACACTAAGTATTAAATGTACAGAGGTGCAGGACCTGGTCTCTAAGCTGAGGGAAGTTACAGGTTGGGGGAAACACAGAAAAATCAATTAAGTGCAACATGAAAACTATAAATTTCACCAGCCCTTCAAGGAAGATATAATTCTTATTTAAAATTTTCCAAATCTTCCAACTAATTTTATAAATTGAGGAAAACACTGTCACCAAAGCAACACAAATAATGCAAAAAAAAGTAGAACATTTTCACATATGAGTAAAGATTCAAAATAAAGTATTAGTAAATAAAACCTAACACTCTATCAAGGGGAAAACACCTCATAAAGCAGTCTTATGACTTCAAAGATTAGTTGATGTCAGGAAATCTCTAATGTAATTTACTACAACAACAAGATTAAAAAGGAAATAAAATAATATCATTATATTGACAGATATCCAATATCATGTTTTGCATTTTAGTACCCATTACTGAAACATAACTTTGCTTTTTTTTCTGAGCAACTTTCAGAAAACTATTGCAAAATCATATCTTCAAATACATTCATGCCTACTCTTACATCTCCTCTTTCAGTATTGTACTAAATATTTTCCTAAAGTTAAATGAACATGGTTGATAAATTAACATCTCACAAAGTTGGTGTTATTTAAATCTCTTTCCTTAATAATCCATTATATATCCTTAATCCCTCGATCTTTGTATTTATCTTAAGCTCCTTTATGGTTATTTATAATTGGATTGTATTATTTACCCATAATTCTCAAAATTCCCCAGATTCTCAAATTAAAAATTCTGCATCCCAAAAGACTAAAAAATTAATTGCTTGATATTTGGAATGTAGTTTCCTGTAGAAAACTCTGTCTAGACTAGCATACAAGACCTATTAATACTAGGGAATAAACTTAATGAAGAAAAATTTAAAAAAACTAACCTACATTCTATGTAAGTGAAATACAGAAGTAATATTAAAAAATAGTGAAATAAAATACTTTGTGATACAAATAATAAACATAAAAATAAAATATGTAATGAAAAATTTCAATTTTCCTTGAATTCTTGTCCTTGAAGGAAGTAAGGTGAGGTTCTAGACCCTCCATATACATTAAAAATCAATAGAACTTGTTTTGGGTTTTTTTGTTTTGTTTTCTGTTTTTTTATATTTTTTTTTGCCCATGTATAATTTCACTTTAAAGTGAAAATTTTAATTATTGAAAAATATTTAATTATTTTAAAGAAATTTATTGTGATTCCAGTCTTTTATTGGCTTACAATTTATTTTTTAAAACATAAGCAAATAACTGAATTTATATAACTGAGCAAAAGTTGGAGGACAGAAAACAAAGAGTATACCTGAATGAGATCATTTTATACAATATAAAATGAGGATGACTTTAATAGAGAATATTTGTAGCATCTCTTTGAGAGAGAGAAAGGAACAATGCATTAGTCAGTTCTCCTGTCAACTGCTAGTCCGCATTGGTATAGGTCATCTCGGTTATTATCCAAAGCAGGCATGAATAATCTTGGGGTGAATATGGAGAATGTACAAATGGTCGAAACCACAGAACATTAGCCATACAGATATTTTTAGCAAAATGTTGATAACTGCATAACTAAGTGAACTAATATCATCTCTAACAATTTTGCTGGAGTTAAAATGTATGGATTAACGTGCTGCGGTTAAAGTTGATTTATATGTTAACCAGCCTTAGGCTAACTTGCCAGAAAACAGTAAATTTCAATAGAAATTTGTTATTTTTGTTTAAAAGCTTATTTAAATATAATGTGTTTCTTCTCTCCTTTTAATTGAGTTGTATAAGATTACCCTCATTTAAAAAAACAAAAAACAAAAACCTAGAGACCAAACTTCTATAACCTGTTCAACATACTATTTTTGAGTACCTATTATTAGTATTCAACAAAACACACCTAGTTTTAGTTATCTTGGAATGACATTAAAGGAACAAAGATAAATCCACAGTTGAAATCTGTGAAAAATGCAATGAAGGAAAAGAATAGGATGCAATGATATACAGTAACAGGAAGAATGACCTTTAGGGGAGGTGGTTATAGACAGCCTTGCTCAAAACGGCATTTAAGCTGCAGTCTGAAGGGTGACTAGAAGTTATGCATCTGGAGAAAAAGAGGATGTGCATTTCAGGCAGGATGAATAGCTCATTAAATAATAACAATAACAATTTAGATGAAGGAAGAGCTTGTGAAAAATTTCCAGGTGGGCTGGAGGGTTTTTGAGCAATGGGGGCAGTGATATTGAGGCAGCCTGGGACCTAGGATCTGGGACCCTTCACTGCAGTGCTTGCACCTGGACAAACATCTCCTCAAGCAACAGAATACAAAGAAACTACAAGGGACTAAAAATAACTGCCCGCCTAAGTAGTTGGACAAATTATGAACAATAAGATACAAAAAGGCCAAACCCAAACTGCCTCTTCTGAGGTGCCAGGAGCAAAAGCAGGGTAGGACGCATGATCTCTGCACACAACACCACATAATGGTGGGCAGCCCACCTAAGCCACCCTCTGGCCCAACCCACCGATCTGCTCCCACCCTCACCTCCTCTAGGGAAGCAGCTTGCCAGCTAGGGCCCCACACTCCCCACCGCAGGGGCAAGCAGCAAGGGCAATTGTTACTTGTTCTCGCTCCCTTGTGCTACAACAAGAGTCCCAGTTAAGCCTTGGCTGAATTCCTCCTCTGGCCTCTTATCAGTTTTTATTAACTAAAGAGTCCACGAACCCAGTCTGGTAACAATATGAGTTGAGGATGGAGTTAAATCATGGACTTTTTACATTATTCTGAATATAATGAGGAGGTTATGGCTGTGATGACATTACAGCCGTGGCAGCATTTAGTTCTTCTTTTGGAGGATCAAATACCTAGATCATAAATTGGGTATAAAGTGGTCAATAAGTACAGAAAGTGGAGGAGGAAAAGCACAGGTGCTTAAAGGTAAGGTAACTCACATGCCAGGAAACTGCAAGTACAGAATCTGTTATTGTAATAACAGAAACCACCAAAGGGAGTTTATGGATACATGTAACAGGAAAGGTAGAGGCCTGTCTAGCTTCAGACACATTGTATCCATATGCTCAAACAAAGACTGCAGAAGAAGCTGTTTCATCATCTCCCAGCTCTGTTTTTGTGTGTTATTTAATTTTTCATATGAAGTGACACATTGCCAACAGCACCTCCAAGGTCATATTCTACCAGCCAAGTGACTCCAATGAGGTAGTGCCTCTTTCTCAATAATTCCCATAATAAAGCCTCCTTTAAATCCAGGTCACCTACTCATCCTTGAACCACTCACTCACTAGGAAATGATCTAGGAAATGGAATACCCTCCTTGTCCAGGCCTGACTCACATGCCCAACCTTCAATGGGTAAGGGGTTAGGCTTTTCTGAGTCACATTGGCTCAACATGACTGAGGGTGCAGAAGTTGTTCACTAAGGGAAAATCAGGATGATGTTATTGGAAGAAGTAGAAATGTATGTAGGTGGGAGACAGATAGGCAAGTGGGGGATTACGGAGGGAATCAGGATACTGAGAATCAGAGAAGGACCAGAAGAAATTAATGGCTGGGAGATGGATTCCAATGAGATTTGCAAAACAAGTCCAAAAATAGGATAAAAGTAAAAATACATATATACACTACTATACATAAAATAGATAACCAACAAGGGCCTACAATATAGTACAGGGAATTATACTATTTTGTAATAACCTATAAAGGGAAAAGAATCTGAAATATAAATATATATATATGCACGAATCATTTTGTTGTACACCTGAAACTAACACAACATTGTAAATCAACTATACTTCAATGAAAAAAAAGATAGGATAAAAGGACATATTCATAATCTCCACCCGAGTTCTACTGAATCTGAACCAGATCTTCTAGGGTTGTGTCCTATTGATGTACATTTTAAAATAAGAATACCAGGATTCTTTAGCACTCTATAAAGTTTGAGAATCACTGGATTAAAATTATAACCATGGGAAGGCCTGAGTCTCTCAATAATTCAATGTGTAGAGTTTCTCTGAGTTGTGAATTTGTATGATTTTTTTTGTCACTTGTTACCTGAAGCAAGAAAATAACCTGACCACAAAATGGACACCTACCACATAATACTGATTTCTTTTTAATGTTGGTACTTCCATTAATGCATTTGTATGTAGAGAAAAATTGGCCCAAATCTATTTAAGACCAGTAAGACCTCTTGGTGATTTTGCTTCAACCTCCAAACACTCAGATTTTCTCCACATAGAAACTCACAGCAGATTGAGTTCTTGAGAACAGGTGTGAAAACTTGAAAATGAATACCCATGAGTGTCTTTGAACATGAATAAATTGCAAGCTTTTGCTTCAACTCTGAATTTCTTACCCTGCTTAGACTGGAGTTAGTGTTTAGCACTCCCTCAGTGTCAACTGTGTTGCAAATCCTGGACTAAGTTTTATTGCAAAAACAGCTCATCTTTGATTATTGTGAAGTCTGTTAAGACTCAGCCACCAGGTGTCAGTAAGACTCGCAAAACAATAGGGTCCTGCAGAGTCCAGTGATTTTCTTCATTCACTCTCCAGGAGCAAATTAATACAGCCTTTGGTTATATCTTTTTTGTTGTTGTTGTTCCGAAAGAAATGCAATCCATTGACAGACCCATTGAACACAGAGAGAATTTAAACCTTCACCCCGCCCCCCATGACAAGGCCTTGTTTCACCACACTTTCATAGTACGGGCTGGTTTTTAATTTCCAAGAACTGAGTACCTCAAGATTCATCGTGGGGCTTCCCTGGTGGCGCAGTGGTTGAGAGTCCGCCTGCTGATGCAGGGGACACGGGTTCGTGCCCCGGTCCGGGAAGATCCCACAAGCTGCCGAGCGGCTGGGCCCGTGAGCCATGGCCGCTGAGCCTGCGCGTCCAGAGCCTGTGCTCCGCAATGGGAGAGGCCACAAGAGTTAGAGGCCCGCGTACTGCAAAAAAAAAAAAAAAAGATTCATCGTGAATGAGGTAGTTTATCCAACCTAGAAGGAAAAGGATGCATCTGAAGCAAGTGACAAGGAGGCAGGGTATCTTGCCAATTACATGTAATCTATTATGAAATGTCAATTAATAAAAAATAAGTAGAAAAGTTGAGCATTCTCAAACTATTTATAATGTCAAAAACATACACTGGGACAATTTTGAAACTTAAATAAAATGTGGTCTTTTTTTTACTAAATATCCAAAGTTTTGTGTTAGTGTTCTCACTTATTATTATTGTTGTTGTCTTCATCATTATTGTTTTTTACTCTGCTATTGTTGCTTATAAGTCATACATAAATCCACTTGACCCTCATAAAAAGCCACCTTAATACCTCAGGTCTTTTTTCCTATTTCATATAAACCTTGAATTAAAACTTGAAATTAAATGTGTCACAGCATATCCGTGATATCGTTATAAAATGTATTCTGTGCCCTATAGTTCTGTGTAGAAAAAAGATTTTGCAAAATGTACTCTCAGCTTCTTGAGGATTATTCTAATAGTTATTGTGTTCTGGTACACTGTTTGGTTTAATTCCTATTTCACTTTAAGTTTCCTCAGAGGTAGATATTTCAAGCGCTTGGTGTTGCCAGCCTATCTAGTTAAAGTCTGACCAAGGTCACAAAGTCTGTTGACTCATATGGCAACTCCTGTGTAGAACACAAAATTCTACATCATCTTTGAATGAAATCCAATAGAGCAAGATCCCAGCTGTCCTAGTATCTGTTGAAAACATAAGACTGACCTAGTTTAAATTGGTTCTCAGCATTATTTTGGAGAGCAGTTAGGTTTTCAAGACTGCAAGAATAATACATGTATATTTTAGAAAATTTGAAAAGTCAAGAAAACACCAAGATGAAAAAGAGAGAGCAACTGGTGATATTTTGACTCTCAAGATTTTGTATTATCTTGTCTCAGTGTTTACAATATTTAAAAAGAAGCAGCAATAGGAACAGCTAGTTTTGTAAAGAAATTACTTATTTGTGAATAATCCAAAAGACTGTATAGAGCTTCTCTTCCCAGGATAATAAATGGTAAGCTACAGTGGCCAGATTGTATTGTTCCTATGTCTCAGCAAGGCGAAGTCCCTGACAGCTATTGCCAGACTAACATCTTTTTCCTCCTTCAAATATAACACGTTTCTAGAAATTGAAGTAGGAAAAGATTATTGTAAGGGAGGCGTGGCGCAGGGAGAAGGGTTAAAACAGCTTTGAATGCTCTATAAACTGGGTCCAGTATTATAAAGGGGTGACTTACTTCCCTGTAGCCACAAAAAAGTTTGGGTTTTGGGGAGGGATGAGTGATTGCAATACTGGTGAGTGAACACAAATATACTGTGTTTTTTCCTTGTGTGCACTTGCTGTTTTGCCTCAAGTCTTCGTTAGAACTTTGGTTAGGGGACATTCTATTGATATTTGCCAGATTAAAAAAAAAATAGTTCTAGTGCTGTTACAACTTTTCACATCACATTTTATTTTGTGTTGTGTTTCGGCGGGAGTGTGAGGGGGTGGTCAGTCAGGTACCCCTAAATTTCTGCCACTTAACTCAGAAGCCCCTCATCACCAGCGCTATGATATCCTCATTCTGAGTCATTAGTGAGCACTTTTCCATTTAGGGCTTTTCAGATGAAACTAGTCAGATTAATTTCTAGTGCCTATCACAGTCCCCAGGACAGAGGAGATAATGAAAAAATATGAAAAGAGTCAGTAAACTAATTTTTTAAGATATAGCAACCTGTTGTCAGGTATTAATGAACAAAACAAACCATATTTTTCATTTGTCATGTTTCATCGGTTTAGTTGGGACATCTGGTAGAAATAATGCAAGGCAGACACTGTTAATATATATGACTGGCAGGGTACACATGCACATGTGAATGATAAATATTGGACAGAATTGTAACAAGAAAATATTGAACATTTAGATTATATACAACATAAATAGTTTCATTTTTGACAATAAATAATAAAAGAACTAGTGGAGTTCAATATTTGGTGTGAGTGGGTAAGTAGAACTCCAGTTAACAAAAAGTGATATTGTCAAGAAGGAAACCATACTTTGATAGTGTGTAAGAGAGAAACAGGATCACAAATTGAACTTTGGTTGTACTCAAACTGTGAAGTTGGAACATGACCTGGGAATATCACTAGATTTATCACTTTTGATGCTTTTCAGATTGCTTAGGTGGCCAGGATGCCCTTTTAAACTCTCCATCTGACTGACTGTCTGCATCCTTTCCTACAGAGCACAGGCTTTGCTACAGTGATCCCTGCATTTATCATGTTCAGATGTGTCTATTTCAATGTGCTTTTCTGAAACTAGGGGAGAAAACCATGTGGAGATTGCAGCTGGTACCAAATGCCGTACCTCACCTCATTGTATAAGACAATCTCCAAAAGAACATTACTCAGACTCCCATGTACACAGAGAAAACATCCCTCAGGGAAGATTATCTAGCTCACTGCATGAGTGTCTCATTGAAGATTCTCCCAAAATGAATATGTAACTTCCTAAAAGCCCCACAAATATCCTTAAATATTACACATAGCATACAGGGCACTTTCAAGAGGACATTTTGTTATTAAAAATACCTATATTTGAAATACTATTTAAGAAAGAATTCATTTTCATATTAATAGTTTCCTTGTCTATAGGCATGTGTCCTTTCTATCCTAATGCGTTTTGGTTCTAACATGCATTTGTGACTTTGGCTTCATAGAATATAATTGTGACTTATTCTTTTTTTCCTTCATTCAATAAATATTTACTGAGCACCTCCACCTTTAAATAAGTCTACTATACTCCATAGGAGATACAAAAATGTTTAACACACAAAAAAATAAATAGACCCTCAGGGGCTTACAGAGTAGGATAGAAAACAAGAAAATCACGCAGATCTTTTTATAATATAAAATATAAAGCAGTAAGTTCCCTGTGAAATGTGTACATCAGACATTCTCAGTCAGCCAGAGAGGGTGGTGAAACTTTCCAAAGATTTTCTTATAAAATCACACACTGAATTCTTTAAAATATGATGAATTTGAAATCAAGTCAAGAGTTAATTGAAGCTGAGTACCAGTAAATCTAACAGTTTCAGGCAGTGAGGCATATACGTTTATATTTAATTGGCAAAAGTCACCCGATTGAGAAATCTGTCAATCACAATGTATGAACGGCTAACTCAATCACCTGAGTGACTGATACAGCCATCAATGAAGAGTACTGTTATTAAATATCTGGAAAAAGAATCAACTATAAATAAATTAGTTGGCTGGGAATAGAGTTTCAAATTTATGTAACATGTAGGAACCTCTGTTTTATGTTTGCTTATTTTCTATAACTCAATTAAATTTCTGCCAATATGGCAGAAAAAAAATTTAATATATAACCAACCACTTCTCTTTTCCTAAGGCAGTGCTAAATTTTGGGAAATCTTACATAGGACAAGGCATTGGAGAGACTCAGTGGATCCTCAGCATCCTCTTCCTGGCTGAGTGAGATCCATTGTTTTATCTGGACCCATTTACCAGTACATACACGTTGCCTTGTAGGCATCTCTATTCCTCTGTTTCTTCTTCCTCTATTTCCTGTACTTCCATGCCATATTCATAGGTACAAGAATCATGCTACTATATCCATGCAAAGCTAAGGCACAGAAATCCCTGGAAGGCTGTCTGAGGGCTTGTCTTTTTCCTCCACTTTCATGGTGCTGCTTGGGAAGTAAAACTCAGAATGTTTGTCTGGGAGGGCACCATCTATTTCAGTATCTTGTCTTCATCGTGTCTCACCTCTCACTTTCCTTTTTTCCAAAGAAAAATTTTCTATTTGAGTGAGTGTGAAAATTCCCCTCTTCAATCCACCCCTCTTAAATATTTATTGTATACATAGTATTTCTCCATTTACTGAGGGAACCAGTCTCTTGGAAGACAATAGGCAGGACAATTCTCTTTTCTGCCTTCTTTCATCTCTCCCATGAAGTATTGAGTAGGAAACGGTCTAGCAACTTGACATGGGGGAATAAAGCAAAGTAAAAGGGGTAATATCCAAGAAAAAAATCACAATGAATAATATGTCAAACATGGTTATTCCTACATTTATGTATATTATAATCACCTCATGATTTTTTGATCAAATAAAAATCAAATATATAATAAAACTATAAAAATGGAATAACATATCAGAACATGTATTCATTATTTCAACATTAATCCTTGAATTAACATTTAAGGCACTGTCTCTAGTGGCTCAGGATGCAAAAACTAATAAATTCTCTCCCTTTTTTTTAGATGCTTATGACCTATTGGGGATGACAACACATGAATAAGAGCACAAAAGTATTACAGATTATGAAAATACAAGAAAGTAGACTGTGGATGAAGGTCTAGGTGTCATCAATTCTATTTAGGTGGGGAAGGATTAGGCAAGTCTTCATAGAGGTGAAAAATCTTGAGTTGAGTGTTGAAAGATGGCCAGATGTTCTCTAGCTGGTCAGAGCTGTGAAGGTCTTCCAGGAAGAGCAAGCAGGAATAGAAGAGAATATAAGGCATGGCATAAGCAAGTAGGATGTAGACTAGAGTGAGGGAGTCTGACGAAAAAGAAAATATGAGCAGTTTGACAAAGCAATGACACAGGGTGGGTTACGTTAGGGGAAAAATAGCTGAAGATGTAGAATTCTGAAGGACCCCATATGTCATTCTACAGAGCTCTGTATGTCATTTTGAAAGACTGAGAATTAAGTCAAAAGGTGTTGAGGAACATTGTATGGTTTTAGAGGAGGGGGGGTTAATAAGATTGAACTTGATCTTAGGGATATCATGTTGGTTTCAACTGTGGAGGACAAATGTGAGGCAAGCACAGATAGAAGTAGGGAGACAACTTTGGAGAACAGTTCAGAAATGTTGGCAAGCTATATTTAAAAGCAGATGGACAAATGGATAAAGAAGATGTGGTACATATATATATAATGGAATATTACTCAGCCATAAAAAGGAACAAAAGTGGGTCATTTGTAGAGATGTGGTTAGACCTAGAGACTGTCATACAGAGTGAAGTAAGTCAGAAAGAGAAAAACAAATATCTCACATTAACCCATGTATGTGGAATCTAGAAAAATGGTACAGATGAACCAGTTTGCAAGGCAGAAATAGAGACACAGATGTACAGAATGAATGTATGGACACCAAGTGGGGGGAAGCGGGGATGGGATGAATTGGGAGATTGGGATTGACATATATACACTAATATGTATAAAATAGATAACTAATGAGAACCTGCTGTATAGCACAGGAAACTCCACTTCGCTGTACAGTAGGAACTAACATAACATTGTAAAACAACTATACCCCAAATTAAAAAAAAAAAAAGCAATCTGCAGTAGTGATGGGGAAGCAGTAGCTTCAGAGTGTTGTAAGGAGTTTGAATTAATAAGACTTTGAGTGCCCGTAATGTCTAAATGTGAAGTAAAACCCTAGAATGACTCTAGATTTTTGGCATGGGTCTCTGGTATGTGGTGGTATATTTCACAAAGATAAAAAATAAAAAAGAAGCAGGTCTATTTGGGGAGAAAAGTAATCCAGTATATAAATGAAATGTAGAATAATTAGGCTGATTGGATCTTTTTAATGCTGACTTTTTTTCTTATCATTATATAAATGAAGGCTTTGAAATGCTGAGTTTAAGGCACATAATACCATACTGACACATATACTTTTCTCAGTGATCTGCTGTAGGTAATTTTAGTACTTCATTTCAAAGTTCTAGCTGCCACCTGGAGCTTATATATCTAAGCAGACCTCAACATCTAGAATCATAATTCTCCTCTTTACTTGTAGCATATTACACTAATGAATATTTTGTGTCATTTGGAGGGCAAGATTTCGGATTGATCATACTTCGTCTTCTTTTAAAGATTTATGAGCTTTATAAAAGGCTTTATTTCAGCTGGGAGTTGTCCTGTATCATGTTCTGGACTATGTTCTGCATCTAGTCTCCCATTAATATTAAACCAAAGTCAACAACAACAACAACAATGAAACCTTGTGAGAGAAGGCAGTATAATTCTGAGGATGCAATTATGTTTATGCATTTAAGAGCATGCTCCCCTTTATGACATTTTTAAATTAACGGAATTTCATCTCAAGTCACCAACTAAACAGATGGTATTGACCAGTGGGAATCTTTTTAGTAAATGGAATAATTTTTAAAATTGTGCACATGCAAATTTGGCCATGGCATTTATGAAAGATATTCTGACACTAGACCTGTTAAAGGATGGAGTAGGAGATAGTAGCATGTGAAGTTAGTGTCAGGTTGCTTTAGCTGTCACTTTAATGTTAGGGCCAATTTTGTCTTCAGTTAAAGAAAAAAAGTACTGATTTTTGTTTTTTCTCTCTCTCACCTTACCATTCTCTCCTGTTTTTCATTTCTGATGCTTGTCAGTTTCCAGACATGCCTAGTATAAAATAAATCAATCAACTGACTCTTTCAATTATTTTTCTCATTCAATAAGCATTCACTGAGATAGTGAGTAAATGTGGGAAAACAAATATAAACTGGTTTATAAGCTATAAGGACTCTGATATGAGTAACGGCTTCATACTGGCCTTTGCTACTTGACTACTAGAATAATGGATTTTCTTATGCTACTTTTTTTTATCTCCCTAAGCAGAACAATGAAATTAGACCAGTAGTAATGTATTCCCACTTTTCATGAGTACGTGCTGTGGCGTGAGTCAGTGTAAAATAGATCATTCCTTCCAGTGGTCAGTCATGGGAGATGTGGCCCAGTGAAGAATAGGAGATGACAAAGCCAGGTAAGGAAACTGTACTTAATCAAGGGGTGGTATCACACCATTGTGGGTCCCTATGATTTCAGAAAGGCAGCCCATTCTTGTTGGCTTCTTTTCTGGGGAGGAATAGGTCATCGTTCTAGAAAGGACATCTAGCTCCAGAGAGAAGACCCAGTCTGTGGGAGTACTACAGCTTGAACCAGAGAAAGGAGATAAGTAGGGAAATGCTTACTGGTGCCAGTAGGCTCCTATTATAGTGGCACTGTAGCCAATACATATGTCCTGTTACATTTGTATTAGTTCTCTATTTCTGTATTGCAAACTACTATAAGCTTAGTGGCTAAAAACTCACATATTTATTATCTCATAGTTTCTGTATTTGGGGAATCCAGACACAGCTAGTGGATACTCTGTTTCAGAGCTTCTCGAAAGGCTGAACTCAAGGTGCTGACCAAGACAAGGGATTCATCTGAAACTCAAATAGGAAAGGATCCACTCTCAAGCTCAAATGTTGGTTGGCAAGATTCGGTTCTTTTTGATTATAGGCCGAGTCTTCAGGCCTTTGCTGATATTGGCCAGAGGCCATTCTCAGTTCCTTGCCATGTGGGCCTTTTCAATGGCTGGCTTACTTCATCTAAACCAGCAAGGGAGAGAGTCAATGAAGTCTCCTAGCAAGACAGAAATTACAATCTTAGAAGGGACTTCCCACCCTTTACCTTATCCTACTGTTTGGAAATGAGTAATAGGTCCTCTTTCATACTCAAGATGAAGGGTGTGAATGCCAAGAGGCAGCAACAATATGGGTATTGCAAACATACAGCAGAGTAGAAGAACACATGACTAAGACCATAAACACTGGAGCCAGACAACCTGAGTTCAAATCTCAACTCTGCTACTTACCAAGCTGTGTACTTGACACTGGGTTAGTTACTTAACTTCTTTGTATCTAATTTCTCTACCTATAAAATAGAAAAAACAGTCACGCTCACCTCGTACAACTGTTGTGAGGATTAAATGGATTCAGAGGTTTAAGCAGTAGGAAAGTCTCACTAAATGTTTGTTATTATATTTTGTGAATAATATGGCAAAAACAGATGTATTTATCACTAGACCTTGGGTCACCCACTCAAGGGCATGTCTGAGTTTGCACAGAGACATGAATATCAAGAATCACTGCTTCACAGAAAGAGCAGACTTACAGATCTGAATCTAGAAAGCAGTCCTGGGCCCTGGCTCTCCTCATGGAGAACAGGGTCTGGAGGGACTTACATCCATCCTGAGAGCCCGTAAGCCAAAATGAGGATGCATATGGGGCTGAGTCATATGTACTCTATTTCTCCTCTTAGGTAAAGCGATGAGTCCTCATATTTTGTTTCCCTCCTGAGAAATGAAAATTCTCATCTTTCTGTGGCACCAAGAGGAACAAGAATCTTGTAGTGTCCTCATCTCCCACTTCAATACTTCTATGACCTATAAGTCACTGCATAAACCTGGCTCTATCCACTCTCCAACATTATGTCAATACTTATCCCATCATTCACTGGCCCCAGCAACTGACCTCTTCTCTGTTTCCTGAGGAAACCGGGGCCCTTTTTGCCTCAGCACCTTACATATGTTCTTTCTTCTGACTGAATACTTTCCCCACATCTCTTCACACTGTCATTCTTTGGTCTCAATGTCAATGTCCTCCTCAGGGAGGATGCTGCTGAGAGAGGTCTCAACCCTCTCACAAAACTGTCTAGCACATTACTCTCTCTTCCATAATTTCTTTACTTTCTCCCCTTATTAGAATCTAAGCTCCATGATTGCCAAACTCTTTTCTATCTGGTTTTCTGCAGTATTGGTAACACCTAGCATAGACTCTGGTAATAAATATTTATTGAATAAATGAATGCTATAAATGCAAAGATATGATTGCTGAACTCTACTACATCTTTACAAAAGAGAAGAAAAGCTATTTTAGCCATGTGAAACCCTCAAGATTTTTAAATAAAATACACTCCAAAAAATAGTCACATAAAGGTAGAGTTATTTTTTTCTGTAACAATGATCCAAAGATATATCTTGTTCTTCATATGGAAAACATTTTAATAAGTGATAAGCTAATTGAACTAATGCTTTTAGTCAGAGGGTTAGAAATGAAGATTTATCAATTCATACAACCAGTTCATATATTAATCAGAAGGCAGAATTTAACAATTAGCTATTAATCATGTGCTGTTTTTGGACTAACTAGTTGTTTGATCTGATTACTTTCAGCTTGAATATCTATTGGAGTACTACATTCTGCATGCCCAGCATTAGACTGCCAATAAAAAATCATATTTCCAACATCATGGGAAAATTCTCACAATATACAGTACTGCTAAACGCAAGAAATAGTACATAAATTCTGTATACTCTGTGAACTCAATTTTTTTTAGAAAGAAAGATTCTTTAGAAACATAACCAATTATTAAAGTATTTATTTCTAGGGAGTGTTTAGATTATGAGTGATTTTAATTTTATGGAATCTGCTTTTATGTTTTTCCACAATATTTCTACTTCAAATTATTTTAAATAAGGGAATTTTCTAATGCAACTGCAAAAATTTTCTGTGTGTGTGGACATCTTAATAGTTGAAAATCAGTGAATAGTTGAAACCAATGTGGATTTAAGTATTAAAATCTTTTTAAAATGAAAGAGGGATATGAATCAGCTGCATTCATTAAACCTCCGGGACGGGGACAAATGGACGAACAATGGTTAAATAAAGTTTGGACAATAATCTCAAGGAAGTGTTTTAAGCAGTGGGTGGTGCCTGTGTAAAAAAACACCCTGCCAAGAGAAGCAGTAAAGGAGTTCCCTGGTGCCACTTCATGAGAACAGAAAGAACACTTAACAGGAGAGACCCCTGAGGACTATTATTATATTAATGGCTAAACTCACTACTGAAGTCAGGTGGGAAGTTGGCCAGGACTCTGCTAAGTCTCAGGTGCTTGATGTAGCTCTCTTTAGACAACGACACATTTTTCTGGAGCATGTGTAGGACAAGTTCACAGAATTTGGTGGGTAACTGCTTTTTTTGTTGTTAGATTTGTCCATTCCAGAGACCTAGTCCCCCACATTGGTTCAAAATTACTTCTGAGCCTTCATATTTGCTAATTAATTTTCAAACATGTAGCACAAAGGAAGGAAAAAGTCCTTCTTTTTTATAGCTCATTCATTTGTACATTTTTTCCTCTGCCCTGTCCCTGCTCTATTAACACAAAGACTCCTATTTTATATAGCTGTAAAAACTAGCAGGCTTTGCTCTTAATCAGAGCTGTCTAGTTTCATTGCCTGAGGGCCTAGATCATTAGTAATAAATGTCATTAGTTGATGTTTCCAACATCCAGAGACTGTCAGATGATCTCCTCATTTAATGTCCCCATGATTAGAAACAGGCCCAAGCTTTTGATATTTAGTAATTTTATTTTCTTGTTGTGGGAAAAGTAAAAGGCTACCTCTTGGAAACAAAAGCAAAACTAATAGCCACTTCACAGTAGACTTGAAGGAATAACAGACTATATACAAAGACACTCAAAGCGGAAACAAGGGAGAAACTGCAAGGAATTGGTATCTGCTGCGCCCCAGGTTTCTTCAAGGAGCTGAATTAAATTGAGCCATGGGCAGCCCCAACTTGCCTGCCCTCGTTACATCTTAGAGCACTGTCTGATTTCCAGCATTCTAATTGAAAAGACCCTTTGTAGTAAAAAGCTCTGTTTGAGTCACTTTGAAATCATGAGCCTCGGGTTTTCTTTCTGGCAAATGTTTCTTAGAGATCACTAAGCTTATTAAACAGTTCTGTGTTTAGAAGCTTCTGATGTTGGAACAGGCATAATCCAGACACCTTGGTACAAAAAATAGCACTCAATTCCCCATGGACTCTGGAAAGAGGCTGTGTGCTGCTCTCACTTCCTTGACCTGTATCTTTGGAACCTCAATGCCATGTACACAGAAGTACCTGGTAAACATCTGCAGTGGCAGATCATAATCATACAATTATTATTAGTCACAGAACAGACTGTTCTTCTGTTCTTTGGCGTTCTTCATCTTATTTCCTTCATGGACCCAAAGGAAGAATGGGAAGTTATAGAGCATCAGAAAATTTTTAAAGATGGAAAAGTAGTTCTATTTGAGTGAAATTTAAATAATCTTTAGGGAGATGAAGTATTTATGAAGTCTGGACACGTAACAAAATTGTTCACAATTCATTTTTGAATGCTGAAAAACAAGATTAATGAATGTAACTATATGTTTATTTCTCTATTCTTTCAATACTTTACTCAGCATTATGTTATACAATGAGTATTGTCATATAATAATTGTCCTAAGAAAGAGATTTTTTAAGTCTTTGCGTTCATAGTTATTTTTCAGTACATAAAATTGCCTGTTTTATTTTTTAATGTTCCTTGAGACAGGAAATACATGAGCCAGTTAAAAAGAAAATGGCAAACTTACAGGATTTGAAGCTCAAACTGATAAAAAGCATAATCAGTTTCATCATAGGTGACCACCTTTGATCAAATATTGGTTATTTAACTCAGCTGAATTAGCTGCTCCTGGAAATCGGCTTCTACTCTACATAGTTGGCATATCTTTGAGCATTCAGGGCCTCACTAACGCAAAACTGAGGCTGAGAATTCTACAGTCACCTGCTTATTGATACATATCATCTTTTTTTTTTTTTTTTTCTTTGCGGTACGCGGGCCTCTCACTGCTGTGGCCTCTCCCCTTGCGGCGCACAGGCTCCGGACGCGCAGTCTCAGCGGCCATGGCTCACGGGCCCAGCCGCTCCGCGGCATATGGGATCTTCCCGGACTGGGGCACGAACCCGCGTCCCCTGCATCGGCAGACGGACTCTCAACCACTGTGCCGCCAGGGAAGCCCCCATATCATCTTTTAATGAAGAGGATTTGTGGAAAAATAAAGAGATAATAACACATTGAGCTTCTGTGTGGCAGGCACTTTCCAGTTTTACCTCTTTTAATCCAAACAAGAATGTACCCTGCGGGGTACCCATCATTATTTCCATTTTACAAGTAAAGACACTGAGACTAGAGAAGCTATGACTTCCCCAGGGTCATAAATCTGGATAGAATGGGAGACAGATTTCAAACCCACATACGACTGACTCTAAAAACTCAGGCTCTTTCTTGTATTCCATGCTGGTGAACATAGGTTGAAAAGATAAATTTACTGCATTTCTTATTCCCCCTATTCAGAAATTTACATTGCCTGTTTATTTTTCCAACTATATACTCTGTTCTTAATTCTAGTAATTAAATATATATTTATTTTTCTTCAATACAAATTTTTTCTAATTCAATTCCTTTCTTTTTCTTCTTCCCTTGAACTATTTCTGTCTTTTTCCTTCTCATCTTCTTCCTTTACAAAAGCAGTTCCATGAAGGAGGAAAGAAAAAAGAATCCTGAGTGGTCACAGTGAAGAAAGAAATTACTATCTGGGGCACTCAGGAAATAATGCTGGGCGATCAACCAACAGGATGGAACTTGTGTCCAGACCAATGACCATTCATAGATGTGGTCATTCATTCAACTCATGTTGAGTTCCTAATATATACCTTCCATTGTGCTGGCACAGGCCTTAACACCAAGTAACGCAGTGTTTAATGGGACAAGACTTAAGCATGAAGAAGGTAATGACAAAGAAAGTGATATGGGCAAGGTGCTGTGGAGAGACATTTGTGAGGGCTCTAATCAAACTGGGTGACAAGGCAGTGGAAAAAAACACAAGCTTCATAAAGAATTGAAGCTTAAAATGAATCCTGGAGTCCTGAATGAAATATCTGAGCCCGGGATCCACTATGTAAGGAAGAAGATTTATCTGTGGTTCTAGCCTAAAATGTTCACAGCAGCTAGACTGTGATTCGTGAAGATCATGGCCTAGAGAAGAAAATGTGCTTTAAGCCTAACAGAGCCATGGTTGGGTTTTGTATTCTTCACCAGAAGGGCAGGCTTGGAGTAAAAAGGCTGAAACACGTTTCTCTCTGCTAACGGCCCCTAATCAGTAAAAGGCCATACTTTTAAGTTGTGAATTATGCTTTAGTATTCACAGACAGAACAGAACAGCTCTATTCTTCTGCATTGGCCTAGGTTATATTGACTCGTCACTTTTGTTGGATATCTTGCTAGTTAACTGAACTATGTAATGGTTAAGTATGACTCCTCTGTCTGACAAAGTTTGGAAAACTATGAAATAGATACCTTTATCAAAGAGATACCACTGTAAGCAAATTATTCAATATACATTTAAAATTAGAAATTTTTCTCTAAGTAGAACCTCTAGCTATAGACGTTCTATTATTTATGGTATTATGTTTAAAATTTGATGAACAGCAACAACAAAATTAAACACAAAGTAGTAAATCTAATGTATTTTTATCATATGTCTAAGAATCACTGAAAATAAAGGTCTGGAAAACAATCATTTAAAAAATACATTGTGTCAGGCTTCCCTGGAGGTGCAGTGGTTAAGAATCCGCCTGCCAAATGCAGGGGACACAGGTTCGAGCCCTGGTCTGGGAAGATCCCACATGCTGTGGAGCAACTAAGCCCGTGCACCACAACTACTGATTCTGTGCTCTAAAGCCCATAAGCCACAACTACTGAGCCCACATGCCACAACTACTGAAGCCTGAGCACCTAGAGCCTGTGCTCTGCAACAAGAGAAGCCACCGCAATGAGAAGACCGTGCACCACAATGAAGAGTAGCCCCCACTCACCGCAACTAGAGAAAGCCCACGTGCAGCAACGAAGACCCAATGCAGCCAAAAATAAATAAATAAATTTATTTAAAAAAATACATTGTGTCACTGTTATTCTTTATGAATTACTGTTTTATGGGTCTACTAAAAAACTGAAGACAGAACCAACCTTAGTGTAGGCTTTGTTCTTAAAGATAATTTGGGAAATAAGACATGACCTAACTTAATACCTACAGTCAATAACAATTGGCTACTGGGTTTATGCAAATAAATAAATAAATAGTAAGTATTAATGCCCAAATTCCCTCTCTAATGCTGGTGAATAGAGAAAATGTACATTCTATAAGCAGAACAATATTCTTGCAAGCATTCTGTAGCATTTTCCTTTTTTTTTTCCCTCCTTCTCCTTGTTTCCTCCCCCTCCCCCTTCTTCAATTTCAAACTGGGTATCTGCCTGCTGGATATATGTTGGTAGGGATTTAAGAAAGTTTTGGTTTACTCTATTTGACCTCTCATCCTTCCTACCCAATTGAAATTTTTATAGCCCACAAATCCTGCATACAGAATTACTTATTTAAAATAAATATACAATGGAAAAGTTGGCATTTTCACTTATGAATCCGACAAAGTTAAAATTTGCCCCAAAATAACCTTGTATAGATGAGATAGGCTGAGCAAACTAACCAATGACTGTCGATTCTGGTTCAGTTCCACAGATGCCTCACCTTTAAAGTCTTGTTTGGCTGAGTTGAGTGCTTGTCTGAGGGGAGCAAATCCTCAGCAGGAGGAGGCCAATACTGAAAGAAGTCCTTGACGGTCTTTGAAGCAATCAGGAGTCCTAGTGCAAGAAAGAATGAAAAAATAAAGAAACCCCTCTGAAAATGTTTAGTTTGTATGAGGTGCTAAATCGGTAGTAAATTTGGGCAAGGAAAGTGACCCAAGCAATTCTATTAGAAGTTATCAAAATGAATGTGTCTGCTTAGAATTTTATGTCTAACAGGCAAAAGATAGTTTGAGAAGGCATGCACTAGTCAATAGGTTACTTTTTAATTATGAGGTCTTTGTTTATCAGTATTTACATCTGAGCTGCTTTTGAACTCTCATGTAGACTTAGAGAAATAAAAAGAAAAATATAAAATCTGGAACTAATTTCTACTCCAGGGGGCACCATTTATAGAGAATAGAATGGGGATGATGCTTCTGGAATTGTATAACATGGTGGCCTTCTTGAACATTTACAGATTTTCTTGAATATTTACAGTAACTTTTGGCTATATGCATATCAATATCCAGTATGGAAATTTTAGAAAAAAAGATAACTTTAAAACATCCGATTTAATTACTAGACAATCAGGATGCTGATTCTATGGAACTGATAACCAGATTTCTGGTTATCTGGAACGACTTAAAATGACCAAGAATTCATATGAGTTTTTCTATAGCTTTAGAACCAATCTTGATATAATTTGACATCCATTATGGATGAAAACTCTTATTAAAGTAGAAATAGGTGTAAAGTTCCATATAGATACATATATATATATATATATATATATACAAAATATATGATCATATATATATACATATGAATAATATGTATTTCAAAATTAACATGTTAAAACCCAGGCTCCTGATCATTTCACAAAAATCTTGGTTTATTTACAATCTTCTCTATGTATGTTAAGGCAACTCCATCCTTTCAGTTTTTCAGACCAAAAAACTCGGAGTCATACTTGACACCCAGAAAATCCTGTTAGTTCTTTCAAATAAGTTCAGAATGTGACTACTTCTATTGCTACAAGTTTGGTAGTAAGAATGAGACAGACCTATTATTAATATCAGGAAAAGATCAATATGATATATTAAGTGGAATAATCAAGTTGCAATAATTTTTATTTTATGCTGCCACTTGTGTTCCATAATTTCTCACTATATATAGTAATTTAGTATGCTTATATATGAATTTGTTTTACTTGTTTAGGTAATAAGTAAGAAAGAAGGTCTTTGGAAGACTGATGGGGTATCTGGTTGGGATGATGAGCTGCTTGGGGAAAAAGTGTGGGGGAGTCCTTTAATTGTGTAATTTCTGGTACCTTCTGAATTTTATAGCAAGTGAATATATTACTAGCTATTAAAATTGAAATTTTAGAAAACTATAATTATTCAAGAAAACATTTCATTTATTTTTCTCTCAGAGTTTACTTAACTATATGGTACTTTGGAAGACAAATACCTTAAGATATAGTTCTATTCTTCACAATGAAATAGGTGAAAAATCAATTTATCATTACATAGTATAGACAAAATTATGCTTTGGTCATTTTGTATCACTATCTTATGTAGAGAATGTAGTTAGAAAGTGGAGATAAATTACTTAGGCCATTATAAGGCCTCTTATCTAGTGAAATTTAGATACAATTAAGAAAATGGAATGTACATTTTGTGTTTAAAAGTAAAACAATCACAAAATCCATGAATTTAATAATAGGGAAAATGAGCTTTCAGAGAAAATGATAGAAATCATGTCTCTGAAGATAGCTGTAACCAAAATGGACAAAGTACACAAAATATCCATAAGGGAATAATCTTGATATCAGCAGAGAAAATACATGACTTCAGAGAATGGTTTCTTTCTTCTTCCTCAGTGATAAAATACTATGATTATGAACAGTAATTAACTCTAAAACAACATGGAAGTTGGATGGAAAGAACTCTACCTAAAATGTTGAATTATTAAAGTGAATGAAAGAGGAAGCACGCACTGGGGATATAAAGCGTGCTACTCTAGCAGAGCTATTAACTATTGCATTAGAGCCTCTAAACATATGCTCTTTTTACCTCTATTGACTTCAGTCAAACTGGATCTTTCCACTAAAGGAGGCAAATGAGCTTAATGTTTCAGCTGGTTGATGCCAATGGCAAAGAGACCTTTAAATGCACTTTGAGAAAGATGTATGATCAAGGAGACATATGCTTTTCTCCATTAGTGTAACAAGTCAAAATATCATTTAATTTATTTCTGAAAGTGTTTTTTACTGTAACAGATATAGCTCATCATTTAACTTCATTCACTAAACATTATACACTAGCATTTTATTATAGTTTTAGGAAAATAAAGGGGAGGCATTTCAGAGGTGATTCACTGACATTCCTGAAAATAGTATCATTGCTTCAGAATCCTTAAAATGTTAAGTATGTTTGAATGTAGTACAAGTGGATACTGAAATTTAGGTTTTCTGTTGCTGTTTTAACCATATGTTGTACAGATAAATGCTTACAAAATCCACATAAAGCATTTTGAAATTTCAGAGAAGAGAAAGAAAGTATAATTGATGCTACCATTGAATGCCAAAGGAAGGCAATGAAAATGGAGTAAAATACCAGTATAAATACTAATATTATACTACTAAGTACTCTATGACTATCTGAGCTATATATAAATTAGGGCCATTTTCGCATGCCACAGATCATCTGCATGAGGAAATTCAAGTATCTAGATGTTTTAATTTCTGATCTCTAGATTTTTGGTTTCATACAGAAGAAAAAAATTATTGTAAGTTCAATATTTCAGTTGTCTTTTTTATATTTTAATGACATAGATACTATGGTATCTTTTTGGTCAGAAACAAGATGTTTGGGGACATAGAGAAGATAATTGACATACTTTAGATTGAAATGGGGGGACTGAGTACTTAATACTATGAATCTGGAAGATAAAATGTGCATTTATATACAGTATTACAGAAATGCATAAACATGGTACAGGTAGCATAAACAATTATCAGGCAGCAATGAAGTATTTTTGCAGTGCAGTTTACTGTAGGAATAAGAGAGTCTGGAGTTAGATCAGAAAATCATATTTATATCATTTTCTTACTTTGAAAATTGAACAAGTCATTAAAAATCTCTAAACCTCTATTTACATATTAGGGAATTAGGAATACTATTAGGAATAATAATTCTTACATCACGGGAGTATTATGGATATTAAATTCAGTAATGGGTAGCACTTGGCATAAAATAAATGCTCAATAAATTACTGCTATTATTCTGTGCAAATTTTGCTATGTTAAGCATTTCTTGTAAATGTAATTGTTAATGTATTTTGTTTCTTTTGACAGTTAGTGAGCTAACTATAACTATTAATCAGGTGTTAGCCTGGTAATGTATAAGTATGGTATAGGCTTGCCTTCAAAAGAGGGAATGGTTATTAAGCTGTGTAAAGAAACAGATCTGGCTCTGACTTGACAATAAGTTAGTCTCTCTCTTTTCTATCATGCTTTTTGCAGGACTTTGAAGTTCTACCTTGTAGATTCACCCCATCACCACCTGAAGCCTGTTAGGTATTCCCTCAGGGAGGTGTCGCACAAAAGTGTCACTGTGAATTCTATATCTTCACTTTCCATCTTTAAGGAAGTCACTTTTTCTGTAGCTTAACTTCGTTACTCTAAAATAAGTGTAATAATAGCACCAAACTCAAAGTTTTATTTGAGGACTAAATGAATTGATGCATGTGAAAATAACTTAGAAAAGTCCATCATGTAAAAATCTGTTTGTAAATGTTAGCCATCATTCTTAGTGACTGCTAAGCATTTGACTCTTCTCAATTATTGAAAAGTGAATCTGGGAACCTAAAAGAATCATGTTCCTTCCTGAAACCTATGCTCAAGTTCTTATGAAGTGATACTTGTATGATTTAGGAATGAATTCGATTCTTATTAATAAATTTAAGCACAAGTTATTTAAAAACTTGTTAGTAACATTATTATCTAAACTTGTCGATGGCTGTACACTCTGACTAGGCTTAGAGTTTTACAAACTTGTTTTCCACCAATTGATTGATCTTATTTTGCCCTCACTACTCTCCAACTATAAAATAGATGGTGAGGTGAATTATAATTTTTTTTTAAATAAACAATATATAGACACACTGTTGCCTATTTTATGTATAGCAAAAGTTGACTGGTAAGATATAACAATCAAGATACAAAGCTAATATATAATAGGTATAATACCTTACATCTTAAATAAAAGGTATTTAGTTTACTTTTATTTTGAATTGGTGTAAGCAAGTCATTTTTAGCTATTTATAATTGCATCACATACGAGTAACTACTTTCTTAATTGGAGAACTGGAATAATTATCCATTTAATCACAGATTAATATATGGTACATTTTAAACTACTTTTGGTTACTTAATAATTACTTTTTTCTCCACACCACTGCATATTTGATAATTGTATAATATTGTCTTTACTTTGCTAGTATATAAATAGTCCTAAAATTCTAGAGCAATTAAAACAAGGTTTCCTCTCCATCTTGTATGAATATGTTAAGTATGTATTTTTATAATTAAAGTAGAATTAGTTAAGAAAGGCAAACTGTTTACATGTAAAAATATGCTATATTAAAAAATACATAGTTTTTTTTTTCTTTTTTTTTTTGCGGTACGCGGGCCTCTCACTGTTGGGGCCTCTCCCGTTGCGGAGCACAGGCTCCGGACGCGCAGGCTCAGCGGCCATGGCTCATGGGCTCAGCCGCTCTGCGGCATGTGGGATCTCCCCAGACCGGGGCACAAACCCGTGTCCCCTGCATCGGCAGGCAGACTCTCTACCACTGCGCCACCAGGGAAGCCCCAAAAATGCATAGTTTTTAAAAGACTTGAAAGCCCAAATGAAACAAAGTGCTTCAATGTATTTAGTCCAAAGTTTGATATAAATTCTTCTAAGTGCGTTAGAAGAAATTATATGACAAACAAAACTTACTTGACATTTTGGTGAAACAATTAGGACACTAGCTTGTTTTTCCTTGGGTAAGCCATAACTGACCATATAGGACTAGAAATAATGGGGATGGGCTCATTTAATTATGCTTTCAGAATCTTGGCCCTGTATTTAATTATTATTTTTATTATCCTTCCTGCTCTTTGCCTCTCACTAAAACAAACTCCATTTCAGAATGTAGAAATCTATTGTAATAGAGCAAATGAAAGTAAGTTTGTTGATCTAGGCTTGCATTAACAGAATATATAACTAACTGGATATCATTTTGAAACAAATATAATACTAACTTCTGGTTATTTCTGTGTTATAAAATTACTGATGATTCTTATTTTACTTTTTTTCTTTTATTGCTTAGTTTCACATTCTACAATGAATAAAATATATATTTCTTGTACAACATGGTAATTTTTCAAACCAAATGATATAAATACATGTTTGTGTTATACCTACATATTTCAACTTGTATGATGTATTCTAATTACGGTTAAATTGAGATTTCATATATGAGGGAGATTTTAATTAATTAAATTCTATTTTCCCTGTGTAATAATGTCTTCAATTCTCACCAGTATGTGATAACTTTTTTAAGAATTATTATTTAGAATGGACACTGGCAAACAATAATGGTACTAAGATAAAATTTTTGGTTTCAAAAAGGAAATGCTCTTCTGTGCTACTAAATGTTTCCCTTTTCATAAAAATGTTACAAAATATTGAAAATCAGGGCTTCCCTTGTGGTGCAGTGGTTGGGAGTCCACCTGCCGATGCAGGGGACACGGGTTCGTGCCCCGGTCCGGGAAGATCCCACATGCTGCGGAGCGGCTGGGCCCGTGAGCCAAGGCTGCTGGGCCTGCGCGTTCGGAGCCTGTGCTCCGCAACGGGAGAGGCCACAATGGTGAAAGACCCGCATACCACACACACAAAAAATAATAATATTGAAAATCAAATTATTATTTTAATTAAGGTTTTATAAGGTTGTCCACTATAGATGTAATTTTTAATAAGATTACCACATATTAGCCATCTACCCCATTTAAATATAAATCCAAAATTCACTCAATGATCATCCACATTGTACATTACTCTATACTCTTTAGGTGTGCTATATGGGAAAACTTAAGTATTTGAAAAATATAGCTTACTAGGAAGGAACTTCAAGTCTTCAGAGACTGGCTATGAGAAGTAGCTCCTAGATTCATCTTACTACTGCAAATTGTGTCTTACGTTAAGATATATCTATCTTGTTACTTTTTAGGTCTCCTCCTCTCAGTCTGGAGGGTACAGGACCCTGGAGAAAGATTTAGATGAAGAGGATCCTGAGGCCCAAAGGACTTGGAGTCTCCTAAGATCACAAAACAACCAATTAAGTCAGTAATGAAAAGATCATATCTTGCTTTAATAGTTTCTTATATTCATACCTGAAAGGACTCCCTCACCAATGGGTCTGCCTATGGTGCATTCAAGCTGCCCCAAATTAAAAAAATCTGTAATTTGCTGCAAACATCTTTCGGATAAGAGGCACTAGGAGCTAACTTTGGTTCAGCCTCAGAACATTTATTTTGTTTCTACCTCTGTTGCTACTGTACCTCTTCTATTAAGCCTTAATGCATCTTACCCCAAATTCTATCTCATTTTCATAATTGTAACTTAGCTTCAAGTAGGAGAATTTGATGATCCATCCATATGAGCAATGTTCTGAGCCAGTGATCTTGCCTGGCTCCCTGTCTCTGGGCATGTAACCATATTCCTTGATAAGCCTCCTCCTCAATAAGCTCCAGGCACCAGACTTAAATCCTAGCTCCTGGTACAGCTGTGGTTACAACTGGGTAATAAAAGCAGATACTTTCATACAATAGTAACAGTATTATATATATTTTTAAAGCAAACAAAAAAAAAATCCAATTTTGAAAAAAGGTTTATTGGAATGATTTCTAATTATGTGTGGTTATTGCATTCTCCCATCCTATCAAATTGATGACATAAAGTTCATATTTTATGGCAAGACAAGAAAAATTTAAACATAAAACTTTTCTTTGCCCATCTGGGCCTCCTCCCTCCCCTTTAGTGTGTTTTATGCATGTGCATTAACCAGACCTCCTTAGGAGATAACATTCCTTCTTACTCTTATAAGAGGTCACAATGACCCATGACCCCTACTTGCTTTGTAAGTGCAGATCTGGATTGTGTAAACTATCAATACATCATTTGATATATAACCTTTTGTCTCAAAAACTTATACAACTGTGCTTTGATCTCTAATGGGCAGAACAGTCCTCGGAGCGTTCTGGAAGACTGTCTCCTCGGTTTTAACCCTCAGGTTGGCTCAAATGAAATTTTCCATTTCTTTTTTTGACCAATCGACTATTGATTAATTTTTTTCATCAATATTAAACTGTAATATTATTTTCTCAAATGTTTGTGCACTACCTCGTAAACATGGTTTAATAAACCTTCATAAAGTAAACAAAATAATTCCTCAGGACCATAGAACCCTGTCTAGTGTGCATGTAATTAGCCAGTGTATTTCCTAAATCCTATTACTTTCTAAGTGAGAATTCATTATCATTTATAATCTCTCTCTCTCTCAAAAGAAGAAACAGTGGTATTTCAGGAAAATATACTTATCTTAAAGATTCTCAAGTTACCCTTAGCTATTTTTATACAGACCAACATATAGCTCACATTCTAACTTTTATTAAGAGGAGATGATTTTCTTTCCTTTTCATTCTCACATAATTTACTTTGAGTGAGAGAGTTATCTTCAGCACATCTGGTTACAAGACAGAAGAATGAGATGTTTATAACAAAATAATGTTGCATAATGAAGTACTTCAGGTAGACGAAAAGTGAATCTCCAAAGAGATTAGAGCTGTAATTTGTATTTGGTTCTGAAGATGAACACCTGTAACAGTCATTTTTCCCTATGGTAGCTATCTTTATAAAATTAACAGTGATTTAGATTTAGATTTGAGGGTTAATCCATATTCCTTTTGAGTGCTAAGGCAACTTCAAATAAGTAAAAATGCTTTTTCTCTAGGTCAAAAACAAGTACTGTGAGGGTGTAAGACTGCTTTTATAAATGAAATGCAAGTGTTTGAAAAGTGACATCCATTTCTTTGGCTAACAAATTTTTCTTTGAACATGTAAATGCCTATAAAGAAAGGAGACAAGTGGTGACTGTTTGTCATTAACACCTTATTGTGTCTTTGTTCAATCAAATGATTTCTTCTGAACACCTAACTAAGATGACATGGAAGAATACTTGCAAAATTTTGTTATTTTTCATAAAAATACTTTTCTTTGCGTTGACACTAAATATATAAATATATACTTATTCCCTCCCTACATTGAAACATATGTGACCTTTGATTACTATGAGAGATAAATATTTAGGCTACGCCTAAATAGTTACTAGGTAAATAAAAATCAGAATTGTACCTGTTGAATTTGATAAATTAAAATAATTCAATAGAAACAATTCATTACAAAGCTTGCATTTGACCACACAACCCAATACACGATCATTGACAAGCAGTATAGCATGGTAGTTAGAAGCACTGGCTCTACAGCCCATCTGCCTGTACTTAAATTGGCTCCATGACCCAATGCGTTTGCTTAACTTCTCTGAATCTCAGTTTCCCTATTTCTAAAAGAGGGATTGATATTTAATAGGGCTATGATTGGAATTCAATGTATCAGTACAGGCAAAGTTCTCAGAAGGATGTCCAGCTCATAATTTAGCGGTTATCATTATTACCATCGCAGAAACAGCATACAGGAGAAATGTAGTGAGAAGTTATACTTTTATGGTAACTAAATTAATTTGCAAGTTAGGACAATTGAAACTTAACCTTTAAGGTGCCACAAGGTATTTAAAGTATCCAAGTGTTATGGGTTGAATGTTTGTGTTCCCCCAAGTTCGTATATTAAAATTCTAACTCCCATTGTATTAGCAGATGGGGCCTTTAGGAGGTGGTTATTTGTCAGAGCCTTCAGGAATGGGATCAGTTACCTTATGAAAGAAACCCCAGAGAGCTCTCTGGCCCCTCCCACCAAGTGAAGACACAGCAAGAAGACGTCTGTCTAAGAACCAGGAAGCTGGCCCTCACTAGACACTGAATCTCCTGGAGGCTTGATCCTGAACTTCCCAACCTCCAGAATTGTGAGAAATAAATTTCTGTTTTTTTAAAGGCTGCCAAGACTATGGTATTTTGTTATAGCAGCCTAACAGACTAAGACCTGTTATAATTTGACTATGACCTAAGACTGAATACAAATATATGCTTTTTGCTTTACAAAACATTTTATAAACAATACCTGTTTTAATTTTGTTAACTGCTGAGTTATTTTTTATAATAATACATTTTTTACTAAAAGAAACAGGCCTACAAGCAATTAATTATGTAATACAGAATGAAATAACTGTAATACTAGGCAAATAAGCAAAGTGATCACATCATCTTGGAATTTATAATAGACATAGAAATGAATGTATAGTCAGATAAACAATTTAGACTTTAGGATAACAGATCTCAAAAACTTCAAGAAAGAATAAGCTGGATATTCTTAAAGGAGATGGCTCAGGAGAAATGTGATGTGATATAAAAAGTAAATTCTTATAACACAATTTTAAATAATTCCAAAGATGAAGAAATATGGCAATATTTTTCAAATTACAGTCAACTTACTGTTTTCATTAAAATGATGTAGACTGTTTCATAAAAATTTGGATTCTAGAACCACACTCAAGTCTGGCTGAGTAATTATCTGGAGCTGAAGTCTAAGCTGATATTTTTTTTAACAGCTTACTAGGTGATATTCATGCATGCTAAACTTTGAAGTAGGGAAAATGTAAAGTACTTTAAGTAATACAGGATGAACTGGTGAGAGGCCAAAAGAAGAATCACTTCTCCCAGCCTTTCCAAACAAATGATCTTCAAAGTCAAAGGATAAACTAAACTTGGTTGAGAAAATATTTGAATATCATAAGTGAGTTATTAAATATTAACTGCTTAATTAAATACAGTCATCCCTCCATATCCTCGGGGGATTGGTTCCAGCATTCCCACAAATAACAAAATCTTCAGATGCTCAAGTTTCTTAGTAGGGTCAGCCCTTGCTTTTCCATTCGATTTCCTCAATGTCCACTGATTCACTACCTGTGGATTCTGCATACAGAAATTTGAAGTTGAATCTGTGGATATGAAGGGCCTATTTTAAGTTTAAATTTCTTGTCCAGATAAGTTATACTCAAGAAACAAGAAGCAATTTGAAGTTTTAATTCCAGACCTACTATTGGTGATAACTGAAGAATTATGGATCATTTCAAAAACAGTAGAAGAAAGTTGTCTACACTTTTTCTCTTTTTCTTTCTTTTCTCCCTCTCTCCCTCCCTCTCTCCCTCTCTTTTTCTTCTTTCCCTAGCCTCTTTCATTCTTTCTTTTCTTTCTTTCTCTCTCTTTCCTTCGTTTCTCTTCCTTTCTTTCTATTTTGTTGGGAAGCTAGATCTCTAAAAACATAGACAAGTGATCTTGGTAACAACCTCAACAAAATTAAACAAAATCATGTCAGGTTTAGGAAAGAAAGTATTGGTAGTTATGACCCTGTCTCTATTTACCAAGAGTAAAAAAGATCCTTTTATTTTGCCTGATTTTTCTCAGGCTTTGACAAAATTATTTAACTGGCATAGTGAGGACCACAGACAACTGTATTTCATCAAGGCTGCTTAAAATGTTTCTCGGTATGTTTTTGTGAGAACTGTCTTAATTGAATTTTAAATAAGAATGATCCAGTATTTTAACTGACTATAACTCATACTTAGACAGTAGTGAACTATGGCTGCAAACAAAGATAAACTACTCTAGCCTGTTTTGGTAGAAGTACAGTATCAAGCAAGACAGGTAAAAGTTCTTGGCCATATCTTGATTTCTATGTTTGTTATAGGGGGGACACTTTAATAGGAACATGGCAAAATCACACAAAACAAAACCAAAAAACACCTAGCGTAAGGTCAGAAAAAAAATTGGAAAGAGCTGGTTAATGGTCTAAGAGCTCTGTCACATGAGGGAAAGCAGAAGGAGCTGCGACATTTAGCTTGAAAGGAATAGAAATTGGAAAAGTAGGTTTACCGGTTTCTATGTGTAAAGACTGATCATATGGAAGAATTAGACTGATTCTGTGTCATTCTATAGGATGAAGTTAAGGCGGTGGGTAGAAATACATGCAGAGTGTTCAATTCAAACTAAAGACAGATTGTTCTTAAGACATAACAGCTTTCTAAAAGCACATAAAGAAAAAATTCTTAAGTTCTGAAGTTTATGCAAAACTAGACGATGATCTGTCAAAAGTGATACAGAGGTAATTTTTTATTGGGTGTAAATTGGGCTTATTGTCCGCCTTTAAATTCGAAATTTTCATGATGGTCTCTGTCTAGTTTATCCTGAAGATAGGTGGGACTTGAATCCCAAGTGATATCATCTTAGTCTAAGTTGGTACAATCTTCATGATTTGGGACTTTGTGATAACTCAAAACTAATAGTGAAATAAGTCTTTAAAAATGTAAGTGGGGCTTCCCTAGTGGCGCAGTGGTTGGGAGTCCGCCTGCCGATGCAGGGGACACGGGTTCATGCCCCGGTCTGGGAAGATCCCACATGCCGCGGAGCGGCTGAGCCCATGAGCCATGGCCGCTGAGCCTGTGCGTCCGGAGCCTGTGCTCTGCAACGGGAGAGGCCACAGCAGTGAGAGGCCCGCGTACCGCAAAAAAAAAAAAAAAAAAGTGTAAGTGAGTGAAATTGACTTTTCCTTTCGTGATGTTAGGGTTATGAAATATTAGAAAGGGAATAAGTTTTCTCTCATTAATAATGGATAAAAACACACTTTTCTCTCATGGGACTGATAAGTGTTGAAAATGCCAGCTTAAAAAGAACAGTGTTGTATATTTCATTTAAGTTTTTTTCCCCTAAATTTAAAAGTATCATCTATTTTATTAAATGTAAGAATGCATATAGCTTTGGTATCGCATGTCATGTCAAGCTGTGTTGTGGAAATTGTGCCAGGGTGAAAATATTTTAAATAATTTTTTGAGATATACCAGCTTTTTTAGGTGTAAAATGCTTTGAGATCATGATCTACGTCAAAATGGTTAAAAATAAATAAAGAAAAAACTAAAAAGCTCCTATAATACAATAAACTGAGTAGCCTAGTACTTATTAAACAAACGTTTCAGTTATACAATATATGCAAAGGGAATAGTTGCTAAACTCAAAAACAACAACAAAACATTTGCTAGTAGCTCAGGGTTCTTATATTAGTGGTTAGTTCACTAACATCATACTCTAATCACTGCACAGAACTGAGCAATTACCTGCATGGTCAATTCAGGTAATCAATTACCTGGTTATTTTAGATTAATCTACAGATAACACTTTAGTTTTTCGATGACTTTGGGTTTCACAAAGGAAGTTATTATTTTATGGTTTTTCATTTGAGGATTCAACATTTGTTCTATATCTGTTACATTAATTGAATTGAAATAAATATAAAATCAATAACATCACTCTTCCTTATTTAATGAAGAATCATATAAGGATAAAATACCAGAAGAGATGTCACATTTGTTTATAAAAATCACTGAACTCGAAAGTAATGATTTTCTCCATGATTCATAATATTATTTACAGATTTTTAATGTTATGCTATCAATCGCTTCAGAATCTGAATCATTAGAATTTCCTCAAAAAGGTTTTAGCTTTCTGCCTTTATCAACTTGAAAACAAAGAAGTTTTCAAAGTTTACAAAATTCCTCTTTTAAATTCTTTGAATATAATGTTGAAAAATAAATTTGACTCAATCTTTTTTTGCTGTTTGTTTTTTTTTAAAACTACACATCATTGAGCCTATATTTGACATTCTAGAGAACCATGCGGCGCATGAACATGCATAGTTATGAAATAATATTCAGAGGCTATACACAATCAAACTATGAAGCCATTGAGAAATAATGAAATAGAATACCTGGTCAATTGTAGGCCACTATGCCAGAAACTGCAAGTTACTACTTGATATCCTTTCTCTCCTTCATCTATTTATTTCTCAGGAAGAGATACCTCCCCAACACCATCCCCCATTTTATTCCAGTGGCTCTGTGGCTCAGCTAAAAGATTGTATTTACAGCCTCCTTCTCTACTCATTGAAGCCACTTGCGTTAAGTTATGGCTGATGAGATACAGATGCAAGCTATTGTTGGGGCTCCTGAAAAGGTTTTTTAAATGGAACTTAATTAGCTGGGAGGAACCCTTTGCCTTTTCCTTCCCCTTGTTCTTCTTCCTGCTGAAACATGTATTGATACATGGAATTTGGAGTTCTGGTATCATTTTCTTCCTTTGTGGATAGGGATGGAAGGATGTGAGCAGAAAAACAGAAGCCTGAGTTGTTTAATGATACTATGCAGTCACCTCATCAATTTGGGCATGCCTACTGATGTACTTATTCTTTTGTGAGAAGATAAATGGTAGTTCATTTTAGCTTCTGGAGTCTGGCGTTAGTTACGAGTAACCAAACACAACTCCTAACTGACAGAGACACTCAGTGATATAACATGTGGTTGGATGCAACTTCCATGTCTGTAGCAGTGGCAAAATGATTTGATTTATTTTGCATGAGACTACAATGCAGAAAATCTTTGGGGGAGGGTGTGAGAGTAATAGAATCATTTTGGGTGTGATCTAATAGATATATCAACATAAAATATATGTTGATATAGATATCAACATAGAAATATATATTTTAAAATTTGTGATCTAATGACTATTTTTCCTCAAGTAAAATATCCACCAGGGTTCAAATTAAAAGCAACTGGGTCAGGGATAGGTTTCTAGAGCATTTATGAACAGGTTCTTAAATATTTCTGCCAAGAAAATTATGGGAAGGAGAGACTGCCTACTGTCACACATATGATCCTGGATTATTACATAGAAACACAGACCTAGCATTGGAAAAACACCCATTGTACTTCTCAAAACAGTGTCCAACAGATGCTAATGTCCCTAATGGATTCTCTGTTGCTTTGGGCACGAGAATTGATTAGACTTGGATAGTAATAGAAAATATTCTAACAAAACAAGTGAGGTCATTGGAGAATAACTTTGTCTAATTCAATATTTGACAAAGCAAAAACACTTTGTTGATGCTCAGTTAAAGATAAAATGCTAATAATTTACTAATTTCCACTACTATACTCAAACTCGCCCCTCTTCATCTTTCCTTCAGACAAGAGAAAGAAAATCTACATAAATAAAACAGATTTTAAAAAATCTACAAAGTCACATGGGTCCCCTTTAATCAGTAATTCTCAAACTTGTAATTTTGACCTTAGATGTATATTTGAGCCTTCCCCTTTATTCTTTCCCCAGCTTCTGGGTGTTTAGCCCATAAAAGAAATAAAGCTGGAACAGGTCAAACCTGATGTGAGTTGCATTTGATGACAGAGATACCAGGAAATTGTGAGTCGTTCACCAGGGTGAACATTGAGCCTTTTCTGTACTGCAAGGGCTCTAAGATGGGTGCTTTCTCCTGGGTGCCAAGAGGGCTGTTAGGACTGTATGCAGAAGCTGGAAAATGTGAGAGGTAAAGAGAAGCAGGCCATTCTTTTAACTCCTGAGACCATAAATAACCATCTGTCAGTAATATCATACAACTTAAGAGTTGAAATATCATTAATTCTACGGTTTTTTAAAAAATGGCAGCTTAATTTGTCAAAGGAAATCATATCACAGAATTCCAGTATCTAAACCTGACAACAGCCAATAAAAATGGAGCTCCTCTGGTTAAAATTTGAAGAGAATAAAAAGCCCCACCCTACTCAATCTCCTCCACACCCCCCCAGGCAGACCTTACGGTTCTCCCAGAAAGCTCTGGGTTCCATGTGGTCCTTGGAATTGACAGAACATGGTTGGAAGCTTCTTGCCTACTTCACCTCCTTCCATCTCCTTCTATCATTTTACAACTTGGGTGCTAAATGAGGAAATTGAGAGCAGAGAGTTCCAGTAATTTCCCCATGGTTACTGTTAGAGAGAGAGTAAATCTGACTACTGTCTTTGGTTTGTTTGTTTTTTCATTGTACAACACTGTCTGGAAACAAAGGGAACGATACTTAACATCATTTCAAACTCCTTTTCAAATCATTTCCCATCTGAATATGTTAAACTGCAAAGAGAATGGCATTTGTCCCATACTTTTGGATTACTTCATAAACTGAAGAAAATTAACCATGATTAATCATTGAGGGAGTGATTCAGGGACACAATCTTAGATTGCATGAAAATTCAAAGCAACCACAGACAGTTCAACCAAAGAGAATATTATTTATTCATCATCAATAGTGTGCCCAGGATTCTAGAAGATATTAAAGGAGCATAAAACATGGTACTTGACCTTAAGGAACTGACTATTTTGTTAGGCAGACAATGTGTGTGTGCGTGTGTATGTGTGTGTGTGTGCATGCGTGTATTTAGAAGATAAGTATCAATTGAACTGTGTAGGATTTAATAAAAACTTCATTGTAGTTTATGAAAGAGAATACAATCAGGTTCTCTTACTTATCAATTTAGAAAAAGAGAGAGAGAGAGAGAGAGAAAGAGAGAGACAGAGAGCTTCAGGAATTTGGTTTTTGGTCTTTGAAGCGATCAGTGTGTTGATGGATCTACTGCTGTTCGAAGTTTCCTGGCCTGTCAAATTCATGGAAAGCAGAAGTCAAGAATTTTGCAGAGTAAAATGGGCAGCATGTGATAAAACAGATTTTGTATGAAAAGAGAAACAGAAATAGAGAAGGCAGAAATGGAACCACAAGCTTGGAATGTTCTAACTACTATATTTCCTAAAGTTAGACTCTGTAAAATTGCCTTCAAAATTTTAGATTCATGAGTCATTCTTTAAGCTTGGGTGAAGGGTTTAAGTTGTATTCAATCAAACTTTTCCTGAATAATTCGGAATAAATGGATACAAATTACCTAGCACATGAAAGAAAAATGATATATATCATTATTATGTTGAAATATTATAATTTCTGGTGCCCAAGATTCCACATGGTTAAAGTTATAGAAACAAAAAATGCAAAGCTGCTGCACTTTTCAATACCTTGTGTAAAGGGAAAAACACTGAGTGGAATTTGGGAGCTGGGACCTTTAGTCCCATTTTTTTTTTTTTTTTTTTTTTTTACCAAGTGTCCCGTTGCCAAGTGTCGGTAAGACTAAGTAAGGAAGCCTCAATTTTCTTTTCTGATGACAAGGGAGAAGATGAGTGATTTCAAAGATGTCTTCTATCTTTAACCTTACGTAAATCTGGGGTTGAATCAAAGGTCTGGTATAATCTGCAAGTACTTTTGTTATTTGTCCTGTGAAATCATCCATGCATAAATTTATATGACTTCAAAATAAGAACATTTTTCTTTATTGAGCTTTTTTTATGTTAGCTTTCCAGCCTTGTGCTGTATGTATAAACCTCATTTTGGAGACTTCCAAATAATTATCACTGATTAAGAGACAGGGGGATTTTAGTTTCTAAATCATAACATGTGGTAAGTGTATGCTTGTTTTCCTTGACATTAACAAGATCTTAATTCCATCTGAAAAGCTGATTTAACACAGGTTTAATCTTGTATATGTGTTATTATTGAGAATGGATCTGCCTTTATATTTGGTAGAAAATATGATTGTGTCCTGATGAGAGTGACATTTAAAATTAGTTTCCCAGACTTAGTGTGCCCATTGAAACCTCACAGATGGAAGAGGAGAAAAATGTCAAAGAAGCTCATATACTTGGATTTGTTTCTGCTGCCTACGCTTTTCTCCTGACACCTGCTTCTTGGCATTGCCTCCAGTGCCTCAAAAGGAAAACATGTTGCAAAATGATATATTAGAGCATTGTATAATATTTTGATACATTTTTTAAAGGGAACAACTTTCTCTTCTCTCATATTGCTGACCTCTACACTCCTGTATTCATCTTCCTCCCTGCTCTTGATTCCTCGGGACACTGTAGTGTTTCCCTGGGGGACAAAAACAAAAAGAAACTCTTGGTGCTTTAACAGGTTTAGATATTGCAGAGAATTCCCATTTCTCACAATGCCCCTTACAATAGCAGTTCAAGGACTCACTGTTGCAAAGACTGATGTATGTATATTAAGCAAAAACAACAAGGAAAAACAAGAAGCCGATGTCTCTTCTATATGTCACAATATTTTTAAAATTGCCCATCACTTGGTAACCATGTCTTCCTCTCTAAGGCAAAACTTCAGAGGTGCATCTTTTAGTATAAGCCTATGACAACTGACCTGTATGGTGTTAGTGGTTGGAATTGGTACAGGCTGTAAAATCACATAACATAAGGGAAAAATCTGACCCTGAAATAAAAGGATATTTTATTTGTTAGACAAGTTTTGTTTGGAAGAAACAAATTCAAAATGAAACAAATTGATTTAATCTGGCAAAATTCTGGTTCATCTTGTATTCATGTATTGCTCAGTGATGGTTTCATGCTTCCCTTCTTATTCCCCATTGTGATGGTTAATTTTAGGTGTCAACTTGACTGGGCTAAGGGATGCCCAGAGAGCTGATAAGAATTATTTCTGGGTGTGTCTGTGAAGATGTTTCTGGAAGAGATTCTCATTCAAATAAGTACACTGAGTAAAGAAGATCCACCCTCACCAAAGTCCAATCCCTTGAGGGCTCAAATGGAACAAAAAGGTGGAGGAAGCGTAAATTCTCTCTCTCTCTCTCTCTCTCTCTCTCTCTCTCTCTCTCTTCTTGAGCTGACATCTTCTCCTGCCCTCTCTCTCAGACCTTCAGACTCTGGAACTTGTATCAGCGCCTTTTCCCCCAACACCTCCCATCTGTATTTCTCAGGCCTTCAGATTTCAGCTGAATTATACCACTGGCTTCCCTGGTTCTCCAGCTCACAGACAACAGATAGTTGAATTTCTCAGCCTCCATAACTACAGGAGCCATTCCTATGATAAATCTCCTTTTACATATATCCATATATATCCTATTGGTTCTGTTTCTCTGGAGAACCCTGACTGATACGTCCATCATTCTCCTCTTTTCTGAGTGTTAGATATAAAATCCCCATATATTTATCTATTTTCAGTGACACTGCTCTCAAAAAAACTTTGTTAGATTTCTGTGAGATATTAATCTCATCCAAACTTCAGTAAAAAATACAACACTAAAACTCCTAGGATACCTTATCTTTCTCTTCAATAAAATTTTATTAATGTTCTAGGTCCAGTTTAGTAAAAACAAAGGTGCTCTTTCCAGAAGTTCAATTTTCCAGCATCCTAACAATTGTGATTTAACCAGGTAGCCTGAAACTGTTGATTTTAATATAAGTTTCTGAACTAAATGCCTTGGGTAACAAAAATCAGAGGAATAATATTGTTGTGACATGGTCCCTTAACAAAGCAGTAGTACTCAACATGAGAAGACTCCAGTCTGGCCATAGAAACTGAAGAAAAATTGTCATTGTTACAGTTCTGAAACAGGAGGAGACAAGGGGTTGAAAGTTAAATGAGGTTTTTCCTTCTAGAACTGAAAAGCAAGTCAATCCAAATGACAAATTGAATGGATTTTCTTACAAACTTGTGGGTTCCCCATCACTGTAAGTATTCAGACAAGAGATGGACACAAATCTGGGGGAATCCCACAATAGGTAGGAATTGTACCAGGTGAACTGTAAGCCCCTTCTAATGCTGAGATTCCATTGTTCTAAGAACCATACGGTGAGGGCATTAAAAACAGGCCAGGGAAAAAGAGACACTGAATCCCCCAGTTATCCTCCAAATTTCTCTCTACTTGCTGGTTCCCTGGAAAGGCAGCCTCTCTTTATAACAGAGATGCTAAATTTAACTGGTATGCCTAACCTCATCTATAATCTCCTAGCCTATTTCCCAAGTTTTTTTCTATACTATTACAGGCATCATTTAAAAATCATTAATAATTGTGTCCATTAACTACGTTTTCAAATGTTCTGAGACATAGTCTCAGAGATGAGGCATGTGAAGTGGCTGGAGCCTGGAATGGAGAAGAATATGAATTGCACTTAGTTCGTGGCAGAAGGGAAGAGCATAGGAGACTATTCCCCAATTCACTTGATTTTTACCTGATAATTTACAAGGTATGTAAATTAGGAGACAACCACAGAAGGTACATTTAATGACATCTTAATGCATCATGGAATTTACGACACGGCATGAATAGCTTGTGCACTCAACCATTGGAAGCAGATGTTGCAATAATTCTACTTAATACTTAGAAGCAAAGTAAAGCATATTTTTTTGTACAAATGTTTATGAAACATTAATAAGAATAATATGCACCATTCAATGCTGAACATATAATCTGAAATCCTTTCCTATAAATATTTATAAAGGAGACATTTTGGTTTTCAATGTAAGCTGATTTTAAGCCCAGATTCTGAGATGCTGCATGTTTTTTTTTTCCTCTGGGTGTATATTTAACTAGAGTAAGACTAAGTGACTCATAGGGCAGCAGCACTTTTTACTGTACCTACTTAGTGAGAGCCTAAAGAGATTGCTTTGAATTAATTCATGAAATATACTCTCTACTACAATAGCTCAGCTAGTGGCTTGGAAATGGAACTTTTACTGTTGTATTAGTTAGTAACTACTTACTGTGTTGCAAAGAATTAATGAGCTTCATTAAGTTCAAGGAAGTACACAGTTTCTAAATTATGTGGTAATATTTGATATGTATAATATAAATAATTTTAAAAATGCCTTTTCCATCAATGTCTCAAATGTTGGCTTGGTTATTCACAATGACCAATTAGAGGTACTAAAGGAGCTAGGGTATATTTGAGAGAAAAATCTACATTACAATATTATAGTAAATTTGATTTACTGTTCAAAATGCTGTAGTTCTTTACTGCTAACTACGGTTGCAAGGCTCTTAGACACGTTATTTTCTTTTTGACAGTATCTTTTCTATTTGCAGTTGTATTATGTTTCTTCTAGTGACTTTTACTAGCCAATGTCAGGTTTTGTTTTGTTTCTCCCCCTCCCCTTAATAGGGGAACCATTTTAGAGAAATAGAATATCTGTTATTTTCTTCTAGTTAAAACAATCCTAACTGCTAATTGCTCTTCAACACTGCAGTACTGTCCGTCCTTAGCTGCCCAAGTTTAGTTGAAAATGTCAAGATTATGAAGTGAATCATTTTCATAACTTTTTTTGTGTAAGTATATAAATATGGAGTACGTTTAACATGCCAAATTTAGCATTCTCAAGCAATACAGTGAAATTATTGAAAAGCATCAGGTGAAATGTGAGCCTTGGGAAAAGTGAAAAGGACTTTATGGTGTAAAGAATATCCCACAGCAACAAAGCAGAAAAAGAACTGCTTGAAGGTGGTTAGGAGCTATGCATAGGAGTGATTTGTAAAGTAATGCTGAATTTGTCTCATCAATTTCACTTAAATCTGCCTAATCCTTTTGAACACAATATGATCGGTAATTTAAACCAGTCTTGAGACATTTGATCACAGCATGATGACATCAGCACTCTCTAATCCACTGGCTCGTGTCTTATCATTTAAAGAACATGTTAGGATTTGTAACATCTTCTCTGACCTTTGTGTTTGTCTTGGATCTCCAAATGCTGATATGCACACTGGATGTACAAATCCAAAGAAACCAAGTATTATAAAACTATGCTGCATCTTAGGATATTTAAAAAGCTATTTTTGACTCATCCTTGTCCTACTGACTACCGAAATTGAGACACTGTAAAAAAGATTTGGTGAAAATTTTCTATCACCATGTATCTACTGTGTTATGAATTTCTTCAACTTATTGAAAGTTTTTAACAAATTTTATATCAATTGCGTCTAGAATACCTTTGTGAAGTAAATTTTAACACTAAAGTAAATGTTTGTAAGAATATAGTACTAAAAATAATCTCGTCATGGGTACTTAAGCAGATATTTGTTCTAATTGGAATAAATTAAAGTGAATTTACGTTAGAAAATAACAACGGTTATTTTAAAGCACCAATTGATACTGTAAAATAAAGGCTTCACAAATGTTTAAGCTTTATCCATTTCACATACCTTGTCTTGCAGTGGGAAAAGAAAATGGTAAATAATGAATATATTCCGCAGCCCATTGCAAAGTAGCTAGAGACAGAGATTATGATTTAAATAAGCTTTAGAGTAAGGCTAGGATAGCAGTATTCCTGAGCCCAACTGTGGTCCAGGTTTACCTAATGAAGTTGTAAATGTCTTTCTTTTAAGGTTACACTGTTAATTCCCTCATTAGACTCCATGTTCACAACATTACCAGGAAGCTGGGTCTGCCAGGCTCAAACCCCGTGCCAGCCCCTGCTTATTCACACATACTAGATCATGGGACTCCAGTAGTCACTAAAGTACTATTCTTCCTTTCTCTACTACCTACATCACCATTTGTGACCTGAGGTGAGAGAACTTCTTGCCCTCTAGCTATTATCCCCAACCTTTCCTGAGAATGTCCTCTCTCTGCTGTTACTACTTGGATACTGGAAGAGACCAGGATGGCAACAGTAGCAGTGGGAGGGAAACATGCAATTTTACATATTCTACTGCATTTAATGTTATTGTACCATAACCCTATTTGGGGAGATCAGAGAAAAGGCTTAGGGTGGTTAAATACTTTGCCCCAAATCACACAATTGTGAAGTGATATAGCTGGTGTTTCTGGACCAGTTTCTGATTTCAAAACCCCCTTTTCCCCTATTGATCACAGTGCTGGCAGCAAGAATAACCAGAGACTATGTGCTCTTACATGCAAATGGACCTCTGATATTTTCCCAAGGCCATTATCTACCATGACTTCGGGTTCCATCTAAGATGGCTCAAAGATTATCAGGGCATTATAGCACTTAATTTACTAATAGATTATGAAATAAGCCTGACATCTTCAATTAGTCTTGGAAGTGAACTATTTAATAAAAACTCTAAATCTTTTTCAAAGGTAGTTTTAAATGGTTATTTTTGAAGTATGAATCCCAACAATCAGAGTTCTGTAGGCAAAAGTTCTTAACCAATTACTTCTCTGAGAGTTTATTTTCTCTGAAAACTTACCTTTATTCTTGACATTAGGCATGTGAATAGAAGTTTGAAAGACAGAATAAGCCGGAGGAAATAAAGGAATAAATGATTCTAGGAAAAGGCTTGAGGAAATGTCAAACTCAGGTTATAGATTGTTGGGACTGTAATTCATGTAACTTATTTTCCTGGATATGCCCTTTGACATACTTTCATAAATATTTTCTTTGTCTCTCCAAATGAAGTTCAAACTCCTGAAGCCTGGAAGGCAGATAAAGTGCTTTATTAACATTATATCCCCAGTGTCTCACATTTAGTTGCTGCTTAATAAATATTTACTGAATAAATGAATATAAACAAAAGAGTAAACTTTAAATCTTATATATTGTATGTTACACATTTTTTGCTTGACTATGAACTGTCAGTTGTCTTTGAATCATGAGTATAAGGAACAATAATAAAATCTATGCAGCAAAGATATATTAATCAGAACAAAATCCTTTAAAATATGTGGGTCAGTTGGCATGTATATGTGCAAGAATAATGTGAGTTACAAATATGTATGTATGCTTATTGTTAGTAGTCTTTCCTCCTGCATAGTGGGTTTTCAAATGTACATTTTTTTGTAACTCATTTGATTGAACAACATTCACATTATGCTTTTACTATCAGCTATAATGGACAGGTATTCTAGAACTAACTCTGTACTTTAAGAACTTGAGAAGAAAGCTCCCAGATGCTATTTCATCATAATAATGGCTGATAAAGGTGACAAAGTTGGTAAGAAGGTGCCAGAAACCCTGGGCTTTGGTATTGCTGATGGTGACAGAAGAAGTAAGGTCATTACCCTGGAGCAGGGGTTGGAAGCCTCAGGTGCTGAGATGCTTAAATTTTATTATTTACTTGTATCACAGTTAAACAACTTAAATTATTGAAATTCTAACCACTAACTACTGTTTTATATTGAAACAACACCTTTAAAATTTTCCATAAACAGTATTTATTAAAAATGCATTATACTTTAAAAATCAACCAGCCTAGGGACTTCTGATTCTGGACCAAAATAGAGTAAATTCACTTCTCCTTATTGCTCCTGATAAGTACAGTTAAAAACTTCGGAGATTATACATATAAAAAGCATAAGAAAACTCTGGAAGGTGGAGAGAAGAAGGCAGAACAACTAGGGATCTTGGGGGCCAAGGAACGACTCAGTATATATATATATATATATATATATATATATATACACACAGGGCAGATTGCATCTGGACATGGACCCCGAGAGAGAGAACGTATCAAGAGACTTGGGCATACCTGAATTCTGCTTTCTGGAATGCCAAGTTCTCGGGCCAGTTGTTTTCTGGTTGTTATCCCAGGGTAGCGGTTCTGTTGAAAGAGTGCTTGCAGGACATCCTTCTGACCAGCTTCAGAACAAGCCTCCTTCTTTGTGATCCTCTTGAGAGTGGGCCTGTGGAAGAGAAAAGGGGGCGAAGTCTCAGGGGGGAATCCATGGAGGTGCAAAACAATGGTGCCAGCCCAGCGGTTATCCTTGTGCCATGTGGAAAGCCTCTAAATCAGGGGACAACTCTGCATTTGGAACTGACTTCGGTATACCGAAAGCCATGCTGAATGGGACCCTGGTGGTCCTGGGCACCCTACCCTCATGGTGCAGTGTAGGCCTCATGGGGAACCTAGTTTTCCACTCCCACGCCAGGCTGCGCACCCCCTTCCCTTCTGACACAGTGTCAGAGGAGGCCTGATTAAACAGAAGATTTAAATAAGACACAGAGTCTAACAATATAATACCCAAAATGTCCAGGACACAATCAAAACTCACTTGTCACACTGAGAACCATGATAATATCAGCTTGAATGAAAAAAGGCCATCAAAGATGCTAACACTGAGATAACACAAATGCTGGAGTTATCTGACAAAGATTTTAAAGCAGCCATCAGAAAAATGCTTCAAAGAAAAATTATTAGCTTGTTGTAAACACATTAAAAAATAAAAGGTACAAGCAAAGAAATGTAAAATATAAACAGTAAACAAATGGAAACTTTAGAACAAGAAATAAGATGAAAAAAGGAAACCCTCAGGGAATGCGCTCAATAACATAATGTAAAGGGCAGAGGAAGAATCAGTGAACTTGAAGATAGATCAATACAAATTTCTTAGTATGAACAAGAGAGAAAGAATGGGCTGAAGAACAAAATAAACAACCTCTGAGATTATGTAGGACTATAAGAAAAGATCTGACGTTCATGTTATTGGTTTCCCAGAAAGAGAGTAGAAAAAGAGTATGGCTGAAAAATTATATATAAACCTAAAAGAAGTCATGTCAAAACAACTCATTATTAAATTTCTGAAAACCAAAGACAGAAAAAATCTTCAAAGAAGCACAAGAGAAATAATACCTTACATATAGTAGAAAAAACAATTAGAATGCTCTAGACTTTTATATTCAATTAAATATCCTTCAGGAATGATGGGGAAATCAAAATATTTCCAAGAGCACCAAAACTATGAGAATTTGTCACCAGCACATCTGCCCTAAAAGAATGGCTAAAAGGAGTTCTTGAATCAGAGTGGGTACAATTTAAAAAATAAAAATAAAAACAGCAAATCTTGGAACATGAAGAAAGAAAGAAAAACTGAAAAAAAAAAAGGGCAAATACCATACACTTTCCTTCTGCTGATGGGTTTCTAAATTGTGTTTGTTGGTTGAAGCGAAAATTATGCCGCTTTTTGGTGTGGTTTTCTATGTAAAGGAAGTATTTAAGACAGTGCTATTATACACTGAAAAGGGTAAAGGGATTTAAAGGAAAGTAAGGTTTCTTTCTGGTGATGAAACTGTTCTGTATCTTGATTTTGGTGGTTGTTATACAAATATACACATGTGACAAAATGGCATAAAACTATATGCATACATTATACCAATCTTAATTTCCTGATTTTGATATTGTACTATAGTTATGTAAAATGTTACTGTTAGGGAAAAGGGTGAAGGGTACATGAGATGTCTCTATACTATTTTTGTAATATCCTGTAACTCTAAAGTTATTACCAAAAGAAACTTAAAAAAGAAAGACAGGGTATGCATGTATTTTGATACATATATTTATTATATATCTATATTTGTCTTTGAAAAATAAATACATTGCATATACTATACACAAAGACCTGTTCAGGACTGGTCACTCACTCTGGCTAACATCCAAACTTGGTCCTGATCCAGTACTGGATCTTTAAAGATCAAAGCCTGGATATGTGATACAGGATATATTTAGCATCATCAAACCTGATCTTTTAAAACATAAGGTGTCAGGATGAAATGCAATGATCAAGTAAAATTTCAAAATGAATGTAATAATTTCCAAGCCAGTATTTAATCAACCAAACTATCACTGTCACTTCACACAAAGTATTAACTCAGTTAACATTACTATTTTATACATAGTATCAATCTGTTACAGAAATATCTATTATAAGAATTCTTCCTAATAGTTTTTTAATACCTACAATATGCCATGTACATTAAATATACCATCTTATTAAACTTCACAACCGTCCTCCAATGTGGATATTATTTTGTCTGTCTTTTATTCAGAGATAAAGATAAAGCTTAAAATATTTAAATAACATATTCAGAATTATCTATCTAGTTAGTGGCCAAAGGCAATATTTACATTTATATCAGGCAGCCTACAATGAGGAAAATAGAAACCATACTAGGTATTTCAAACAGAAAAGAATTTAACACAGTAAATTCATTATGCATGTTTTTGAAAATGGAAAAAGCAAAAATTGGAATGGGTATTAACTCAGAAATTAGAAATTGTGAGAAGTAGCTATCACCTGAAGCGGGGAGGAACACAAGGGAAGAAGTGTTAGTTCCAGACCTTGGAGCACAGAGGAAAGGACCCTACCTTTGGTATGTTCCAGAAGCAATGCCAGAATAAGAAAAAAAAAGCTAGAGTGAGAGTGAACGTGAGAGAGTGTGAAAGCAAGAGGAAGGAGCGGGAGACAGAGAGCGACAGAGACACAGAGGGAGGACTATGCTTGTTTCTCATCTCCCAGCAGTGCCCCCTATCGATCATACCCAGAGAGAAGCCAACTGGAAAAATACTCCAGGAAACAGTTTGCAGACCTTCAGTGTAGATGGGGTGCGGGGATAAAAAGAAGGGTTGAGACAGTAACAAAAAATTGGTATAGACTGATGTTTTTTTAGAGTTATATTTATACTGGAATATGCTGCCTTCAAACCAGGAACTATGCACAAATATCTAAAATTTGAAATCTAAAGCCCAAATCTGTTCACTCCATTTTCTAAGAGTTTTAAGACTATGTAATATATAATTTAGTCTTTTTTCTTACTTTTCCACCAACCTTCCAGAGATGCAAAGGTATGCAATTTCTCTTTTATATTTTAACAGTTGTGTAAAAATCTTTAACATTAAGAAATAATTCTAAACTTTGACATGATCCAAGACAAAAAATGCTGACCTGCTTTACTTTCTTTTCATAGATCCCTGGTTAGCATTTAAGGTGATAATAAGGCCAAGGTCTCAGGTATATTTCCTTAATGGGCCAGTTAGCACCACTTATCTCATGCCCACAGATGATTTTTACTAAAGTTTGTTAGATGTGTTAACAGATGCTGTTGTTTACCTGAAACACCCTGGGGGTTGATGGGTCATTGCAAAACTCACTTGGTAGTATTGGTAGAAGCTGTTGGGCATGCAGATTAGTAAACATTTAAACATCAAGGAAGTACACTTCTCTGCAGTGTATTGGCATTCAAAGAGAAAGAAATAATTCTAGTTATCTTCTGAGGGAGAAAACGTCTTTTTAAAAAGCTGACTCTCAGAGATGTCAATGAGGTTGACCCAATGGACTCTTGTCCCCTTCTTTCTATTTATGCTGTTGTCTTTGGGGCCAACATTGATTGAATAAAAGTAAAATAGGTTTTTATTTGCTGGATTTCTTCTGTAAAAAGTCAGTGTTGTCAGGATATAGTTTGGATTTTGAGATAATTCTGTATGAAATGAGTAAGGTGTAATAGAGAAGAACATGTTAGATTTTATACCTGGGAAGTGCACTCTAATTGTTTATATAAATCACTAAGAAGCAGAAATTAAATGGACAAAAATGCATTTGCATCTTCAATGGCATAAAGGAGAGAAGGATGAGAAGTTCATTTTAGTACCATAACACTAGAAGTCTTATTAATAATGCTAGATGTATGATATGTAATAAATGAAGATAATTTGATAGAAGAAAAAGCTTTTCTCTGACTTTTGCTTTTATTTTTTATTTCTTTTTTCCCTGCTAATTTTTTAATGAGGTGTAATTAACATGTAACTTTTGTTTCAGATGTACAATATTCAATATTTACAATGATTCAATATTTGCATATAGTGTGGAAGGACCGCCACAGTAAGTCTAGTTAACATCCATCACTATACATAGAATTTTTTCTTGAGGTGACACTTTTAAGATCTACTCTTTTAAAAACTTTCAAATATACAATACATCATTATTAACATAATTGCCGTGCTGTACATTACATCTCCATGACTTATTTATTTTATAACTAGAAGGTTGTGCCTTTTGACTCCCTTCACCCATTTCCATACTGCCCATACCTCACCTCTGGAAACCACCAATCTGTACTCTGTATTTATGAGCTTTTTTTTTTTTTTTTATGATTCCACATATAACTGAGAACATATGGTATTTGTCTTTCCTTGTCTGACTTATTTCACTTAGCATAATGTCCTCAAGGTCCAACCATTTTGTCACATTTGGCAAGATTTCATCCCTTTTTATGGTTGAATAATAAATAATAGCCAATTACACATATATACCACACTTTCTTAATCCATTCATTCGTTGATGGACAGTTAGGTTGTTTCCATTCTGATTTCTGCTTTTAAAACTATGTTGCTCAAGCTGGTCATGGTGGCAACATGTAATGGGGGATTTAATTCTAATTATGTCTTTCTAGACTGCCTTTGATCTTGTAAATATGATTAATTAAGAGAACTTGAGCAACATCTGACCAGCAACTTGGAGTAGGTGAGTGGTTTCCTAACAGACAGTATCAATCAGTGTAATGCCTTAGTAGATCTGGAACATCACTTTTGAAAATGAAATTGAATAAAATAGGATAGAATAAGATAGGATAGGATAGGATAGAACAGAATAGGTTAGGATAGGATGGAATGGAATAGAATAATATAGACTCAGAATAGATTAGGAGGTGAAGAATATTTGGTGAAATGCTTACTTTGGTTGTGTATATATCTGTGTGTGTGTGTGTGTGTGTGTGCACGTGTGTGTGTATGTGTGTGTGTTCTGGGACATGATATGAAATGTGCTGCTCACTATAAGTTGTGGACAAAAATATTTGAAGTTGGAAAATACAGTGAAAGAGATCTAACTGAAACAATTCTGTACTTCCTTGTTGCTTCTATTAGTCAAACCACTCTGGCTAATTGTCTTCCTCTGTTAGATTAAGGTAAAAGGGGAATGAACTTGATGCCTTAAAATGCTAATTCTTCATAAAAACATCAATTTTGACTTGGCCAATTCATTCTGTCCTCATTTTACTATAGATAAAAGTAAGAATTTGAAACTGTTTCAAAACACAATATTTTCCATCACCTTGTAGGATTACTGCCACTCCAAATCACATAGATTATCTCATAGGTCTGAAATTCTTTTACGTGGTGGTTAGTTTTTAGACTGTCTTTATATCTGATTGTACAGTGTATTCATTACTGGCTATTTAGGATGTGGTAGGGATGGCAGGGGCAGTTGTGACTCTAGAAAGCAGAAGACTGAATAATACTGACATAGTTTGTGAGCTGTCAGGTTTGGCCAACTTCATTGTGGTAAGCAGACTTGAAAATGGTCCCCAAATACTTCCCACTTCCTAGTGTTCATAGCCTTATTAATCCTGTCTCCTTTAGTAACTGATTCTCACTAATAGAATACAGCAACATTGAGGGATGCTACATTATATTACAAAAGATTGTGACTTCTCTATTACTGGCAGATTCTCAGTATTGCCTTCTCAGCTTGCACAATTTGATGAAGAAAGCTGCCATATGGGAGAGGTCCACATGGAATGGCCTCCAGCCAACAGCCAGCAGGGAACTGAGGCCCTTGTCTCTCCAGGAACCATTCTACAGGAACTAAATGCTGCCAAAAACTAAATGCTCAGAAGCAGATCCTTCTCCAGTTGAACTTTCAGATGATACCACCCCTCTCTTGCCAGCAACTTGACTATGGCCTTTTGAGAGATTCTTAAGGAGAGGACCCATTTATGCCATATCTAAATTCTTGACCCATAGAAATTGTTAATTTTAGAGTTAATTTGATATACACAGCCATGAGAACTAATGCATTAACATATACTCTGATTCTCAAACATGGGTCATTTGGCACTGGCTGGAAATACTTTCGGTTTTCACGACTTTACGGGTACTACTGGAATCTAGGAGGTAGAGGCTGAAGATGTTGCTAAACATTCTATAATGCACAGGACAGCCTCCTAACAGCAAAGGATTTTCTGACCCAAAATGTCAATAGTGCTGAAGTTGAAAAACCTTGGTCTAAAGAAGGTTACAGTACCTTTAGACAGTAGATTTTAGATCTCATTTTCCACAAACTATCTCTAATATCTACTACCCAAAGGGAAATTACTTTTAAGTACATTCTGAGAATCTTGTTGTAAAATCAATGCAATTTCATTCATTTTTGAAAGATCACAGCATCTTTTTCTTTCGGAATGTCCCAGAAATCAAAGTATGAAACATGTCTCCATTAAAATACTTTAAGTTTATTAACCCTAGAGCTATGTCCATTCTGAAATATATAGGCAAGCTAGAAGCTGATAATAAAGCATCTAAAAGAGGTAGAGAAATTTTACATCATATTAATCTCATTATGGTAATACCTGAGCAGCCAAATTTATCTTTCTCTATATTTGGTAAGTTTGCTCTCCCTCAGGCTAAGGCTCATTATGCCCAGTTATATCTTACACTGAAATGGTTGACATACAATGAAAGGAGATCCTAAAATCCTGGTGGGTGTGCCTGTAACTTTTCACACTCTAAAGTGCTTCATGAATAAATCAGTGAAGTTGTCACAGAGAGAAAGCATACATTTTTCCACAAATGGAACTGTAAGCAACCTGTGCACATTGTGAATAGCCAGTAAGTTTCATTTATGACCTGTCCTGTCAGAGAAACAGCATAATTTGTATTGCTGTTGACATATTGACAAACAATTGACATATTTCCAGTACATAAAAACAACCTGAATGTTAAGGAAATACATACTGATATTACTGTGTTTCTGCCTTATTCAGAGCAATAATATAATTACCTTTTTTCTTTTTAAGGAAACAAGAGACAACCAATAGTCCATTGAAGAAATAGCTCCTCACACTAAGTTCAAGAATTGTCTTACTAAAATTTGTCTTAAGTACATTGTACTATATAGCCATGCTCCATCACCATCAAATAAGCTACATAACCCTTTAGTTTAACTGCATATATAGCACTTCACTTTTGCCAGCATAGATCGGGGAATACTGGTTAAGGATACATCTGCCAGGGTCTGTTACCCTTCAAGCATATTCCTGTCCTAAATTTATTACCTAGGCTAAAGAGAGCTGAAAGGCTGATTCAAGCCCACATTGTGGTTTTGCTTTGACCATGATCATGAGAAATTGTGATTAATCAGCACAGACTTGAAAAGAGGTTAAAATGCACAACGTGCAAAGTGAAAGATATTGGCTCAATATCACCCCTTCTGTTCACTATTCAAAAACTCCAGTGGTTCCTTATCCTCTACAAAAAGTTTAGTCTCTGTCTGGCATTTAATGATTTCCCTGCAACTACTTCAAAAAAAATTTGTTTCTTAGTACTTCCCATCTTGAAGTCTTTACTTCAATCAAATCCAGTCAGACTCTTTTCTCCTTCTTATGTCTGTGTCACAGATTATGGGGTTCCCTCCACCTGAACTAACCTTTTCTCTTCCTGCACAAATTGTAACCATCCTCAAAATTGTAGTTAATGTCTTACTCCTTCAAATATGTCTTCTTAGATCTACAGCAAGAAGATAGTTCTTTCCCTCCTCTAAAATTATAAAATGAAGTTTATCTGTATGTTCAGTTCCTATTTTGCATTTAATTGCATGTCTGAATTACCTTTGCGTTTCTCCAATGCACAAGGTCTGCTGTATTAAATACACATGTAATCACCTGACCTAGATCCTAATGAAATGCAAAGCGCTTACTTAAATTTGCAAATTCAAATTTTTATTGCCCAATCATTAAATCTATATTTCTTGTTTGACTAGTTTGACATGTCTATTCCTGAACGTATCATTCATTTTACAGAAAAAGAATACAAAACTGACAGAGAACAGTATTTACATGCTAATTAACTAATTAATAGGGATCTGTAGAAAGCCTCTCAATATCTTGTATCAGTCTTTAGTCTTGCACTATCAAATAAACATACTGATCTTCCTTATTTCTTTCCTTGGTAATGAAAGATGATCTAATTCATCTCAAAGATATGTTTAAAGTCTAAACTGTTGACTTACACTGGAATGAAGCTTTCTTTTCTAGCACAGGAAAGGCAATGTGGTTAGTGTGCAATTGCTATAGTGGCAAAAATACAATTGAATTTAATTAAGCAGGTTTAATGACTAAAATGTTAACACAGTTCTAGTTTATAATATCCAGCCTTAATGTGTGTTTTGTCTGATGAATTCATAGTGCCTCCCAACATTCATTTGGCTTGACTCTCCTGCCTGTCACAGAAGGAAGCTGAATGGCTCAGAGAGAAAAATAAACAATTCTCCTTCTTGTATACCCTGTTTATTTATGGCATATTTGAGTTATAATAAAAGAGAACAGTTAGGCAAACTAGCACCTATCCTGAAGAGTAAGACACGAAGAAGCTAAAAGTGAAAATAAAAGGAAAAGAATATAAACACAGATCAGATAATTATACTTCCTCATTAACTCTCACTGCAATCTTGTAAATGAAACTATTCTTCCATGTTTAGAAGACTGAATGTATTCCATTGCCAGAATTTACCTGCTAATAAAATAAAATTTTAATTCTATTGTCTTGTCATCATATCCTAATGGGACCAGGCAACTAATACTTGCTAAAGGCATCAAAGTTATCTTCTAAGTACAAGGTCATGAAACTTTATAACTGAAATGCCAAGGATTTTGTGTGTACTTGTTTTGTGAATTTGTCTTTTACTATGAGTTTAAATACGTGATTCTCTAAAGGTAATTTTACCATAAGTTTCCTCTTGTCTTCAGGAGAAAAATTTAATAGGGATGATAAAAAAGAATTTATTTTTTTTTCCTTTTGGAGAATAAGAACTTTTGAAAAACATAGTCCTTTGCTGAATGAGTAGCCCCCATTTAAATAAAATACATTCCAGTACTATTTTCTTTTTTAAGTTGTAAATGCATACGATGCTTTAAAAAGGGTGATTTGGTTCCTGGGAAGCAGTTAGATGATAATGATGTCGGGAAAGAAGCCTGGAAGAAAGGAGTCCAGACAAAGTATTAAAGAGGGAACATGGCACAGTGCAGCACTTTCCAAACAGTGGTTCTCCTACCACCTGCAGTACAGTAAACAGGAATGCTTAATAAATATTTAAATTCCTGGCCCACTCAAAACACACTGGGTCAAAATATTTCAGTGCTGGACAAAAGCATCTGGATAGACATCTTTGGTGATTCTGAAGCACATTAAAAATTTAGAACTATTGCCAATGAGAGCACATTTTAAATTTTTTATGAGTATAACTGTTTTAAAAAGCATCAGGACACTCATCTTTAGTACTTTCTCCATCTCTTCTTACCTTTTAAATTTAGCATTTCTATTTCATGTTTCTCTGCAGACTGTCTGCTATTCATACAGTCTACCAGGTGGAAGATGATCACATCATAAAGCCTGTATCTTTACCTCCTCGTTCAAGAAGGCAGCCAAGTCTGAGACTATACTATATTCATTTGGCCTCAATTCCAAATTTCTAGAGAAGGGATTCTCACTGGCTCAGCTTGAACTAAGTGTCCACCTTCTGCCCAAAAAGCTATGGCCAAACAAGACAGGACCATGATATAAAACATGGTAACAGAGTCCCTACCCCAACTACCTATGAATTCAATTACAAGAATATACTGTTTGACAAATACAGGACACTTAAAATAGAGAGCAATTAGGAGTGAGGGAGAGAAATTCCCGAAGATAAACAAATCATTGTACTCTGGGCAGATAACTTAAAACCTGTCAGCCAAAGGTAGCAAAATAGTGGTAAAGAATCTAAGTGTCCAACACGATGGCTTGGTTGAAGGATAATAGAGTAAAAACCCATTCTTAGGAGAATGTAAATAGTAGAGTAAATAGTAGAGTAAAATAGTAGAGTAAAAACCCATTCTTAGGAGAATGTAAAGAAAGAAGGAAAACAGTCCAAGAATATTTTTATGCTAAAAATACATACAGATTTTTAAATGCCTTAATATGACCCTATTTAAAAATAAACACAAAACCAGGAAAGACATAAGGAGATATATTAAAGTTGCATAGTGAATGTCACTGGATTTCTTCTTTTTTCTTTAAATATTTCTGATTTTACAAATTTCTACAGATTACTATTAAATTGGCAGAAAATAGAAAGGAAGGAGTAACAGTTCTTGTGCAGCTTGCTGCTTATCTACTTTTAAGTCCGACAGCAACCAAAGAGGCTCCTTTCTCTCAGTGTTTTTGGAGCCACAGTCACTGACCTGCTTGCTGAACACACCTCTTCTTGAAGCCAACCAGAGACAGAGAACACAACTTGCACTTTTTGCAAAGCATAGACTAACCATTAAGACTGTTATAGAATAGATATTCCTCAGGATTCCATCCTTAAGATGTGGTGAACCCACGCATGGCTTCTTCCTCAATCCACATGGTATTTGGGTTGACATCAATATGAAAATTACCTGTACCCAACTGAGCACACCCAAAAATGTCAACTAGATTATAGTGATCATTTACATTTTTTGGCCATTTGTCATCTGCATATACTTTTTATTTGGAGGAAATTTCAACATAGGTAGGAGGTATTATCCCAACTCCCACTACAAAAGTAAAATGAAATGCATATTTTCTCTCCCACTCCAGAAACTGCTATAAAGTGGACCTGGGGTCTTAGTGTAGACAATTAAGTATTCCTATGCAGAATTTTGACTTCTGTGATCGTTATACAAAGATGCAGGACAATCAGGAATTTTCTGCTGCTGAATTGGCTGGTTCTAGATTTGAGTGGTATTTGGAGAGTGTCTGATGGGGACAACATAAAACTGTGTCACCCACACTATTGTGGTCACTGCCTCCCTTCTCTTGATCTACCTAGTTAACTAGTCTTTCTGAGGATTTCATAAGATATTTTTGATGGTTAATTTTACATGACAACTTCACAGGTCATGGAGTGCCCAGATTAAACATTATTTCTGAGGGCATCTGTTGTTTCTAGATGAGACTGTATTTGAACAGGTGAACTCAGCAAAATAGATTGCCCTCCCCGTTGTTGGTGGCATCATCCAATCCACTGAGGGCCTGAATAGAACAAAAGGCAGAGGAATTTTTCCTGCCTCATTAAAATGGTTTTAATTTAAAAAATCCTAAAATGAATACATATGAAAAATAAAGACAGAAAGGGAATAGAAGGAAGGGAGGGAAGGAGGGATAGAGAGGAAGGAAAGGAATAATATTTGGAGACTGAATGCCCTGAGATTAAGCTGAAACATTACTATGTGCTGTGTAATTTTAGGCAAATTACTTGAGTTCTCTGAGCCTTAGTTGTCCTCACTTAAGAAAACAAAAGATTTAATATTTTTTAATCTGTTGGAAGAATTATAAGAGATAATTTATGTAAAATAGATAATAAAAATGAAAGCCTTGTACATGGTAAGGACTTAATAGATATTAATTATTTCTCCTTTCCCCAACATCATCTCTGAATGGGTCCGATCTTTCTAGTTATGTCTCTCTGTCAGATGTAGAGGGAAGGATGGACTCTAAAACTAGTTCAAGAACTTGTTAACTTGACTCACAGAGACATCTGGGTAACTGAAGTTTATTTTAGCTCTGTAACAATAAAGCCAGGAAGATACTGGCCCAAGCTGTGTAAACTCAGGGAGATTAAGAGTGAAGATGAGAAGTTTGTTCAGCAATATCTGTTCTGTGCACTATTCCTTAACAATCATATTGTGCACGGCTTTATAGATTTGATGCACCTGGCCCAGGTATTGAGCTCTCCAGCATCAATCTAGGCAAGACTGCATCCTGAACTGTTTTAGCTATTTTGGGCCTAAAGAGGGTAGTTGAGTTTCCAAGTTCTGATATTTATCCTTTCAACCTTATTATCCACAAATGTTGGTCTACAGTTCAGCCCTCCTTGGGTAGACTAAAATTCTTTTTACCTTCATACGTCTTTGTAGAATGTTAATGAACTGTACAATATATCCCATTCAGTGCTGGAAGGAACATTGTTTTCATTACTGTCTTGTCTCTTTTGCCCTTCCTAGTAATGCTCAAGAATATAGGATATTGTGGAATATAGGAGGATATTGTGATGGTAATAAAATGAGGCCAGTAGCTCTAATCTTTTTTCTATCAGATGTCCCAGAATCTCTAAACATATCACTTTTCCCTTGGAGACACATCAGTTCAGAGAAGTGATGTAACCTACAGAGATGTTGAGATGTTAGCCAGACTTTGGAATTAGAAGACCCTACTCTTTTACGCTGGACTTAACCCTGGAAGAAAAAGCCATAGCAGTTGTGGTAGCCATTTGGCTAACTAAGAGGAGTTTGTGATTAAGCCAAAATAGGGGAAAGGAGAGTCAACGAATGACAACAGATCTGGTCTAAACACCCATTAACCCTTCGTATCAAGCTACAATTCACCAGATCCTTTCCTGGACTTTTTAGTTGTGTAAGACAATAAATTACCCTTTTTCTTTTAGACAGTTTTAATGGGATTTTTTTTATAACTTTGAAATGAAAATGGATGCATCTTTTTTTTCTTTATGGAATTCGGCAGCCAAAGGAGTTACCTGGTAGCTGCAGGTCAGAAAGAGCGCTTGATGAGGCTTATGAATTCTTCCCAGTAGTACTGAGTGATGTCCTAATTAATACCCACATTCTCATTTAGGGTTTAAATGTATTCTCTCTTAGCTCATTCTATCCCTCGATTCTTCTGTAGGGCTCTACCTTGTTTTCTATAACCCCCAGTCCCTAGGGAGTTGAAAGTGGAAGTTTGTTGACTATAGACAGATATTTTGTTTCCTAATCAACAGTCTAGATGGGATTTCTTAGTGTTGTGCTCTGTTTAACATACTGAATTTTTGGTTATCTCTAAGTGCCTGAAGCTTTCCTGAGCTTCCATCATTCCGAGACTATTGTTCTTTGGAGCATGTGCTGATTATTTCCCAACTGACTGGCCTGAGGAAATTCTGGGCATCGCCGGATTGTAAGACTGAAGGGTATGAATACAGGAACAAACAGATCTTCAACTGAAAAAGGTAGGATCTGAGAGCAAGCTATGGAGGAGGGCAAAACCGGTACCCTGAAATATACCTATAAAGAAACCAAGGGTTAAATAATCATAGAAAGAGTTGACTCTATTATAAAAGGAAGAGCCACAAAACAAAAACTGGTCAAAGGTAATGGAACATCTATAGGGACAAAAGGATTCAAGCAAATTTAAATATAAGTATTAGACAAAATTACTAAAAGTAAAAGAAGCAAACTCCCTCATTGCTACTTCTGATAATTCTTTTTCAGCTTTATCCACATGTGGAAATTTGATCTGCTTCACACAGACTTCCCAACCTCTGAAGAAGGATGCTTTTCTATATTCCAATCAGAATATGATTTTTCCACCAGACATATGGTATATTTCCCCAAGCTGCTCTGTCCACATTTGGAGATCCTACCCCAGGTACTGACTTGTATACTTTAGTTTCAGGGAACATGGAGACTAAACTTTGCTTGCCATTTTCTGAGTCTAGAGCTAAGTCTTCTTCCAGAAGTTTTCCAACACCCAACTGGTTGTTCAACAATTCAATTCAATTCAGTTCTGACAATAACTACCCTGAGTTTGCCCAGATCCCATAGGTTAAGAACTCAGCTCTACAAGACTGCCCCAATCAGATTGGGGGAACCAAAATAAATGGGGTCCTTGGGTAATCCACACATCTGCCTGGTTGGTTACAAATTCGGGTCCTCCCTCAACCTCCCCCTCAGGTTTGATAATTCACTAGAACAACCCAAAGAACTCAGGGGAGCATTATGCTTATGATTATAGTTTCATTATAAAGCATACAACGCAGGAACAGCCAAATAGAAAAGATGAATAGGACAAAGTACGCAGGGGTGAGGGTGTAGGGTGGGATGACACGGAGCTTGCATGCCCTCTCTAGGAGCATCACTTTCTCAGAACCTCAATGTGTTCACCAGCCCAGAAGCCCCTCAAAACCCTGTCATTCAGAGTTTTTAATCAAGGTTCCATTACATAGGCATGATTGATTAGATCATAGACCCCTGATGACTGAGCTCAATCTCCAGCCCCATTCCCAGAAGGCTGAGGGATCAGGCTGAAAGTTCTACCCTCTAATCATGTGGTTGGTTCCAGATCTCATCCTGAAGCTATCTAGAGGCTTACTATGAGTCAACTAAATACTCAGGCAGGATACAAAGCGGCTCCTTATGAATAACAAAAGACACCCATCACTCAGGAAATTCCAAGGGTTTTAGGAACTCTATGCCAGGAACCACGAACAAAGCCAAATATATTTTGTAGTATAGGACAGAACTTCTCCCTGAAATTCCAGAGGTTACATGTAGACCTGAGGCAGGAGATAGATGGGCTCCAGGCTAGGCATTTACAACTGGCCTCCTGTTCACACCTCCTGGGGTGAGAAGAAGATGGGCTCCAGGCTGGACATTCATTACCAGCCCCCTGTTTACATTTCCTGAGGCAAGAGACAAATGGACTCCGGACTACATATTTATGACCGGACTTCTGTCTGTATTTCGAGATCTGAGCGTCAGGGTAAGAAACAATAACAGAAATAGGGTAGATGACCAGACACTGGATACTTTTATGGCAGGGACAGACGGGCTCAACCCTGTTAAAAGATCAAGGGGTCATACACTTCCCATCCTTGGGGCAAGGGAAACATGGCACATGTGCAGAAAGGCTCCTTGGGGGTCAAAAAAGAGGGGGCATCACCCCATAATATGTGATGCTAAGGCCATCCCATAGGCCTCTGGGCTGAAATCTATCTTGGAAAAATGTTGGGCATGCACGTTGTGGGGGTCCTAGGGCAGGGTAGTTGTGGAGAAAGAAACCAGGTAATTGGCCAGAGGTAAACACAGACCTGGAGGAACTGCCCTATAGAAATCACTTAACCACCTCTTTATTGCGCTCTTCCTCATTAGGGAGGATGCCCACACCCTTTCTCTCCAGGTGTGCATCTCCGCCTTGCTTCTGTCTTAACTAAACAAACTGTTTCTCTGTGTGCTCTCCCACTTGGTGCTGTGCTATGTCTCTCGCACTTGTTGTTGTGCTATGTGTGTGCATCTCTGACTTACTTCTGTCTTAACTAAACAAACTGTTTCGCTGTGTGCTCTCCCACTTGGTGTTGTGCTATGTCTCTAATAATAAACTTTGTACCTGTTTTTACACTTTTGCCTCCGTGAGAAATGCATTTTTCACTGGGGGCAAGAGCCAGGAGGTGTGGTGGCTAGGAGTCCTGGTTTTCATCCAGGCTACCCAGGTTTGATTCCTGAGCAGGGAATTAAGATCTCACTTCATGCCACCACTCACTGCTGCCTCTCCGAGATCAGACCAATCAGAACATCCATATCACCCTCATAAACCCTTGTTCACTATTCTTGGGTCTTCATTATTTTCCGAACAGATAAAAACAGTGTCTGAAAATATTTAAAATTGCATTAGCTGATTAGTAATTTTCACTGAAAAAAAGTTTATTCATATATATTTTACAAAATCGAAATGTAAGTCTTCATGATCTTTAAAGCAATTCTCTCTCTCTCTTTTTTTTTTTTTCTAACTAACCATTATGCTCTGAAAGGGTATAAATGAAGCTAAAGGTTGTACCAGTTATTTCATCTAGGCTGCAGTTATTCATGATTTTCCTGTTTGTATAGTATTTGCCTGTATGGTTTCACTTGTTCAATTTGCATTTTCATAGTTACTACTATATTGCATAGCTTCAATTCTAAAAGCTGATTGTAGTATTCAAGATATGTTAGATGATAATAAATAACCACAAAGCTCTTAATAGACTTAATAGAACCAAATGTTGCTCTTACTGTTGCTTCATATCTAAAAGACCAGCAGGGTACTCTTCTCACCATAGTCACCAGGATCAAAGGCCTTCAGGTTTCATCCTGACACCTGTTTCTTAGATTAGCATGGCAGAGGCAAAAGAACCTGCCAGTCCATGCACTGTCTCTAAAAGGTCTGCCCAGAATGGATGTGTCGCATTTGCTCACATATTATTGACTAAACCCCCATGACTCTCTCTCGACCTAATTGCAGGTACCATGATCCTATCAGCTGTTGGTAGGAAATCTAAACAATCATTTTCCTGGAGAGATTTTGACTAATTGAAAGGATTTCTTTTCCTATGTGTTGCCATAAACCATTCAGAGGTTTTAATAATGAGTTTAACGGCCACGCCTTTGATATGATGCTTACCAAGAGTCTGAATTTTAATTGGCCTTTTTAATGCAAAGCATTTCTCCATTTTATTTTTTTATACTTTGGAGTTGAAAGCAGTTCTGCTTCTAAACCAACAAGTCCCTGAATTTGTGGACTATCTCTATGTCTTTTAAATCTGTTTTCTTGAACTCAACTTTTTCCTCTGATACCTTGCCAAATACAGTCAATAACAACAACTTCAAACCATTACTATTCTATTTTCCACTATTAGACCACTTCTAGTACTAAAAATTCATGTGGTGTATAAGCTGCCTTCCAAGCAGAGGTGGAAATGTTACCAAGAGCTTCGACCCTACATAACATGGACCATCCTTTCAGGTTCCTGTATCAGTTATCTCCCTACTTGTTACCTAGCCCTTATATTAATCCCACATGTTTTAGCTCTGTTGTCACAGAAGCATCCAGTACCAATTTTTGTATATATTAGGACAGGATATTTTCATTTGCTCCTCTAGATCTATAGTCTACACTTCACTACTTTGTGCCTTGCGTCGGGAGGGAGAGCAGAGCCGGTGGGAGGGGGGAGTGGGGGTGTGGGCAGGGGGTGCAGCTTGACGTTATTATCTGTATCAGTGGATTCTTTTGTCTTCCAGCTTCCAAGAGTGTTCAGCAACAGAAATCAATGGTAGGAGATTGGAGGGTAGAAGGAAAGTAGGTTGCTTACTCTCCTGGATTCTTCCCTTTCAGGTCACTACAGGTTGGCCGAATTCTTCTAATGAAGGCTACAGTTGTTGTTAGGCCCTTTCCACACAACTATACTATCCATCTTCTAGTAATTAACTCTCCTTTTTCTTGCTCTTTCAGGTCTAGTGGTCATAACATCTATCCAATGTCATAAGGCCTAGGATACTACACCAGTCCTGGTTAGTTTACCTACCCTCCGATGATGACAACACAGTAAATACTCCCTTCGTTTAAATCTCCTCCATCACCTAGTTTGAAGGGGCTTCCTTTTAGGACTCTGATTGATTAGGTTATGTTTCGGTAGTACAATAGTCCTGACTGTTTCCAGCTTGACATAATAAAAGTTCATTTCTTACCTAGGCTACCTATCCCACATGTGCAAGCAGGGAGCTCTGTTCACTCTAGTTACTCAGCATTATAAGCTTCAGCTTGGCTTATGCTTCTGTAACCAGCGGAGCCATAGAAAGAGTATACGTTACTCCTGTAGGGGCCCTTCTACATCTGCCTGGTTGTGACACCTGCCACTTTTGCTTACATTTCTAACCTCAGAGGTTTAAAATTTACCACCCTAACATGCAACCAAACAGGGGAAATCTGGAAGAATTTAATGTGTACTTTACAAATGGTTCAAAAGTGGGTTTTGAAGCACAAAGTTATGATGAAATTAAAGCAAACATTAAAACTCATTTTAACTTCATACACGTACATAGCAAGAATGGCGACAGTGCCCATACAGACTATGAGGACTATCTGTTTGTCCTCAAGCAAATAAATCTGTTATTGTAATGATGCTGCACAATTAAGCCAAAAAGGAAAGTGTAAGATCACAGACAAGTAAATAACTGAAAATTGAATAGTATTCAGGCCAGTTTATGAGCCTTCCAGATCTCTCAGCTCCACTCCTACCCTGGGCCTGGGAGTTGGTTGTTTTCCCTGCTTCCCACACAGAGTTGCCCCAGCGATGGCTTTCACTCTTCCCATGGGCTCAAAGCCAAGATCTATTCACCACTGTCTTTGCCTCATCTTCAGCATTTTAAATTATCCTACCATCCCAAGAGTGAGAGTGGAGCTTCAGCAAGAATTCTATTGTACCCTCATGGTATGAGATGAAGCTGCTTTGGCTCTTCAGTGTGACACAAATGGACTTTTGGAAGGGCCAGGTTCCCCAGCGGCTACTCAAAGGGGCCAATTAGTAAAATGCAGAAGAGTGGGAGAGTAAACATCATATGAAATGATCTTTGACCAAAGAAAGACGAACAGTGGGAAAAGTGCATTGAAAGATTGCTTTCCCTTCCTCTCCTAACAGTTTTGAGATGGTGGTATCATATAGTCTCTCTGCAGATATTCCACAAAACTAAGCAGCTGATTGCATTTCCTGGGAAGCTGGGACAGTTTAAGTAATAGGCAACTTAAAACTTGCTTGCCCGTCTTCACCACCTCACTTCCCTTTACACTCACTCTTGTTTCCCTGTGATTGTACTGCCTCTCTCGATACAGTGTTTACACGTAAGGTTTGCCTTAGGAAATATTTGCTAAAGAATCTCAGCTTAGAAAACTAGTACCAAGGATGGTCATAAAAAGAACTTCAGGAGGAAATTTGGTGTTGAATTTCCCAACTGTCTGAAAGCAATAAAGACTCAATCATTGGGGGTGATAAATAAGGTGATAAAAACCCCTGGAATGAAATAATAGTACCAGTATTAAACATTTTAGCAGTAAATAACAGAATTTAGGTATATTTGGGTTTGTTTGGTTTTTTTTGCTCATCATTTTAATTTCAGTTTTTCCTTGACATTTATCACACTTTACCCCGTAAGAGTTTTTTTTTTTCCTCTGCCACTTATATTTTCATGTACATCTATGAAATCCCTGCTCAGATTATTGTTGTTTTTAAATAAGATATATACTAAGAAAATTGAAATATTGGGATATTTATAGAAACTCCATTTAATCACATTCCCAGAGAGAATGTCAATTGTTAACAGACTCATTCCAAAAAAAATTTACCAAAGTTTATTTTAAATTAGTCACTGTCCTTATGCTGGTTTTGCAGTTGCCACTTGAATTTTCTGACCAAATCTGGCTGTTTTACTTCATCTGGACAGACAGGTAAGCATATTGATCTAGGTTTTGGTAATAGAATACTTCTCATGCCCAACTCTGAATCAGGTCAAACTCACTTAGGTATCAAAGAAAAAAGGAAAAATGTTCTAGGTAGCAACTGAAGTTAGCATAAACTCTGACTTAAAATGGCTCAAATATGTAGGTGTTATTTGTATCACATAAATCTGAAGCTAGGCAATTGCTGGTGCTGATTTACCTACCCAAGCCGTTTACGTCTCCCTGTCGTGTCATTCTTATATGTTGGCTTGGGTCCACACATTTATTAGTTTTCTAGGGCTGCCATAACAAAGGACCACAGACTGGGTGGTTTAAAACAGAAATTTATTTTCTCATAGTTCTGGATGTTAGAAATCTGAGGTCAAGTTGGCGGCAGAGATAGTTTCATTCTGAGGCCTCTCTCCTTGGCTTATAGATGGTCCTCTTTTCCGTGTGTCTGTGTGGTCTTCCCTCTGTGCATGTGTGTGTGTTCCAAGCTCCTTTTCTTATAAAGACTCCAGTCATAGTGGATTGGGGCCCATCCCAATGACTTTAACTACCTCTGTAAAAATTCTGTCTCCAGGGCTTCACTGGTGGCGCAGTGGTTGAGAGTCCGACTGCCAATGCAGGGGACACGGGTTCGAGCCCTGGTCTGGGAAGATCCCACATGCTGCGGAGCAACTGGGCCCATGAGCCACAATTACTGAGCCTGCGCGTCCGGAGACTGTGCTCCGCAATGGGAGGCCGCGATAGTGAGAGGCCCGCGCACTGCGATGAAGAGTGGCCCCCGTTTGCCGCAACTGGAGAAAGCCCTCGCACAGAAATGAAGACCCAACACAGCAAAAATAAATAAATAAATAATAATTAAAAATGAATATCTGGTTAAAAAAAAAATTCTGTCTCCAGATATAGTCATTCTTATGTACTGGAGGTTAGGGGCAACATATGAATTTTGGTGAGGGGCACTATTTCAGCTCACACCACTGTGGTTATCACTTTGTGGTCTTAAGATGAATGCCATGCATCTCATAGTTACTATAAAAACAGAAAAAAAAAAAAATAGAGAGAGAGAGAAAGTAATGGGACCTGTTACCTTTATCCCCTTTTTAGAAGAAAAACAAAAGCTTCCCATACCACCATCCTTTCCTCATGTAGTTGATTCATGTATAGCTCAATAGCCAGAACTGTGTTACATGGTCACTCCTAGCTGCAAGAATGGCTGGAAAAGTGGGAGGGCTTTTAAATAGTTACATGAAATATAACTATAGGTCTACAGTATCTACAGTAAAGGAGACAAGGAAAAGGATGATTAACAATGGATTTGGGACCCCTCAATCTACAGAATCTGTTTCAGAGAATTTCATAGAATGTTTAACAAATGTATATTTAATGACCTACTACTAATGACAGACGCTATGCCAAACACTCAAGATATATGAGTGGACAAAACACATACCATAAACACAGAATTCATAGTATGGTGTGGAAGACAGAAGATTAATATAGGCAATTACAGTGCTGCATGGCAATTGAAACGATGGAGCAGCACAGCGTACTACAGAAACTCATAGGAAAGGCAACAAACCTGGTCACAGATCACAAAAGGCTCCAAAAAAATGTGGTATCTATGCTTTTCTCATCATTAACATGCAAGTAGAGATATTGGTAGAGATATTTTAAGCAGTAAGTAAATGAATGTGCCAGAAATAACAAGCACAGGGCTTGGCACAAAATAATTACAACGTCTGTGTGCATTTATTGATAATTGTGGGTTTTTTTTCTTTGTTTTTTCTGGGGGGGATTTATTTGTTTACTATATCACAATAGCAAACACTTTTGTACTTCTTAAAATACATTAGACTCTACTTGAAGGGTTCCATTTTACTCAGTTATTCCTCACAATAATTGAAGGAGGTAGTAATTATTACTGACCTCATTCTATAGATGAAGAAATTGAGACATTAAAAAATTAAGTAATTTGTGTAAAGTCATGTAACTACTAAAAGACAAGGCTGGGATTTGAGTCTAGCCAGTCCAGCTCCAAAGAGCACTCTCTTACCTACCCTGTCATCAAAGCTCTACTCATTATACTCTGCCTCTGATACTTATTTCAAGTGGCATTAAGAATGTACTCATTTTAAAACTATAATTCACCCTGATGTCTGAGTTTCTATCTCTGGTAATCTATCTACCCGGTAGGATAGGTGGTTTCTATCTACCTGCTACTGCACTACATTTTTTTAAAAAATATATATAGTTCCAGGTAAGATCATGGAGTAATCATTTTCTACTCAAATGGCAAAAATAGGGGAAGCTTTAAATTCCATCAGTACATAAAATGTCTTAGTTTACCTAAGGCTAGTCATTTTCTCCATGTTTTTTCTTCCTGTGAGATACGCTATAAACCAAATATTGTTAATTTGGCATTCAGACAAATTGGATGATTTTAGAAACTGTTTTTGGTTCTTTCCGGGCAATGAAAAATAGAAGTTTTGTTTTTATGCAGCAATCATCTCTTCCTTTGTTTTGTCTTTTTCTTAATATTTTTAGTGTTTTGTGTTCATATTTTGTTTCATTGCTATCCAAGTTTAACATAGTTTCTATTCAGTTATTTGTTTCAGGATATAATTAAAGGCAATATATTCACTAACTATAATATAGCTTTTATTTTAATTTTTCAATGACACACATTTTGAAGTTAGTAAAGCCTCAGTTTTGCTTTACTTTCTCCTGGCTGGGAAAAGAGCCTGCCAAGGTGTCAAGTGAACAATGGGATCTGAAGAGTACATTGGAAAAAAAAATAAAAGAGAATTGGTCCTCACTTTTCATTTCAAGCATCAACTACTAAATGTCTATGTACTACTGGCAATTTTTCATAATCAAGTCCTGTGCTTTGAGAAGTCAGCAGATCCACAATCCTGAAAATGCTGGTTATTTTTATGCAAATATGTATTGTGTATAAACAATTGTAACTCAGGAACCTGGACTTTTTTTGTAGACAAAGCCAGTGTTAGCAAGTTTTTAACTATAGGTTTTAGAGTTTGCTGCCACTTGCTACTCATTTTTCCACGGTGGTCTCTTGTCTGTATTTTCTAAAACCATATTTATTTTTTATTTCCAGTCGATATAGGAAAGCTTTCATGTCTCACTCACCTTTTATGCTTTTTTGAGTTTTATGGAATGAATACATTTTAAAAAATTGTGTCAAGAATTATCAAGGTCCTTGATAATTTCCAAGGATGGGCTCTGTTGTTTTGTTGTGATGCAACTATTTCCATGTTACCTTGATGCAGCAGCATGTAATTCTTATGCTGCCTATGATAAAGTATGATTTCTATTAAAATTGCGATTGATTCTGTATAATAACTACATTTTGAAATAGACCTTTTCAGTTTTCTCTTGGCAATGCCTATTTCTATTTGTGTCTATATGGACTTAGCACTTAAAGCCAGCTGAGTTTTATTACATTTTAATCTCCCCAACACTTTGATGGCATAAATTAGCTAACCTCTGGCCTGTTAGAGCCTTGCTGTTAAGATCTGACAAACAAAAATTTTACTGTGTTTATGATGGTTAAACAATTCTAGCTCTGTTCATTTCTGGCAATCAACCTTGAGGGTCTCATGGTCACTCTAAGCCTCAACTTTCTCATCTCTAAAATGGTAATGGCTCTCCCTGGCATGACTTTCTCTGAATGGCTGTGAGGATCAAATGACATAAGATACGACTTGGCGTCTCAACATGGAGAACAAGGATTCCAAGGAGGAAAAGTGGTAATCAGGAGGTGCAGAATTCTTAGAATAAAGATGGTACATCATCCAACAAAAAAGGATTTCACTGAAAATTTGGAGGGAGAAAAATGAAATAATTTTATAAATAAAACCAATACCAGTATTATGGTATGGAATTCAAAACTTACATGAATGTTTAAGATAAAACATTCAAAACTAATAGTGAGAAGGTGTCTCTCGTGGCACTAAAATTCCATTTTGTCACTCTGTTTGCTTCAACCTATCCTCCTATCAAGCTTGTATGTTCACTTTTCTCTGCCTTAAGGGGACTTGAGAGAGCATATAAATGTGCTTAAATATGCATAAAATGGCATTCAAATATGACATATTACTATCACCTTTGGTCTTTCTGAAATTGTGTGCAATATTTTGAAAACCTTTCCGCATTTCTGCTGTTTACCACTTAATTCAAGTTGCCATCTTCACTCTGTGGATCACTGCAACTACCTTGAAGCTGATCTACTGTATCCAGTCTGGTTTCTCCCAAGTTAACCTCCAACACTGAAGTAAAATTGTGTTTCTGAAACTCTAATCCAATCATGGCACCTTCTTCCTTAAAACCCAGCCATGACTTTCCATTTTTCTTGGGAAAAATACAAAAGTTTTCAACATGTCTTCTTGAGCCTTCCACAGCTGATTCCCCAGCACTCTTCCTAGCTCACACTGTTCCTACTGTTCTCATTTTTCAGCCGCTAGAATTGTTCAAGCTCTGTCTTGCCACAGGGACTTTGCATATACTGTTCTCTTGCTGTTATGGTCTTTCTTCCTCTCTTCATCTATGACTCCTCCTCTTGCTTGAGATCTTTCATGAAAAAACAAACTTCCTATAAGAAGCTTTCCCTGTCCACTACAGTTAGGTAAACTCCCATTATAAGGCTCTGTAGCACCTTATGTGTCTCCTTTGTGGCACTTACTACAGTTGCAACCAAACATTATTTGTGCAAGTATTTTATTAAAGTTACTCTTTATTACTTCTCTGTTTAAACTCCATTAGTCTACTTTGTTTCATAGTAGCACATAATAAATCCTCCATATATATTTGATGAATGAATTAATGAGTGGATAAAACTATACTTTACATAACAATTTTCATCATTGTCATTTTCCTGAATATTTTATAAATACCTGCAAAGTAGAGTTATAAAATTCTTCTAAGACAGTAATATTACCTTACTGCATGTCTCATTTATATAAAATCTTATTACTGACATAGTGTTGGATATACAGTAGAATTAAAGTGAATTTTTATTAAAGTGGATTGAATGATGCAATTTATAGGGAAATGAAGATCAGCTATATATTTGATTTTAATTTGTTTATTGATTTTCTCTGATTGAGATAGAACTATATGTATTCTACTAAGAAAGACTATATTACATTATGATCTAATCTCTATAAACTATCATGGAGAAAGAAAGTATGATCCCAGATAGAATGTATTAATGATGAGTGAAAATGATTAGCATTTAATGTAGAAAATGATTAATAATAGTAGGTGGGTAATTACCTTTGTTAGAAATTAGATATAGACATTTGAAAGCTGGATTGCCAAAGTGATGATTTAATTACTTATGTATTAAGCATCTATCATAGGCAAGAAACAGTGATAGGCATTGTGAAGATAATCAATTTAAATTAGAGGGTATCTTTATCCTCAAGGAGGTTAGGCTCCCATTAGAGAAAGAAAGAAACAAACAAAAAACGTAAAATAGAGCCAGACTGCTGTAATAAACGCTACAGTACAGTGTCAGTGTTACGGGCTGAATTGTGTACCTCCCCACCCTCTATCCCCAATTCATATGTTGAGGTCCTAACCCTTGATACCTCAGCATGTGACTGTTTTGGGAGATAGAGCCTTTAAACAGGTAAATAAGGTAAAAAGAGGTCATATGGATGGGTTAGTATCCAATATGACAGGGTTTAGTACTGGATTAGTATCCAGTATGACAGGTGTCTTTGTAAGAAGAGGAATTTTAGACACAGATACACACAAAAGGAAGAGCATGTAAAAACACAGGAAGAAAATAAACAACCACAAAGCCAGGAAGGAAATCCTCAGAAGAAAAATAATCTGCCAATACCATGATTTTGGACTTCTAGCTTCTAGAACTGTGAAGAAATAAATTTGTGTTGTTTAAGCCACCTAGTCTGTGGTATTTTTTAATGGTATCTCTACTTAACTAAAACATACAGTTATAATCAAAATGTTTTAGGAACACAGAGAAGAAGAAAACAGTTTTTCTGGAGGTTTATAAACCTATAGTGAAAATAGTATCTCTGCTTATTTATTGAAGTTTGTATAAAACTTTCAAAAGCAAGATCACATTCTTCTCTGTTTCTACAAATCACTCAGTAAACTTCTCAACTTCAAGTCTTGTAATACAATTCCAGTTCTGGTCACCCATACCTTAATCCTTGACACCTAGAGTACTCTGTATTAGTTTCCTATGGCTGCCATAATAAACTACCACAAACTTAGTGGCTTAAAGCAACATTTTTTTTTTATAGTTTTAAGTGTCAGAGGACTAAAATTGAGGTGTTGGCTGAGCTTGTTCCTTCTGAAGCCTCCTGAGAATTTATTCCTTCTCTTTTCCAGTTTCTAGAGGCTGCCTCCATTGCTTGGCTCATGGCCTCTCCCTCATGTCACTCTAACCACTTGCTTCCTTTGGCACATCTCCTACTGCTAACTTGGACCTTTATCTTCCTCTTATAAGAACCCTTGTGGTTACATTCATTCACTTGGATAATACAAGATAATCTTCCCATCTCAAGATTCTTAACTGATAATATTAGGAAAGTCCCTTTTGCCTTGTTACATAGCCACAGGTTCTGGGTGTCATGATGTGGACATTTTGGGGGGCCATTATTCTGCCTAACATATCCTACAAAACAGATCTCTCATATTTCAGTACCCTGCTTTTTAAACTCGGCCTTTTATCCTCCATTTTCTCATTTCTATTAGACCTGCTCATTGAACTCTAAGCAATATTCAATATTGAATCTTTCACTTTCTTCGTTGGTGTCGCTTTTCCTTTATTCTATGTTTACTGTAATTTGATCATCCTTATTACTCTCTCCTCAGATCCTTCAATTCCCTTACTTTACTGTCATACTATTGCCCAGGCCCAGACACACCCCCAGGCTGATCAGTCACCCATGCTGTCTTCTCCCACACACTGGTACTCCTGCAGAGTGGAGGACTGACCACACAACAAGGGTCTCCAATCTAAGTCAGTCTGCAGTGTTAATTTTACTTATCCCTTTCCAGTTTTAATGTCTATTAAAAGAAAACAAAATAAAAACAAGAAGAAAACGTTTACCCTTCACTTTAAGCATTCCCAATCCTCACCATTTCTCAGTAGATGATCTAACTTCCTATTTCCATAAAATAATTGAGCCCATCAGCACAAAATATCTCAGTATCTTGCTCTCCCACCCACAGAATCCTAGAAAGGTGTCTGATCAATCTCCATTCTCCTTAGAAAATGACGGAAGGAATATAGATTTGATTGTGTCATACTGCTGCTTAAAAATATTTATTGGTTCCCAGTTATCTACAAAGTAACTTCTAGCTTCTTACTTTAGCAAGGAAAACTGTTCCAAATCATCCAAATAACTTTCCATTTTGCATCTTCATCTTATACTCTACCTATATTGCACTTCTTGTTATTATCTAAATATGCAACAGTATATCTAAATATACTCTACACTATTATACATATTATAATATATTATACATATTTGATCAACTTTTTCTCTACCTGTAATGTTCTTACAGTATGCTTTAAACTAGCAAACTTCACCTTCTCCTTAACAATCTAAATCATATTTTTCCTGGGAAAGCTTCCTTAACTCTTCTTGGAGAAGTTAGTAGATATTCTCCTTAACTTTTAACTTAATTACTACTTAATACTACTACTACTACTACAGTTAATATTATCCAGACTATTACAAATAATGTAATGATTAGCTACCATTTACTGAGTTAACCAATGCAGATAATATTTCTTTTGAATCCCCCAATCACCCCTGAATTTAAGGACAATTATTATCTCTTTTATTGTTGAAGGTACAGAGGCTTAAGGTAGTTAAGTGGTTTGCCCAAGGTCACACAGATCCAGGATTTACATTCAGGTCTGTCTGATCCAAAACTTTTACTAAATGCTATATTCTGTTGCCTCCCTTGCAAATTTATCACATTTAACTGCAAGGCCACATATGCTATATTATATAGACTACATACCCTATAGAGGATTAGCAATTCTGTGGAGCTATTTGTGTAATATCGGTAAATCAAATTCTTTTTATTACTGCCTTAATGCCAAACTAACATAATACTGGCAAAGAATATAAAAAGCAATTATTATTACTTAAAATATGTGCTTTCTTGTGTAAATTGAGGTGTTTAAAAATTCACCAAGGATGTGTAATCTACAATCTCACTTATATCTTTCAAATTCCTAGTGAGCAGAAAAATGCTTCTCTAAATGTTTATAATGTATATTTTGCATAAATTATATAAATGTTATTAGAAATACTTAAGATTATAAACAGTTGACTGACTTTATTCTGGTAAAAGGAATCTGGGACAATTATAGTACTCAAAGTTAGAATTATTTTTTCCCATTTATTATTTTTATTATTTTTAACTTCTCCTTAAACACCTGCCATGTAATACACAATGCATAGGAGGCTTTCTGTGTACAGAAAATAATTCTAACCAGTGCACAGAATATCAGATTAAAAGATGTTAAATCTCTTGTCTATGATATCTTAGTCTGACTGATGCTAACCCTGCGGGCTGCATTACGGTACATTTACCTTTAAAAAAAAAGTCATCACCTTGCAAATTATCTTTTCATTTACAACCATAGAAGGGACAACAGGAGAGGGACAGCCAGCTTTTGAAGGCTCCCCAGTGGATGCAGTCTACCAATTACATCCTAGCCCACAGCATCACAGAACAGCAGACAATGCGATGCAGAGCACTTCGTCTCTGCCAACAGATACCACCACTCAGAAAATCCTGGTGCAATTGACTTTTTATGGATAACATTTCCCGAAAGAGCTGGAGTTTGAAATTTCCTAAAGCCAAGCCCACTCTGTATCTATTTCAATATATGACAGTCTCAACTGAGTGTCTAGCCAATAAAGTCTAAACAAACCGGCTTTATATTTGAAGCCATATATCAGATGTATAGCTAACTATGCTCATCTCATCCTGAAAATGAATGAATTAAAATACATTACCACAGGGTTGGCTAGCTAAACAAATACTATGAAGTTTGAAACCGTTACTGCCTTATTCATGCCTGTAATTAAATTTTAAGTGTTTATACACCAAAAATCTTGAATGGTCTCCTAATGATCCCTGGAAGCCAGGTCTTTTAAACTGAATGTGCTGATGTACATGACTGGCCCCAGATCTTACCCACAGGTCTTCATGGTTTACTTTGAAGGTGAAACTGATAATTATTTGTCCTGATTCCTGAAAGATCCTTCTTTCATGTTCTGCACTGAATGTAATGTGGTTCATTTTCATTAGGTGAAAGCATTGAGCTTCAGGCAGAATGTTCTACTGAGATGCGGCAGAATATGCATGCAGCACACACATTTAGAGCACACATTGAGAGAACACACTTAGTATGAATAGCCTTTCCTATAAATCAAAAGATTAGAAACTCCAAAAAGCTACATTAATTTTTTACCTTTAGAAAACTGCACTGTTTTGAAGCCATTCATACGTGTAACCAAAAGAAATGTGAAGTTACGCATCGGTAATAGTGTTACTTCTTTCATAAATTCAAATTATCTGAGTTAATTCCCAAGAGCTTTCTATTTACTTTTAAATTATTTCCTTGCTATTTTCCCCAGATTGTGAGGCGTGAATGCATAGATGTTTGTAGTCATACAATCCACCCTTTTGGCAGCTGCCTGGATTATTCTGAGGACTTTATAAGAGCATTTAGAAAAGCATGAAAAATCCTGATTGCTAAGCATAAAAAGGAGAGTATGCATAATATGGGAAAAGGTTATGAATTTTTATTACCCACTTCTCCGAGCTCCATTTTTCAAACATATATGGAGTCAGCATGGCTCTGTAGAAAGAATACTAGACCAGAAGAAGCAGGGCTAGATATTCCACTCCCAGCTTTTACAAAAACCAGCTTTATGCTCTTACACAGGCATTTAATACCTTAGAGTTTGAGCTAATGATCTTTCATATTCAGTTCAGATTTAAGATTTTATTATTCCATTTTGCAGTTTTTTCATAACATACCATCTGCCTACCTATCCACCTACCTACCTATCTTATATCCCACTTTCAGGAAGAACTTATTAAATAGAATTTACTTTATTTTTACTTAGCAGTACCAATTTCCAAAATCTATTGAAGTGCTGGGTAATTTGGAAATGTGTGGTTAAAAAAAAGAACCCTTGGCTGTTGGCAAAAATGTTTCCAAAATTGTAAAACACTGCATGATGAGAAAATGTGCCAGATTCAGTGAGATATTTAAAAAAAACAAGTTGCTGCTTACTGGGTAGAACAACTGTTTATAAACGTAATGAGCTTATCATGGAGTAAAGAGAAAGGATTTACACAGTATAGACACAGGGGTCAGAGACTGAACAGATTAATTTAAGAAATGATAGCACATTAAGAAAAAATTATATATTTTTAGAGTTTATGGGTTTATCTGCTTGAAAAGTAAATCTCTTATTATTCTTTCTCTTGTGTTTCTCTGAAGACTTACTGTGTTGTGACCTTTATACATTGATAGGATAAGAATAGAAGAATATTTTATTTTTTCATCTGTAGTATTTACTACTACATTTAAACATTCTAATTCTCATGTCTCTACCTATCAAATTTATTTAAGAAAGACTCTAACAGAAAAAAAATAATGATAGAATAATTAAGGAAACAGGATACATGTACAACAGAAGTAAGGAGATTATTTGTAGCAATTTTTCTTCAGTTTCCCCACTTGCTTATGTTTTTGAGATCAGCATTCAAATAATTATCTTTGGATCTCTACATGCTCTTTTTGATATGTTAGAAAAGTGGAATGAAGGGCTGAGGAAAACAGCCAGTGGGGAAAATGCTAAGTCTTTAAATACGAGCAGAAAGGGAAATACTCATAGCACTGCTAATTGCTTGCACTCTGCAGTGGGAAGCTGTCAAGACAGTCATGTTATGAATCCCAAGCTGAAGCAGCTGCTGCTCTTGTGCACAGAATATTTTGTGTGCTCTTTATGTAGGAACACTCCCCTTGTGGTCTTTCGGGAGATTTTGCTTTTATATGGATGCATTCATAGTTTTCACTTGCAGATTGAAATTATTCTTCAATAAAATATGGCTATGAGAGGTTATCGCTCATCCATCTTTGGAAAGGAAATCCTAAGATGAAGTCATACTTAAAGAACTAAAAGAAAAATGAATTTACTAAAATTACTATTAATTGAAAAACACTTACGTAGTGTCAACCATGAGGCAGACCCTATGTTAGGCTCTGGAGATATGTCATATTCAATATAAGAGTGAATATAATTTTTGGACATTAAACCACAGAATTGGAAGGGACTTTATAGATACAGCATTATAGTGGTTCTTTTTCTTTGGGGTTCTTCTATGTTAGTGGTACTAATAAAAATAGCTACATGCCAGAACCTTCACATGTTATCTCTTAAGGCATGTGTTAAAAACTACATTTTTAGATAAGGAAGTTAAGAATTCATAGTGCTAAACAACTTGCCTAAGGTGACACTGTGGCTGACAGATTCTCAGGTGGCTTTTCATGATCAGTGCCTCTTGGTGTTCACACCCTTGTATAATCTCTTCCCCTTAACAGTAAGCAGAGCCTGTGATTTTATCTAATAGAATATGGCAGACATGGTGAGATGTCACTTTGGTGCTAATGTTGCATTATGTGGATCTTGCTAGTGGATTTCTGCTAGAGACTCACCTTGCTGCCTTGCTGAAGTAAGCATCCATGTTGGAGAAGCACAGGTGTCAAGGAGCTTTTGGTGGCCTCTAGGAACTGGAGGAGGCCTTTAAAACTAATCTCTTGGCTGTCAGCAGAAAACTGAACTTCTCAGTCCTACCACCGCAAGGATATGATTTCTGTCAACAAACTGAGGGAGCCTGGAAGTGGATCGTTCCCCATTTGAGCTTCTAGATGAGAACCCAGCTCTGGTCAACACCTTGATTCTAGCCTTGTGAAACCATAAGTAGAGGACCCAGATTAGAAGTTCCCAGCTCCTGACCCACAGAATCTGTGAAGTAATAAATGTGTATTTCTTTTAAGGTGGTAAGTTATAGTTATTTGTTACACAGCAATATATAACTAATACATAGTATTTGAGACAGAGGCCAAATTCAAATCCAGGTCTGCCTGACACTTAAATCAATTCTTTTTCCATAACATCAGTGGCTACAAGTTTGGGTCCCAGGATCCCCTCTATAATTAGTACCTGGAAGTCTTATTAAAAATATTGTTTTGAGGGTCTCACAGCTGACCTACGGAAACAGAATCTCTGGAATAACGGCTGAGTATTTGTATTTTTCACAAACTCCTGAAGTGATGCTTATACACATTAATGTTGAGAATGTTTCACTATACCTGGTTGCTTTTATAAGCTGCAGTTGTTATTTTAATTATTTATAATGGCTATAGATCAGAACATCCTTTTATCCTCTAAGAAAGGTTTTTTTCTGAAGGTTGATAATTCCAAGATTTTTATTGCAATACAACAAGATTATCAACTAATAGTAGGGATAGAATTGTGTCTTTACAACTTAGTTTGCATATTTTCAGTTGTATTATCATCCAAAAATAAAAACAATAGGCACTTGATTTATGGCTCAAAATAAAATGAAAAAAAAAAACCATGGGATATGTCAGACCCTCCATAGATTAAGAATGAAGTGTCTGACAGATAAGAACTACATCTATAATGTTAATCTCCATTGTATGGACCCCGCAGCTGTCACAGTGTTGGATACATAGAGGGTGTTCAATTAATATTTTTCAATGATTGACTAAAGTATAAAGCAGGCAAATTCATCAGTCCTTAGCTTTTTCAAGTCTTGATCCTTTAACACAGAACTTCTTAACCTGAATTACAGGTATGTCAATATAAAGACATTCTCAGTGCTGTTTGGCATCCAAGTTTGTTACTGTTAGACATAAGTAGCATTGTTCATTTACCTTATTGTGCCTCTTACTTCTATGTGTGTCATGACTTTATTTAAAGTTGGAAGTTCTGCATTAGGGTTTATACGCCATAAATGGTACAAAAACCAACTTTCAGTAAAAGTGTCTTTTAATTTATGAAAAACAGAATCTCAGTGCTTTAATTTTGCGTGTCTGTTTGACTCCTTAACGCGACAGGCAGGTTTCCGAGAAACATCATCAGAAATGCCTTTGCATAACCAAGTAGACAAAATCATCCCACTTCCTGTGATCTGCTGTGAACCAAGTGTGAGTTTAAATATTAAGGAATTCAGGTACTAAGACTATAATATCATAATGCTGCAATCTGTAAAAGAACTCTTATTTCTTATCTTATGAAAGACCAAAATTAGCTCAAAAGAGTGAAGAGTCTTATCCAGGCTGAGAACCTGTTTTTTAAATTATCTTCCAATGTTCTTTCTTTAATACTGATTTCAAGTTTTAAGCAGTACAAGCCTCAGTGACTTTTGGAAATAAAAGAAAAACGTCTCAAGATTGAGTTAGGCACTAGGAAACAAAGAAAAACAAGTTCCCTAGTACTGAGAATTTCCCATGATAGCAGGGGAGATACATACATAGACCAATAGACAACTATAGGCAAAGAGGCCTTTAGCACTTCAAATAGTTCCTCTTTGACATGGTTTGGGTGAATGTGAAATGTAACTCCTATGTTTCTGTATGTTTATCACATGTGTTGGGTCTCTTTCTGTCTCTCCCTCTTTTGTGTTCTGTTTCTCTAAGTACACACACGAACACACTACCTCTGTCAGAGTGGGAAAATTACTACCCTTTATTTTTGGGCACACAGGAAGACTGCACTTCCTCCTTCCTCCTGAAAGTAGACAAGACCAAGTGACTTGTTTTAGGCAATAAAGGAAGAGCAGATATAGCATATCTTTCACAGGTAGAAGCATTTAATTGCTCGAACTCATATCTCCAGCAACAATGATCATAGCACAAATTGATGTCAAAATGCTAAGTCAAACCAGCCTGGAATGCTGAGCCAACACAAAGAGAAAAGTTGACTTGAAGGTTTACTCAGATGCAGAAAGTACTGAATACAACCAAGAAATACTTTTTTGGTATAGTTGCACTAATCCTTTGGGATTATTTGTTATTAGGATACAACCTAGTCCATTCTGATTAAAACATATCCTGCTGATAGGTATTAATCCTTAGAGCTGAATCTCAACTTAGAAGGACATAGTGAAACTGCCCTATAATTTTTTAATGCTAATTCATCTCCAAATGAGAAAGGAATGGCTTTTATCTAGTAGAGTCCTGTTATTTTTTTTCTTTGATTCTATTCCCTTCTGGCGGCACCCTCCACACACTCTCATTTTATGTCTCCTTAGGTGCATCTAGAATAAGATAATTGACCAATTTTTCCCAGCTTTGTTGAGATATAATGGACACACAACATTGTAAATTGAATGTGTTTATGAGGTGTTGATTTGATATATTTATGAATTGCAAAATGATTACTACCGTAGTATTATCTACCACCTCTATTCCATTACACAACTACCATTTTTTCTTATGGTAAGAATATCTGAGATCTACTTTCTTAGCAACATTCAAGAATATGATGAAGTATTATCATCTATAATCACAGTGCTGTACATTAGATCCCCAAACTTGTTAATCTTATAACTGGTAATTTGTACCCTTTGAGCAATAGCTCCCTATTTCCCCCTAACCCTTAATCTGATAATTGGATGTTTTAATTTTAAATGACTCTTTAGCTATAAAAACCCACCCTATGCTTTGAAGTTATTCCTTGTTTATAAGAGATTTATTTAGATCCTAGTAAAATACTAGGGTCCTAAATTTGCATTTTATGATGATATGGGGGAATGATAGTTCATTTTTTTCCAATCACATATATAAATTTGACAGAATTAGACAAATAATGTCTGTAAGCTAAAAGGTACAAAGTTTTAATATAGCATAAAGGAGGGAACCATTAATTCTGTCTCAATGGGGTAGTGGAAATTTTAAAGAGGTGCCACTTAAATATGGCATTTAAAGCAAAGGGAGAAAGGGAAGTAAATAGGTAAAAATTATAAATATATATTTATAAATACAAATATTTAAAATACAGAAAATATATTTGTATATACAATTATATATCATATATAATTATATGTATGCATGTAGGTAATACCAAATATATACCATATACATATATGTACATCCACTCACATGTATCTATGTATCTATATATTTATCTGTATACACACACACAAACACACACACACACCTTGGAGCATGGAGAACACACAGCAACAGCAGTTAGAAGCAACGGGCCGCTTGTACACTTAACAATTAGGATAGACTTTTAAAGGTAATACTGAGTAAAAAAAATAGTGTGATTTATACTACAGGACTTGGAGAATACAGGGAAGACCAAGAGGAGCTTCCCATTTTCAGGAGAACAAGAGTAAAAAGGAACTGGGTTTGTTGGACAGACTTGTTGCAAATAGATTCACCAAAGGCTGGAATGCAGAAAGCTGAACCAAGAAGTATAGTTGGCAACCAGACTCTTACCTGACTAAAGTATAAAGCAGGCAAACTGATCAGTCCTTATGAAAACATAAGGAAGATAACATGATTTGTGTGTGTGTGTGTGTGTGTGTGTGTATGTGTGCGTGCGCGTGTGTGTAAAGAAAATAATTAAATCATTAGATTCTTGGGCAGTTGAAGAAAAACTGAATAGTAAGGGGTAAAAGAAGATTTTTCTTAGAGATAAAATCTCTGAAATATGAGAAAAACTTGGAGGACAATTGGAAAAAAGAAATAAAATTAGATTGAACACTGATATTTCTTTTGACCTGTATAAAATTTTGCATTAATAATATGAAGGCCATCTAATTATATTATGATTTCATATTTTAAAGTTTAAATTGGAAATATTTCCTAACCTCATTGGAGATGTGTGCCAGGAACTTAGAAGCTTCAAATTATCTATTGAAATATTAAACATAGTATAATAGGTCAATAAAGAATACTATTTCAGTATAACATAACATTTTAATAGCACTAGAACACAAAAACTAATTTTGATTCTTTTCCTGAAAAAAAGATACTGCTTTTATTGTATTTTTTAAACCTTTTTACTGGCTTCTGGAAAGAATTCATTTCAAATTTATATTTTGTGAATGCTACAAACAATGCCTTTCTTCAAGAAAAGAGAAAGGAAAGTAGAAATAGAAAAATATGTATTATGTCTACACCAGATCTAGAAAAATCCCAAATAGTAACAAAGAGCTACAAATAGTAACTAGCAAATAATAACAAAATTACTATTTGTTTTGAAAATTTGAAAATAATACAATATTTCATGAGATTTTATTAATAATATAAATTATGTCTAAATCTCACAAAAGATAAAAATGTATTTGAATCTGTTTATGTTGTATAGGACTGGGAAAAAAAGAAATTATTATGTTAAGAAAAATATTCTACCCATTCTTTTCAATTTCACTTCCACACAAAAATATGTAGGATTTACTAACTTACAAATTTCAAGGTATATATTACCTGCATAATCATAATAAAATAATAAACAATATTTATTGAGCTCAAGCACTTACTACATTCCAGGCACTGTTCTAAGCAGTGGGCACATACTATGTCATTTAATTTTTGGCACAGCATGTGCGATACTTACTATTAGGGAGAAACTGAGTCACAGAGAATTGAAGGCTCTTGTCCAAGGTCACAGAGAGTTAATGACCTAACTGAATTTCAAACATATAGTCTGGCTTCAGAATTTGTATTCTTAACCACCTGGTGTCTTTATTGCTCAGCGTGGCAGTCATGGCTCTTGTCATCTCGTAGGAGGGAACCTCTCTAGAATCGTCACATTATTACTCTGCTGTATCTACTCAACTTCACAGCCAATCTGCTCCTCGAATCTATATCATGTATTCCCATTTTTGTGGTTGTTTATGTTGTTCTTCCTTACTTAATGCTTGTCTTTTTTTAATAGCCAGGTCAAAAGTCAATTTCTCTGATTTTTCTCCCCAGGTCCTACCAACCACAATGGATTCCTCTTTCCCTCCTTCTTGCCCCTATAATCATGTATCACTTAGCTTAGCTTAAATCATTCATAGATCTCTTCCCACATATTGCTTTCTACTTTGCCTTGTGGTTTTAAATTTGCAGTTTAAAATAACATAATATTTCATTTATTTTATTAATAATATAAATTATGTCTCAATTTCACAAAAGATATAAATGCATTTGAATCTCTTATGTTGTACAGGACTGGTAAAAAAAAGAAATTATTACGTTAAGAAAAATATTCTACCTGCTGTTTTCAACTTCACTTCCACATCTTTACATCCCTAAACAATCTTACAATGTCTGAAGACAAGGCCTGTTTGTTTTTAATCATAATATCTAGTCTTATCTTTGAAAGCATATCTTTTGATCGAATATGTTAATAAATGAACAAATAAGTGATTTAAATATAAAAAGAGATGAAAAGCTATGAAGTCAATCAATCTTGGAGAAGTAATTAAAGTGTTCACTGTTGGTCAGTACGTACATTCTCAGTTTTTTCAGGCTACTGGGAATATTTTATAAATAAATTTCAAGGACAGTTAAGAACTCATTCACTCATGAAGTGAATGATGTACTCTTTACATTGTAAGAATCTGAGTCAAAGACATGTAAAAATAAGATATAATGTCCTAATCCTTCATAAAAATTTATGAAAATGTAAAATGTATAACTAACAAAGTATGTTAGTACTAATATTTCTCCTAAATATATTTTGGACTGCTTGACCATAGAAGCTATGTGTTTCTCTCTACTCATAATATTTCATAGTGCACATCTATAGAAGGTAATTAATATATTCTGGCTGAGTGAAAAAAAAAGACATAAATGAGTAAAAAAGTTAATGAATGATGAGAGAACTTCAAACTTTAAGAAATAACCAGCGCATATAAATTTGTTTAAACTCTGACTCTAGGAAAAAATACTTTTTGGTTAGGGAGTAAGGAAAGTATATGGTCATTAATGAAAAGATTTTAGGCTCTTGCTGCTGATCCAAATTGTTATAGTTAATGGAAGTTGAGACAACATCTACGCCAAGAACAATATACTAGCTAGACATGTAAACATATCAACTGGGACTTGAAGTCAGGTTACCAGATTGTGGTAAAAAACGTAGCATTATGAACTGGCAATGACAAAGCAAGTAGGAATTTCTTTGGAATTAGGAATATACGTCTAGTTTTTTCACATATTGGAGCACATGATATTTTCTGTGCTTTCTATTTTATCCCTTTTCACATGCAGAAGTATCATATTGTAGTTTTAATGAGCATTTTCCTAATGACTAAAGATATTGAGCAGCTTTTCGTATGATTATTTTCCATTTTATGCCTTTTTTGTGAAATACTAGCTTAAGTTGTTTGTTAAGAGATACAATTATCTCCCTTTTTATTAAGTTGTAAGATATCTTCTGACAATTTTGGTACATGTGCCTTTTTTCCTGATATATATATATATATATATGCATAATATATATGACAAATAACTTCATTTCTTTAGTTTGTTCTTCACACTTTAATCTATCCTTGATGAACAACTACTTAAACCCATTATTATTTAATTTATCATTTTTAAGAGGAAGTGTTTTTATGCCCTGTGTAAGAAAGTTTTGCTAACTCTAATGTCATGAGTTTTTCCTATGCTTTTTTCCCTAAAATCCTTATTATTTCTACCATTGACATTTAGATTTGCAATCCATCTGGAATTGATTTTTAGGAGAGGTGTGAGATTTTTAGGAAAGGTTTAAGATTCGGGGGTAGATGCACTAAATATATTTTTTTCCTTATGAATATCCAATTGATCCAGCATCATTTATTGAAAAGATCATCCTTTCTACATTGCATTTCTGATTAACATCTGTCAAAAATCAGGATGCTGTGTGCGGATCTGTTTCTGTACTCTGTACATAACTCTAATACACAGCTAGTTACATTGTAAATTGGTACCACCACTTTGGTGGAAAGCTATTTATAAATACCTGCTAAGTTTGAACACAATGCATATACCATATGATTTAGCAATTCTATTTCTAAGTATACATTCAAAAATAAATGTGTGCATATGTTCACCAAAAGACATGTAACTGAATGTTCAGAAAAAGATTATTTGTAATAACTAAACAGTGAAAACTACCATAATGTTCATGAATGCTGTAATGAATAATTATAATATATCATACAGTGAAATATACAGAATGATGAAAATGAATCATCTACAACTATGCACAATAACATGGATGAATTTCAAAAACACAAAGTTGAGGGGGAAAAGCAAGTAAAAAAGCAGGGAGCAGGGTAGCAGGTAGTGGTAATCCTTATACAGAGATTTGACTACAGATAAAACTAATCTATAATACTAGAAGTAGGAAATTACTAACCATTGGGTGTAGTAGTGACTGAAAATAGGGGTTCTTCCAGCCTGCTGGTAAGGCTCTATTTCTTGAACTGGATGCTAGTGACATTGGTATATTCAGTTTGTGAATGTTCATCAGCCTGTATGCTTATGTGCATTGTTAAATGGATGTTACATTTTAATAAATAAATTTTAAAAAGGAAGAACATATTTAAATGATTTACAGTTAAGGAATAAATTATAATAAAACTTAGGAGATATTTAGAACAAAACCAAAACTTGTGGAATGCAGTTAGTGCTCTGCTTGGAGGGAATTCTGTAAGAATTTTAAATGTTGATGTTAGGAAAAAAACCTAAAAATTGTTTAAGGAAGCAGAAAATTTAATATGTGAGAATACAGCAACAGAATAAATGTAAAGAAAGTAGAAAGAAGAAAATATAGACCAGATGCCACTAAAACATAAAACATGCATGCAATAGAATGAATTAAAGAATACAGTAGTTGTGGGTTTTTTAATGAATAAAACTGATAAATTTGCAAGAGTGATTAAGAGAAAAAGTAGGTACAAATAAAAGTATAACTTTTGGAATGAAAAAGATTACATAAACACTGAAGATGTTAAAAGATAATGAAAGAATACCATGAGAAATTTAATGACAAATTTGATGTTAGGTTAAGTAAACAAAGGTATACAAAAACAATTTTTGCAAAATAAGATTCAATTCAAGCAAAAACCAATTTTTCAGAAACAAAGATATGCTTTAGCTTGAGATTAGAAGGTACAGAGGAAAGTAATGAGAAGTAAGGTTAAAAAAAGGAATTAATTGAAATTGTCTTAGATGAATAGCTGTACAAATTGGCATCTTCTAACCCAATGCATACTCCTTTACCCCATCCTCATGCACTTGGCTTTTAACCCTAGGTAAAACCCAACTAAGCAATCATACAGTAGAAAAACAGTAAAATCAACAATAAATAAGAAATAGAAAAAACTATGTGGAGAAGATTTAGGGTTCTGGCATTCCAGAGCAAAATCGTATCCATTCATGTTTCTCAGACCACTCATTTCTTAAGCAAAGTCTATTAATCGTCAAGCTGAGCCAACTGATACAGAATTACCAGTCAACATTTCTATTTATGAGACAGACTTGGCTGAAAACAGACAAGTAGGAGTGAGGGAAATTTACATATGTAGGAGTGAAGGAAAATCACAATAGCTACCTGAAAAAAATCAACCTGTAATAATCAAAACCTTGAAATATAAAGACCACAACAGATAAACATTAGAACTGACTCTGGAGGAAAGAGGCATATATCAAGAAACCACAAGATTATTTAAAACAATATCACCAACACCACCAATAATAATAACAACCAATCCCTCTAATTATTAAGCCTCCCTTCTTAAAAAGCGGTACTTTTATTCATGTACTTAATTTAGGGCACAAGCCTTACAGTCATCCCTACCCACTTTTTCTCTCATACTTCTCATCTAACTTACCAGTAAATCTTATCAATTCTACTCTACATCAAAAATATAATCCAGGGCTTCCCTGGTGGCGCAGTGGTTGAGAGTCCGCCTGCTGATGCAGGGGACATGAGTTCGTGCTCTGGTCCAGTAAGATCCCACATGCCGCAGAGCGGCTGGGCCCGTGAGCCATGGCCACGCATCCGGAGCCTGCGCTCCACAACGGAGAGGCCACAACAGTGAGAGGCCCGCGTACCACAAAAAAAAAAAAAAAAAATATATATATATATATAATCCAAGCCCAATTTTTTTCTCATAAACTACAGAATGACCACCTTATTCAAGACACCACCATCTCACCAATGGACTATATAAGTTTCCCTTGAGTTTGTCTCTTCCTTCTTTGCCCCACTGGCCTTTCACCTCACTCATCATATACCTTTTCCCCTTATAAATGTAACTGTGATCATGCATGTCTCCTTTAAAGCTCTCCACTGTTTACTCATATAGTAGAATAAAATCTAAACTTCATGCCATGGTCTGTAACGTCCTGTATATCTTCACAGTGGCTACTTTAAAAAAATTTACACACCCCCCCCCCAAACATTCTTTACTCCTTCACTCAACTCCAACCAGACCAATCTCTTTTCTTGTTCTCAAAAATGCAAAATATGCCTTACAAATTTAGAATCAATCTGAAACAAAAATAAAACAAAACAAAACATACATATTTAAATAAGTTACAAAAGAGAATGTAAAAGCTACAACAATCCTCCTAATGTAAAATTAAAGGTTTAGTTGACAGAGATCAATGACTATACATAGATGCAAAATATCCATTCTATTTAGATAGATATTATCATTCCTAACAAATAATATAATTTTTATGTGAGGAAACCACTGTATTAAAATAGGAAAATATTTTTACATAAAATTATATAGATTGTCTATATATTATGTTTTCCATACATACTGTATTATACTTCAGTATTTAAAAATTTTTAATACAAATTGAATGCAATTTTAAAAGACTGAAAAACATGTACAATGTTACCTGTGGTTATCTCTGAAGGAGGACATAAACATAATGATTTTATGTGCAGTTTTTCTTCAGCCATACTTCCTAAATCTCTCAGTCTAGTGTTAAGTTACTGACAATAATAGAGTATACTTTCAGAATAGTTATATTGCTGTCAAAAAGTTTTTAAAAATAATACAATTACCTATATACATACACACACACACAAACACATACCCCAAAATTCATACACATAAACTCCTACTCCAAACTTAGATATCAAGACAACATTACCCAGCAGGATTTCAGAATTGCTATGGACCAGGGACTATAATGCACCTCTCATTCTTTCCCTCCTTGGGTGTCGCTGGGTCTTACAGTTGATCTGTCTCTGTTCCTCCTTCATAAAGGTGAGACAATTTGTCTTTTTATACAAATTGTATTGTAAGACTTACATCAAAATCTGATGTAGATCATGAGATCCTGTACTTTGAGCATAATATTATAAGTGGATCAGAATTTTGAGCCTCTTGAAACAGAATGTATGTAAACAACTGTGGTCAGGAAGTGGACTCTGGAATATCATTTAGAAAAATAGTTATACTTAATCTTTTCTCTATAACCATACCCTACCTGGAATATAACACTGCAAATCATACATTAAGCAGTAGAATTTCTTTCTTACTCCTTGAATCTGTGCTGTCCTTTTAATTCGTGGTGACAAATACAGTACAACAGAAATCATATTGTGTGAATTCTAAGCCTTGTTTATTTCTGCTTTCTCTCTCATGGAATCCTGAGACTGCTATGTGAATAAGATCTGCTAATATGCTGGACGATGAGTGTCATGTGGTCTATTTTATCCTCTTTCCACCACTGACAGCTAACCTTCAGACTTGTGAGTGAGGCAACCAAACACCAGCCAGCACCTAGCTAACCTGACAATAAACCTCACATATATAACAATTCAAGAAACCCAGATCAGCAGAACAGCCCAGTTGACCTGTAGTCTTATAAGTTATAATAAATGGTTGTTTTTAAATTCACTCAATCTAGGAAATGTGTGTTACACAACAATAGTTAACTAAGGCTTAAGGGTAACTGCAATTGAAAAATCATAACAGTGGACAGTCTAAAAATTTGGAATAAGAAAAAAGCTATGTAGATGCATGCTACCACTAAAATTAGAAGCAAAATACTATAGAGAATAGTAATAAACAACAGTTGGATTCACGAGTCAAACAGTGAGTGATGCCTAGCAAATATGATTCAGGATTGTATAGCTTCTCAGTTGTATTATTTTCTTATGGAAAATAATTTCAAAATCTATAGCAGAAAAAATTAATTATTTATATATATTATAAACAATGCGTGAATGAAGCTATGAAAAATAATTAAGCAATGTTTTTGTTTGACCCTCCATACTTCTCATATCCTTCTCCCCTCACACTAATGGTCTTGGCATAACAGTAATATAAATGATGGCTGCACTTAAAATAATATCTATTTTCCATAATACATTCTCTATAATCTCATTCAAATAATCAAATGATCTCAAATTATTCAAGATAAGAATTTTATGATTAGACAAAAAAAACTGAATCATACTAGTTTATGCAGTGTGAAATAGAAGCTTGAAACATCTTGAATACAACATTGCTACCTAAGTAGGTATAAACCAGGTCAGCAAATGAACTAGTTTTACCGACTGATTAGAAATATATTAGGAGCAAAGGAAAAAAAAGGCATGTTCTACAGAAATTCAAATAAACCACATATAAATGAAGAAAAAATAGAGCAGAAGAGCCAAGAAATGTTTTCTATTCACAATTGTAAAATGCATAAATAGGTCTCTTGTCACCACCATCGTCAAATTATCAATAGTGAGTTAAAGGTTATACAAACAGAAAAGATAGCATTTTGAAAAGTATCAACAAAATGGGGAAATGCTAGATTTGCATCATAAAGGACACACACCTTGCTGGGCCTTAAGCAGTACAGAAGAAATGCACTTACATGAAAAATTGAAAGACATTCTGTCAATGTGGGCAAAGTGATGTGGAAAATTGGAATAATTATCTGGATAATTCAGGCCAAAAATGGTAATGAGGTAAAAGAGTTCTTTACAATCTGATTTATCTAAGTCAGCTGTCTACATTTATTAAATTAACTGGACACTTATTCAACTCTCCTTTTTTCTGAGCTTGAATAGACTTTGGTATTGATTCCTTGTCTGTAGGATGAAGCAGAAGAACCTTGGTGCATTACTGACATTTCCACATTGGTTACAGATAACGCTCATTTTTAATCTCACAATGCACTTAATTACAGTTTAAGACATTACTGAATTATACTTAAATATTTATAACATCCTTTTAAAAAAATTTGTTAAATATCAATTTCCAATTTAGTCTTTTATTAAAGTAATGTCCTAGGCACAAAGCAAGTTGAGCTTCACTTAATGGCTACTAACCACTGGATAGTTTCATAAGTCTTATAAATGCTTGACAAAATCATATAAGATAGTGTTCTGTGTGTTTCAAGTGACAATTTGACTCTAGCATGTTGATTCAATTCATTAAAATAGTATCAATTCAATGATTAATTTTATCTTTCTACCAAATCCAAATACTGATTTTTTTTTCTTTTGACATTGGTTATTTAGGAGTAAATGGAATATAATAGCATGCAATCCCTCCAGATATGTGTAAGAAAAGAAAGACAGAAAACTATAATAGTATTCCAGGAGACCTTCAAGATGGCAGAAGAGTAAGATGTAGAGATCATCTTCCTCTCCATAAATATATCAGATATACATCTATATGTGCAACAACGCCTACAGAACACCTATTCAATGCTGGCAGAAGACCTCCAACCTCCCCAAAGGCAAGAAACTCCCCATGTACCTGGGTAGGGCAAAAGAACAAAGAAAAAACAGAAACAAAAGAATACGGGTGGGACCTGCACCTCTGGGAGGGAGCTGTGAAGGAGGCAAGGTTTCCACATACTAGGAAGCCCCTTCACTGGCGGAGATAGGGGGTGGCTGGGGGGAAGCTTCGGAGCCACGGAGGAGAGTGCAGCAACAGGGGTGCAGAGGGCAAAGCAGAGAGATTCCTGCACAGAGGATTGGCAAAAAGCAGTACTCACCAGCCCAAGAGGCTTGTCTGCTCACCCGCTGGGGTGGCTGTGGGCTGGGAGCTGAGGCTCTGGCTTCGGAGGTCAGATCCCAGGGAGAGGACTGGGGTTGGGTGCATGAACACAGACTGAAGGGGGCTAGTGCGCCACAGCTAGACGGAAGGGAGTCCGGGAAAAAGTCTGGACCTGCCTAAAAAGCAAGAAACCATTGTTTTGGGGTGCGCAAGGAGAGGGGATTCAGAGCACTGCCTAAACAAGTTCCAGAGAAGGGCACGAGCCGTGGTTACCAGCATGGACCCCGGAGACGGCAATGAAATGCTAAGCTTGCTACTGCAGCCACCAAGAAGCCTGTGTGCAAGCACAAGTCACTCTCCACACCTCCCCTCCCAGGAGCCTGTGCAGCATGCCACTGCCAGGGTCCCGTGATCCAGGGACAACTTCCCCAGGAGAACACACGGCATGCCTCAGGCGGGTGTAATGTCACAACGGCCTCTGCTGCCGTAGGCTCTCCCCATATTCTGTACCCCTCCCTCCCCCTGGCCTGAGTGAGCCAGAGCCCCCTAATCAGCTGCTCCTTTAACCCCGTCCTGTCTGAGTGAAGAACAGATGCCCTCAGGCGACCTACACGTAGAGGCAGGGCCAATCCAAAGCTGAACTTCAGGAGCAGTGTGAACAAAGAAGAGAAAGGGAAATCTCTCCCAGCAGCCTCAGGAGCAGGGGAATAAATCTCCACAATCAACTTGATGTACTCTGCATCTGTGGAATACCAGAAGAAACAACGAATGATCCCAAAATTGAGGCAGTGGACTTTGGGAGCAATGATATATATATTTTTTTCCTTTTTCTCTTTTTTTGAGTGTGGATGTGTATGTTTCTTTGTGTGATTTTGTCTGTATAGCTTTGCTTTAACATTTGTCCTAGGGTTCTATCTGTCAGTCATTGTTGTTGTTGCTTTTTTTTTAGTATAGTTTTTGGCGCTTGTTATCATAGGTGGATTTGTTTTTGATTCGGTTGCTCTCTTCTTTCTTTCTTGTTTTTCTTTTTCTCATTTTTATTACTTTTTAATTTTTTTTATTTTTAATAATTTTTAAATCACTTTGCTTTTTTTTACTTCTTCCTTTCTTTCTTTCATTCTCTCTCTCTCTCTCTTTCTCTCTTTCTTTCTTTCTCCCTTTTCTTCTGAGCCATGTGGCTGACAGGGCCTTGGAGCTCTGGCCAGGTGTCAGGCTTGTGCCTCTGTGGTGGGAGAGCCAAATTCAGGGCATTGGTCCACCAGAGACCTCTCAGCTCCACATAATATCAAACACTGAAAGCTCTCCCAGAGATCTCCATCTCAACGCTAAGACCCAGCTCCAGTCAACAACAAGTGAGCTACAGTACAGGACACCCTATGCCAAACAACTAGCAAGACAAGAATATAACCCCACCCATTAGCAGAGAGGCTGCCTAAAATCATAATAAGTTCACAGACACACCAAAACACACCACAGGACATGGTCCTGCCAACCAGAAAGACAAGATCCAGCCTCATCCACCAGAACACAGGCTCAAGTCCCCTCTACCAGGAAGCCTACACAACCCACTGAACCAACCTTAGCCACTAGGGGAAGACACTAAAAAAAACGGGAACTACAAACCTGTAGCCTGTGGAAAGGAGACCCCAAACACAGTAAGTTAAGTAAAATGAGAGGACAGAGAAATACACAACACACGAAGGAGCAAGGTAAAAACCCACAAGAACAAACAAATGAAGAGGAAATAGGAAGTCTACCTGAAAAAGAATTCAGAGTAATTATAGTAAAGATGATGCAAAATCTTGGGAATAGAATGGAGAAAATACAAGAAACATTCAACAAGGACCTAGAAGAACTAAAGAGCAAACAAACAATGATGAACAACACAATAAATGAAATTAAAAATTCTCTACAAGGAATCAATAGCAGAATAACTGAGGCAGAAGAACGGATAAGTGACCTGGAAGATAAAATAGTGGAAATAATTACTGCAGAGCAGAATAAAGAAAAAAGAATGAAAAGAACTGAGGACAGTCTCAGAGACCTCTGGGACAACATTAAATGCACCAACATTCAAATTATAGGGGTTCCAGAAGAAGAAGAGAAAAAGAAAGGGACTGAGAAAATATTTGAAGAGATTATAGTTGAAAACTTCCCTAAAATGGGAAAGGAAATAGTTAATCAAGTCCAGGAAACACAGAGAGTCCCATACAGGATAAATCCAAGGAGAAACACGCCAAGACACATATTAATCAAACTATCAAAAATTAAATACAAAGAAAAAGTATTAAAAGCAGCAAGGGAAAAACAACAATTAACATACAAGGGATTCCCCATAATGTTAACAGCTGATCTTTCAGCAGAAACTCTGCAAGCCAGAAGAGAGAGGCAGGACATATTTAAAGTGATGAGAGAGGAAAACCTACAACCAAGATTACTCTACCCAGCAAGGATCTCATTCAGATTTGATGGAGAAATTAAAAACTTTACAGACAAGCAAAAGCTAAGAGAATTCAGCACCACCAAACCAGCTTCACAACAAATGCTAAAGGAACTTCTCTAGGCAGGAAACACAAGAGAAGGAAAAGACCTACAATAACAAACCCAAAACAATGAAGATAACCGTAATAGGAACATACATATTGATAACTACCTTAAATGTAAATGGATTAAATGCTCCAACCAAAAGACATAGACTCGCTGAATGGATACAAAAACAAGACCCGTATATATGCTGCCTACTAGAGACCCACTTCAGACCTAGGGACACATACAGACTGAAAGTGAGGGGATGGGAAAAGATATTCCATGCAAATGGAAATGAAAAGAAAACTGGAGTAGCAATTCTCATATAAGACAAGAAAAGACTTTAAAATAAAGGCTATTACATGACACAAAGAAAGACGCTACCTAATGATCAAGGGATCAATCCAAGGAGAAGATATAACAATCGTAAATATCTATGCACCTAACACAGGATCACCTCAATACATAAGGCAAATGCTAATAGCCATTAAAGGGGAAATCGACAGGAACACAATCATAGTAGGGGACTTTAACACCCCACTTTTACCAATGGGCAGATCATTCAAAATGAAAATAAATAAAGAAACACAAGCTTTAAATGATAGATTAAGCAAGATGGACTTCATTGATATATATAAGACATTCCACCCCAAACCAACAGGATACACTTTTTCTCAAGTGCTCATGGAACATTCTCCAGGATAGATCATCTTGGGTCACAAATCAAGCCTTGGTAAATGCAAGAAAATTGAAATCATATGAAGTATCTTTTGCAAACACAATGTTACAAGACTAGATATCAATTACAGGAAAAAAATCTGTAAAATATACAAACACATGGAGGCTAAACATTACACTACTTAATAACCAAGAGATCACAGAATAAATCAAAGAGGAAATCAAAAAAATACCTAGAAACAAATGACAATGAAAACACAACTACCCAAAACCTATGGGATGCAGCAAAAGCAGTTCTAAGAGGGCAGTTTACAGCCATGCAATCCTCCCACAAGAAACAATAAACATCTCAAATAAACAACCTAATCTTACACCTAAACCAATTAGAGAGAGAAAAACAAAAAGAACCCCAAAGTTAGCAGAAGGAAAGAAGTCATGAAGATCACATCAGAAATAAATGAAAAAATGAAGGAAACAATAGCAAATATCAGTAAAACTATAAGCTGATTCTTTGAAAAGAAAAGCAAAATTGATAACCCTTATCCAGACTCATCAAGAAAGAAAACGAGAGGACTCAAATCAATAAAATTAGAAATGAAAAAGAAGTTACACCTGAGACCCCAGAAATACCAAGGACCATAAGAGACTACTACAAGCAACTACATGCCAATATAATGGACAACCTGGAAGAAATGGACAAATTCTTAGAAAAGCACAATCTTCTGAGACTGAATCAGGAAGAAATAGAAAATATACACAGACCAATCACAAGCACTGAATTTGAGACTGTGATTAAAAATATTTCAACAATCAAAAGCCAAGGACCAGATGGCTTTACAGGCGAATTCTATCAAACATTTAGACAATAGCTAACACCTGTCCTTCTCAAAGTCTTCCAAAATATAGCAGAGGGAGGAACCCTCCCAAACTCATTCTATACCAAAACCAGACTAAGATGTCACAAAGAAAGAAAACTAAAGGCCAGTTTCACTGATGAACATAGATGCAATAATGCTCAACAAAATACTAGCAAACAGAATCCAACAGCACATTAAAAGGATCATACACCGTGATCAAGTGGGGTTTATCCCCAGAATGCAAGGATTCTTCAATATATGCAAATCAATCAATGTGATACACCATATTAACAAATTGAAGGAGAAAAATCATATGATCATCTCAATAGATGCAGAAAAAGCTTTTGACAAAATTCAACACCCATTTATGATAAAAACCCTCCAGAAAGTAGGCATAGAAGGAACTTACCTCAACATATTAAAGGCCAGATATGACAAACCCACAGTCAACATCGTTCTCGATGGAGAAAAACTGAAACCACTTCCAGTAAGATCAGGAACAAGACAAGGTTGCCCACTCTCACCATGATTATTCAACACAGTTTTGGACGTTTTAGCCACAGCAATCACAGAAGAGAAAGAAATAAAAGGAATCCAAACCGGAAGAGAAGAAGTAAAGCTGTCACTGTTTGCAGATGACATGATACTATACACAGAGAATCCTAAAGATGCTACCAGAAAGCTATTAGAGCTAATCAATGAATTTGGTAAAGTAGAAGAATATAAAATTGATGCACAGAAATATCTTGCATTCCTGTACACTAGTGATGAAAAATCTGAAAGAGAAATTAAGGAAACACTTCCATTTACCACTGCAACAAAAAGATTAAATATCTAGGAATAAACCTACCTAAGGAGACAAAAGACCCGTATGCAGAAAACTATAAGACACTGATGAAAGGAATTAAAAATGATACCAACAGATGGAGAGATATACCATGTTCTTGGATTGGAAGAATCAACATTGCAAAAATGACTATACTACCCAAAGCAATCTACAGACTGAATGCAATCCCTATCAAACTACCACTGGCATTTTTCACAGAGCTAGAACAAAAAATTTCACAATTTGTATGGAAACACAAAAGATCACGAATAGCCAAAACAATCTTGAGAAAGAAAAACGGAGCTGGAGGAATCAGACTCCCTGAATTCAGACTATACTACAAAGCTACAGTAATCAAGACAGTATGGTACTGGCACAAAAACAGAAATATAGATCAATGGAACAGGATAGAAAGCCCAGAGATAAACCCATGGTCACCTTATGTTTGATAAAGGAGGCAAGAATATACAATGGAGAAAAGACACCACTTCAATATGCGGTGCTGGGAAAACTGGACAGCTACATGTAATAGAATGAAATTAGAACACTCCCTAACACCACACACAAAAATAAACTCCAAATGGATTAAAGACCTAAATGTAAGGCCAGACACTATCAAACTCTTAGAGGAAAACATAGGCAGAACACTCTATGACATAAATCACAGCAAGATCCTTTTTGACCCACCTCCTAGAGAAATGGAAATAAAAACAAAAATAAACAAATGGGACCTAATTAAACTTAAAAGCTTTTACATGGCAAAGGAAACCATAAACAAGATGAAAAGACAACCCTCAGAATGGGAGAAAATATTTGCAAATGAAGCAACTGACAAAGGATTCATCTGTAAAATTTACAAGCAGCTCATGCAGCTCAATATCAAAAAAACAAACAACCCAATCAAAAAATGGGCAGAAGGCCTAAATAGACATTTCTCCAAAGAAGATATACAGATTGCCAACAAACACATGAAAGGATGCTCAACATCACTAATCATTAGAGAAATGCAAATCAAACCACAATGAGGTATCACCTCACACCAGTCAGAATGGCCATCATCAAAAAATCTACAAACAATAAATGCCAGAGAGGGTGTGGAGGAAAGGGAACCCTCTTGCACTGTTGGTGGGAATGTTAATTGATAGAGCCACTATAGAGGATTAAGGTTACAGTATTAAGTAGTAACTTTTATTTTATTAAGTATTAACTTTTATTAAGTATCAACCTACAGTATTAAGGTTCCTTAAAAAACTAAAAATAGAATTACCATATGACCCAGCAATCCCACTACTGGGCATATACCCTGAGAAAACCATAACTCAAAAAGAGTCATGTACCACAATGTTCACTGCAGCTCTATTTACAATAGCCAGGACATTTAAACAACCTAAGTGTCCATCGACAGATGAATGGATAAAGAAGATGTGGCACATATATGCAATGGAATACTACTCAGCCATAAAAAGAAATGAAATTGAGTTATTTGTAGTGAGGTGGATGGACCTAGAGTCTGTCATACAGAGTGAAGTAAGTCAGAAAGAGAAAAACAAATACTGTATGCTTACACATATATATGGAATCTAAAATAAATAAATGCTTCTGAAGAACCTAGGGGCAGGACAGGAATTAAGACACAAACCTAGAGAATGTACTTGAGGACAGGGGTAGGGGGTTGGGTAAGCTGGGATGAAGTGAGAGAGTGTCATCGATTTACATATACTACCAAATGTAAAATGGATAGCTAGTGGGAAGCAGCCGCATAGCACAGGGAGATCAGCTGGGTGCTTCGTGACCACCTAGAGAGGTAGGATAGGGAGGGTGCAAGGGAGATGCAAGAGGGAAGTGATATGGGGATATATGTATATGTATAGCTGATTCACTTTGTTATAAAGCAGAAACTAACACACCATTGTAAAACAATTATACTCCAGTAAAGATGTTAAAAAAAATACAACTTAAAAAAAAACTATAATAGTATTCCAAAGAAATCACTTAATATGTTTCAATTTCAAGCATTTTATCACAAGTAACCATGAGGCATATATTTTATTTTAAACATTTGCACACTGAAACTGGAAAATAGAAGTTACATCTTAAACACAAGTTACAAAGACCCTTGGACTTGGAAAGTTCAGCCAGTCTGCAAAAGGTTCCTACAAGCCTGTTCAGACAATTAAGAAAGTATTATAAATACTTCTGAAAGCTTTATGCTTTGACAGATATTGCAAAAGAAATGTATTCTTAAAGATATCACCTCTAAAAATCTTTCATCTAAGGTTTGCCCCATATAACTGACTATTAGAAGATGCATAAATTTGAAAAATATATCCACTGCTTGTGAAGAGGAACGAGCCCACAAAGCAGTATTTTGCAACTATGGCTATACTGATATTTTGGGCCAGATAATTCTTTGTTTTTGGGGGGCCGTCTTATGCATTATAGGATATTTAGTAGTAGCATGCCTTGTTTTTCCCTACTAAATGCTAGTATCACCTTTACCCCCAGTTATAACAACTAAAAATGTCTCCAGATATTGACTAATGTCCCGTAGGGGGCAAAATTACCCGTGGTTGAAAATCACTGCCATAGAGTGTACACCTAGTGTTCTCAGTGCCAGTATACCTGCACAACGAACTCAAGCCCGTTCCCAAACACGTAAGAGCATGTTGCCCTCAGAGACTAAAGTTTTCAGCTTTGTCCCAGCTACAGTGTACATCTAGAGACTGAAAAGGAAAAAGTGGTTAACAGTGACTTTGCTATGAAGAAACTATCAATAACTTGAACACCCTACAGGCAAAGCATAGCCGATTAGCCCTTTAATTGTCTTAAGTCCTCAAGAGACTTCCCAAAGAAAACAAATGAAACCAACCCTGGACATGTGGATTTATAGACACTGTGTGAAAGTACCTTTCCTGCTGGGAGATCTCTGGCCAAATTGGGAATGCTACAGGCACTAAGCCTGTGCAAATAGAATGCCTTCCTGCCCATGCTTAGATTTTCCCCCTCAAGATCAAAAGCCTGAGCTCTGGAATTCTTGAAAAGAAATCACCAGAGACCTGTGCTAAATCGGAATAGAGTCATTAGGGATGCCTGATTTCCTTGAGTTTCTGTTATCCCTTGACAGGGTTGTTGCTTTTTCCAATAATAAAAGTCTGTAAAAAATCTGAACTGTTTAAATGTTGCAGTGATAACTGACCTGAAAGCCACCATTTTCTTCCCTATAACCAGTGAAATAAATGGTTTTGTTTGAAAATATCTGGCAGTGAAGCAAGACATATTTTTTTTTTTTTTTAGATTTTGGTAACCTATGCTTTTTCTCTCAGAATACTGGCTGAAAATGCCTATCCGTATAAAAACTATCTTTGTTATTTAGGTTGATCATGTCAAACAATATCAATAAAGATATTTTTTCCCCTTCTGAATAATTAGATAAATACAAAATGATTTTTAAAGTGTCTGACATAGGAAAAAAACAAAACACCTGAACAAGATTTCTCAACTTCAGCACTACTGGCATTTTGGACCAGATACAGTGTAATAGCTGTGAGGGAGGCTGTCCGGTGCATTGTAGGATGTTTACCAGTATCCCTGGCCTCTACCCAGTAGATGCCAGTAGCACTACCACCCCCAGCCCCAGCCACACACACAAACACAACACACACACTTTCAGATTATAACCAATGAACATGGCTCCAGAGATTGCCAGATGTCTCCTATGGGGGCAAATTTGCCCAAGTTGAAAACCACTGATGTAGAAAAGTCCTGCTTTGAAAAGGCACAGGTGTCATTTGGCATTTACAACTCCTTTGTCATAAATAACCTTATTAGGCCACAAAGATTTTCTCCTATTTTTTTTCTAAATGTGTTAAATTTTTACATATGGAGCTATGATCCATTTTGAATTAATATTTATATAAGGTGTGAGGTTGGTATCCATTCTTTTGCATTTAGATGTCCAATTTTTCCATTTGTTGAAAGACTACCTTTTCTCCACTTAATTATCTTTACACAGGTGTCAAAAATCAATGGTTCATATTTGTGTGGATCTATTACTGGCCTGTCTTTTCTATTCCACGGATCTATATGTCTATCTCTCTGCCAATAACACATTACCAATAGCAGTATATAGTAGGTTTAAAAATTGGGCAGTGGGAATCCTGTTGTATTCTTTTTCAAAATGGTTTTGACTATCTTATTTTGCCTTTTCATTCAATTTTAAAGTTAGCTTGCATATATCCAAAAATAAGTATATATGTATATATACATATAATATATATTATATATAATTTATCATTGTAAATGATTTCTATATAGCAGGTAATAAGTACTATATAAATTCTATATGAGTTTATATATTCACATATATATATATTTGCAATAGCTCAAAAACAACATGCTTAGAGATAAATCCAAGAGAATATGTATAGGATCTTTATGGGGAAAACTACAAACGCTAATGAAAACAATCAAAGAAGATATAAATAAAAGATATGCCATGTACATGGATTAGATGATTCAATATAGTAAAGATGTCAATTATTCGCAAATTGAACTGTAACACAATTCCATTCAAAACCAAAGCAGGATTTTTTTTCTTTTCCATATATATATATATATATATATATATATATATATATATATATATATATATATATACTATTCTAAAACTGAATGAAAAGGCAAAATGTTCAGAATAATTTTAAAAAGAATAGCTGAAGCAATTGAACTATCCACTTTTAAGACTTACTATAATAATATCACAATAGCTCCAAATATATTTTTACTACTAGTTATTTAGAAATATCTAAATACTGCTTTGTCTGAGTGCTGCAAATTTTGATATTTTGTATTTTCAATTTTGTTCACTTAAAAATAATTTTTAATTTCCATTAAAACATTCTCTTTGATCCATATATTTTGTTTTTTTTTAATTTAATAAACTTTTTTTGGCAGCAGTTTTAGGTTGATAGAAAAAATTGAGTGAAAAATTTAGAGTTTTCACATACACTTTCAATCTCCACTATTATTAATATCTTACATTAGTGTATTGCTTTCATTGTAATTTGAGTCAATATTTATCATTATTAATATATAATACATAACCAAAGTGCACAGTTTAGTTTTAACTAAAGTCCATAGTTTATATAAGGTTTACTTTTTGTGATTTATATTCTATGGGTTTTGACAAGTGCATAATGACATTAATCCACCATTACAGAATAACTGCCCTAAAAATCCCCTTTGCTCTGTGTGTTCATCCTTCCCTGACTCCCCCCAAATCCCTGGCAACCACTGATCTTTTTATGTTCTCCATAGTTTTGCCTTTTCCATAATGTCATATAGCTGGAATCATATAGTATATAGCCTTTTAAGTTTGGTTTCTTCCACTGAGTAATATACATTTATGGTCCTTCCATGTCTTTTTGTGGCTTAATGATTCATTTATTTTTATCACTGAATAATATTCCTTTGTATGGATGCACCACAGTTTATCTGTTCACTCAACTGAAGGACATTTTGGTTGCTTTCAATTTTAGCAATTATGAATAAAGCTGCTATACACATTCATATGGAAGTTTTTGTGTGGATATTAAGTTTTCACCTCATTTGTGTACATGCCAAGGAATGTGACTGCTGAATCATAAGAGTATGTTTAGTTCTGATAGAGCAGCCAAACTGTGCTCCAAAGTGGCTGTACCATTTCACATTCCCACCAGCAATAAATCAGAGTTCCTGCTGCTCCACAACCTTGCCAGAATTTGGTGGTGCCAGTGTTCTGGATTTTCACTATACTAATAGATATGCAGTGGTTCTCTTATTGTTGTTTTAATTTGAAATTCCCAAATGACATATAATGTTGAATATTCAATCAAAATGCTTATTTGCTATCTGTATACCTTTTTTTTTTTTTTTTTTTTTTTTGCGGTACGCGGGTCTCTCACTGCTGCGGCCTCTTCCGCTGCGGAGCACAGACTCCGGACGCACAGGCTCAGCGGCCATGGCTCACGGACCCAGCCGCTCCGCAGCATGTGGGATGTGGGATGTGGGATCTTCCCGGACCGGGGCACGAACCCATGTCCCCTGCATTGGCAGGTGGACTCCCAACCACTGAGCCACCAGGGAAGCCCTGTATATCTTTTTTGATGATATATCTGTTCAGATCTTTTACCCACACTTTTTATTTCTCTTACTGTTAAGTTTTAAGGGTTCTTTGTATATTTTGGATACAAGTTCTTCACCAGATATGTGTTTTGCAAACATTTTCTTCCAGTCTAGGGCTTGTCATTAAATTCTTAAGTGTTTTTTCCAGAACAGAAGTTTATAATTTTAAAGAAATCCAAAGTCTTTGTCCAATAATTTCAACATCTATGTCATCTCAGTGTCAGTAACTGTCCCCATTCAAGTTGAGATTTTTCTCAATTCTACATATGCTGAGTAATTTTGGATTTTGTACTACACTTTTGATACTATAAGATTCTGGGGTTTATTTAACATCTATAGAGAATGTTGCTATTTTTGTATTGTAAGCAGTCAACAAACAATACATATATAAAAAAAAGAGATTTTTATAAACAATTGATCCAGCTGGGTTCAGGCCGCAAGTTCCAAGTATTTGTGAGTTGTGATACTAATTTAGTTTTCAAATTATTGTAGTGCTAGTCTAATCTGTCCCACACATGCACCACCAAGTCTGAAACTTGAGTGATGTTCTATCTTGCAGCTAGTTTTCAAATGCTATGTATGCTGTTTAGAGGCAGATGCATGCATGTTCAGGTCAGAGGAGAGTTTATAAACAACTTTAAAGGGTCAGTCTTCTGAGTGCAACCCCCTGCACCATTGCCCAGGCATATTCCAATCCTCTGGGTCCTTCTTATCCTTGGGCCAAAAGTTGAGTCTCAATTTGCCCCAATATGCTGCATACTTCCTACAACAGCACACATATTTGCAACTAAGGTGTGGGAAGATAAAAAGGAAAAAAAAGGTCAATGGGCATTTTCCCCATTCTCTAAGGACCCCAGCTCCATGGACAGTGAGGAAGACTTCCTTTCTAGAGAGTTATGCACTTGCTCATATTGTAGCTCACTTGTTACTGCTTCCACAAGATCATTTAGGTTTCAGGATACAAAAGAATAGAAAAAAAAGAAAAAGAGAAAAAAAAACTGGTGACTTTCCTTACTTTCTCTGAGCATGAGAACATCTCTTTCTTGCTCTTCAAGCTGGACAAGTGGAGTTTTCCTGGAGCTCTCTCTCTCTGCATTGATTCTCTCTTCCAAATTTCATGCTGCATTGAATTCAGGCTAGGGGACACAAGGGAAAAATAATAGCAGACTCACTGATGGTCAATAGTGTTTTGAATACTGGTATTCTTCTTCAATCCTCCTATCATTATTTACTTTTCAGAGTCTATAAATAGCTGTCCCATGCATTTTTTTTTAGGTTCCATAGCTGCTTTCAGTGGGGTAGAGAGGGTGGATTATGTTCACTGAATCCTAGAAGTGGAATCTTTAGTCTTATTTTAAAATGTATATTGTTGCCTTAGTGGATATTTTAAAAAATCATGGATTTTTATAACAGTTGAATGAACTTTCTACATCCCTTATCTTTAATATATATATTTTACTTTGTATAGGGAAATTGTATTTTAGAGAAAAAATAATAGAGAATGGCACAGTCTCTTTTAGTAAAAGACAAATGATTTTACAAATCTATGCACATCTTTATGAAATAAAGTTCAGATATTTAGAGGACCCCTCTATGTATAATGAGGTGGGATCAACTATGACATCTGCCAAAATTATAGCCATATTGACTATTTTTCTGAGAAAACTGAAAAATTTGTAGGTGTACTAATGCTCAAGTTCTGGGGTAGGCATGTTCACATATTATCACTCATTCAATTTAATGTAATCCTACAGCAAATTTTTAATCTACTTACTATTTACATTTATAAACAAGGAAAACAAGGATTCAAAGAGGAAATTTCTCAAGAAATTTCTCTTGAGTTATACAGTCTGAAAATAGCATAGCCTGGGTTTTTTATAGAGCTTTCTGATTTAAAGACTCCAAAGCATGTGATATAGCAAATATTATTTGATTATTTGAAAGTTCAGATGTGGAGGAAAGTCATGAAAATATAAATTAGAAAAGACTAAGAAGAAAATAAACAGAAATTTTGAATTAGATTTTAACATTAAAAAAATTAATAGATAATAATTACTTAGTAATACTTCAGTGTCTGTCAAGAGTCATTTTGTATTTTCTAAATATTTCTCTGGAAGGCAGTTAAGGTTTTACAACGTTAGGATTTTAACCCATTACTCACAAGATTTAAAAATAATAATTATAGAAATAACCCATGTTCATAAGTTTTTAACTCAAAAATATAATTTAAAAATGTACTTTAAATAAATGTTGAAATTATAAACACTCATTACCTAGTATAGATAGATAAAGAGACAGGTCATAGACTGAAAGAAAGATGTGTGTACAGAGAGATAAATTATTAGATAACCCAAGCCTACTCTATTCAAATATATTTATTCAAATAGTACTTAAATTGAGATGATTACTGCTAAAATAAATATTAAAAAAGAAAAAGTGGGACTTCCCTGGTAGTCCAGTGGCTAAGACTCTGCACTCCCAATGCAGGGGGCCCGGGTTCGACCCCTGGTCAGGGAACTAGATCCCACATGCTACAACAAAGGGTTTGCAGGCTGCAACTAAAGATCCTGCGTGCTGCAACTAAGACCTGGGGCAGCCAAAAAAAATATTAAAAAAACAAAAACAAAAAATGAAAACAAAATAAAAAAAAATTGAGGTGATTACTGTAGGGGAGTAAAAACAATCTTTTTCCTCTACCCTTTCTGGGTTCGATTGAGGCTTTGTAAAGTAATAAATGACAGATTAATAAGAGAAAAACAAAAGTTTATTAACCTGTACATCACACTAAATAAAGGAGCACTAAGTAATGAGTAATTCAAAGGAGTGGTTACAGTTTGAGTTTATATAACAATTTAACAAAGAAAAAGACAAAGGAAATGCACTTCGAGCTTCGTTTTATAAAATTTTTTATTGTGGTAAAAGTCACAAATATAAAACATACTATTTAACCATATTTAACTGTACAGTTCAGTGGCATTAAGTACATTCACATTGTTGTGCAACTCTCACCATCATCCATCACCTGAATCTTTCACCTTCCCAAACTGAAACTCTGACCCTTTAAACACTAACTCCCCATTCCTCGTCCCCACACCATCCCCCTCCCCACCCCTTGGCATCTACCACTGTACTTTTTGACTCTATAAATTTGACTATTCTCGGTACCTCGTATAAGTAGAATCAAACAGTATTTGTCTGCACCTGATGCATACTGGAATGCATTTTTAAGGTTAACTTAATATATGTCCTACAAACAGATCACACCTTCTTATTTTTCCCCCTGTGCTATACAGTAGGCACTCACCAGCCATCTACTTCATACATAGTAATGTACGTACATCAATCCCAATCCATACCACCACACCACTTGGTGTCCATATGTTTGTTCTCTACGTCTGTGTCTCCATTTCTGCTTTGCAAATAGGCTCATCTGTACTGGTTTTCTAAATTCCACATATATGTGTTAATACACGATATTTGTTTTGCTCTTTTTGACTTACTTCACTCTGTATGACAGACTCTAGGTCCCTCCACATCTCTGAAAATGGCACAGTTTCATTCCTTTTTATGGCTGAGGATTATTCCAGTGTATATATGTACCACATCATCTGTATCCATTCTTCTGTTGATGCACATTTAGGTTGTTTCCATGTCCTGGCTATTGTAAATAGTGGTGCAATGAACATTGGAATGCACGTACCATTTGGAGTTATGGTTTTCTCTGGGTATATGCGCAGGAGTAGGATTGCTGTGTCATATGGTAGTTCTATTTTTAGTTTTTTGAGGAACCTCCATACAGTTCTCCATAGCAGCTGTACCAATTTACATTCCCACCAACAGTGCAAGAGGGTTCCCTTTTCTCCACACCCTCTCCAGGATTTATTGATTTCTCCACACCCTCTCCAGGATTTATTGTAGATTTTTTGATGATGGACATTCTGACTGGAGTGAGGCGGTATCTCATTGTAGTTTGATTTGCATTTCTCTAATGATTAGTGATGTTGAGCATCCTTTCATGTGTTTGTTGGCAATCTGTATATCTTCTTTGGAGAAATGTCTATTTAGATCTTCTGTCCATTTTTGGATTGGGCTGCTTGTTTTTTTGATATTGAGCTGTGTGAGCTGCTTGTATATTTTGGAGATGAATCCTTTGTCAGTTGCTTCATTTGCAAATATTTTCTCCCATTCTGAGGGTTGTCTTTTCATCTTATTTATGGTTTCCTTTGCTGTGCAAAAGCTTTTAACTTTCATTAGGTCCCATTTGTTTATTTTTGTTTTTATTTCCATTTCTCTAGGAGGTGGGTCAAAAAGGATCTTGCTGTGATTTATGTCATAGAGTGTTCTGCTTATGTTTTCCTCTAACAGTTTGATAGTGTCTGGCCTTACATTTAGGTCTTTAATCCATTTGGAGTTTATTTTTGTGTGTGGTGTTAGGGAGTGTTCTAATTTCATTCTATTACATGTAGCTGTCCAGTTTTCCTAGCACCACTTATTGAAGTGCTGTCTCTTCTCCATTGTATATTCTTGCCTCCTTTGTCAGAGATTAGGTGACCACAGGTGTGTGGGTGTATCTCTGGGATCTCTCTCCTATTCCATTGATCTATATTTCTGTTTTTGTGCCAGTACCATACTTTCTTGATTACTGTAGCTTTGTAGTATAGTCTGAAGTCAGGGAGCCTGATTTCTCCAGCTCCGTTTTTCTTTCACAAGATTGCTTTGCGTATTTGGGGTCTTTTGTGTTTCCATACGAATTGTAAATTTTTTTGTTCTAATTCTGTGAAAAATGCCATTGGTAGTTTGATAGGTATTGCACTGAATCTGTAGATTGCTTTGGGTAGTATAGTCATTTTCACAATATTGATTCTTCCAATCCAAGAACATGGTATGTCTCTCCAACTGTTTGTGTAGTCTTTTGATTTCTTTCATCAGTATCTTATAGTTTTCTGAGTACAGGTCTTTTGCCTCCTTTGGTAAGTTAATTCCTAGGTAATTTACTCTTTTTGTTGCAATGGTAAATGGGATTGTTTCCTTAATTTCTCTTTCTGATCTTTCCTTGATAGGAATCAAGAGATTTCTGTGCATTAATTTTGTATCCTGTAATTTACCACATTCACTGATTAGCACCAGTAGTTTTCTAGTAGCATCTTTAGGATTTTCTATGTATAGTATCATGTCTTCTGCAGACAATGACAGTTGTACTTCTTCTTTTCCAATTTGGATTTCTTTTATTTCTTTTCTGCTGTGATTGCTGTGGCTAGGAATTCCAAAATTATGCTGAATAATAGTGGCGACAGTAAACATCATTGTCTTATCCCTGATCTTAGAGCAAATGCTTTCAGTTTTCCACCACTGAGAATAATATTTGCTGTGGGTTTGTTGTCTATGGCCTTTGGTATGTTGAGGTAGATTCCCTCTATGCCCACTTTCTGGAGAGTTTTTATCATAAATGGTGTTCAATTTTGCCAGAAGCTTTTCCTGCACCTATTGAGATGATCATATGGTTTTTATTCTTCAATTTGTTAATATGGTGTAACACATTGTTTGATTCATGCATATTGAAGGATTCTTCCATCCTTTGGATAAATCCCACTTGATCATGGTGTATGATCCTTTTAATAGGTTGTTGGATTCTGTTTGCTAGCATTTTGTTGAAGATTTTTGCATCTATGTTCATCAGTGATATTAGCGTGTAATGTTCTTTTTTTGTAATATTTTTGTTTGGTTTTGCTATCAGGGTGATGGTAGCCTCATAGAATGAGCTTCAGAGTGTTCCTTCGTCTGCAATTTTTTGGAAGCGTTTAAGAAAGACAGGTGTTAGCTCTTCTCTAAATGTTTGATAGAATTCACCTGTGAATCTATTTGGCCCTGGACTTTTGTTTGTTGGAAAATTTTTAATTACAGTTTCAATTTCATTACTTGTGATTGGTCTGTTCATATTTTCTGTTTCTTCCTGGTTCAGTGTTGGAAGGTTGTACCTTTCTAAGAGTTTGTCCATTTCCTCCAGGTTGTCCATTTTATTGGCATATAGTTGCTTGTAGTAGTCTTTTATGATCTTTTATATTTCTTCAGTGTCAATTGTAATTTCTCCTTTTTCATTTCTAATTTTATCGATTTGAATGCTCTCCCTTTTCTTCTTGACGAATCTGGCTAATGGTTTATCAATTTTGGTTATCTTCTCAAAGAACCAGCTTTTAGTTTTAATGATCTTTGCTATTGTTTCCTTCCTTTCTTTTTCATTTATTTCTGATCTGATCTTTATGGTTTCTTTCCTTCTGTTAACTTTGCAGTTTGTTTGTTCTTCTTTCTCTAATTGCTTTAGGTGTAACATTAGGCTGTTTATTTGAGATGTTTCTTGTTTCTTGAGATAGGATTGTATGGCTATAAACTTCCCTCTTTAGAACTGCTTTTGCTGCATCCCATAGGTATTTGGTCATTGTGTTTTTGTTGTCATTTGTTTCTATGTATTTTTTAAATTTCCTCTTTGAGTTCTTCAGTGATCTCTTGGTTATTTGGTAGTGTATTTTTTAGCCTCCATGTGTTCCTCTTTTTTAGTTTTTTTCCTGTAATTGATTTCTAATCTCATGGAGTGGTCAGAGAAGATGCTTGATACAATTTCAATTTTCTTAAATTTACCAAGGCTTGATTTGTGACCCAAGATGTGATCTATCCTGAAGAATGTTCCATGTGCACTTGAGAAGGAAGTGTATTCTGCCGCTTTCAGATGGAATGCCCAATGAATATCAATTAAGTCTATCTGGTCTAATCTGTCATTTAAAGCTTGTGTTTCCTTATTAATTTTCTGTGTGGATGATCTGTCCATTGGTGTACGTGGGTGTTAAAGTCCCCCACTATTACTGTGTTACTGTCGATTTCTCCTTTTATGGCTGTTAGCATTTGTCTTATGTACTGAGGTGCTCCTATGTTGGGTGCTTAAATATTTACAACTGTTATAGCTTCTTCTGGCATTCATCCCTTGATCATTACATAGTGTCCTTCCGTGTCTCTTGTAACAGTCTTTATTTTAAAGTCTATTTTGTCTGATATGAGAATTACTACTCCAGCTTTCTTTTGATTTACATTTGCATGGAATATCTTTTTCCATCTCCTCACTTTCAGTCTGTATGTGTGCCTAGGTCTGAAGTGGGTCTCTTGTAGACAGCATATATGGATGTCTTTTTTTTGTACCCATTCAGCCAATCTGTGTCTTTTGGTTGGAGCATTTAATCTATTTACACTTAAGGTGATTATTGACATGTATGTTCCTGTTACCATTTTCTTAATTGTTTTGGGCTTGTTTTTGTAGGTCTTTTTCTTCTCTTGCATTCCTGTGTAGAGAAGTTGCTTTAGCATTTGTTGTAAAGCTGGTTTGGTGGTGCTGAATTCTCTTACCTTTTGCTTGTCTGTAAAGTTTTTTATTTCTCCATCAAATCTGAATAAGATCCTTGCTGGGTAGAGTAATCTTGATTGTAGGTTTTTCCCTTTCCTCACTGTAAATATATCCTGCCACTCTCTTCTGGCATGCAGCCTTTCTTCTGGAAAATCAGCTGATAACCTTTTGGGGATTCCCTTGTATGTTATTTATTGCTTTTCCCTTGCTGCTTTTAATATTTTTTCTTTGAATTTAATTTTTGTTAGTTTGATTAATATGTGTCTTGGCACGTTTCTCCTTGGGTTTATCCTGTATGGGACTCTCTGCACTTCTTGGACTTGGGTGGCTATTTCCTTTCCCATGTTAGGGTAGTTTTTTATTATAATCTCTTCAAATATGTTCTCTTTCTCTTTCTGTTCTTCGGGGACCCCTATAATTCGAATGTTGGTGCATTTAATGTTGTCCCAGAGGTCACTAAGACTGTCCTCATTTCTTTTCCTTTTTTTTTTTTCCTTCTTTCTGCTCCTGGCAGTTATTTCCACCATTCTATCTTCCAGCTCACTTATTCGTTCTTCTGCCTCAGTTATTCTGCTATTGATTCCTTCTAGTGTATTTTTCATTTCAGTTTTTGTGTTGTTCATCTCTGTTTGCTTGTTCCTTAGTTATTCTATGTCATTGTTAAGCATTTCTTGTATTTTCTCGATCCATGCCTCCATTCTATTTCTAACATTTTGAATCATCTTTACTGTCATTACTCCAAATTCTTTTTCAGGTAGGTTGCCTGTTTTGTCTTCATTTATTTGGTCTTATAGGCTTTTACCTTGCTCCTTCATCTGTATCATATTTCTCTGTCATCTCATTTTTGTTCATGGGTGGGGCTGTGTTCCTGTCTTGCTGGTTGTTTGGCCTGAGGTGTCCAGCACTGGAGTTTGCAGGCCATTGGGTGGAGCTAGGTCTTGGTGCCCATCTCCAGGAGAGCTCACAGCGGTTAATATTCCCTGGGGCCTGGTTAATATTCCCTGGGGCCTGGTTAATATTCCCTGGGGCTGACGTTCTCTGTTTGTCCAGTGGCTTGGACTTGGCACTCCTACCACAAGGGCTCAGGCCTGACCCCTGGCCTGGGATGAGACACAAACTTCACATTCTCCTACTCTGCAATCTTTACTCCACCCCCCTGAACTTTGAGTTTCTAGGTACAGTAAACTATGGCTGAATGCTATGGAAAAGATGGGAATATCATAGCTAGAGGAATGGGTGGGAACAGTGTTTTAATGAGAGAGATAAATCTCCTTTTGATTGAGAAACTCTAAATAAAATGTGTCTTTGAGAAGGTCATATGTAAATGATAAGAAGAAAACAGCTAAGATTTGGAAGTGTAGGGGACCAGATTTTGCCACCCAAAATTATGTCTCTGGCATATCAATTATTTTAAGCTGGTTATTTTCTAAGAAACAGCAGATATGGGAAAAATTATGAAAACCAAGGAGTTATCTTTTTGTAAGAAACATTTACATTTGTAAGGGAAATCTTCATTTGTAAGGATGTCTTCCTCACTGTACCAAGATGAGGTGGATGACCAAATATCTAGAAATCTTGTCAATGGAGAAGGCAATGACTTAAATTTGCAGCACAATCTTATACTCATTTACTGTGGTTTTCCTGGTAGCCTCCCATAACTAACTCCACCTTCAACATCCTCTTGTCTTTAGCTGAGGATCGTATTTAAGGTGAGGGCTTTGGCCATTTTGCCAGTTACTCCGTTTTCCTGGGCCTTTCCCATGTTATTAAACATTTATTAAACATTTAATGTTATTAATGTTATTAATATACATGTATACATGTTATTAAACATTTGATTTTCTCTTGTCAATCTGTTTCATGTTGATTTAATTCTTAGACCAGCTAGAAGAACCTAGAAGAGTAAAGGAAAATTTCTTCTTCTCCAACAAAAGAAAGGAGAGAAAAGAGTTAGTGTTATAGGCCAAAGGTAGGAAGATGTTTCACTTTCTAAAAATGAAAGTATCATCATAGATGACGGAGAGGACAGTAGGAAATGGGGTCAGAGAAATGGGCCTGGATCAGATCAACAAGGGGCATAGGAAACATGATGAAGTGTTTTGACTTTGTTCTGAGATGCTCTTTTTCATTTTTGTGTCTACACAGATGCACATGTTCACATGCATCTCAATCACTATTGTCCTACCCCACCCACTTCTTTTCTCAGGTATTCACTATACCTCCCCAATTATTTTGGCAGTCAGCATCTCTCCTCAGAAGAGGTAAAAAATAGAGCAGTAATTTAGAATTCAGACTTTGGAATCAGATACACCTGGACTCAAACTTTGTCTCTGACCTTGTTGGCAGCAAGATAATCTGGGCTTTGGTCAAGGACCTTAACTCTTTAAGACAAGACTTTTCATGTATAATATGAGAAAAGCAATATTAAATTTGTAGAACTTTTGCCAGACACAAACATGATAATATTACACACTACTTAAAAATAATGTGTAAAATAAATGGTATCTATCATCTATTACTGTATCTATTATTATTACTAATAAATGGTATATATTTTTATTACTGTAAAATGGCCTTCCCTTCATTACATCTTCCAAGGCTGTTTTCTATGATGTAGTCTCCAACTGAAATTAATCTCCTCTATAATCTGCTTCCAATTTTTATCTTTATTTAAAATGACTAAATTATTTTATATAATATGAAACCGAGCAGGACCCTGTGGAGTCCTCCAGGGTACAAATACTTCCTGCATCCCCCATTTCTTTTCTGTAGAAAATAGCCTTAATTCAGCCTCCTAAGACCTTCCTGAATTCCAAAGGACAGATTCAAAAGTTGCTAATCAGGGAAGGGAAAGAATGCAAAAACAAAAGAGGAGCAAGTCAAGAAACAATAGTGCAGCCGTAAAGCAGCGTCCTGGTTCCTTCTCAAGGAATATACATAACGCTATATCTCTGAGTTCTTCTGCAGGAACTAAGGCCCCTACTCAGGTGGAGGATGGTAACTTCAGGCTGAGCACAAAAGTCCTGGAGAACTGCCCTGTTACCTCACCACCAACCAATCAGAAGAAAGTCTGTACACAGTGGAAGATAAGGAAGACTCTGACCTCCTCCCCAAATAATTAACTGCAATTAACTTCCCTTTTCTCCCTTAAAAAACATTCAGGGTCAAGCAGAATCTTGAGACTTGGTTCTTAGACATGAATCAGCCTTCTTCCCAGGTTGCTGGCCTCTTGAATAAAGCAAACTTTCCTTTCTGAACAACTTATCTCTTAAGTATTGGCTTTCGAGCAGTAAGCAGCCGAACCCGAGTTTGGTAACAAACAGTTATTTGTCTTACTGTAACTTAAGCTACTTAATGATGACCACATATCACATCATCATTAGAATCTCCATAATGACTCCACCAAATACGCAGCAGGTACTTTTAGCAAATAAATAAATAGTTTATTTAACTATTTGTTTAATAATATAGTTATTATTATTTTTATTTTATCTATTGAAAGTTGTTTCCTATCACAGAAAAATAATAGATGAAAATATGGCCTGTGTTTAATAACAAAGTTGCCATTTGTTTAGCTGTCCTTTTCTTAATCAACGAATTCAGTATAAGATCCCTTTAAGCAGTGAGCTCATCACGACATATATACTTTTGTTGTGATCACAAAAATCTCATTTATACATCACCTTTGAGTGGTCAGAAACACTTATTTGGTATGCCAACCTACAGGTATGTAGATGAAATGAGGTGTGTTGAGGCAAGTCTCAATGATATAATGATATACTTATGAAAAGATATTTTTTTCTAGAAATGCCTCTGTGTGTGCGTGGAAACCTTTGGAAACATTAGAATGCAAATGTCAACATACCTCGAAGGAGATAAAGTAAATAATGAATTGTTTAGGTACTTAAAAAAGAAGCCAACATGGCAAATCTTTCTGAGACGATGATAAAATCCATGTGATTACTTTATTTGTATTTATTTAAGCTATTTTAAATGTCACAAATCTCTTTGAGGGCATTATTTCAGAAGGCTACAGAAACAATCCTCTCTTTAAAAGTGAAGATCCCTTTTGTCAAGAGAAGATTCTGTGATAAGTCTTTATACCACTAAGTACCCAGACAAACTGTTTAAGTTCTAGAAAATTAGTAATTGTATTAAGCCTAAGCTTACAAAATAAACAGCTACATTTTATGTAATCCATAGTTCAAAGAAACATAAATTTGCAATTGATAATTGCTTGTCTTTATATTCCATGCAGGTAAATTTCTACTAGAGATTAAAGAGAGTACAGCCTTGATGCAGAGACACAAATGATGGAAGAAGTGGTAAGTTAATAGCTTCTTATACAAAGGAACAGTTTCCAGTTAACATCAATCTTAGTTGCCAAAACACGACTGTAAACCTAAAATGAACTGTGTAGATTATGGACTGTATCGTCACTCATGCTTAGTCTTTCTTACTTTTCAAAGTTTACCACTGTTAAATATCAGCCTTTAACAACTGATTTCTGAAGGATAAATTTACTTGTACACAGAACGCAGAATTCTTCTGTCTTTCTGGAACTCTATATCCATGTTTTCTGTCAATTTATCCATTCTGCAGACTTTAGCATGTTTATTATTATCTTGTGTTAATGGAAGGGGACATTTTAAACTGGCTTTCTACATGGAAATCTTGCTTAAAGTACAGTCACCTAGTTTGCCTCATCATGACATTTCTTGATGTGCAGGAATGTCAAATATGAACTTGAGAGTAGCATCACTTTTGGTCAAACCATATCCAGTATATTTTGAGCTACAAAAGCAATTTGTCTCAATTTAAGTAAAATTAGATGGGATTTGGGTAACTGTGGCTGAGTAAGGCAATCTTAGGGGATCTGAGATCTGGGATTAGATGATTATTGCAGAGAAAAGGATTAAATTTTAGATGCTGAGAGAAAAGCCACACACAGAAGTATGGCACCAAAAGACTACGTTTCAGACCAGCAGTGAGTGCCAGTGCACTGCGTTAGTCCAAAGTAACAGTAGGTAAGTGGAGCGTCCAAAGGCAAAGACCTAGAGGAAGAGAGACAGCTGGACTTCAGGAAATGTGCTGGGGCTAAATATGCCCCAGCCAAAGGGATGGCTTCATTATTTCATTGCTTATATGCTACTGAATATCTGTTATGTGCCAGATCCTATGCTAGTGACACAAAATAAGAGTTTTGAACAAGGTAGACATCATGTTTGCCTCCATAGAGCAAACAGTTTAGTGAGGGAGATAAACAAATATTAATTTTACATATATAATTATAGAATTGGTGTATACTTATAATTATATAAGTATAATATATACTTATCAAGAGTAAGCGCCATACTGCGCTATGAGACCATATGGCAAGAAAATATAACCTAGTCAACATAATTATGGAACATTTCCCCAAGGATGTGAAATATAAGCAGACTCCAATCTATGGAAGAAAGGCTGTCAAGAATAAGACAGGGACAATTCCATAGAGACTGGGCCACTAAGTCTTTGCTAAGACACAGATTCAGGAATGAGTTAGGCAGAAGCCAAGTTTTAAAAAATTGAAACAAAAGGGCAAAGTTAATACAGCTATAAGAACAATTTGATATCAAAGCAGAGAGCAAAGTTAGTACAATTTAGATTCTTTTGTTCTTGCACTTCTGCTTTTCTACAATTGCTTTACCACTTCATCTCCAGTTTAAGCTGAGGGTTTATCTTAGACACTGGAGGAATGACTGAATTAAATGACTTCAGTTATAGGAAAAAAGAGGAGTGCAAGGAATTTGAGTTTTTGGGATCTAAGGAGAATTTTTTCTTCTTTTTATTAGAAGATATTATTTCTCTATGACACATGGAATGAGGACAGAGAGATACTGAGGATGTCCCACTATTTTAATCAATTTTATTTTTTAAAAATCAGTAAATGATTATTGAGTGGCTATTACATGTCTGATACTGTGCAACTCCTTGAGGATGCAATAGTGAACAAGATTAGCTTTTGTACTAAGACGGTCATGGTCCAGAGACATATCTGACACATGATATAATAAAGTTGAGCTCTAAAAGATCACACAGAAGGACAAATAATCTAAACTTAGAGAGTCAAAAATAATGTATTGGAGAAAGTAATGTTTAAACTGAGATGATTAGTGAATAAAAAAGAGGTGAATTTGAAACTATAGGATCACCCAGGACAACATGTGGAGTGAAAAGTTAACAGTGCAAAGGAGAGTTAATATGAGGAAGGAAGAAGGACTTTATGAAACGGGTAGAGGGAGGAAAGCCCAAAAAGGAGCCTATAAAGGATTATCCACAGATAAGAGAAAAACACATACACATACACACAAAAAAACCAATCACAGAATGTAATGGAAGAGAACACTTCAAGAAGAAAGGAACTGTAGACCATGTCAAAAGTAGCAATTAAATTCCTTAAAAAGTGTCCTCTGGTTTTAGCAATAGAGAGCTTGTTGGCCACCTTGGCTAAAGTGGTGGTAATGAGAAGTTGAAGTCAGGAGACTAACTGCAGTTTACCAAGGACTATTTAGAGGAGAATATAAAGATATAAGTGTAGACAACTGAACAAAGTTCCATAGGTTATTATGGGTTATAGAACATGTGGTGGAAGGGCCCTCTGGTTTCAGTCTACACTGGTCATAGTTGATGTGCTCAGGGTCTAAAACAGCTTAGTCTTACTAATGCAGATACCAAGCTAAACCATTGTTGACTGGCAAGGTGGTGATGTTGGGCTTCAAGTGTCCAGTCTCTCTAAGTGCACTGCATAGACATTCTCCACTGAGATCCTGCCATTTCCAGGATGCTATGATACTCATAATATCCTTATTCCTTTTACAGTTTTGGAAGAAAGTTTCTGCCAACAGTTCTTCATTTAGTAACTTTTGTTTTTTTCATTCTTTCCCTTCTGGGATAATTCCACAGAATTCCATAACTCTTACAAACAAAACCTAGGAAAGCACTTAGCTTCTTATGCCTAAGAACATATCCTTTGGACCTGACTACTCTGCAACCTCCGAGTGAAGAAAACACAATATTGACCATCTTCTTGGAATCAGGAAGGGAAAGCATTTACAGCAATCCAAGCAAAATCCAAGTTAAAATTTCAATAAATCATTCTGCCACATTAGGTGTCTTTTGTGCAAATTTCATCCCTTCTTTATAGGGTACACTGTTGGCTTTTTGTTTTTCTGTGGAATCTGGAGAAAATATTATTTTTATTAAATTACCTTAGAGATATATTAAAGAACATTTGAGCATTCCACCTTAAATTTTCAAAGTCCAGCTCCTTTAAGGTTTACATATCTTTAGAAAATTTTTCTTCTCTTAAAAATTCAAAGAGTCATGTATGACAATGTTCATTGCAGTACTATTTACAATAGCCAGGACATGGAAGCAACCTAAGTGTCCAGTGACAGATGAATGGATAAAGAAGATGTGACACATATATACAATGGAATATTACTCAGCCATAAAAATAAATGAAATTGAGTTATTTGTAGTGAGGTGGATGGACCTAGAGTCTGTCATACAGAATGAAGTAAGTCAGAAAGAGAAAAACAAATACCGTATGCTAACACATATATATGGAATCTAAAAAAAAACAAAACAAAACTGGTTCTGAAGAACCTAGGGGCAGGACAGGAATAAAGACACAGACACAGACATAGAGAATGGACTTGAGGACACGGGGAGGGGGAAGGGTCACAGGACGAAGTGAGAGAGTGGCATTTACATATATACACTACCAAATGTAAAATAGATAGCTATTGGGAAGCAGCTGCATAGCACAGGGAGATCAGCTGGGTGCTTTGTGACGACCTAGAGGGGTGGGATAGGAGGGTGGGAGGGAGATGCAAGAGGGAGGTGATATGGGGATATATGTATATGTATAGCAGATTCACTTTGTTATATCGCAGAAACTAACACTACAATGTAAAGCAATTATACTCCAATAAAGATGTTTTAAAAATATATATATATGCTCAGTTCTTATGCACTAAAAGCACTAACAAGTTTAAAGAATTAATGCATGGATGCAGCAAGGTTTTATCTTCACCTAAATTACTTAGCTATGTAGGCATTTTAAATAAAAGGAACATAGAGACTTGATATTTTTAAGTATAACGGAAGGAGCAGCTGCCACCATCATAGGAAATTCATTTAAATGCAATCTCTGAGGGAGTTAGATTTTCATACGGAAGATTTTCCTCGTGTGTATAGAAGTCTTTAAAGATCAGTCGTCTTTCATGAAAGTTCTTTATAGAAGTCTTTAAAGATCAGTCGTCTTTCATGAAAGTTCTTATCCTTTAGTTTATTTGCTTATGCTGCCCTTTCCACCAGTTGCCAAGCTCATGGAAGATGGTATTTCTGAGGTGAATAATTTGCCTCTTTCTCTTTGGGTTCCTGACTAGAGGTTTGTAAAAGTTCAATGGATTTTTTGTTCACCTGTAATATCCTCTTCAATTTCTTCAAGTTTATAATAAGATAATATTAATGCAAATTATGATGCAAATAATAATGCAAATCCATTCTATGTAATTTATTTGTTACAAAGTTCTGAACAAACATGCCTCAGTAATTTGAAAATTAATTTACAGCAACTGGAAGGTGGTCACATACTACTCACAGGCAATTTTAGTTTGGCCTGCATGATTTTTTTAAATATATTTTAAATACTCAGAAGATTTCACATGAATAAAATCTGAAATTTTAAACTATTATTCTACTATCGAAATCTGAGATTTGGAAAGAGTGAGCTGCAGCAGAGAAGCTCCATTCAGACAGAACACTCCCACTGTCTGGTTCAGAGAATGATGGGCTTGGCTACTGTGAACATTTGAATTTGCAACACTGATTTACCTAGTTGAGTTCTGGTAATGAGATTTCAATTTCCAAACTACTTTTAATAGCAGACCAATGCCTTTTTTTAAAACAATGAAAGCAACAACAAGAACGAGTTGTCACCTCTTCTGAAGTGAGGTTTGGGTGTCTGTAAACCCACCTTTTGATCTCTTCATAACAATCCTCACTAAACCTCTGAGCTATCCGTCATGGTACGCTTAAGGCAAATGTTCATACTGAATTGTATGCAAAATATTATTCTTAAAACATCCTATTAGGTCTTAGCACATCTATAGTGACTTCCATGACACTGGTCAGAGCTATTTTCATTCTTTCTCATTTTACCTGGTTTTGTAGTTGGACACTTGCAATTTTGAGTTTTGTGTAAAATATTGTGTAAAATATTGAGCTAAGATATGTCTAACAAGAAAGAGGATACTTTCTCACTTACTGACTTGTTGGGTAATTTATTTCCTACTGAGACAGAAAGGAAGGGGGCAGTGCACAATTGTTAAAAGAATGAGGAGGTGGGCACAGCCATTGAGAAAAATAGGATATGACAAAAACCAGGTGGAACCAGCTAAAACCAAAATGACTTTGAGCAATGTCTGGTCATTGACCTTTAGCTCATTATACCTTCACGAGAATACTAAAAAATCACTCCCCCTAGCACCATGACAGTTCCAGGGCTGACCATAAAAGGCCAAGAAGTGGGCAGTGGCCCAACTCCTAGAAATCCCCACCCTTTCTCCTGGAACAGCAAGAATATTCCTCCCACTCACTAGCATATGAAATTACCCAGCCCATAAAAACTAACAACCCCATACCCCGGGCCACTCTTGCCTTCTGAGACAGACCACATTCTGTGTATGGAATGTATACCTTCCTAAATAAACTCGCTTTCACTCTACTTCCTCCCACTCTTCTTTCCTGTGCCAAGCCAAGCACCCTCACTTGGTGGCCCATCCCAGGGACTTGCATGTGTCCCATGACATGATATTTCCTTCTGCACCACTACCATCCAAAACAGATTCTGCTCTTCCAGCTCAATGGAAACATGGTTCCATAATTCAAGAAAGCAGCTTGGTGTAGTACAAGACAAACTCATTCTGTCCAACGTCACTATAATCAGTTTACATTGAAAATGTGGACAAGTGAAAAATGGGAGACAACTGAGTCTTTAATATCTTATATTTTACATAATTCACATTCATAGTAATTTAAATTATACATCAGTGTAACAGTATCATAACCTGCAAATATATAACTTTTGTATTTTTTCTCCTTTTTTTGGCTTTTAAAATTTTCTTCACTTACTTTTAATTGATATAATCTAGGAGAACTTTGTTTTCTATGTTTGTATCCTGAGACTTTTAGAGAGAAAGGGTTATGAAGAATCTAATAATCACATAGGTAAAACACATTAAAAAAATGCAGTTACCAGGTTTTGGTCTTTTCATAACCTTGCAGTATCTAAAATCCCCCTTTCTCCCTGACTTTGGCCAAGAGAGCAGACGGATAATTACACTCCTCAAAAGATAAATTAAATAATTTGGACCAACTGGGTTACTGAAATATAGTGCTAATGGAGGGTTGTGGAGAAATGGCCAAATAAGAGTCTCGAATGACCTTCTTTTCCTCCTGGTGACAGTGCTTTCCAGATTAAAAGCTGTTTTCTTTTATTGAAATAGAATAGTGCCAAACATTGAACATGCTTTGTAAGACATACATCAAGAGAGAAAATATTTCACCACAATGACATGACCTGACATTTTAAAGCAGATAACAAATGACATCTTGCCCATGGCACCAAGTTATTATTCCCTCTCTTGTACCTTGGTGCAAAAGCAGGATGCACATTCCTTTTAATCATGGGATTGTGTTAAACAAATTTTTACCAGCAGAGACTATAAAATGCCCCTCATCATTTCCGAATATCCTGACCTCTTGACTGTCCCCACTGTAGCATATAAAGACAAAGGCTATGCTAAGTTTTTCATCATTTTATTCCATTTCAGATCCAATTATGTGGGGGTCTTCCATCACTTACAGGGGTGTATATGCTATAACATGAAGTGCCACACATTAATCAGACTCTTTTTATCCAGCAGACACCAGTGCTAAATCACATTACTCCAAAAAAAAAAAAAAGGAACATGAAATAGATGCAAACGTACAAGGAGGGGGCCCTCTTTTGTGCAGCTACAATAGGAGGTGACTTGTGTGGGTGGCCTTCCCATCAAGTCCCAGAGAGTCTCAAAGTGCATTTGTTTTTCATGTTTTCTACCACGTTCTTCCCCAAAAGGACCCTTTTCTCCCACTTGCTTTAATGTTCCTCTGCCAGTTTATATCATAGAATCTACCACTTTAAACACTGCCCTGGGCAATGACTTTCTAGTTGAACTGTTGTAAGTAATCGGCCTGTAAGCTGAAAAATGACCAGCTTGACACTTGTTCAGCCCTCTCAGCAATGAAAATTCTCCCTTTAATCTCAGCAGTCTCTTTACAAGCACATAGGACAAATACCTTAGATGCTGAATATTTCTGACAAATGACATTGAAATTGTGGATCTGAGAGAAGCAGAAAAGTTTATATTACTAAATAATCTTAACTCTATCTTGGAATTAACATTTTCTCTATAATATTTTAAAATTTTATTTAGGTTGTATTTTCAGACACCATCATGAAGATGCGTTGCTTATGATTTCAAAGACATACATAAAAAGTACAGTATAACAGTTATATTTCAATGAAAAAATTAATGAAAAAAACAAGTATTCTTTTCTTTAACCAATATGGGGTAAGGATTATAGTTTAAAACAGACATAGTTTTAAATACCACTTCAACAGCTTTCTCATGACATATGTTTGGGCAAGTTACATCACTTTTTGAAGTCTCGATTGGTTCCTTTAAGAAACAGGAATAATATTATCACTTAACTTCACAGAATTGAGTCAGATTAAGGGAGCTAATATCTGTAAAGCCTCAGGAACAGTGGCTGACAATGCTAGCCACTCAATAAATATTTGTCTTTGTTATTATCATCACAAAATTCTAAGACATGCCTAGAATAAAACAAAGAAAAAGTATAATTGTTGGTTTGATTTCTTCCAAGGACTAATTGGAAGGAATAATCTCAATTGCTTTAGATTCAAACTGTGGATTTAGAAGTTTTATTGAAGAAACTAACATAATTTTCCATAAGAAAGTCTTAATAGATAGCCTAAGAAACAAATTAAAATCAAAGTTTTTGAAAATTTAACTGCAAATTAGTGAGGGTATTAAGATAATTTCACCATATCAATGAAAGACAAAATCCCTCCACTTACAAGAAAATATTAATAAGATTTTAGGACTCTGCATTTTTAGGAGTATTGGATTAATCTTCTAACTTTTACTGAAAAATAAATAAGAAATGCATACCTCACATCAATTTAGGCTCTAGGAGCAATTAGATCTGATGGTTTCATTCATTCCAGATTTATATAATGATCTGAAATCATTTTAATTTTTTGATTTTCAATTAAAATATTTTGTACAATGAACAGATTTTGGGAGAGAAAATACGAAGTAATACATACAAAGTAAGCAAATACTCCAGTGACTTATGTGATAACAGTCATTTTCTAAATCACCTTGATATATACATTATAGTCTAAAAGAAATGAAGGAGATAAGTTTCACATTATTCTTTTGTGACTATAACACATACTCTTATCCTTCACTATTAGTTTTTAGAATAAAGGAGAAAACCATTAAACCAAATAACTAGGTGGTTGTGAGCTAAAAAAATTTCTTACCTTAAACTATGTAATTCAGAGTCAAGTGGTCGTACATTAGTTAAGCTTTTTAAAACTTTCATGCTAACTTTTTCTTAGGCTTACTATTGATATACTGGAGTTTCGGGTTTTTTTTTTTTTCTTTTTTTTTTTTGTGGGCTCTTAGTTGCCTGACCAGAGATGGAACCCATGCCCCCTGCAGTAGAAGCACGGAGTCCTAACCACTGAACAGCCAGGGAATTCCCTATTGGGGATTTTAAGTGTATTCTAAGTTACACATGGCCACTCAGTGCATTTTGGACTCAACTGATTCTTTCACTAGAAATGTTTACATGAGTTCATATGTATATGAATTATTTCAGGGTATTTTTGTTTTTATCAACTGTTAGTTTGGGATGGTTGGCATCACTTACCAGGGTAAATAAGAGTTCACAGATAATGAAGCAAGATAGACAAATGCTTAAGGAGTAAAGGATATCATTGAATTTAAATTGAGGTACAGTTTTTGCATTACATCACCTTGTACTTCATTCACCCTGAATATAGAAGAAAGGGAACCAAATTCTTCATTTCTTCCCTACAATAAGTTTTATCATCCTTTATCTGTTTCAGTGATGTGATCACTTTTTCTTATTAGTGGACTTTGTAACTCAGATTCGGTTTTTTGATTTATTCTTATTCTTTGTTTACCTAATGTACTTCTGTTCCCCTTCTTTCCTTTCTTTTCTTTCTCTTTTTTCCCATTCCCACTGAAACAAGACAAGTTCAGTTCCACAAAGCCTCACATGCAGATTATCACGGTAACCTCTTAGCATGCTTAGCTGATCTGCTTGGTTTTTATTTCAGTTTAATATGACTTATCCTGATTCTCTCAGTTTTACTTTTTTTTTTTAATCATCAACAGCTTTCTATTAATTACAAGTTTCTGTTTTAGACTGTGGGGGTATAAGAAATGTAAGTTTCAGGCCTACCTCATGCTGTCCAGATTTAGACCATATTTAATAAAAAGATAAATAATAGTATATGAGAGTAACTGGTTAATAACAAATGAATATTACAAATTGTCACAGTAGCTGCTTCAGTGAGAGGAGAGTGAGATGAGGTGGTGCTAAAATAAATCTAGGAACTTTGATAATTAGAGTGGTATTGGTAGTCCATTCTGGGGAAGATGGTGAGAAAAGGGCATGAGCAAAATATGGGAGGAAATAAATATACACTGTGCAGCGGGAACACAGTGAGCTGACTTGACAAGCTGGCACCAGGAATTCAGAATGACTGACTGGCAGCAGAGCAGGTACATCCTTGGCTACCAAAGTAAGGAGACATGGACTTCACTGTGTAGGCAATTGAAATATTTTTGTTAGGAACGTTACATACACAGAGCCTTGGTTTTGGTTGAATTTAAGGGAGGCGAGACTGAGGGGGGGAATACAAATGAGGAAAAAAAAGTAGCATTTATTTAGTACCTTCTGTAGTTTCATTCATGTTACTGAGGTAGGGAATGGTGGTACAAATATATATATTCCTGAAAAATATTTGTGTGTTGGAAAATTGTATGTTAAAAGTAACATGGCTTAAAGGAAAAATAGGATTGTGCAGACCACTAAAAGCCTATATAACTTTGAAACCACAGCACTAACAAAAGCAGTAACAATCTTAATAAAAACAGCACAGCTATATCTCCCCTGACATTTGCATCCAGTAACAAAGTCAGTTGCTCCTTTGCAGACTTTTAACCCTTGCACTCATAACTCTAAAGTCTTTGGGAACATTCACCTATAACAGATCAGGTACAACAAAATTGAAAAATCTTATCCAGGGTATTTAACACATGAGAAAATGTCTTCATAGTTACTTCATCTGTACTTTCAAATTCCCTAGGTTAATTAATATTGTGGAAAGTGTAACAGTTTTTGAAGCAACTAACTCCATGCCACTCTTAGATTTTCAATCTTTTTCCTTAAGGTTTTGTGTATTACTAACATATTCTCTACGATTGTGAGAAAGTTTGCCCTTGATCTCTTCAAAGTATTGAGAAAGTTATGAATGAACAAACATTATATTAACTTCTGCATTATACTGATATCATTCCCCTACTTTAGCAATCATAAATGAGCTAATTTTCATTAAATAAATACATATTGTAGCAGAACAGATTGAAATATGTTTTAAGGTAGAGGCTACAGAGGACATCAAGAGATCACAGAGAGGAGATACTTGATTTAACTTGAGGTCTCTGGGAAGGGGTGTTGGAACAGGTGACATCTTAATTGGGCCTTAAGGAATAAGTAATAGTTGCCCAGGTAAAGATGCCACATTCCTCTTGATGGAAAGGAAATTGAAGCAGAGAGAGGTTGTAAAAATTGCCTAAGATTGTAGAGCGAGTAAGTTATTGAAGTTAGTATTTGAACATATGAATACAGTTCTAAGTGTACTATCTTTGCAAGTATGTTATATTAACTTTTTTTTTGCTTACTATTTAGAATATATTTCCTTAGACTGGGTGAGAAATGTTGAGAGACTGAATAATATCATTGATGCTAGGAATGGAGAAAACACTATGAATTGGAGAATCATTTTGTAAGTTAGTTATATAAGATTCAGTCACTGATTAAATGTAGGGGTGACAAGTGGGAGAACAACCTTCTGACAAGGGCAAATCACTCTTGCAATGACAATATCACTAAATGAAATTTGGGATGAAAGAGAAGAAATGAGTTTTGAGGAGAGATGCTAAGTTTAAGTTCTCTTTTGTACACGTTGAAGTTGATGAGCCTGTGGAAGAGTTAAATGAAGAGGCTTAGCTGAGTAACTGAGTCAAGAATTGTATATGTAGGACTGAAGCTCAGAGAAGAGCTCAGGACTAAAAGCATACATTCATAATTGGTAATTATTTGCATACAAATGATTGTTCAAAGTGTGAAAATACATGAGATTTCACTCCAGAGAAGCACACCTAAGCATCAAGCAGAGGAGAAAACTCACAAGAAAGACTATAAAGGGAAAGTTCTGGAAGTAGGAAACAGTAGGGTCATGGAAGACCAAGGTAAAGAAAATTCAAGAAGTCATGAGGGGTAAATGCAAATCTACTGAAGAGGCCTATTTTAAAACAGTCAGGTGACTGACAGCCTAGATATGATCTAATTTAGAGGATGGGCAAGTCTGTTTCCAATAGGCTAAGACATAAAGAATTGAGGAAGTGTAATTTTGCCTGGAAGGTTAAAGGAGGATTAGGATGGTAGCTTAAGTTTAGATCTTAGACCAGGGAGGGACATGTCAGGATGAGAAGTTTCAAATGTGTTTAAAGATTAAGGCAAAGAGTAAGTAGACATGGATATTTAGGATGTAGTAGAAAAGGGGGCATTAGTAATGGAACAAATTCCTGAATGAGATAATATGGGAAGTGGGTGATCAAAAGAAGAGGTGAAGGGTTGACCCTGAACAAAGGCGAGGACAACTCTGTTCCTAAAACTGGGAGCAAAGGAATGAGTGGTGGCATAGTTAGATCCACTTATTGGTCTGAAGATAGAAAGATGAGATAAATAAACCTGACAGCCTCAGTTGTGTATGTAAGGTTTAAGACAAAAAATGACACCTGAGATTAAATGGAATGAAAACAGGTAAAATGGCTTATGGGGAATGGTGAAGGTTCAGAAATGTTCTGAAAGTAAAAGGAGAAGAAGAAGCTGATTAAGAAAATAATGAATTATTATTGGAAGCCCAGCTACTCTTTGTGACTTTGAATTCACAGAATTGTATGATTTTCTTCAGTAATTCTCAGGAGTCTGAGGTGGAAGAAAGGAGCAATCGTGGGAATAATTGAGATAACAGATTTTCCCAAGTGGGTACTAGACTTGTGCTAAGTCTTCAGATAAATTAAAATAAATTAAAATAAATTCTTTATGTGGTAACTGGAAGAAAAACATTCTTTTTGTTCATTTCACAGTCTCATTTTTTTTTTCTTTATATCCAATGAATCCTTTCACAATTAGAAGCTACAAACGAGGGTTTTTTTGCTTGTGTTTATTTTTGCTTTTTTTGTTCCAGTCTATTTTTGACAGCTGTTCCTGGGGCAAAAGCTGGCTCATTGTCTCTCAGTCAATGAGTCAAGTAGGGAGACTCACATGAGAAAATGGAAAATATATGCTGTTTATTATCTCAGATTATTAATCTTCCTTATTTATCACATCTTTTCCAGAAAAGAATTTATGGCAGCTTTCATATATTTAGATAAATTGAAGTAAAAAAATAAATGGTAATGGGGGAGAAGGAAAGCAAAAGAAGGAAACATGAGATGAATTCAAGAGTGCCATAAAGGCACCTAAACTTGCCTGAGGCAGGCCACACATCTGACTCTTGAGTTTTGACATTAGAGGAAACATGTTGCCCAGTGCCAATAAAAAAGAAGCTCACCTGTTGCCTAGAAGAAGCACAATTATTCCTGGCACTGAGTCCAGAGAAAAACTTCTCCTTTGAGTCCTCATAAAAAGTGCACTGTGACACAGTGAACAGTATCCTCAAGAAATTGTTGTAGTAACTACATCAAAGTGTTTTATGGGACTTTTTGTTACAGAATCCTGCAGTGCAGGCCTGGGCATGATGCCAAGGTGAAAGCACAATTGACTAGAAGTATTTCTGTGGGGGGACAACGTTTGGCTGTCTAGGTGTGCATTTCTCTGTTCATCAGGCTTAACCCATGGGTTGATTTTAATGGTTCCTCTATGTGGTTCAATTATACTTCAGAAAATTTTCCAGATACTATTCTCTTAACTAAAGTTTTGATGGGTACTGAGTGGCAGTACTTTGTAGTTGGATTCGCTAACAAGAGCTTGGAGTGCAACTGCTTTGTGTTATTAATGAAGAGCAGAGCTGCACACTTCATTGTTCTGTGGTCTGGGAGTAGACCAGCATTTCTAAGGAAGGAGAAGGGGACTTAGAAGGAGCTGGGATGACGGCTACCCCATTTCTACTCAGCAAATGTCTGTTGGGAAGACATTTCCTCAGAAGGCAGTTTGGAGTCTATTTTAACTCATAGATAAAAAGGCCCCTTGTATCTAGCCACTATAATTTCAGCCTGAGGAAAAAAAAAAAAGTGTACTGTGTGTATTTAAATACTCAGAGCAATTATGAAACACAGCTCAGCCTCTATAGACCATTTAACCTTGAGCTTTGTCATTTCCAGGCATGTCCTGCAAAATAAATGGATGGCAAATCATATATAGATGTAAATAGATGAGTCAAAATGAGTCTAAAATTATGTCAAATAAATGTTGCTTTGTATCTAACGAAAATAATGAGGTTGTTTTTAGTGGGGTAGGTTAGTACCTCTATTTTGGCAGTAACTAAGTAGTGGACCAACTTGGAATTTTAGAATCATAAAAGTAAAATTCATTCATAACCATTAATTTTAAAGTATATTTTTAAAATAAAATTCTTAAAAAAATGGAATTCAATATATTGAGACATTTTATTTCTTTAGCATGGCAATATAGTTAACTTTCCAGAATCAGCTATGGTAAAGAATGGTTGGTCCCCAACAGTATATAGGTTTTTAAAAATTCATGTTTGGATTGTAAACTTCACCAAAACAGAACACTTTCTTTTTTTCTTTTTCAGAACACTTTCTTTTTGACTGTTTTATCTCTAGCCCGCAGAGCAGTGCTCAGCACATAGCAGATGTTAACAGCTGCAATAGCTGATGTTATTACGTTGAACATTATGCTCTGGTAAGACAAAAAAAAATAAAAATCATAAAGAGATGTTATAGTTTTTGTGTAAGTATTATGCATTTAAAAGTACATGGTATATGTTTATATTAAAATCATATCAGTTTTTAATTAGTGACTTTTGATTCCTTCTTTAATTAAAAAAGTGGCTATCACATTTTAATCAATGGTCTATCACAGTATCCATGGAGACATAACTAATATATTTTTACAAGCCACTTTTGCTTGCTTCTTTGAAATCAGACCTCTAAAATGTGATCTGAACAAAATATATAGCCCAATTATGATCCAACCTAAAAACTGAAAAATATAGGAAAGTTTATTGTATCATATTAGAAAGATTAATGTGATGAGACAAAAACTCCCAAAATTTTAGAGACAGTGGTTCTGCATTTGCAGGTCATTATGGTAATTAAAATAAGGTAAATGACAGTTGTTTCTTATGCTCTTAGATTATCTATTCACGTTACTGTGATGCTTTTATGAAGTTGATTAAGTGCTGAGTATTAGATGAACTGTCTTAGCAGGCTCAAAGCCCAAAATCAGAACCCTGAATTTAAGTTTGAATTAATCCAGCTTGCCATGTACTTGCTTTTTGATAATAGTCCACCTAAAATGGCATAAGTAGTAGAGATTTTTATCTCTGAATGATATTCCTGCCAGCACCACCAACTGTTGAATGTTAAATACGAGATCTGGCAGGTGCAGACATTTTTAGTCACCTACGAAAAGCAGTATGTAGACACCCAAGCCAAACAGCTTTTACACTAACAAAATCAATATCCAAACCACCTGCCAATGGAACAAACATGTCAGTCATCTTTCCATTTGACTGGCGGTGTTTCTAGAAATGGATGATTTTAAACATTATTTCTGATCCAAAAAAGAAAAAAAAAAACCCCATAGAGTTTTAGAGTTTTATTTACCTGACAACTGAGCTGATTCTAGGCAAAATTATGAGGTTAAAAAATGTCTTCAGATTCTTCCCATTGCTCTTTCATTGCCTGCTTCCCGGTTACCAGTTTACACCCTGCACACTCATCCTAGCACCGTTACTAACTCTTGCCTGCTGCTGTACAGTGACTAGGACAAGTTAATGCTTGCATCTGATTTATTTCCTCTTAGCCAAACTATGTTTCTTAGGACTCTGCTTATAGGTGATTATATGTAGTAATTAAATCAGGTAAACCGATTCTTGAGATTAAACTACCTAGTTAAGTTATAATTCCTAGGTTAAAAATGACATCTGTATAAAATATGCTTCCGCACTTCCCTAAAAATCTTTAAAGAGTAAGTATAAATTCTTAAAATGCTTGTATCTCTCTAGTCTGCTTAGGAAATGTTTGAGAAATGGTTAGCTTATTCAGTGCCCCTGAAATTAGAGGTTTTAAGCAGCAATGTAATCTCTACTCATTTCTCTGGCTAACTCTGCTTGGAAAATTCTGCTGACAAATGACTCTGCTATGGTTTGGCAGTGGTAGCAGAAGGTCAGAGTCTCTGAGGTTTGCCAGACTCTCTGAAATTTCAAAAGGACCTAATTCCTCACTCAACAGACAAATTCTTATTCATTCATTCAGTGAGATGCTAGACTGAATTTAACAATAACAACAACAAAAATTCAGCAGCAAGTCTGTATGTTTAAATTAGTGGCTACTTGAATCAGAAAGAAAACAAAATAGATGTTGACAGTATCATTTTATATTTTATTTTCTACTACCATGTACTCTGATAACAATTTATTTCTACTTTTAAAAGGAGAGGAATTAGGTATAGAGAATTCTGTAATATTTATCTTGTCTTTCTTTCAGGATAGAGTATCCAATTATATCTTTTGCATAATGCAAAATCTTCACCATTATAGAGAACACATTTTAAATTTATGGCTCAGAGGGATTTCAATCATCTCTGACATTCAGCACTCAAGGGGTTTCAGATATTTATTCAGAGAAGTATAACAGAAAGTACACAACAGATTGCAATTTAAATGCTGTACTTTTTGCAACATATATTTGCAGTAAAAGCTTGTAGAATATGTGAAAGTAAGAATGTATTATGAGTACTGCATATTTTGACTACACATTTTGGTAAGAGAATTCTTACATTCTTCCATTTAACAGACGTTTTCTCAGCACAACTCTATGCATAGAAGGACACACATCTGATGTTATGATCTTATAGTCATGTGCATTGTTTTTTGTCCACTTCTGGGTATGTGCACCTCTATGCGGAGATCTTTTCTCTATGCAGTAGAGGGCAAATAAAAATATTGTAATATCGCATTTATTTTTTGGCATATAACCAAAGAGTTATGCAGAGGATAGACTGAAGTCATTGCAATAATCCATGAGGCCTGAAGAAGAGGCTCCAGCTAAGAAGAGAAAGAATGGGAGAGGAATGCAGAATTAGCGTTTTCTAGGGAGGTAAAGAAAAGAATGGAAATCCATGAGAAAGAATGAGATACATTAAGAAATAAATGGGATTGAGGAAAGGCATGCAACATTAAATTAGAAGAATTTTTGCAAAACCTATATTTAAGGATTTTTTTTTAAAGTAGCCATTAGGAAAAAATTATATCAAGGACAATTAATCAAGAGCTGAAGAGTTTCAGGATGTTGAGGGTGAGTACAGCCTTGGTTAGCATGAACGCTGAAAGTAAGTTGGTCTTGCTACCTAACGTCATAGATAAATAGAAGCCCTATGGTATCTGTGTGCACACAAAACTAAGAGAAAAGTAAAAGCAAGAGGATAAAAGAGCATCCACGAAAAGAATTTAGTGGTTGACCATACAAACCAATGCTGTAGACATATCAAAGAGTTTGGAAATCGTCCAGTTGGATTTGGAAATTAGGATATCTTGTGATGTATGTGAGGGTAATTTTATTAGAATAGTGGAGATGGAAGTCAAACTGCAATTGACTTACGTGATAGGGAACTGGGGAAATTGGGAAAGCAAGTGTGGGCAATATCTTTTAAATAACTTGGTCACTAAGAGAAGGAGGGAGGCAGAGTCTCAACTTGAAGGATATGAAAGTTCAGAAATTTCTCATTTAAAAAAATAATTATGGAAGGAAGAAAACTGAATACATTTCTATAATGAAAGGCAAGAGAGAGGTGCAGGTAGAATATCTGGAAAAGGCCAGAGAACGTTGAGGTGGCAATTCAAGATGGGGCGAAGTGTGCAGGTAAAAGTGTGAATCTTAGGAGTTGGAAACGTGGGGGCTATTAGGTATAGATGAGAACTGGAGAAGGAGGTGGCAGGGCACTTTCCCCACTGATGGCATCTATTTTATTTATGAAGTAAAAAGATATTCTGATGGCGAGACAAGTAGAAATCCTTTAGGGAACTTGAGGAGGGAGAATATCAGAATTGGGATGCCAGATAGTTTGAATGCAGTAAGCACATGCTTAAGGATAAATACTCCAGTCACTAAGGAATCTCTGAGAATGGTGGCTATTTTTAATATTGCTCTCACTAGTGCTTATCACCACACTCTTTATAAGTCCCACAAATATTTATTGAGATCAGCCTATGTGCCTGGAACTATATTAAGGTCTGGCGGGTTTTACAAGACAAGGAGAAGAGGTGGCTCTTTAAGGAGCTTGTGCTCCTGTCAGGTAGCAGTAGGCCAAGGAAAATAATTTATTTCAGCCCATTCTCTTCTTGTATTGAACAATATTTCATTGTCATGTTATTTCATTTGCTGTTCATATGTGACTGCTTCATGGTTTCCTTCCACTTCCCTGGGCAGGTTACCTGTACTTTGTGAATGGAGAAAGGATCCATAATGATAGCATTTTGTTCTTTCTTCTTATGCTTTCAAATAGGCTACTTGTTTATTAGTGCTGCCTGCTGTGAGCAGCTCTGTCCCAATTTAGCATCATCAGTAATGACTCTATTAAGGTGATTGTCCCTGTGCAAGATCAGTAACCAGGATACTAACCACAAAGCTCATTCCACTAACTCATGAAAACAATATTCATTTATCTTTAGCTTATCCAGTAATCTTCAAACTGCTTTTTCAGGTATACATCACCAAAACATTTCCTATATCTGTAATTTTTTCAAACTTCATTATTTTTTCACTCCAGTAATTTAGAATGTATGCCTCCCTCAAATTTTATGAAATTAAACTGCAATCATTTAACCTTTGCCATTATGCTGATTTATTTCTTCATTTATTTATGGCACATGAATACTTAATAAATAATGGGGATAGAGTTAGCTATTTAAAATTAAAGAGCACTTATAGAATAAAAAGTTACCTGACAGAAAGTTTTAAAAGTATCATTTTTGTCTATATATTCACTCCACATTTACTAAAAATCATGGTGGAAATTACTGGTTCCACTTCTATCCCTGCAAACCATCCATTCCTTTTCTTTTCACTAGGAAGCAGTCATTTAGTTCCAGTGGGTTGATCCCACCACTGACAGCAGAAAAGGAGCTCTGCCATTCAGCATAAATCACACATCCCCACCTCAGTGACTGTTCAGGGCATTTGAACTAAGTTGGTCCAAGCAGAATTAAATGCATGGCAGTTATTTTCTGATTGGGGGAATCTTTTTCCCCCCTGATGGTATGGTACTCTGGTGTGACACATGGCCCTACTGCAGCTGAGTGGAAGGGGACTGAAGCAGGGAGCTGACCCACAGAAGAGCAGCGATCAACCCTCGATCACAGTGAGCCAAGCCTGCCCTTTCTCTGGTCATTTCAAGTATGTAAGCCAATAAAACTCCCTTACAGTTTGCACAACATCATCTTCCTAATTATTATAAAACCCTGTTATAAAAAGCAGTGTGGTAGAAACTCTTTGAAGCTAGACACACTGATAAGTTATCCCAGCTCAAGGAGATACTGACATCTAAATGTCTCTGAACCTCAGCTTTTCTTGGGTAATAGGGATAATCGTACTACATTGCAGTTATCATAAGAATTAAAATAATATATGTAGAATAGCTACCACACAATGCATTTATTGCCACAAGGTAGTATTAGGAATACTAGATCAAATAAGAGTGTTTTGGACACAATCACCTAAGTAAAATACTCTTTAGGTTGATTTTTTTGAAGTCTCAACTCACTTAACTAAGACACAAATATCTGCAGATAAGCAGGAGACATACTGATTGCGTACCCATCAGTAATGGAACTAGTTTTATGATCTTCATATTGTGGAATTTCTGTGCCCACTGAGTGAAAGCTTTCTTCCTATCTCTCATCAAAATGCATTTTACCAGTTTCTCTGAATGGGTATCTGTATCAATATCCTCTTTGCATTCCAGGTTTTCTGCAAAAGAAATGAAGAATTCTCCAGCCTAAATTTTTTTCTTGACATACTAATTCCTAACTATTCCTGGTTACCAGGTACTGGATCTGATCCTCTAAATTCTTATCTAGAGCGGTGGTTCTTCTTCAGAATGGTTAGATAGTCTGTGACTACCCTGCTGCCTCACCTTTGTGAATCCCTGGAAATGTCTGGAGACTTCTTCAGAGTCTATGCATCTTCTCTACCATAAGACTCTGGGCACTGGCCCAGGGTTAACTAGAATTTGATATTCTCCTTTGCACATTGCAATAGAACCTGAAGACCACTTCCCCATCCCTTCCTCAGGAGCTATCCTCACAGCAAGGTTGGATTTTCAGGGCTTAGCAATATTCTTCTTTGCATTTTCTTTCTCTTAGACATGCTATTGAGATAGCTTGATGGGCTTCATGGTTCAGTCCTCTTACATTCAGAAAAAAATGTTTTCAGAAATATTTAGAGTCAAACAATTGGAATATATTCCAATATTGTTTTTTTTTTTTACTTTCAAAAATTTTGGCTAACATGACTGGGCCTTAATTATGTGCTGGTAATTAGTCTAAGAATTTTATATGCACTTTCTCATTCCAAAGAAGGCATTCTTTGAAGACCTGTGTTTTCATTCCTCCTAGAATTGCAATATTTGGGAAGGTTAAACTCCCTTAGTATAGAATCTGACTAAATTTAAAAGTAGACAATATTAATAAGAAAAAGCATAGGAATTTCTTGTATTTTTTTCCTATGATTTAGGTGTTCAAAATCAGAAGAACAAAAAGTAGTAACCTAAATCTGAGAGATATATCTTTGCACTGTGACAAATTTGGTAACAGATAAGCAGAAAAACTGAAAGGAAAAAAAACACCCACAGTTTTAAATAGAGTAGTCTAAAAATTTCTCATACTGATTATATTTCACTTTAACTTAGAAACATATGAAATTACCTTATGTCCTATAAAATGAATTTATGAAAGTAAGCAGAATTTTTTTTTCCTTTTGGGTTATGACATAGAGTATTCTTCTTTTGTTCAGTAACCAGCAAATTCCAATTGTAAGTCCAAGTTTTCATACCATTTTTAATCTTCATTCTCCTTGAATGACTAAAGGAAGCTGCTTCTGTAGTAAGTCACTTTGAATCTGATAATGCAATTAGATTTATGAGTTAGGGTTTCTCCTTCCAGTTACTCTAGGAATTCAACTGAAAATGTCTTCTGAATGAATAATTCTTCTTTTTTAGGTCTTGAATTTGGGCAATACTTAGGAACTTAGGCAAATAGAATCCAATGAGAATTGCCTGTGAAATTATGTAAGCTTTATAATGTTTTGAGCTAAGAAAATCAAGAAAATTCCATTTCCTGACCTATGTATTCATGGGATGTTCTGAAGATTAATGTGTCTCTTTCAGAGCACTAAGGTACATTTAGAGCACTAAAGAAGTCATTTACTAAATGGTGCCCCTGGGACTTGAAAGAGTTAATGTACCTCTCAAAGGTGAGCAATGAACTGTCAAATGTGTGCAAGGATCAGTACCAAAGCTTATAAAGAATTGAAAGAATGTTAGTTAAAAGCAGCTGTTAGTCCATAGTTCTATTATTCATTACTATACTCTTTAGTCAGTATATTTGCTAGTATTCAGTGGGTACCTTACAAACAATGCAGACAAATGAGAATCTTCTTACTTTTAAAAGTGAAAACATGAGGTGCTATAAACATTGACCAAGAAAAAATACTGTAAATGTGTAAATGTTATCCAAATAGCTTAAATTTCAAGAATGAGACAAATTATGGAAAACTAGACCTTCACTCCCAAAGTGTTTTTTTTACAAGTTACATCAGAATAGTATTAAATCCTTTGCATATTTTCTTCTGAAAAAAAAGTATTATTTGAAGATAATTCTGAGAAAATTTACAATATGTAATGCTAAATGATAAAGTGAGGTATAAGATTGAATATAGAATATAATAACTATTTTATTAAACATACTATATGAGATATGAAAGCCCAGAGGAAATACAACAAAGCATTAAAATCTTTTACTCTATGTGATGGAATTACAAGTTATGGTTTTATTTTCTTATAATTTTTGTTTTTCTCTAAATTTTTTGCAATGAACATTTTTCTTGAGACAGTTAAATGTTGAGAGAATGTGAAAAGAGGTTAGTGACAACTTTATCATGTTAAAGAATGTTGCCACTTTGCTTTCTTTCATCTGAAGCAAGAAATTTGAGCATCACTCTATGCAGGATCCTCGCCCAAAGCTAAAATTGCACTCTTCTCAGTGATTCTTATGGAGAAGTCAATTATTCTTCACAGGCTAGTCCAAGTTTCTCAGTATGGAAGTTGAACATAAAGAAGAGAGAAAACTCCATACCTTGAATGATGGTAGATCCTAGAATTCTCTCCTCACCTTTCTTCTCAACTTCTCACTCTTTCTGGGTGATAAATCTACATTCCTGGCTTCAAATGTCAATCTACATACTAAAAACTCTCAAGTACTTATCTTTAGAATATCACACTCTCCAATTTTCCCTATTTACGTACACAGACACCTGTAAATATGGTTTACTTAGTACTCAATACAAGATGAAAACAACCTCAACTAAACTCAGAAGCTTCCCTAAAGCATTTCTTCTTTCTGTTTCCTTTCCCAGAGAATGACGTTAACATCCTCCCAATTTCCCAAACCAGAAAAAATGAAGCCACGCTTGACTCCCTATATTCCCATTCACTCATTCGTTCTACAAATATTTTACCTCCTATGTATTTCTCACATCTTTTTTATTTCTCTTGAACTCACTCTTACAACCCCTACCTGGGTCCTCAGTTTGTCTTACATGAATTAATGCAATAACCTCTGATATTTTCTCCCTACATTTGGCCTCCTCTTTCCATATTTGTCATCTACATTAAAGCTGGAATCACATGAAGTCATAATTTAGGCCCATGTTTATCTCTGATTCCTGAGTTCTTTCCACTGTAATATTTGCTTCCTATGATAAAGAATTTGGGGAAAGCTTCAACCATCTGCTTAGGGGGAAAAAAGACAGCCTTCCAGTTAAAGTTGGGGGGTTGAACTCATGTATCACCTTTCACTCCTTCCTCAAACCCCACAAAAATGATATAATAGAAAGATTGGTTTTTATCTTTCAGTCATAAATTCAAAAGGCTAAATAGAATTTCCAATATACATCTGGAAGTTGGAAAATGATAACTGATTAAATAGAACCAAGAATGTTGAATCTCATGGCAGCAAGATTCTGAGAAGCGAAACACATGCAGAATCCCCCAAAGGGAAAGGTTAAATAGCACCAGGTGCTTCTGGAAGTAACTGTCAAGATGGGACTATAATCTAGTGAATTTGGGGAAGTCTATTTAAGAAACAGTTAAAAGATCTTTTCATTGACACTCTCCCCTCCAGGAAGCAACTGTCCCTCAGGAAACACTGGATGGTTATATTAGTTTGTCCAACAACAGAAGGATGCACTTTATGGTGTGGGTCCTCCACACAAAGCAATATATTGGGCTCTCAAAAAAATAACATATTTTGAAGTGCAAAAGGAAGTTACTTCCCCTCACCATGCACTGCATTTAAAAACAAAGAATGAGAAACAACTAACAATAATATAATGTGACAAATCCTGTTATATACCTAAATGCAACCAATCTGGGTTAAATGCAACCAATCTGTATGGTGGGGGCCGTAGGGAGAGTTTTCTTAAGTTAAGACTTGGAGGGTATCTATTTTTGTAGAATTTTTAAAAAAGGACACTAAGCAAGCAATAATATTCTAATTATAACTTGGCCTGCATAAATAATGTTTGCACTTATAATAAAAATGCTGCTAGACAGCAGGAACGAATAAATCACCCACCAACACTTGTGCCTTAGGTGTCAGGCACATAGCAAACTCTGGAGAAGGGATACTGTAATGAATTAGTCACTCAGACTTTATTCAATTCCAATGACCACAGTTTAGTCCAAACAACAAAATTGCTCTATCAAAAAAAAGATGTAAGGAGCTCCAGAAAGTATTCTAATGGCTCAGTACAAATTCATGTTGACAATTAGAAACAGTACACATATACAGTTTCCTGCTGCATCTGAAGCAGGAGAGAATATATCTGAGAATTAGATACATTCTCACTGTGTCTGGAATTATTTTACTTATTTCCAATTATTTCTACTTCGTTACAAGTTGACAGATATTTTTATGACATTTTTATCACTTTCTTCCAAATAGATTGTTAGCTCTTGAACGGGAAAGCCAGGAGTCATTTATTCTTGTGCCCTCTGAACCTAGCAGAATGCTTGAACATATGATGGATACTCAATAAATGATGAATGTCTTATTTGACGCTAATTCTAATACCAAAAATTATTGATTCTTCTTTGTGACAAAGGGTCTTTCTGGTCAATTGGATGAACAGCTCAGTTCCTGTATTACGAGTCCTGTGTCAGGATCCCTTCCAGATATCCTAGTTCCCTTGGTCTAAGATTCCTATCCTCTGGGAAACTAGAACAGAGTTTGGAATGCTACCCCTGAAAATTACTATGGAACTTTTACCGTGACACTTAATATACTAGTATGCTCCTTTATTTACATGAGAATACTACATCTATTTATTTATTTCCTGTGTTCACTTGAGAATGTTGCTGAGGTACTGGCATTAGTTGAATGATCTCTATATTGCTAGTTACTTTTAGATACTATATTTGTTTTGTTATGACAAAACACATGGAGTGGCTTAAACATTAGAAATATACTGTCTCACAGTTCTGGAGGCTAGAAGTTCAAAATCAGGGTGTTCAGGGTCAGTTCTTTCTGAGGGCTGTTAAGGGAAGGATTTCTCCTAACTTCAGGTGGTTTGCTGGCAATCTTCATATATCTTGGTGTGTAGATATATCACCCCAATCTCTGCCTCTATCTTCATTGGTATTCTCCCTGTGTCTTCACATTGTCTTTCCTTGTGCATGTCTCTGTGTCCAAATATCCCCTTTTTATAAGATCAGTCACACTGAACTAGGGCACAACCTAATGACTTCATTTTAACTTGATTACTTCTGTAAAGATCCTGTCTCTATATAAGGTCACATTCTGATGTACTGGGTATTAGGATTTCAACATATGAATTTCGAGGGGACACAATTCAACCCATAACAGTATTCACTGTCTAAAGAGAAATTATGCTGAAAGTCTCTTGTATGGGAGCATACCAGGCAAAGTTGAGAATGGGATTATCATTCTGAAAATTTGGGAATAAAGTAAGTGCTATACATATACTGTGTCTGTGACGCTTTACTTGTTCATCTCTGCCAGACTCCAGAATTGTGTGGGTACAGATAGAATTAGGTCTTCTTAGCATTAATTTAGAAGTGCTTTCTCTAGAAAATGAGATTAGTTTAAGAGAAAGTATACTAACATCAGGGATTCTAGCAAGGGAATGGCCCAAAGAATCACCCTACTCTGGAACCCACAGTTTATTAGCACCACCCAGTATCACATAGATAGAACTTCTAATCAGCATTTGGCTGCCCAAGTCAAATAGGAACAGATAGCCACAGGTCACCAAACTTTGGGAATTCCTGTAACATCAAAGACAGAAGCTAGAACAAACAGAAACACCAAACAAAAAATAAAACCTTGGAAGAAAGAGTGAATATAGGGAAAATGAAACTTCAAAAAAATTGTTAGTGGCAAGGGCGAGGGAGCTACAAAAGAGCAGCAGGAGGGAATCTGCGAGGATGATGTAAATGTTCTGTATTATGACTGTGGTAGTGGTTGTATGACTTTATGCATTTGTCAAAATGCATACAACTGTACATCATAAAGAAGAAAGTTTATTGTATATACAAGTTTAAAAAAATCACTTGGATGTGGAAGTGGAACCCAAAATAGAATATAAACTGTAACAAGTGAATCTAACTGTATTACATATGAATGATATAACCATACTGAAGAAGTTGAATTGTGTCCTCTAAAAAAGATATGTTGAAGTCCTAACCTCCAGTGCCTGTGAATGTGATCTTATTTGGAAATGGGGTCTTTACAGACCCAATCAAGTAAAAATGAGACCATTGGGGTGGAGCCTAATCCAATGATTGGTGGCCTCATAAAAAAAGGAAATTTGGACATAGAGAAAGACATACACAGAGGGAAGACAATTTGAAGACACACAGGGAGAAGAGGGCCGTATTGACCAGAGTGATGCATCTACCAGCCAAATAGCAAGAACTGCTGGCAAACACTACAAGCTAGAAGAGACAAGCAAGGATTACCCCTCTAAAGCCATCAGAGAGAATATGGCCCCTTAGTTACCTTGATTTCAGACTTACAGCCCCCCAAACTGTGAGACAATACATTTCTGTTGTTTTAAGTTATCCAGTTTTGGTACTTAGTTATGGCAGCCTTAGGAAACTAATGCAGTAAATTACTTTGGAAAACAGCACTTTTATTAGATTCTATACAGCTAATAACAAAAAGAACAGTGTACAAATACTGCACTCCAGTTAACAGATTTGTTTGTCACAGGAGTATAGTTTAGAATTTTAGAACTACTTTACATATACAGTAGGGCTGAACAAATAAATAAATGTATTGTAGATAATGCAAAGTGAGAGTGATTTCCTGTTTTGGACAAAAACTTTACAGATATGGAAAGGAAAAGGCTAGATGGATTCTGTGGTGTTGGATTAGAATTGCAGCTATTGATATAAATTAATGATTTTAAATGTTGACCAAAAAAACCTAACCAACAGCCAATCTAAAAAATAAATAAAAATTTTTACTCAAGTCAAATTGAGAATTATAACCCAGAAGACAGACTCTCAGAGAGCTCTAAGAATTGTTCTGAGCAGGTAAGTAGGTAGGTCAATATATATGTGATTTTGGTGGAGGGGATACATGCAACCAAGCACACATCTCAGTAGAAAGTTGCTGCTACTCATAAGGAAGAGACATCTTAGTTAATGGTTTTAGTGCTTTTCCAAGTATGGGAAGATGTAGGAATCCAGGGTCATAAAAAAATTTCTCCTGAAAATACCTAACTATCTGAAGGCCTGTTCTGCCAGTTTTCCCAGAGCACAAAGTGCCTCAACCTGATCTTCACTCTGAATTCCTTTTTAGGTTAGCAACTGCAGTGGCTAACGATTTAATTATTTTAGAGCTGGATGGTGGGCAACATTCTTTATTTTACAATCTCTTTCCTTTTGGTCTTAATTTCAACCAAGGTTTGGGAGGTATCTTTTCACCAGTTTGTCCCATGGCCCTAGGAATGCTCATTCCCAACTCAGGCAAGGATTTAATTCATAAGTCACTCAATGTGCTTTTACTGGACTAGGCCCTGTTAATAGTAATCAGAAAGCTTCTGGACTGCCTGTCTTACTACCCTGTCATGGGAAATGGTTCCCTCTTGTCACTTCTTCCTGTATCTAGAGTTACACTATCAGAATCATTGCCCTTATAGGACTATATATTTGGTCAATCTTTTCAAGTTTCCTAAACATAATTATTTTTACCTGAGTTTCAGTCACACATTTGGTAATGCAAGAAACAATAATCTTGTAAAATAGGCAGAATACAAGTAACATAGCTAGTAACATTAATAAAGTCATAAGTAAGTTTTTTTTTAACATCTTTATTGGAGTATAATTGCTTTACAATGGTGTGTTAGTTTCTGCTTTATAACGAAGTGAATCAGTTATACATATACATATATCCCCATATCTCTTCCCTCTTGCATCTCCCTCCCTCCCACCCTCCCTATCCCGCCCCTCTAAGTAGTCACAAAGCACCGAGCTGATCTCCCTGTGCTATGCAGCTGCTTCCCAATAGCTATCTATTTTACATTTGGTAGTGTATATATGTAAATGCCACTCTCTCACTTCGTCCCGTGACCCTTCCCCCTCCCCGTGTCCTCAAGTCCATTCTCTATGTCTGTGTCTTTATTCCTGTCCTGCCCCTAGGTTCTTCAGAACCAGTTTTGTTTTTTTTTTTTTTAGATTCCATATATATGTGTTAGCATACGGTATTTGTTTTTCTCTTTCTGACTTACTTCACTCTGTATGACAGACTCTAGGTCCATCCACCTCACTACAAATAACTCAACTTTGTTTCTTTTTATGGCTCAGTAATATTCTATTGTATATATGTGCCACATCTTCTTTATCCATTCATTTGTTGACAGACAGTTGGGTCATTTCCATGTCCTGGTTATTGTAAATAGTGCTGCAATGAACATTATGGTACATGACTCTTCTTGAATTATGGTTTTCTCAGAGTATATGCCCAGTAGTGGGATTGCTGGGTCGTATGGTAGTTCTATTTTTAGTTTTTTAGGGAACCTCCATACTGTTCTCCATAGTGACTGTATGAATTTACATTCCCACCAACAGTGCAAAAGGGTTCCCTTTTCTCCACACCCTTCCCAGCAATTATTGTTTGTAGATTTTATGATGGCTGTTCTGACCAGTGTGAGATGATATCTAATCATAGTTTTGATTTGCATTTCTCTAATGACTAATGATGTTCAGCACTCTTTCATGTGTTTGTTGTCAATCTGTATATCTTCTTTGGAGAAATGTCTATTTAGGTCTTCTGCCCATTTTTGGATTGGGTTGTTTTTTTGATATTGAGCTGCATGAGCTGCTTGTAAATTTCAGAGATTAATCCTTTGTCAGTTGCTTAATTTGCAAATATTTTCTCCCATTCTGAGGGTTGTCTTTTCATCTTGTTTATGGTTTCCTTTGCTGTGCAAAAGCTTTGAAGTTTCATTATCTCCCATTTGTTTATCTTTGTTTTTATTTCTATATCTCTAGGAAGTGGGTCAAAAAGGATCTTGCTGTGATTTATGTCATAGAGTGTTCTGCCTATGTTTTCCTCTAAGAGTTTGATAGTGTCTGGCCTTACATTTAGGTCTTTAATCCATTTTGAGTTTGTTTTTGTGTACGGTGTTAGGGAGTGTTCTAATTTCATTCTTTTACATGTAGCTGTCCAGTTTTCCCAGCACCACTTATTGAAGAAGCTGTCCTTTCTCCACTGTATATTCTAGCCTCCTTTATCAAAGATAAGGTGACCATATGTGTGTGGCTTTATGTCTGGGCTTTCTATCCTGTTCCATTGATCTATATTTCTGTTTTTGTGCCAGTACCATACTGTCTTGATTACTGTAGCTTTGTAGTATAGTCTGAAGTTAGGGAGCCTGATTCCTCCAGCTCCCTTTTTCTTTCTCAAGATTGCTTTGGCTATTCGGGGTCTTCTGTGTTTCCATACAAATTGTGAAATTTTTTGTTCTAGTTCTGTGAAAAATGCCAGTGGTAGTTTGACAGTGATTGCACTGAATCTGTAGCTGCTTTGGGTCGTAGAGTCATTTTCACAATGTTGATTCTTCCAATCTAAGAACATGGTATATCTCTCCATCTATCTGTATCATCTTTAATTTCTTTCATCAGTGTCTTATAGTTTTTTGCATACAGGTCTTTTGTCTCCTTAGGTAGGTTTATTCCTAGGTATTTTATCCTTTTTGTTGCAATGGTAAATGGAGTGTTTTCTTAATTTCACTTTCAGATTTTTCATCATTAGTGTAAAGGAATGCAAGAGATTTCTGAGCATTAATTTTGTTTCCTGCTACTTTACCAAATTCATTGATTAGCTCTAGTAGTTTTCTGGTAGCATCTTTAGGATGCTCTGTGTATAGTATCATGTCATCTGCAAACAGTGACAGCTTTACTTCTTCTTTTCTGATTTGGATTCCTTTTATTTGTTTTTCTTCTCTGATTGCTGTGGCTAAAACTTCCAAAACTATGTTGAATAATAGTGGTGAGAGTGGGCAACGTTGTCTTTTTCCTGATCTTAGTGGAAGTGGTTTCAGTTTTTCACCATTGAGGATGATGTTGGCTCTGGGTTTGTCATATATGGCCTTTATTATGTTGAGGTAAGTTCCCTCTATGCCTACTTTCTGGAAGGTTTTTATCATAAGTGGGTGTTGAATTTTGCCAAAAGCTTTCTCTGCATCTATTGAGATGATCATATGTTTTTTCTCCTTCAATTTGTTAATATGGTGTATCACATTGATTGTTTTGTGTATACTGAAGAATCCTTGCATTCCTACAAGGAAGTATTTTAACTAAGACTTTCCATTAGGTGCGGCCCAGTATCTCCCCAGGTCATCTGACCAGTCTGTTCTGTACCAATCCCAACTTTAAGGGAAATTATATATTGGCATTATTACATATAAAGTTTACCAAAGATGTCTGCACGTACAAGTGGTAAGTCATTGTGATCCTTTGTAGGATTGTAAAAGGTATGTTATCTTCTAAGGAGTTACATGGCTAATGCCAGAAAGAGAAAAAAATTGATCTTTATAGCTGAGCAGGTATTTCTTCTATTGGAGAAGTCTGGTTAACACATAATGGAGATGCACAGTGCACACTAGAGGGGAAGGAGGAGGCCAAAGGGCAGATCCAGGGATATAGATACATGTGCGTTTGTGTGTGTGTGTGTGTGTGTGTGTGTGTGTGTGTGTGTGTGTGTATACCTGTGTAAGCATAACTTTATATGTATACATATATTTTCAAGGTCGGTCCACTGAGAGGTCCTACAAGCAATGGTAGACTTAAGGCCAAGATTTAGTTTCTAAATACCATTATTCAGTAAGTGTAACTAGGGCTCCTTGGAAAAGTTGTTGATTCCAGGGCTGGGATGGTGTAAACACATGATGAGCCTGGAACATCTTGTTGTGCTCTTTGTATACATTATGCACTTTTTAGAGTAAGAAAGTGCTCAAAAATAGGTGAATGCATGTTAAAAGTCACTAAAACCAATATGATGCAATGGCCAAGGACCAAAGCTAGAACAATCAGAGCAAGAAAATAAATCATAATAGTATTGGATTAAACTGAAAGAATAAAATAAATATCCATGAGTCTGTACTTATATAAATAAATAATCAAATAAATAAGAAATGGAAGAGAAGACACAACTCTTCCTTGTAAAACAATTCCAATTATTAGATGAAGATGGTATGAGAAAAATAAAAATCACAATTATACATAAAGAAAATAATGAGTGATATCTACCCTTGGCAATGGAAGCTAAAATTAAGATCCAAATGTTTGAGATGAAACAGGATATTGCAGTCTCAAGCAATCTCCCCTAAAATATTTATTGACTACAAAGCTTTAAAAAAAGAAAAGAAAAAAGTACTTTTACAGTGGATAAAACAGGCAGATACCACTTACCCAGGTAATCAAGGTAAGTGTCATCAGTAATAAGACAGATCAATATCAGGTATCTTTGAGATGATATACTGAGAAGGACACATTACCTTGATAATTTCCTCCAGAACCCACAACCTCAATCTAATCAAGGGAAACCATCACATAAACCCATATCAAGTGGTATGTTACAAAACAATTGATCAATGACTCTTTAAAAGTAAGGTCATAAAAGAAAAGGAAGGACTGAGGAAATGTCACAAACTTGAGGAGACTAAGGAGACATGATGATTACGTGTTGTGCGGAATTCTATAAGAGATAAAGGATATTAGAGAAAAAAAAATCTGGTAAAATCCGAATGAAGTCTGTGGTTTAGTTTATAGTATTTTATTAATGTCAATTTCTTAGTTGTGATCATTGTGCAATGGTTATGAAAGATGTTAGCCTTAGGGGAAAATGAATGTAGGTTATATGAGAACACTCTACTATTTCTGCAACTTCTTTGTAAGTCTATGAAAGAAAAAAATTAAAAATGCTAATTATAACCTCAGAGATATGAAAATATATTGAGCTATGAACAAGATAACAATACTATAAAAATAGTATTTATGGAACAAAAAGATATTCCTTGAAAATTAAAATGATGAGAGTGGAAAAATTCAATAAAACAGTGGGTAGATACAGTTGATGACATCTCTCAGATGGTAGAAAATTAAAGAAAAAAATAGGAGAGAAAGATAAGAACATTAGAAGAGAACTTTAAAAGATCTAGCATCCAAGAGAAAAGAATAAGAAATTATCAAGTCAATGACAAAATGATTTGAGGAAATGTCTTAATTAAAAGATGTAGAGAATACTTTTATTTGTCTATATCAGTATGGCATAACTGGTATTTATTGAATTATCCAGTGCTATGGCATTAGATGAAAATGGATATAAAAAAGACATTCCTGTGAAATTTCAGAACATTGGAGGCAAAGAAAAGGTTTTCAGAGAGAGAAAAAATGTCTTAGTAAAAAGGTCAAAGATATAAGAACATTTTATTCTTTTGGACTTTTAAGCAGAAGCACTGGAAGCTAAAAAATAATAGAAAAGTTTTAGTCAAAAATAACTTTCAAATTAGAATATAACCAAGCTAAACTATTATTCAAATGTGAAAGCAAAATACAGACATTTTTATACAGGCAATGTCTCAAAAATTTACCTCCAATACACTTGTTTTAGAAAGTCATGGGAGGATTACTTCATCAAACCAAGGGAGTAAACACAGAAATCATGGATTTTGATGCAAAGGAAAAACCTTAGGATGATAAAGGGTATTCCTGTCCTGCCCCCCAAAAAAGAGGCTCTGAAAGAGATTTTCAAGATGAAAGCTCATAGAATACTGTACTGAAAGTGTTTAGTACATTAAAGAGAAAATTATACAACTGAAAAAGAATAGGAGGATAAATTAGTGATAAGTATATAGAAAACCAAGCAGAAAAATGGAAGTAATCATTAACTCCAAGGAAAACAAAAATTGTGCAGTAAAGGAAGAGTTATTCATAGATTACTCCATATATGGCTCAGCTATGAATAGCATTGTTCATATAAAGTTGAATATAGAATTGACAAAAAATTTCTGTGTTTATACTGGGATAATGTGGAAATTAGAAGCATGAATATGTAACGTAGAGGTAGCTGTATGACAGAAAGCTAAATATTAATACTCCTATCATGGGAGTCCAATGACAATTCTTACAGTGTTAAAAGATAGAAATAACAATGAATTGCAAGATATTTAGAAGTGTAGGAGAAAATCCCTAAAGAATAAATTCAAAATGTTGAAATCAGTAACCTTTAAAGTATAATAAGAAAACACAAATGTAGAGTTTTTGGAATCTTTAAACAATGTTTATAAATAAAATTCATAAATACTGAAAACAATATAAAAAAAAGAAGTAACTAGTTGATTCCCAAATTAAAAAAAAAAACACATTCCAAAGTTACTAAAATTGTTTTGCCTAGTATTAAGAGAACATTTACTATGTGCTAGGTACTGTTTTAAGTACTTCATATTTATTAACTCAATCCTCTTAATGGTTATTCTCATTTAATAAGGGAGACACCATGTTCAAAGAAACTATGCCCCCAAAGTCACACATAATGATATGGCAGCAACGGAGTCTGCACCCAGTCAGTTAGTCTTTAGAGCATGCATTTTTAACAGAAATACACCAAAATCTCACGCATGAAAATATCTATTAGCAGAATACTGCAGTCATGTGGACAGATCCCTGGAAGTGGTGCAAGAACACCTAGCTCTATATTTTGACTTTATCATTTAATAACTATGAAGCTTTTTACAAGGCAAGTAATTTCTATGAACTTTAGATTTCTTGTCTGTACTGAGAATAACTTCTGAGTGCTGATACTAAAATAAAATAAAGTGATGTGAAGTCAAGCATAGGGAACAAACTGATATAAAGCCTACATGGGGAATGGCACATAGTAGACATTCAATAAATTCATTCAATAAATGTTAACCTATTTGAATTTATAGGTTACTGAAATGGATGTGAAGTTCAATGTTATGTTGGTGCACCCATAATTTTTAATTCTAGCTATTGCTCCTTAAGAGTGTCCATACACATCTTATTATGATTGAAAGTAGATGGTCTAACTTTCCTTATACATATATTATTTTTCCCAGAATCAATTTAGGATAATTATTAATTAAGCCACCATGATATCTTCGACATTTTTTTTCAAATGCTCCTTTTCCAAAAATAGCTTGTTGTTTGAAATTAATTCATGCATCTGACTTAATTGCACTTGTTAAAATTATTCTCTCGGGTTGTTCTGCATGAATAATAAGTTCAGTCAATACTTTTACATTCCAGAGATGAAATGTTGACAACTTTAAAATGAATATGCTTCCAAATAATCAGACTCTACAAAACTTTACTGTAGAAAAGCAGCTTTTAAGTTTTCCAACTAAGACATTTTTGTCGTCTCTGAGAATTTCCCAAGAGTCCAGAGAAATATTTGTGCCTCAGGATATTAATAGCAGCTATGAGAAAAAGGTGTTCTGTGATGATAAAATATTTGGAAAATGCTAAGTTAAACTAGCAAAAGATAGGTTTCTTTTTTTGTGAAACTTTTCAGAACCTATAATGTGGTAGCTTATGCTTCAATCTCTAATAGGAAACAAAATGTACACTGTTACTCCAAACTACATTGACCACAGCATCCTTTTTGCTTGGTTTTGTTTGTTTGTTGTTTTTTTCTGAAGCTGACCTATTTCCTATTCGATAAAGTTGACACTGCTCTCTAGAAGTCAAATGAGTAAGGGGTTTTCCCCCAATTATTCTTTATAGTTTATTTTTCTCCTGTATTTTACAACAATAAAAAGAAAAAAATCAATAAATGCAGAAACCAATGTGTAAATGAGTCAACATGTAGTTATACTTAAAATTCAATTAATATGTAAGAGCAACTTTCACCAGGAAACTTATTCCTACTTTTAAAATTACAAACATAGAAAACAAACTTCTGGTTACCAAAAGGGAAAGGTGGGGGGAGGGATAAATTAGGAGTTTGGGATTAACAGATACACACTATTAAATATAAAATAGATAAACAACAAGTACTTACTGTATACCACAGGGAACTATACTATATTCAATATCTTGTAATAACCTATAATGGAAAAGAATATGAAACTGAATCACTTTGCTGTACACCTGAAACTAACACAACATTGTAAATCAACTATACCTTAATTTTAAAAAACTACAAATATAAACAAAGTATTGAATAATGGTTCAAACTGTATGCACTAAAGTTTGGGTTTGAATCAGATCTGGGCACATAGTTTCCAAGAATTAGTTTTGTAGGTATTGTAAAATAGAGAGATGAATCTAGTATATTTTCTCATTTGGGTTGAGGAAGTATTTTGTGGTTTTTCCTAAGGATATTTCCTTCACAGAGAATGAAGTAAACAACAATATATAATTAATGTCTAGAAAAGCAAATTTGTATACATGAATTTTATCTCATATATTAAATAAAAAGTGAAATATGAGAAACTTGATTAAGGAATTTCATTGTATATCTTCTTTGGAGAAATATCTATTTAGATTTCTGCTCATTTTTTGATTGAGTTATATGTTTTGTTTTGTTTTTTTGATATTCAGCTGCATGAGAAGTTTATATATTTTGGAGATAAATTCCTTGTTGGTTGCTTCATTTCCAAATATTTTCTCCCAATAATGTCTAGCCCTACATTTAGATCTTTAATCCATTTTGAGTTTATTTTTGTGTATGCTGTTAGGCAGTACTCAAATTTCATTTTTTTACATATAGCTGTCCAGTTTTGCCAGCACCACTTATTGAAGAGACTGTCTTTTCTCCATGGTATGTTCTTGCCTCCTTTGTCATAGATTAGGTGACCATAGGTGCATGGGTTTATCTCTGGGCTTTCTATCCTGTTCCATTGATCTATAAGTCTTTCTCTGTGCCAGTACCATGCTGTTTTGATGACTGTAGCTTTGTAGTATAGTTTAAAGTCAGGGAGCCTGATTCCTCCAGCTCCATTTTTCACATGGAAATATGCTCAACATCACTAATTATTAGAGAAATGCAAATCAAAATTACAATGAGGTATCACCTCACACCAACCAGAATGGCCATCCTCAGAAAATCTACAAACAACAAATGCTGGAGAGGGTGTGGAGAAAAGGGAACCCTCCTAAACTGTTGGTAGGAATGTAAATTGGTACAGCCACTATGGAAAATAGTATGGAGGTTCCTTAAGAAACTAAAAATAGAACTACAAGGTGATACAGCAATCCCACTCCTGGGCATATACTCAGAGAAAACAATAATTCAAAAAGATACATGCACGACAATGTTCACTGCAGCACTATTTACAATAGCCAGGACATGGAAGCAACCTAAATGTCCATCAACAGAGGAATGGATAAAGAAGATATGGTACATATATACAGTGGAATATTACTCAGCCATAAAAAAGAATGAAGATAATGCCATTTGCAGCAACATGGATGGACCTAGAGATTGTCATATTGAGTGAAATATGTAAGACACAGAAAGACAAATATATGATATCGCTTAATTGTGGAATCTAAAAAATGGTACCAATGAATTTACCTACAAAATGCAAATAGAGTTACAGATGTAGAAAACACACTTATGTAAGGGGGGAGGAACAAATTGGGAGATTGGGATTGACATATACATACAACTATACATAAAATAGATAACTAATAAGAATCTGCTGTATAGCACAGGGAACTCTATTCAATATTCTGTAATGGCACATATAGGAAAAGAATCTTAAAAAAAAAAAAAAGAGTAGACATGTGTATATCTATATCCCAACAGTCAGCAAGCTCCTGTGCTGGATGGCCCATGCCAATCAACTAGCAAGACAGGAACACATCCTACCCATTAGCAGAGAGGCTGCCTAAAATCATACAAAGTTCACAGACACCCCAAACACACCACTGGATATGGTCCTGCCCACCAGAAAGACAAGATCCATCTCCACCCACCAGAAAACAGGTATCGGTCCCCTCCAACAGAAAGCCTATACAACCCACTGAACCAACCTCATCCCCTGGGGGCAGACATCAAAACAACAGAAATTACAAACCTGCAGCCTGCAAAAAGGAGACATCAAACACTGTAAGTTAAACAAAATGAGAGGACAGAGAAATATGCAGTAGATGAAGGGGCAAGGTAAAAAACCCACAAGACCAAAGAAATGAGGAGGAAATATGCAGTCTACCTGAAAAAGAATTCAGAGAAATGCTAGTAAAGAGGATACAAAATCTTCGAAATAGAATGGAGAAAATACAAAAAACGTTTAACAAGGACCTAGAAGAACTAAAGAGCAAACAAACAATGATGAGCAACACAATAAATCAAATTTAAAATTCTCTAGAAGGAATCAATAGCAGAATAACTGAGTCAGAAGAACGGATAAGTGACCTGGAAGATAAAGTAGTGGAAATAACTACTGCAGAGCAGAATAAAGAAAAAAGAATGAAAAGAATTGAGGACAGTCTCAGAGACTGCTGAGACAACATTAAATGCACCAACATTCGAATTATAGGGGTCCCAGAAGAAGAGAGAAAGAAAGGTCTGAGAAAGTATTGAAGAGATTATAATTGAAAACTTCCCTAACAAGGGAAAGGAAATAGTCAATCAAGTCCAGGAAGTGCAGAGAGTCACATACAGGATAAATCCAAGGAGAAACACACCAAGACACATATTAATCACACTATCAGAAATTAAATACAAAGAAAAAATGTTAAAAGCAGCAATGGAAAAGCAACAAATAACATAAAAGGGAATCCCCATAAGGTTAACAGCTGATCTTTCAGCAGAAACTCTGCAAGCCAGAAGGGAGTGGCAGGACATATTTAAAGTGATCAAAGGGAAAAACCTACAACCAAGATTACTCTACCCAGCAAGGATCTCATTCAGATTTGATGGAGAAATTAAAACCTTTACAGACAAGCAAAAGTTAAGAGAATTCAGCACCACCAAAGCAGCTTTACAACAAATTATAAAGGAACTTCTCTAGGCAGGAAACACAAGAGAAGGAAAAGAACTGCAAAAAAACCCCCAAAACAATTAAGAAAATGGTAAGAGGAATATATATATTGATAATTACCTTAAATATAATGGATTAAATGCTCCAAGCAAAAGACATAGACTGGCTGTATGGATACAAAAACGAGACCTGCATGTATGTTGCCTAAAAGACACCCACTTCAGACCTAGGGACACATACACACTGAAAGTGAGGGGATGGAAAAAGATACTCCATGCAAATGGAAATCAAAAGGAAGCGGGATTAGCAATTCTCATAGCAGTCAAAATAGACTTTAAAATAAAGACTATTACGAGAGACAAAGAAGGACACTACATAATGATCAAGGGATTAATCCCAGAAGAAGATAAAACAATTGTAAATATTTATGCACCCAACATAGAAGCACCTCAATACATAAGGCAAATGCTAACAGCTATAATACGGGAAATCGACAGGAACACAATCATAGTAGGGGACTTTAACACTCCACTTTCACCAATGGACAGATCATCCAAAATGAAAATAAATAAGGAAACACAACCTTTCAATGATACATTAAACAAGATGGACTTAATTTATATGTATAGGACATTCCATCCAAAAACAAGAGAATACACTTTCTTCTTAAATGTTCATGGAACATTCTCCAGGATAGATCATATCTTGGGTCACAAATCAAGCCTTGGTAATTTTAAGAAAATTGAAATCATGTCAAGTATATTTTCCGACCACAACACTATGAGACTAGATATCAATCGCAGGGGGAAAAAATGGCAAAAAATACAAACCTATGGAGGCTAAACAATACGCTACTAAATAACCAAGAGATCACTGAAGAAATTAAAGAGGAACTCAAAAAATACCTAGAAAAAAATGACAATGAAAACAACCACCCAAAACTTACGGGATGCAGCAAAGCAAGTCTAACAGGGAAGTTTATAGCAATATAATCCTACCTGAAGAAACAAGAAACATCTTAAATAAGCAACTTAACCTTACACCTAAAGCAATAAGAGAATGAAAAAAAAAAACAAAACAAAGTTAGCAGAAGGAAAGAAATCATAAAGATCAGATCAGAAATAAATGAAAAAGAAAAGAAGGAAACATTAGCAAAGATCAATAAAACTAAAAGCTGGTTCTTTGAGAACATAAACAAAATTGATAAACCACTACCCCCACTCATCAAAAAAAAAAGGGAGAAGACTCAAGTCAACAGAATTAGAAATGAAAAAGATGTAACAATGGAACTGCAGAAATACAAAGGATCATGAGAGATTACTACAAGCAACTATATGCCAATAAAATGGACAACCTGGAAGAAATGGACAAATTCTTAGAAAAGCACAATCTTCTGAGATTGAACTAAGAAGAAACAGAAAATATAAACAGACCAACAGTAAGCACTGAAATTGAAACTGTGATTAAAAACCTTCCAACAAAAGCCCAGGACCAGATGGAGTCACAGGCAACTTCTATCAAACACTTAGAAAAGAGCTAACACCTATCCTTCTCAAACTCTTCCAAAATATAGCAGAGGGAGGAACACTCCCAAACTCATTCTATGAGGCCACCATCACCCTGATACCAAAACCAGACAAAGATGGCATAAAAAAAGAAAACTACAGGCCAATATCACTGATGAACGTAGCTGTAAAAATCCTCAACAAAATATTAGCAAACATAATGCAACAGCACATTAAAAGGATCATACACTATGATCAAGTGGGGTTTATCCCAGGGATGCAAGAATTCTTCAATTTATGCAAATCAATCAATGTGATTAAACATATTAACAAATTGAAATATAAAAACCATATGATCATCTCAGTAGATGCAGAAAAAGCTTTTGACAGAATTCAACACCCATTTATGATAGAAACTCTCCAGAATGTGGGCATAAAGGGAACCTATCTCAACACAGAAAAGACCATATATGACAAACCCACAGCCAACATCGTTCTCAATGGTGAAAAACTGAAACCATTTCCACTAAGGTCAGGAACAAGGCAAGGTTGCCCACTCTCACCACTATTATTCAACATTCTTTTGGAACTTTTAGCCGCAGCAATCAGAGAAGAAAAAGAAATAAAAGGAATCTAAATCAAAAAAGAAGTAAAATTGTCACTGTTTGCAGATGACATGACACTAAACATAGAGATTCCTAAAGATGCTACCAGAAAACTACTAGAGGTAATGAATGAATTTGGTAAAGTAGCAGTATAAAAAATTAATGCACAGAAATTTCTTGAATTCCTATACACTAACGACACAAAATCTGAAAAAGAAATTAAGGAAACACTCCCATTTACCATTGCAACAAAAGTATAAAATACCTAGGGATAAACCCACCTAAGGAGACAAAAGACCTGTAGACAGAAAACTATAAGACACTGATGAAAGAAATTAAAGATGATACAAATAGATGGAGAGATATACCATGTTCTTAGATTGGAAGAACCAACATTGTGAAAATGACTATATTACCCAAAGCAATCTACAGATTCAATGCAATCCCTATCCAACTACCAGTGGCATTTTTCACAGAACTAAGACAAAAAATTTCACAATTTGTATGGAAACACAAAAGACCTCAAATAGCCAAAGCAATCTTGAGAAAGAAATATGGAGCTGGAGGAATCAGTCTCCTGGACTTCAGACTATACTATGAAGCTACGGTAATCAAGACAGTATGGTACTGGCACAAAAACAGAAGTATAGCTCAATGGAGCAGGATAGAAAGCCCAGAGATAAATCCACGCACATATGGTCACCTTATCTATTATCTTATCTACCTTATCTAGAATATACTATTGAGAAAGGACAGCCTCTTCAATAAGTGGTGCTGGGAAAACTGGAAAGCTACATATAAAAGAATGAAATTAGAACACTCCCTAACACCACACACAAAAATAAACTCAAAATGGATTAAAGACCTAAGTGTAATGCCAGACACTATCAAAATCTTAGAGGAAAACATAGGCAGAACACTCTATGACATAAATCACAGCAAGATCCTTTTTGACCCACCTCCTAGAGATATAGAAATAAAAACAAAAATAAATAAATGGGATCGAATGAAACTTCAAAGCTTTTGCACAGCAAAGGAAACCATAAACAAGAAGAGAAGACAACCTTCAGAATGGGAGAAAATATTTGCAAATGAAGCAACTGACAAAGGATTCATCTCCAAAATATACAAGCAGCTCATGCAACTCAATATCAAAAAAACAAACAACCCAATCCAAAAATGGGCAGAAGACCTACATAGACATTTCTCCAAAGAAGATACACAGATTGCCAACAAACATATAAAAGGATGCTCAATATTGCTAATCATTAGAGAAATGCAAATCAAAACTACAATGTGTTATCAGCTCACACCAGTCAGAATGGCCATCCTCAAAAAATCTACAAACAATAAATGCCGGAGAGGGTGTGGAGAAAAGGGAACCCTCTTGCACTGTTGGTGGGAATGTAAATTGATACAGCCACTATGGAGAATAATATGGACGTTCCTTAAAAAACTAAAAATAGAACTACCATACAACCCAGCAATCCCACTACTGGGCATATACCCTGAGAAAACCGTAATTCAGAAAGGGTCATGTACCACAACATTCATTGCAGCTCTCTTTACAATAGCCAGGGCATGGAAGCAACCTAAGTGTCCATCGACAGATGAATGGTTAAAGAAGATGTGGCACATATATACAATAGAATATTCCTCAGCCATAAATAGAACTGAAATTGAGTTATTCGTAGTGAGGTGGATGGACCTAGAGACTGTCAAACAGAGTGAAGTAAGTCAGAAAGAGAATAACAAATACCGTATGATAACACTATATATGGGACATAAAAGAAAATGGTCCTGATGAACTTAGGCGCAGGACAGGAATAAAAACGCAGATGTAGAGAATGGACTTGAGGATGTGGCGGGGAGGGGCAAGGATAAGCTGGGATGAAGTGCAAGAGTAGAATTGACATATATACACTACCAAATGTAAAAGTTAGCTAGTGGGAAGCAGCTGCATAGCACAGGGAGATCAACTCGGTGCTTTGTGACCACCTAGAGTGATGGGATAGGGAGGGTGGGAGGGAGATGCAAGAGGATGGGGATATGAGGATATATGTATACATATAGCTGATTCACTTTGTTATACAGCAGAAACTAACACAACATTGTAAAGCAACTATACTCCAATAAAGGTGTTAAAAAAAATGCTATCCATGCATCTCATTTCTTCACAATTAAATTTTAAATAAAAGCAAAATGTCACTAATGCATGTCTAATTTTACAATGCAAGCAGATGTTGTTGTTAAAACATCTTCCACTGTTAGCCTCTGGCTCCAGTGACTGCCATCCAAAGAACAGGAAGGAAGAAACAATTTGGAGAGCAAGATAAGTTGTTTGCTGGGGGCACAGAACATGATAAGTAGTTGGAAGTCATTAAATTATAAGTGCCTATAAGTGTGACTCATAATCTATCTATTAAATATATTTCAACTACAGATCACTTTTTATGAACATCATTTCTCATGATGTCATGAAAATACTTCAAATTTTAATAAATTAAAGAAAATGTGATAAACTTAACTAACTGATATAATTTAACCTGAATTTGTAGTTTTATTTAATTTAAAGAATTTATTGGAATTTTTTTCCATTTAACTAGAAAGAATCTGCAGGTTTGTAAATGTAAAATAAAGAAGAACAGCCTTGGGATTTCTTTTAATTTTGCATGTGTGGGAAGAGAGAAGAGTTTAAAATGTCCCCCACCTTTGGGAACACATACACAGAAAATTTTCAGTCCTAAATGACTGGATATTACTCAGGATTGATAATATATTGAATTAAAAATTATATTCAAATATGCATATAAATAGTAATAACTGATTCATATGTATCTGTGGTCCACTGTAAAAGGTGGCCACAGATAATTCTTACATCTGTACACATATTTCTTTGCAGTGTGACCACTAGTACTTTTTTCATCAAGTGGTAGAGTCTATTTCCACTCTGCTTGAATTTGAGCTGGCCCTGAAGATTATTCCTTGACCAAGAGAATGTGGTAGAATTGATGCTGTGCAACTTCTAGGTCCAGACTTCAAGAGTACTTGTAGATTCTGCTCTAACTTTCTTAGAACTTACTGTAACCTTGTAAAGAAGCTTGAGATAAGCACCTTGAGGGTGAGATACTGCTGGAAAGAGATACTCTACCAACAATGCACCAGATGCCCAAAATGTGTAGGGCTACTTTGAAACATCTGTCCTTACTGGAGTCACCAGTAGACTGCAGATGAATGCATGACTCAGGTGAGACTAGCAGAACTACCAGCTGAACCCAATCCAATGCCCAACTCACAGAATCATGGACAAATAAAAGAGTTGTTGTTTTAAGCCACTACATTTTGGGATGGTTCATTTTGTAAAATTAGATTACTGAGACAACAGCATTTTACCAAAGGTTTAATATATGGAATATCTTACAACACTTAAAGGGACGGTATTATCCACACTGCTTTTTACATAATTTATAAACTGTATATTTATAATGTTCTAATTTAGAACCCATTAAAGATATTGCATCAGCTAATATATTTATTGGATATCATTTTAAAATCATTTTCTGAAAGATTCTCATCACTAACTTTTTTTCTGGTTTCCTTATTCACAGCAAAGCTTTCTTCAGTTTAATTTCTTTCTGGTTAAGTATATTGTCCTGAACTCTAATGAATTTCATTATATTGTTGCAGAATGTGTTTCTAGGGTCATTTGGGACACTTCTGTCTTCTTTGGATGTGCTGTTCACACTCCTTAGTTCAGTGTCATTGGTATTCTGTCATCAAGCTCGTTGTTTAACATGTGAAATCTCACTGAGTATAGGATTAACTACAGAGGAATAGTTCTTGGTTCTCTCCATTCAGAAGACACAGCTGCACTCCTGACAAGAGCCCTTGCCTGCCCCTGCCTTGTCTCTATCAATAATAATTTGTTCCGGTGGAGCACAGTGCCAGACGTGATACAAAGGTCTTGTCCTATATTCATTATGCCTGGGGTGAATAGAGCCCCACATAAATATGCATATTTAGCAGAGACATCTTACCTAATCCCTTTTAGTATTCCTCAAATTATCTTGGATAGACCCTTGATCTAAAACATGGATATCCTTTACTCTAATAAAAGTTCCACCTCCTAGAAAACCCACCACTAAGCCAGGTCTAAGACTCCATGAATCACAACCTTTGGTTAGGGATGCTGACCAGAATCATATCCAACCATGTAAGACTTTGGAATTAGCGATTTATATTGCAATTTTGCCCTGTCCAGACAAAATCTGTATTTGTTCTTCCTTTGCAGCATGACTACACCAGCTAAAACAAATAAACTTCTTCTTGGGAAGAAGCTTCTTGATTTATTCTGAAGGATTATATGTTCATTAGGATCCCAGGAAGAAACAGGTTGTACCCTCAAAGGGATAATTGAAGGGAATTTAATAAAAGGATGCTTTTCAGAGGTGGAGATAAGATAAAGCCATTACTATCCCTGAAGTGGCGAGTGTAGGCTGTGGCCTTACAGAATTGGATTAGGGCCACAGTCATAGAAAGTGAGCCACTGCCAAAACAATAGTCCTTCACAAAGAGGAATGGATTTAAATAATATCCTAGATACTATTTCCTTCAGACTTCTCAACTTCAGTTGATTCCTTCCATTTGCCAAATCCAACAGAAACCAGAGGGCTCTACAACTTTGGACTCTTGGGGCAAAGAGCAGGGCAGGAAATGATAGAATGGATATGGGAGAACACAGAATAACCATCACAGCTCGGGTCGAATGGCTACCATGTTCTAGATTGAATTCAGGCTTTTTTTCTCCTACTCTTAGCAGATCAGGTGCACTCATGTACTGCTATAGAACAAGATGTCCTCTCTGTATGCCAAATATGAAGTGTTAGCAGGGAATTTAACTTTACTGTATATACACAATAAACATATCAAAATAATACCCTTGTTAGACTTGCCTTTCCTTATCTAGAGAAAATGTGGGGAATAAACCTGGGCTCTGAATATCAGAAAAATTTGTTTTAAATACTGAATTTGCCACTGCTTAGCTGTAAATCCTTGAGTAATAAACTTAGTTTTTTGCTCCTTTTTTCTTTACCTATAAAATGGAAATATCATACCTACTGTATAGAATTACTGTAAAGATTAAACAAAAAGATGGTTGTAAAAACTTTATAACATGCTCAGAATTTAGTAAGCTCTGAATAAATTTAAGGTATTGTTTTCAGCTAAAAGTTGTTAGAGTTGGTAACCTTGATTATTACTACTTTTTTCCTATTTACTGACTGAGAATGTTCCTGAATGTGTGGGTCTCCGGACTCCTGCATCTACTAATAACTTTCTTCCAAAAACTGTGAATTCATCTTTTAAAATAAATAAATAATTGATAATAAAATTAAGAGCAATTAAACAAATGAAATTCATTTTAATCTATTATTACGTTAATAATAATAATATTATAATTATCTATTGATGATAAAATGAATATAAGGCACATTAATCTGCTACTCGATGGAAGTTTATGACTTGAGTCTTAGGTCAATATGGATTAGATTCTTCACTCATGAGAGTTACTCAGCATGTAGTTAAAATTCTTATTGCCAAGTCCAAGTCCATAAGCTGAGGTGGCTGGAGCAATGAACATCTTAGTGAGAAGGTATTATAGCAGCTGGAGACATATTAGTGATATTACCAAGAAATTGATCAAAGCACTTACTGCACTGAGGGTTTTTACATTTGAAATTTTAATAAAATGAATTCACATTTGTATGGACAGCATTTTTATAATCACAACTTCAATCAGATATTGTTTTTTTTCTCTCTCTCTTGAAGATTTTGGGATGAATATAATTTTCAAAACCTTTCCTATCACATTCACATGCTCTGTTTCGTGATAAGCTCTCATAGCTGTTACTTTGAGAAGAATAAATGGTACAAGATAAAACCCTTTAGATGGGTCCAGGATTAGAACAAAAAAAGTGATGGTCCAAAATGTTATACTTCAAAAAAAATCCCTAGAGTATTAAGTGATGATTTATAAACACAGCCAAACTTCCAACCTCTAAGAAAATCTGGGAAACATTTATCAAAACCAATAAATAATAATTACTTCAGGGTACTTTTCAAATGGTATCTCATCACTAGTTTTACTTTGATCCATTTTTTAAAACTTAAATTCCTCATGAAAACAAGTTGTATAGCTTATGGTATTGCTCTAGCAAAATCATTTCCATAAATAAAGCAAGATGCAATGGAAAGGAACATATATAAAGATTAATGCAGCAGGCTTTTAGGCTTATGGTGACTAACTATAATTCCTGAGCCTGAAGTTACTGGAAAGAAAATCTCTCTTATGGAAACAGGCAACAAATCCCGAACTATCTGGTCAGCACAAGCAATTTACTTTCCCTTGACTTAAAGTGTGTTTATTGATTTCATATGCAGTTTTGTACAGTGACATAATGCACCTGGGCTTCACACACAGAGAGAGAAAGGATAACTAACATTTGTCCCATTTGTCAACCCAAAGTAATCAATGGGACCTGGTCTCCACTTAGATGTGCAAAGCAACAAGGCAAATTCTCTTCAATTAAAGTGACTCAGGAGCAAGAAAGGTAAGAATATTGCAGAAAAGAAGGAGCAAAAATAAGAAAAAAAATCCTAATGTTAAATGCTTGTCAGAAAATAAAATCATGTGTAAGTTTTTTGGCATCTTTCATCAAGTGTCACTTTAGCAGCATTGTAAATGCTAGTCATTTGTGTGCTCTATGCACCAAGAAAAAGTGTGGGTTACTTAAGGTTATTAATATGTGTGCTCAAGGAATATGGATGCACTTTAATACAACATAATTAGGTAAATTTGCTGCAATATCAAAGTTCTATTACACTTTATAAACTAAAATACAAAGTTTTTAATATTATTTAATGTTTCATTTTCCTATATCAGTATACCCATTCATGTCAGAAAAAAATAATGAAATATTCAGTAGAAATGATAGCACTCAGAGGCAAATCTAGTCAAAATTCTAAAGTTGGTGAAATTGTTCCTTCTTCCTTCTAACTTTTCCCTGCCTGTGTTTTTCTTCCATAACTCCAACCACTGTGCCCAGTATCCAATGCTTTCATGTTATTTCATTGCTGCTCTCTTATTATGGACTGAATGTTTGTGTTGTACCAAAATTCATGTTGAAACCCTAACCCCCACAGTGTGATGGCATTAGGTAATGGGGCCTTTTAGAGGTGATTAGGTATGAGGGAGGAACCCCTATGTATGAGATTAGTGCCCTTATAAAAGAGACCCCAGACAGTTATCTATGAACAAGGAAGGTGAACTTCACCAGACTCTAAATCCGATGGTACCTTGATCTTGAACTTCTCAGCCCCAGAGCTAAGAAAAAATAAATGTCTTGTTTAAGCTACCCAGTCTATAGTATTTTTGTTTATAGCAGCCCAAACATAACCTCTAGATCACACAAGGTAATCTAGCAAAGATTTTGCTCTGTGTTGTAAACTATTTGCTCTACCCTACTTATTCTCAAAGAACTTGCCTCTCAATGTAGCTACTGTGAGTAGGCAGGGGACACCTTGACCACATTGCTCCAGCTAGTTTTGGTTGGAGACTCTTTCACAGCAAGTGTGCTAGCTCTTCTTAAACATCTTAAAGGAAATTTTAATGAAACAACCCATAAAAAACACATCCCAGGTCAAGCAAATAACAATGACACAAGTAAATTTCTTTACCTCTGAAGAAAGTTCTGTGTCATTCAGGTGCAGTTCCAGCAAATCATAAATTATTCTCATTCATTCATTCAGCAAATACTTATCAAGCAAATATTATATGTTGCTTTTGATGTGGTGAAGCAACAAACTAGACAGACCCACTCCTTGAATTTGTCAAGTTTAAATTCTAGAATAACAAATTCTGACAGCTCACTACTCCTTTTGTCAGTACAGAAATGTTTGTATCCAACATTATAAACTTAGAACCTGGGGAAGCCAGCAATCTAAAGAAATATCTATGCAGATTTGGGAGATCCTGAGGGCAGAGGGGCTTTCTCCTTTTTTTTTTTTTTTTTGGACTACGAAAGAAAAATACATCATAGGACCTTCTCACACAAATATAAGCAGTAAATTCAGTGGTACATCTTACTGAAAAGATGGAGGGCCTGAGTTTCTCAAGTTCTCTTTGGAATATACACAGCTCAGAAGATGTCTCAGAGTGTATTAAGGGTGTTAGTGGATAATCTGACTGGGTATCTTGACTAAGGAGTTTGCCAGAAAGAGGCAAAGTGAACTGAAGCTGAGGGCTGTGGCAGACAGCCTCAGTCAGACACACACGGAGATCACAGATGGATCCCCCTGGTCCATAGCCCAAAGGGATCAAGCCCAGGACCTGGTCAGTCTGCCCTACTGACAGGGACAAGAATCAGGCTCTGAGATATGCACCCTGGAGACTATACCAGCAAACCTTTTTTAGAATGGTGACAGGAAGAGCAGTGGGGCTTCAGTTGTCACCAGTCTGGTTTTTCAGCACAGACCAGTCACACTTAAGTAGACACCAGTGAAGATGAGAACCTGCCTGGATTGAAGGGCTTCCAGAGACCTACCCTGCTCCTTCCCATCACATATGGTACCATACACATATCCTATATACCCAGATACCATCCTAGAGAGAAACAGTAAGAACATGGAGGTAGGGGGAGACTGGGAAAACTCTAAAAGCAATACAGTTCATTCGAAAAAGAATGATCCAACTAAAGATACTGTCTAAATTATAGGATAAACAGCATATATTATATTTAGTTTTGTATTGCTCATATGCACTAGCATAGTGTGTGTGTGTGTGTGTGTGTGTGTGGGAGTTGTGAGGAAGATCAGATAATTTAATAGAAAAATTAAGAAGCTGTATAACATAACTCAGTGTAGTGAAAAGAAATTTGCAAGCCTGTATGTTATCTTCAACTCAAAAGAAAAGAAATATATTTGTGAAATATGGATCATTGCTTTTTATCAAAATTATGTGTCGGGTTTTATTTCAAGTACATTTTTTAAAGTACCATTATTGGTTCATTAAAATAAAATTAAAGTCTAAATCATATTAGCAGCTACATCACATAGTAATTAAAACTTCCAGTCAAAACCATTTCAATGTATGCCTGTTTAGACACTGTTATTATTATTACATAGAGTCTTTAATGCATATAGAGATTGCTTATGATTCCAGATTATAGGTGATATTTATGTGAGGATAGAACTCTAAAATATTATTTGAAATTTTCCTTTTTGGTGTCCACTGGCCCTACATGCAGCTCAGCTAGCTGAGCTAAGTCTAATGGCCAGTCTCAGGTAATGGATGCCAAAGCAGAATCTGAGGCCAAGGAGAACAGTTCTTGGTGTTTTTATTTTCCAAATATAAGCTTTGAAGTTAAGGTTTTAAATTTGCAAGAGCCGTATTAGGTAAGGCCCAAATGTCTAAGCCCTAAAATCTCTAGTGATGAAGATGATATCACAAGAATAGAGTGGGAAGAAGAGTAGCAGTGCCAGTCTCCCCCTTCCCTCAAGCCCACAGGAAATAAAAATCCCAAGAACCAAGGGAAGAAACTGAGGGAGCACCGTAACAGGGGACAGAGCTATGTCGGCTTCTGCTGGAGAGAGAAGAGGAACGACCCTGTGGATGTGACTGAGTCTGCAGTGAGTGACTGTCTGTGCTCCACCCAGGTCACAACCACTCATTGCAGGCTGCCAGGGAGCCATGTGGGAGACAAGCCAGTGTCCCAGACCATCCCAGGAACATCTATACCACATCAACAGTGCTGAGGAAGCATAGTAGCAGTTCTTTTCAATATTGTTCAAAGAAGACTTCCCTTTTGCAGCAGTCAGAACATCTCTCATTGTTCACACGGTAGCACTGACATCTTCCTGGGCCCTGAAACTTTGCTCAACCCTTTCTGAACTACCCTTCCAGAACAAACGAACTACCCTTACAGACTATACAATGTCTTATGATCCACTTAAGTTCCAAAGTAGGGAATGGAGGCCTGGACACCTGTACTTATGTGGATGTGCTGGTTTAAATCACTTCAACCTTCCCTGAGCCTGGATCCGTGTGTCTTTACAAAATGAACTGCCTTTGAAAATAGAGCTGACAATGGTATTTAGTGAGCAACAAACTTCATGCCTCTCATATACATAGGAAAGAAGAAAGTGTTAAAGAGAGTTTTCTCTTTAGGGAGAAGTAGTTACCCATCAAAACTTTAAGTCGATAGAGATAATGACACCAGGAAAATTAGAGCTTGTAACCCTCTTTTATAGCTACTGCTGAGTGCTCTCTCAGTTTGTAAGAATATGATCCATCTAGGTAGTTGTCTCCTTTGTAGTGCTCTCCCTTGCTTTAGGGTTTTCCGTATGCATTATAACTGACATGGTGAGAGCCCCTCTCATATCCCTCAGCCCACCTCTGGAGTCAGATTCTGTTCTGGCAGACAGATTTTATTCATACCTATAGCTTTCTGCTCCTTCTCCTGGGGCCAATCTTTGGCCCTGGGACTGTGTTTAGCACGGAGCTATGCCACCACGAGTGCCTCTCAACCAATGAGCAGCAGTGGGTATATAGCTTCATGCTTTCCTCCCTTGGTTGCAATAATTCTACAGAATCTCTTAAAGGGTCCAGAGCAGGACTGAGCTCCAGTTCCCCACAGCAGTAATCCACTCATTAGTAAAACTTTAATGGCTGTCCTCCTTTTGGTTTCTCACTTGTTCTCTCCTTCACTGTCCGAATATTTGGTTTAGTATCTGCTTTTGAGGGACCCAAACTAAGAAATGCACATTGTGGAGTCAGTGTACTTATGTATCACAGCCCCTGATAACTTCAATTGTAAGAAATGTGATGTGTTGATATAAATTATCCTTAAAACAAAAAATCATTTTTATAGCTCCATCTTTATAGATTTGATTTATTATGAGAAAAAGTCTTTCTTTTAACTTTGTAAGGAAATTGCAATGAATGTCAACTAAAGGAATTCTTAAAAAAAATGAAATCTCAAAGACAGGTTAAGTGCAAACTGTTTGCCTGAGTATTCCATTCTTTCATGTTTATACTCATTTTAGGTTCAGGTTTATCTCTAAGCTGGGTGCCTATCATTTTCTATAAATAGCCATTAAAATTGTCTTCTGAATCCCTTTACAGCACTCCAAAGATATGAAGTTCTCATCAGAATAAAGCACAAGGGAATGTGAGTTTGATTTTGTTGAGTTGAGAGATCTGTCCTTGGGAAATGTTTGTTATGTTTAATTATGTACCCCTGTGTCTTCATGAAGCACTCTGTTAAAGCAATATTGATCTACTTCCCTTTCTGTCTGGGCATTCTATTTCACAGATCACTGTGGACATGTCAGGCATTCCGAGAAATTTAAGTATAGAGAAAAATATATAGGATAAAAAGAAAAAAAAAAAAAAGAGCACTAGTTCCTGTTCTTACATTTTTACATTAGTTTGTTGATAAAATACGAAGAAGCAAGGGTAATTGTTTTTACCTCACACTTTCTAGAGGTCTTAGAGGCTGTGAGTGAAATGAAAAAAATAATAAAATGAAAGCAGTGAGTGCATTTTTGGATCAATTTACATAGCTCTACACCTGGGGCCAGCTTGCCCTGGTTATGATGGACAGGTGTCTGTTGGTGCCTTCTTGAATTCATCTTTGCTTATGGATCTGAGAAGGCACTTGTCATTCCAGCCACATCTCATGTCATATATAGACTATAACAGAGAATAAAAGAACAAATACTGAAAGAGGAAGGCAGCTGGCATAATTCAAGGTGAATCTCACACCTGGGGATAGTCTGTCTTTATAAGAAGGCAGTGTAAACAATAGGTATAATTTGTGTCAGGACACATTCCTGAGAGCTTTCAAATTGTCTGACGGTAAAAATGGGAATGCTGCTAATAAAAATGATTAAGGGGAAAAAAACCGAGGGCAACTGGCTAGCTAAGACGTTTAGTAATGGAATATGACACTGTTTGCTTCTAGGTCAGTAGCTCCAATTCAGTCAAAATCAGAAGCAGCTGAAAGCTGTGATCATGTAACGTGTGCTTGATGGCCTATGTGAAATAGTGTGATGGTCTTAGTTCAGGGAAGATGTGTCCCCTGCACCCATAAATATATTGAGTATCAGTTATAGCCTTTCAACAGTTTTAATTGTTTTGCAGTTACTCTAAAGAGACCAAATATTGCTTAGGACTGACTAGATTCTATTCTGATCTTTCTTACTGGTATCTCAATGTTGCCAAAAGGGGCCCCTCAAAATGTGAGTACAGTCAGCCCTCCTTATCTGCAGATGCAGAACCCACAGATATAGAGAGCCATCTGTACTACGCCAGTTTATATACGGGATTTGGGCATCCATGGAGTTTGGTTTCCACAGGATGCGGGGGTGGGGGGTGGAAGTTCTGGAACTAATCCTCTGAAGACACCAAGAGATGATCAGAACAATTTTTTCCCCCAGAGACTTTGGGGACTGATTGGTGACTTTAGTTTTTTCCCATATGGCAACTACTAGCTTCTTAGAATTTTTATTTTAAAGAAAACAAAACAAAATAAAACAAAAGGCATTGTGTTATTTTGAGGTGGAATTTGAAGGAATTTGCATTGATTTAAGGGTGGTATTTTCTTTTCCTTTTTTTTAAAGCTTCTTTAAAAAGCATAGCTTGGGTTTCTGGATAATTTTAGAAATGTGATAAAAAATAACTTTCTAAAAAAGGCATCTTGTTCCCACTATGCTTAGCTCAACATTTAATTTCTCCAGAGAAGTATCAATTTTGAAAGGTACAGACTTGTAGCCACAAAAATGGGCAGTAATACTACAAGAAGTCAGGTACCTTCTATGTAATACATACATAAAATAGCAATGTAGTGTTTACCAAACCCTAGAGCAGAAGCCATTTTCAAAAAGTAAATAGTTATTTACTCCAGTCCAAGGGGAGGGGATTAAACTTGAACAATAGTAAACAACTATGAAGGTAATTATTTTTCAGTTATGAATGAAAGTCTTCCAGATAGTTATCAATCCTAAATATACTCTCTATATGTTATACTCCAGATGAGATTTGCATTTTGAAGGTTTTGGAAGCTTATGTCATTGTGAAGTATTAAATAGGAATAATAATAGATAAAATGAAGTCTGTGTCACTGAGGAAATGTTGAATGGTCTTTGGTGTCTGTGGAGCTTGTACTCTTGGCTCCATCATTTACTACTAGTGTGCTCTTAAGCAAGAGTATTTCCTCTAGCCTCAATCTTCAATCCTTAATTTGTAATGCAAAACCTACAAAACTGGCCATAACAGTATAAAAATTATTTGGTTCCTGTGGTTATATAGAGATTATAGACATATTAATATTAGTTTGCTTCCATTTAAAGTTTGAATTTAAATAAATAGCATTTCATATATATTAAATTAGATAAAAATATAAAATATTACATATATATATATATATATATATATATAGCAAATTCTCTCCAGTATGAAAAACCTGAACTCAAGATACTTATCTCCTTCGACCATTCTAGATAGTATATAGAAATTTACAGTTTGGCATGAATAAGATAAACACTGCCTAAGCAAAAAATAAACAAACAAAACAAAAAATAAAGTAACAAAGAAAAGAGCCGGATAGGATGGGACCCTGCCTGCTACCATGATTATTAACAGTTGATTCATATTCAATGGATAAATGTACATTATTTATAATTTTTTCTATGTATTATGGGGTGTGTGTGTGTGTGTGTGTGTGTGTGTGTGTGTGTGTAAGATAAGTATAAATAAACTGATTCTACTTCATGAGTTCAATCTTCTCATCTAATATGTTGGTAGCTGAAGGGCCCAATTAAATATTCTCCCCTTCCAGGGTACTGCAAACAAAGGGAGAGAAACAAGGTGCCAAATGAGAATTTCAATATTGGTATTATTCTTGATGGGCCAATCACTGCCAGTAGTGCTATACTGTAGAAGGCGGTTGCAACCTAAAGCCAAAATGGGACACTTTTCCTTCCTCCTCCTCAAATCTCCGTTTGGTACAGCTGGGACTACAAAGTAGTTTAAAAGTACATGCATTTGGACTTCCCTGGTGGTGCAGTGGTTAAGAATCCACCTGCCAAAGCAGAGGACATGGGTTTGAGCCCTGGTCTGGGAAGATCCCACGTGACGCAGAGCAACTAAGCCCATGTGCCACAATTACTGAGCCTGCGCTCTAGAGTTCGCAAGCCACAACTACTGAAGCTCGTATGCCATAACTACTGAAGCCTGCAAGCCTAGAGCCCATGCTCCGCAAGAAGAGAAGCCACTGCAATGAGAAGCCCGCGCACTGCAACGAAGAGTAGCCCCCACTTGCCACAACTAGAGAAAGCCCGCGTGCAGCAATGAAGACCCAATGCAGCCAAATTAATTAATTAATTAATTAAAAATAAATAAAGTACATGCATCAACAAGCTTTGTGGAGGATCAGTGCACTTTACAAAACAAGTCACCTGATAAGAAGCCATTGAGCTCAAGAGAGAAAGATGGAGTTCCTGACCTAGGTACAGTTTCTGCTTTCATTATCTACTAGGTATGGGCTGTGTGGAAATCACTTAACATCTCTGTGCCTCAATTTCCTTCTCTATAAAATGGAGATGACTAAAGACATATTTTACAGGGCTGTTTGGAAAATTAAATGAGTTAATGTATATAAAAACTTTAGAACAGGTGTCATTTTTCTTACCTACAGGTGAGAAGTGGGATGGGGATGGGTGCCTGTTTTGAGGCCTTAGACACTAGTATAGTACTTGGACTAACACATATCAATAATCTTAGCTACAATGTTGAAGAGTAAGGAGTGGAGAGAGAAGCTACACATGTTCACTTCCTTATTGCTCTTTCCTGGAGTAAAGCAGAGCCCATGCCCTCTATTGAAAGAGGAGGAATGAGAGACAATGCTGCCCTCTAAATTCAAATAATCATTTCATCAGCTTTTTGAAGTCCCAAGGTAAAAGCATCTCTTCAGGCACTGTGAAATACAGCACCTGAAATGTGCTTTTGTCACACTCATCTCTCTGCCCTTGGAAGAACAGGGAAGTGTACACTTCAGAGAATGGAGTCTAAAAAGGAACCGCTCCTATCTGGCTGTTCCCTCCTTTGTGAAAAATTCAAAAAAGTACCTCCATAAGACCTTCCAGATTAAGAATTTAATTTACTTCCCAGAATAATGAAGGTTGTTGTTTTTGTTTTTCAAAATAATAAAATCCATGGACTTAGTAAGGGATCCTGATGAAGTACTATATAACTATGCAGTATTATTTTAAAATGTGTACTTTTAGAAATCACAGAAGATTAAATGGGCTGAATTTGCAAATATTTGAATCATTTCTCTAAGGCTTATGGGGAAAATTAAATTCAAACAGGTTTCCTATAGGCAAAGGCTGAATCCTTCTGGTAGTGAAAGTTAAGAGCAGTGACTGAGTTTTCAAATTCTTTTAAATGTATTGTCTTATTTGATCATTCCAACAGCTTTGGGAATTAGGACACTGTTCCTAGTCACACAGCTAGAAAGTGGAAAAGGCAGGAATCAAACCACAGGGCTCCACATATCTTGCTGCTTCACCGTGCTGCCACTAAGCAGTTACGATTTTACTTTCCATTTTATTGGGCATTGGGTTAGATGTTTTACCCTGTAAATATCTCTCAGAAATTACAGTGCAAACTAAGAGAGGATCATTCAATTCAACACATACGTATGGTATATCTATTATGCTATTTGACAATAAACTCTCTTTTTATAGTTCTCAGGTACACAAAATGAGATCAGCTTACACTACATATTTGCCCCTGTGAAGAACTGTTTGTTTAGCATTTCATCTACTGCTGTTCCTATAGCAGGGATCTAAGGCTAAATGTCTTCTAAATGGAAAACTGAACGTACAAGGCTCTTTACTAAAACAGACAAACTAGTGAGCCAAGTAATAGATCTCCTTAACACAGTTGCAGGTTATTCCCACAATATCTAAGCCCCTCTGAGTTTAGAAAGATATGTGACCATTTTTAAGTTACTCCTATTTTGTACACAGATTTGAGAGATTGAATAGTAAGTAGGTTCAAATCTTGAAAGCCTTTTGCACAGATCATATACTGACTGGCATGATGTTGAAAGATGCCCTAGTGGAAAATTCATGGCTTACTGCATTCCCCTAAACTCCCCAAAGTTAGAAACATGAATTAGCTTATCTTCTTGAGAACTATTTGTGAATAAGTGTTCAACATTCATTGGTAAAGTAGAAAAATCTTGATAAATATTTTAATTTTAGGATCTTAAGTATTTTACAATTGATCAAATACTTACAATTACAAAAATGTTTATCATAAAAATAGATATTACAGAAGTAGGTATTTCCATATGTCTTCCTTTCCAAGATATTTACTGCTCATTAATCTTGCATCATTATCTCTTACACCTTTGTTAGAAGGTTAGTAGCCTTCTAACAAATCAACCTCTTCCACTTTTGTCCCTCTCCAGTCTATTTTTGCTTTCTACTGCCATCTTTAAATATATATATATGCTCTTTTCTTTTCTTTTTTGTATAAATACTTCAGTGATTGAGCAACACAGTAAGAATAAAACCCCAACTCCTTACTATGGTTATAAGGCTTTCCATGATCTGGTTCTAGCCTGGAATGACCATCTTATTACACACCTCTCTCCTTTTTTTTCACATTAAGCGATAGACATAGTTTTTAGCTTGGCAAACCTACCAAAGCTTCTCCCACCTCGGGGCCTTTGTACAGGTTTTTCCCTCAGCCATTTTAACATAGCTGGTTCATTAACACTCTTTAGATTTCATCTCTATTGGGTAGTCTTTCCTGAGCTAGAGTAGATGGACATCCCCACGACCACCAGCCCTAATTACAGAAAGAACAAAGTAATGTTCTTTTCAACTTTGTTTTGTGCCTTAGCTTCTATAATAATTTATCCTGGTCACACTCCTCACACCCTACTTTTCTTTTTTTTTTTTTTTTTGGCTGCAATGTTCAGCTTGTGGGATCTTAGTTCCCCGACCAGGGATTGAACCCATGCCCGCTGCAGTGAAAGCAGGGAGTCAACCACTGGACCACCAAGAAAGTCCCCCAACACCCTAATTTAAAAAAATATTTTAACAGATTCTAATGAAATATTTGAACTCACTTATTAGCGAAAATATACAGAAAAAATACATTCAAAGATTTGAAAAACTTTTAAACTTTTAAAGTATAAAATACATATACACAAATTAAAAGCATACAAATTGATGAACTTTCACAAATTGAACACACCCTTATAACCAGTACCCAGAACAAGAAATAGATCATCACAACTAGCCCCAGAAGTCCCACCTAGTCCCTTCCCAATGTTCACTAACACCCAAGAGTGCACAATAGCCCCATATAACACTATAGATTAACTTTGCCTGATTTTGAAGTTTTTATAAATAGAAATATGTATTCTTTTTTGTCTGTCTTCTTTTCCTCAACTTTATGTTTGTAAGATTCATCCATGTCTTTGCTTGGGGTTATAGTTTGTTCATTTTTATTCTGTATTGTATTCCACTGTGTGACCTTTATTTTATTATTTATGGAGTGTGGTTTTCAGCTTTTTCTACTACAGATAGCATTTCTATGAATATTTTCCTACATATCTTCCTGTGTGTGGGGAAAATATATATATACATATATACTATTGGGTTATAGGGTATGCATATGCTTAGTTTTGTTGATACTGCCAAACATTTTCCCAAAGTGATTGTATCAACTTATCTTTCCATTAGCAGTGTGTAAGTGTTCTCATTGCTATACATACTTGTGTAAACTTCTTTTCTTTTCTTCATTATAGCCTTTCCAGTGGCTGTCTAGTTGTATAACACTGTTACTTTGGTTTGTTAGTTTTCTTAGTTACTAATGAAATTAAACACCCTTTCAGATGTACTTTTTTGTTTCAAACTCTTATCTATTCTTTTTGAATGGTTTTCCTGTCTTTTCCTAAATTTTTAAAAATTTCTTTATATATTCTAAACAAAAGTTACCTGAATCTGTATATTGCTTTGGGTAGTATGGACTTTTTAACAATATTGAGTCTTCCAGTCCATAAGCATGGAAAATCTTTCCATTTATTCGTCTCTTCTTCAATTTATTTCATCAATGTCTTATAGTTTTAAGTGTACAGGTCTTTTAACTTCCTTGCTTAAATTTATTCCTAGGTACTTATTTTTTTTGATGTAATTGTAAATGGAAATGACAAGAAATAACAATTGTTGGCAATTGTGGATAAAAGGGACACTTCTGTACTGCTGGTGGGAATGTAAATTGATGCAGCCACTGTGGAAAACAATATAGAGGCTCTTCAAAAAATTAAAAATAGAACTACCTATACACTACCAAACGTGAAATAGATAGCTAGTGGGAAGCAGCCGCATAGCACAGGGAGATCAGCTTAGTGCTTTGTGACCACCTAGAGGGGTGGGATAGGGAGGATGGGAGGGAGGGAGACGCAAGAGGGAAGAGATATGGGAACATATGTATATGTATAACTGATTCACTTTGTTATAAAGCAGAAACTAACACACCATTGTAAAGCAATTATACTCCAATAAAGATGTTAAAAAAATAAAAAAATAAATAAACCATGTTCATGGTAAAGGAATATGAATAAACTTAGTGTTGAAAAGGAAAAAAAAACAAAAATAGAACTACCATATGATCCAGCAAATCCACTTCTGGGTACTTATCCAAAGAAAAAGAAAACACTAATTCAGAAAGAAATAGGTACCCCCATGTTCACTATAGCATTATTTACAATTAGTTAAGATATGGAAACAACTTAAGTGTCCATTGATGGATGAATAAAGAAGGTGTGATATATATATATATATATATATATATATATATATCTCCAATGATGGACATTTAGGTTGTTTATATATATTTTAATATGTTTATACACACACATACACACGCACACACACAATGGAATACTATTCAGCGCTAAAGAAAATGAAACCTTGCCATTTGTGACAACATGGATGGACCTTGAGGGCATTATGCTAAGTGAAATAAGTGAGACAGAGAAAGACAAGTACTGTGTGATCTCACTTATACATGGAATCTAAAAGGAAAAAACAAAAAGACAAAACAAAGCTCACAGAAATAGAAAACACATTGGTGGTTACCATAGGCAGGGGTGTGCAGTGCACAGAATGGGTGAAGGGGGTCAAAAGGTAAAAACTTGCAGTTATAAAATAAACAAGTCATGGGGGTATAATGTACAGCAGAGTGACTATAGTTATTAATACAGAACTGTATATTTGAAAGTAAATCTTAAAAATGCAATACTAGGAAAAAAATAAATTTCTGTAACTATGTATGGTGACAGATGTTTACTAGAATTACTGTGGTGATCATTTCACAATGTATACGAATATTGAATAATTATGTTGTATAATTGAAGCTAAAATAATGTTATATGTTAATTATACCTCAATAAAAAAATTCTTAAAAAAAAAGTTACTTGCAGGACTTGTAGGATATTATATTGCATTTTCTCCCTCTCTGTGGCTTCCATTTTTCAGAGCCTTATTCAAGAGATGTCTTTTGAACAGAAGTTCTAATCTTATCATTGTCCTATTTACCATCTTTCCTATGTTTAGCACTGTTTATTATATGTGATCTTTGAATACTCTATATTCATGAGGATGCTTTTCTATGCACTCTTTGGAAAGTAGTATTGATTTCCCTTTTACATTTAGATCTGCAATCCATCTGGAATTTACTTTTGCATAGTGTGAGGTACAGGCCAGGATTTATTTTATCCATATAGGTATCTAACTGACCCAGCACCATTTACTGAAAACTTAACTCCTGGCCCACTATGCTGACCACATTGTTTGCTACCTTGTCAGAAATCAAGTGACAATCCATCTATGGATTCAATTCTGAACTCTCTTTTCATTTCTATTTTTCTGTTTGTCTTTGTGCCAATAATATTCTGTCTTAATTACTGTAAGTTTACAATACAACTTGATATCTGATAGTTTAAGTTTTTCAGCTTTATTTACCAGCTTTGTTCTTAGCCCTTTTCAGTTCCATATAAACTCCATATAAATTTTACTATCAGTTTGTCAATTTCCAAAAGGGAAAAAAAAAAAAAGAGGGGGATGAGCTACTGGGGCTTTAATGAATCATGTTAAATCTATTAGATCAGTCGGTGATATTGACATCTATATAATATTGAGTCTTCTATATTGCACAGACATTTTTACTCATAGTTTGACTGTTTTTCTTCCAGTTATACTGAGATATAACTGACATACAGCACTGTATAAGCTTAAGGTGTACAGCATAATTATTTGACTTACATACATCATGAAATGACTATCACCGTAAGTTTAGTGAAATCCATCATCTCATATACATACAAAATTTAAAAAACAGAAAAAAATTTTTCCTTGTGTTGAGAACTCTTAGGATTAACCCTCTTAACAACTTTCATATATAACATTCAGCAGTTGTTTATCATGTTGTATATATTTATCATGTTGTATATATTACATCCCTAGTATTTGTTTATCTTATAACTGGAAGTTTGTCCTTTTAACTGTTTTCATCCAATTCCTCCTCCTCCCACCCCACACCTCTTGCAACCCCAGATCTGATCTCTTTTTCTGAGTGTTTTTTTGTGTGTGTGTGTGTGTGTGAAATATACTTGACCTACAACACTATGTTAATTCCTGGTATGCAACGTAATGATTTGATATCTATACATTTCAAAATGATCACCACAATACGTCTAGTTATTATCTGTCACCATAAAAAGATATTACAAAATCATCACCTATATTTTTCACACTGTGCATTTTATCCTCATGACTCAATTCTTTTGCAACTGGAAGCGTGTACCTTTTAATCTCCCTCACCTACTTCTTTCCTGCCCCCACTGCCTCCCCTCTGGCAGCCACCTGTTTGTTCTCTCTCTATATAAATCTGTTTCTCTTTTGTTACGTTTGTTCGTTTGTTTTGTTTTCTAGATACCATATATAAGTGAAATCATTTGCCTTTCTCTGACATTTCATTTAGCATAATACCTGTAGGTCCATTCATGTTGTCAGAAATGGCAAGATTCCATTCTTTTTTATGGCTGAGCAATACTCCATTGTATCTATAAACCACATCTTTATCCATTCCTCTATCAGTGGACGTTTAGGTTGTTTCCACATCCTTGCATTGTAAATAATGCTGTAATGAACATAGTGGTGCATATATCTTTTCTAATTAGTGCTTTGTTTTCTTCAGAAAAAATACCCAGAAGCAGAACTGCTGGATGTGCTGGATCATATGGTGGTTCTATTTTTAATTTTTCTGAGAAACTTCCATACTGTTTTCCACAGTGCCTACACCAATTTACATGCCTACTAACAGTGAATGTAGATCCCCTTTTCTCCACATCCTCACCAACACCTGTTGTGTGTTGTCTTTTTGATAATAGCCATTCTGACAGGTGTGAGGTGATATCTTACTGGGTTTTGATTTGCAGTGCCCTGATGATTAGTCATGTTGAGCATCTTTGCATGTGCCTGTTGGCCATCTGTAAGTCTTTTTTGGAAAAACGTCTATTCCCATCCTCTGCCCATTTTTTAATCAGGTTTTTTTTTTTTTTGATGTTGAGTTGTATGAGATCTTTGTAAACTTTGGCTATTAATCCCTTACTGGATATATTATTTGCAAATATATTCTCCCATTAAGTAGGTGGCCTTTTCATTTTGTTGATAGTTTCCTCCACCATTCAGAGTTTTTAGTTTGATGTAGTCCCACTTGTTTATTTTTGCTTTTGTTGCTTTTGGTGTCAGTTTCAAAAAAGAATCATCACCAAGACCTACGTCAAGGAGTTTACCACCTATGCTTTCTTCTAAGAGTTTTATGGTTTCAGGTCTTATGTTCAAGTGTCTAACCCATTATGAGTTAATTTTTGTGTAAGTTGTAAGACAGTGTTCCAGTTGCATTTCTTTGTGTGTGCATTCCAATTTTCTCAACACCATTTATTAAAGAGACCATCTTTTCCCCATTGTATATTCTTGCCTCCTTTGTCACAAATTAATCCACCATATATATATGTGGGTTTATTTCTGAGCCCTCTATTCTGTTCTATTGATCTATACATCTGTTTTTATGCCAGTATCATCCTGTTTTAATTACTACATCATTGTAGTATAGTTTAAAATCAGGGAGCATGATGCTTCTCGCTTTGTTCCTCTTTCATAAGATATCTTTGGAAATTAATGGTCTTTAGTGGTTCTACACTAATTTTGGGATTGTTTGTTGTATTTCTATGAAAAATGCCACTATAACTGGATAAAGGTTACACTGAATCTGTATTTTGCTTCGGGTAGTAAGAACATTTTAACAATATTAATGCTTCCAATCCATAAGCTTGAAATTTCTTTCCATTTATCTGTCTTCAAGATTTTTCATTAATGTCTTGTAGTTTTCAATATCCATGTCTTTCATCTTCTTCATTAAATTTATTCCTAGGTATTTTATTCTTTTTGATGTGTTTATAAATGGGATTGTGTTCTTAAACTCTCTTTCTTATAGTTCATTATTAGTGTATAGAAATGCAAGTGATTTTTGCATAATGATTCTGTACCCTACAACCTTACTTGATTCATTTATTAGTTCTAATGGTTTTTACTGAGTCTCTAGGGTATTATGCCTATAATATCATGTCATCTTCAAATAGTGACAGTTTTACTTCTTCCCTTGCAATTTGGATGAACTTTATTTCTTTTTCTTGCCTAATTGCGCTGGTTAGGACTTCTAATACTATATTGAATAAAAGGGCAAGGGTAAGCAACCTTGTCTTGTTCTTGATCTTAGAGCAAAAGCTTTCAGTTTTTCACTGTTGAGTACAATTTTAGCTGTGAGCTTGTCATATATGGCCTTTATTATGTGGAGGTGCATTCCCTCTATACCTGCTTTGTTGAGAGATTTTATCATAAATTGATGTTTAATTTTGTCCAATACCTTTTCCTGCATCTATTAAGGTGATTATGTGATTTTTTTTTCCTTTGTTTTGTTGCTGTGGTGTTTCGCCTTGACTGACTTGTGGATGATAAAACATCCTTACATCTCTGGAATAAATCCTGCTTGATCATGGTGTATTTTTTTAATGTATTATTGACTTTGTTTTCTGTTGAGGATTTTTGCATCTATGTTCATCAGGGATATTGGCCTGAAATGTTCTCTTCTTGTGGCATCCTTATCTGGTTTTAGTATCAGAGTACTGCTGGCCTTGTAAAATGAGTTTGGAAGATTTCCCTTCTCTTCTATGTTCTGTGAGAAATTGAGAAGGATTAGCATTAATTCTTTTTTAAATTTTTGGTAGAATTCACCAGTGAAACTACCTGTTCCCAGACTTTTGCTTGTTGGGAGGTTTTTGATTACTGATTTAATATCCTTAATAGTAATTGTTCAGTAAAAGTTCAGATTTTTCTATTTCATCCTGATTTCATCTTAGTAGGTTATATTTTTCTAAGAATTTATCTATTTCTTCTAGGTTGTCCAACTTGTTGGCATATAATTGTTCATAGTAGGTTGTTACAATCCTTTGTATTCCTATGGTATCAGTCGTCATTGCTCCATCATTTCTGATTTTATTTATTTGAGCCTTCTCTTTTCTTTTGGTGAGTCTAGCTAAATCTTCATCAATTGTATTTTTTGAAAGTGATAAAGTTGATAGGAGCATTGTTTATTATAATATTTGGTCTCAGTCCTGGGTTCTGGAAACAGGAGCTTCTAAAACAATTATAATCTCCAGAATGGGTGAGGAGAGTCATTTTGTATGCTAATGAAATGACTGGTGCTTAGAGGACCATAGATAACTTCATGATGGGGACTGGTCTCCAGAAAGACCAGAATATGATTAGAGGATTGGAATTTTCAAAGCCAACCATTCACTTCCTCTAGGTAGGGGAAAGGGGCTGGACACTGACTTTATCAGCAATGTCCAATGATTTAATCAATCATGTGTACATAATAAAACCTCAATAAAACCCCCTAAACTATTTGTTTGGAGAGCTTCCAGACTGATAAACACATCCACATGCTAGGAGGGTGGTGCACCTCAAACTCCACAGGGTCAGAGCTCCCCCGCTTCAGACTCTTCTGGACCTCACCCTATGTGGCTCTTCATTTGTATCCTTTATAATATCTGTTATAATAAACCAGTAAATATAAGTAAAGTGTTTCCCTCAGTTCTGTAGATCATTATGGAAAATTATCGAACTTGAGGAGGGGCCTGTGGGAACCCTCCAATTAATAGCTGGTTAACTAGATGTATAGATACCAACCTGGAACTTGTAACTGGATTCAAGTAGGGAGGCAGGCTTGTGGGACTAAGCTCTTTACGTGTGGGATCTGTGCTATCTCCAGGTAGTTAGTTAGAATTGAATTGAATTGTAGGACACCTAGCTGGTATCCAGAGAGTCAGAGAACTGATGGTTACTGTGGAAAAAAGACACATTTGTTCTCAGAAGTGCTGGGAGTAGAAACAGTTCATAGACCCTGAGATTGTATAGCTAAATTCAATAATGAGTAAAAAAATCTCCAAAGACAGGTGGCTTTGTTAAATTCAGATGGTTAATCTCCAGCCTATTAATCTCCTACATGCTGAGGCAACCATGGAAATAAAAATGTGTTACAGAGTTGTATTTGATATTAAATGTGAGAATTGTTATTAAGGCCATGTTGAGAGAATGTTTCTTAATACATTATATTTTAAGTTCAGAAAGGCCTCATATATCCTTGCACAGGCTTACTGAGCATTGCCATTTCAGCAGAACCAGTACTCCCCTCCTATAATCTACCCTCACAGATAATATTAGAGGAGAGCTAAGAGGAAGAATGAGTATGGACAACGCAGTTTCATGAAGGGAAAGAAGGGACAACTCACAGGAACTGCTCACAAACTTGATATTTAATAACGTAATAGTGCAAGTCAGTATTATCCACCTACTCCACTTAAATTTCTAATCCCAAGAAAAATGTAGGTTAGAATATAAATGTACCTATCAGCTCCAGGTCTAGAGGGCCTCCACTGTTTGAGTTCAAGAGCCTGAGCATCAAAGAAATGTCTTCTGAGGGCTTTAGCTATAAGTCAACCTTAGGTTAGCGGAAAATGTGGCTAAATCTTTTAAAGGACCATTAGTATCTAGAGGAGCGGTTTGGGAGGAAGCCCTCCATCAGTGGGGCCTATTGTAATCACCATCATCATGCACCATTTCCAACAGCCATATGGTAGGCATGGTGATATGTCACCCAGTTCTTTCTTCAAGGAAGAACTTATTGCCATAGCTGCTGGGCATTGCTGTTTGTAAACAGCCTTCAGCTGTCAGCCCCTTGACGGATTGTTGCAAGTACGAATGCCAAAGATCTCCAAAGATCAGGGCTGCATTCCAATGACTCTTCAAGGCAGGGTGGTAAAGGCACAATTCAGGGCAATTCTAATTCTGGCCCATTTTAGGTCCAGAGATTTCTATAGCGTATGCAATAGCTGTTCCTAAGCCTAAATTGTAGCTCAACTTCCTTTTCTGCCAAGTTATGTTTTCTTTTCAAGAGCATTTCTGGATAAACATCCTGTAAGCTAAACTCGTCTAATTCTACTTTCCAGAAACCCAACCCAATCCTTCAGGTTGGAGACAAGATGGTGATAGAAGAACTTGAGCTCACCTCCTCTGTAGAAAACACCAAAATCACAACTAACTGCTGAACAACCATCAACAAAAAAGACTGGAACCTGCCAAAAAAGATATTCTACATCCAAAGACAAAGAAGAAGACACAATGAGATGGTAGGGGGGACACATTCACAATATAATCAAATCTTATATCTGCCGGGTGGGTGACCCACAAACTGAAAAATAATTGTATCGCAGAGGTTCTCTCACAGGAGTGAGAGTTCTGAGGCCCATATCAGGCTCCACAGTCTAGGGGTTTTGGCACTGGGAGGAAGACGTTTGGCTTTGAAGGCCAGTGGGGCTTGATTGTAGGAACTCCATAGGACTGGGGGAAACAGAAACTCCACCCTTGGAGGGTGCACATAAGGTCTTATGCACACCAGGATCCAGGGAAAAAGCTGTGACTTCATAGAAGCCTGGGCCAGACCTACCTGCTAGCCTTGGAGGATCTCCTGGGGAGGCAGGGGTGGCTGTGGCTCACTGTGGGGACAAGAACACTGGTGGTGGAGGTACCAGGGAGTACTCATCTTTGTGAGCTCTCCTGGAGGTTGACATATTGGCACCAAGACCTGGCCCCACCCAAGAGCCCTATCAAATTGCCAATGGCATTTTTTGCAGATCTAGAACAAAAGAATCTTAATATTTGTATGGAGACACAAAAGACCATGAACAGCCAAAGCAATCTTGAGAAAGAAAAATAAAGCTGGAGGAATTCGACTTCCTGACTTCAGGCAATAATACAAAGCTACAGTAATCTAAAGAGTATGGTACTGCACAAAGAAAGACTTATAGATCAATGGAACAGGAAAGAAAGCCCAGAAATAAACACATGCATCTATGCTCATTTAATCTATGACAAAGAAAGCAAGAACATACAATGGAGAAAAGACAGTCTCTTCAATAAATTGTGTTGGAAAAACTGGACAGCTACAGGTAAAAGAATTAAATTAGAACATTCTCTAACGCCACCCACAAAAATAAATTCAAAATGGATTAAAAACCTAAATGTAAGATTGGATACTATAAAACTCTTAGAGGAAAACATAGGCAGAACACTCTTTGACAAAAATCTCAGCAATATCTTTTTGGATCCACCTCCTACAGTAATGAAAATAAAAACAAAAATAAACAAATGGGACCTAATTAAACTTAAAAGCTTTTGCACAGCAAAGGAAACCATAAGCAAAATGAAAAGACAACCCACAGAATAGGAGAAAATATTTGCAAACAATGCGACTGACAAGGAATGAATCTCCAAACTATACAAACAGCTCATTCAGTTCAATATTAAAAAAACCAAACAACCCAATCAATTAATGGGCAGAAGATCTAAACAGACATTTCTCCAAAGAAGACATACAGATGGCCAAAAAGATCATGAAAAGATGCTCAACGTTGCTAATTATTAAATTAAAACTACAATGAGGTATCACCTTACACCAGTCAGAATGGCCATCATCAAAATGTCTATAAATAATAAATGCTGGAGAAGGTGTGGAGAAAAGGGAGCCTTCCTACACTGTTGGTGGGAATGTAAGTTGCTATAAGCACTATGGAGAACAGTCTGGAGGTTTCTTAAAAAACTATAGAGCTACCATATGATCCAGAAATCCCACTCCAGGGCATATATCCAGAGAAAACCATAATTTGAAAACATACATGCACCACAATGTTCATTGAAGCACTATTTATAATAGCCAACACATGGTAGCAACCTAAATGTCCATCAACAGATGAATGGATAAAGAAGATGTGGTACATATATACAATGGAATATTACTCAGCCATAAAAAAGAATGAAATAATGCCATTTGCAGCAACATGGATGGACCTAGAGATTATCATACTAAGTGAAGTAAGTCAGACAGAGACAGACAAATATCCTATGATATCACTTATATGTGGAATCTTTAAAAATGATACAAATGAACTTATTTACAAAAGAGAAACAAGCTCACAGACATAGAAAACGAACTTATGGTTACCAAAAGGGCAAGGTGGGTGGGAGGGATAAATTAGGAGTTTGGGATTGACATGTACACACTACCATATATAAAATAGATAACCAACAAGGACCTACGATATAGTACAGGGAACTCTACTCAATATTCTGTAACAACCTAAGTGGGAAAAGAATCTGAAAAAGAATAGATACATGTATATGTATAACTGAATCATTTTGCTGTCCACCTGAAACTAATACAACATTGTAAATCAACTATACTCCAATATAAAATAAAATTTCAAAAAAAGGAAACCCAACCCAAATGATAAGCAGTTACAGCTAACTGGAGAAATGACAACAACCTCTCCCTGGGCAGTTTATTAAGTATGAAATGTCCCTCTTTATCTTTTTCTAAGGTAGATGCTATGCTATTTGCTGGGGAAAGGGAGGGAGAAACTGTGGCAGAACATCTTGTGGGTGGGGTAGGAGGGTTACTATCTGAGAGAGAAAATTTATAATGACTAAGGCTGAGATGTAGCAATGAGATGTTTTTCAAATAAGAAATAATTATTGAAAAGTCATGGTTTCAGACTGATATACCATTGAAAAACCTGATCTCATAGAAGAAAGTGGAGATTTAGGTAGATCATGGAGAGACATTGCTATAGCATTTTAAAAGCCCTTTCTTCCTTATTTATAAACAAATGAATTGAAACTCTTCTCTAAACTAATTGTGTGTGTGTATTTCCATGTGTGTTTTGTATGTGGTTGGTATGACTCCAACTGCTAGAAAAACGTCATGAAATCAGAAATGTCATATTGCAAATAATGATGACATATATCCAATGTATATCCACTATCAAAATATATCTACTTGTTTATTTCAATGAGCTTCATAATAATAGTATATTTATTCACTTTACTGCCAGATATTATGCACATTCGATTTTAAAAATTCATTACAAGTCGATAGGTGTCTTTTTCTAGGAATACCCTGGAATCTGCCATTATAAAATGTCCAGTACCATTGAACACAAATTTAAAAGGAATTTTGAATCTCAAAATTTAAATAAGTTAAACACTGATAAACTATAAACTACAATTTTACTGTGAGAGAACTTTGAATTCCCTTTAACAGATTTTTCTCAGAGTCTTTTTGTCTTTCTTAAAATTGTTGAGTATGTTACTATTTTATAGCAGTCCTACATGCAAAAGTAAATTTGTAGATTCAGATAATGAAGAAGCATAAAGTCAAGTAATAAATAAAATATTTATTTATTTATGGCCACCAAATTGATGGTGGCCATACAAACACATTATTCTGAGAACTAATCTTTCTGAAAAACTTTAAAAATCCATAAAAAAAGGAAAATTATGTTAAGGCTGAGAAAAATGTGACTGCTAAATAAAAATATATAAATGAATAAAGAAAATAATTGAATAACAGGTGAAGTAATCAGTAAGAGCCTCAAATCATCAAAAATATGAGAATTGTGATATACATATGTGTATACACCCAAAGTCTATGATTTATATGATTTACATATAAATTTCCCAGATATATTTGATTGCAGGATTTTAAATTGAGCAAAAATTCACCAGCGGAAGCAATATCTTGGACTTAACTATTTGTCTCTTCTAATAAGATCCAATAAATGCAACTATTTGTCTCTTCCAATAGGATCCAATAAATACATAGTTTAGAATACCCAAATAGTTATTTAATTAACTTTGAGAAACACACAAAGACCAAATAAATACAGGAAATATGTGATTAGTACTGAGGAGAAACAACTTGGAATAAGGCAGATGCTGGCATATGGCAGAATTGGAGAGCTACATATTTCATACCCAGAGGGATCCAAACAGGGAATATGACTACTTCTGGGATATGGATAAAAATAAAAATGGAGCCATTGGACTAAATCCTCAGAGTAAGATAAATACTCCAGAAGATACAGATGTCAATTTGGACAGTAATGGTGATTAGTGTGATTTGGTAATTGAAGAGACAGCAAAGGCAGAATCTGAAATCTTCTACATTTAGGTCCTGTGACATGTTGTTATTTGACTCAATTAACTTAAATTACTGAGATATAACTGAATACGTCTTATTGTGAGGCATGACTCATCCAAGCACATGCTAGCTAGTAAGGAAATTCAGAGTTTTGTTAACTGTAAATTAAGAGTTAACGGGAATTTGTAAACAATATTTGATCCCAGGAACACAGCTTTCTATTTTCTTGAGGAAGACTAGTGGCTTAAAATGGCATCCTGCCTCACTGGTTAAACAACAGAATGAGAAGACAGGGACTGTATATTCTATTGAATAATGATTCATCTCACATTAGGTGAAGCAATTAAATTTGGTTTACTTGGGTATAAAATGGAACAAATAATACCTAATTACCTTGTGGGAATATTGTAATGAGAAACTCATGATGCATACTTATAAATAACCTCAAAAATATAAAGTTCTAGATAACTAAGTGGTAGTATTTTCAAATTCACCAGTCATATGCAAAATATATTGCTGGTTTTATGCTATATTATTAAGCTAGTACCATAGAGTAGTATGGGAATGCGTAAAAGTTGTCTTTATTTTCTAGATAAAATGATTATGAAGCAAAATAAAATTTATTCAAAGCATTTTAAACTTACAAAATTTAAGAAAGAATGGCATTGGTCCATAGATAGAAAAATTGACCAATAGAACAGAAAAGATTGCAGAAAAAGACCCATACATATACCGTCACTGAATATGTCAAAATAATTACTGAAATGCAGTGAGGGAAGAATGGTCTTTTTAAGAAATGATGCTGAATAATTAGATATAATATAGAAAAAAATCTGACTGTACTACACCTAGAACTATACACTAAATAAAATCAGGTGCAATTGGATTATGGACCTAACTGTGAAATGTAAATCAGTTAAGCTTCTTAAGGAAAACATGAAGAATATTTTTTGAGTTGGGGAGGATTCAGAGATTTTTTACATAGGACAAAGTAAATATTAAAGAAAAGACTGATAATTTGGACTTTATTAAAGCTAAGAACTTCCATTTGTCAAAAGATTCTATTCAGAGAATAAAAAGTAAGCCACAGAATTGATGAAAATATCTGTAAGTCATATTTGACAAAAGGCTCACATCCAGAAAATTTGTATTTTCTTTGTAGAACTTCTAAAATCAATGAAAAAAAGAAAGGAAACAATAGAAAAATGGGCAAAGTAATTATGCTGCACTTGACAAAAATGGTTATCTAAAGGACTACGAAACGTGTAAAAAGGTCCTTAACCTCTTTGGTCATCAGGTAAATGTAAACTAGAACTACAGTGGGATAATTTCCACTGGGAAGGCTACAACTGAAAAGACTACTGTTATGCTCTGAATTGTTTCCTCCAAAATTCATATGTCGAAGTTCTAACCTCCGGTACCCCAGGATGTGACTGTATTTGGAGACAGGGTCTTTAAAGAGGTAGTTAAATTAAAATGAGGTGATTAGGTTAAGCCCTACTGCAATATGACTGGAGTCTTTATAAGAAGAGGAGATTTGTACACAGACACAGAGACAGTGGAGAGACCACATGAGGTCACAGAGAGAAGATGGCCACCTACAAGCCCAGGAGAAGAAACCAACCCTGTGGACATCTTGATTTCATACTTCCAGACTCCAGATCTGTGAGAAAATAAATTTCTGTTGTGTGAGCCACCCAATCTGTGGTATTTTGTTATGGTAGACCTAGGAGACTAATATAATGAAAATACCAACTGTTGGCAAGGTTGTGGGAAAAAACTGTATCCTCTTACATAGCTGCGGTATGCACCCCAAACTTGCTGTCACTTCAGGGCCTTTGCACAACAGCATGACTTGCTTCCTCACTTATAACAGGTCTTTGTGCAGATATTATTGATACTTTCTTGTGAGATCTTTCCTGACCTCCCTATCTAGTACCTTATCACTCTTCCAGTCTTTATTTTCTTTTTCTTGCTTCATTCTGAGTAATTATTTATCACCATATTTATTAGATATTTATTATATATCCCTCACACAACTAACATATAAGCCCTTGAAAGGCATAGATTTTATCTGCTCTTTTTTTCCTTTTTTGTATTCTCTTCACTTGGAATACTGCCTGATATGTAGTTGGCAGTCAGTAAATACTTGCTTGAAGGGGATAAACAAATCAGTTTTCTCCTAATTTTAATTATTAGGCCTCAATATTACCCCGTCATCTGTAACTTCTAGTAAATGGATAATTGTCAAATGAGAATCATTTGTGGGTTACCTTAAATTATGAATAGAGATGTGAAGAAGAACCTAGGACACCAAGCATTTATTAACATTAATCAAATGGCTTGATTTAACATGCCTTATTTTAACAAGTCACAATGAACTCCACAATGGTTTGGTAGAAAATCAACATATCAGAGGGAAAAAAAATGCCATTGTTTATTTCTTCTCGAAGAAGTTGTCTCCTATTATGTAAGTACAGATTGCATAACTATATGTCTTTCTCAAAAACTAAAATTGTTTAAGCAATGTAACTGGAGATCAATTAATCAGATTAAATTTTAATGTAGTAAATGGGACACATGAAATGCTGGAACAAAGTGGTTTTTAGTGTTGGCCTCACTTTTGTCATGAACAATTTTGTTATTGTGGTTGGTCTTTCAGAATGTAGATTGTAACTTCACCAGAAATGCTGTCTATTTTCATGCTTCTATGTCAATATTTTGTGAATCACAATGTATTGAAATGTCAGAAGACCAAGAGTGTAAGAATAAGTAGCTAGTATTAGATGTTTATGGCTCTATTCCAGACCTTGATCTTTATGTGAATATGATGACCTCTGTATTGTTCCTAAGAATATCTCAGTGACTACCTCAGTGCCTGTCACAGTGCTCAATAAATGTTTCTAAATGGATTCTGTTTGCTTGCTTTTATTTGGCACTCACATAGCACATCCACATTTCAAATATCCTTAGCTATCCATTTGACTCTATTGACTATTTAAATCTCTAACTAAAATAAATTTCATTTGAAGTGTGTCCTTTGAATGCTCTTCTGGTCAAAGTAAGGAGCTTTAAATAATAGGGTTCTAAAATTTTATTTTCATTAAAATCAATATCTTTTCCGCTAAAATATAATTCTCAATAAAATGAGAGAAAAATATGTCATTTTCTATTTATCATTTCTACCTCTTATACAGGAGAAAATATAATTGTCAAAGACCTACTACTGACACTGGAGAATATTATGAGGGAAAAAGTGAGGTAAGACTGCCTGAAAATTATCTTCTTTACATTTACATGTAAAAAAAACTCACTTGCAAATACTAAAGCTGTGCACTGGACTTCCCTGGTGGCACAGTGGTTAAGAATTCCCCTGCCAATGCAGGGGACACGCGTTTGATCCCTGGTCTGGGAATATACGACATGCTGCGGAGCAACTAAGCCCATGAGTCAAAACTACTGAGCCTGCACTCTAGAGCTCATGAGCCACAACTACTGAGCCTGTGTGCCACAACTACTGAAGACCACGTGCCTAAAACCTGTGCTCCGCAGCAAGAGAAGCTGCCTCATAAGAAGCCCGTGCACTGCAATGAAGAGTAGCCCCCACTTGCTGCAACTAGAAAAAGACTGTGCGCAGAAATGGAGATGCAACACAGCCAAAAATAAATAAACAGACACATGGTGGGGTGTCACTCAAGGACCTTGCTTCAGATGTTTGAGCTCCCCCATCCATTAAACCATTGAGACTCTTTCGCTGACTCGTGCTCTTTCTTTGGTCTTGAAGCTGGGCAAGTGCAGGCCTCGTAGGCCACCGGGGTGCAGCCCAACAACCATCAAAAAAATAAAGCCGCGTGGCTGACAGGGTCTTGCTGCTCTAGCCAAGTGTCAGACCTGAACCTCTGAGGTGGGAGAGCCGAGTTCAGGACATGGGTCCACCAGAAACCTCCCCACGTAGGATCAAACAGTGAAAGCTCTCCTAGAGATCTCCATCTCAATGCTAAGACCCAGTTTCACTCAACGACAAGCAAGCTAGTGCTGGACACCCTATGACAAACAACTAGCAAGACAGGAACACAACACCATTCATTAGCAGAGAGGCTGCCTAAAATCATAATAAGTTCACAGACACCTCAAAAACACCACTGGACACAGTCCTGCCCACCAGAAAGACAAGAGCCAGCCTCATCCACCAGAACACAGGCACCAGTCCCCTCCACCAGGAAGCCTACACAACTCACTGAACCAACCATACCCACTCAGGGCAGACACCAAAAACAAGGGGAAATAAGAAGCTGCAGCCGGCACAAAGGAGACCACAAACACAGTGAGTTAAGCCAAATGATAAGAGAGAAATACTCAGCAGATGAAGGAGCAAGGTAAAAACCCACAAGACCAAAGAAATGAAGAGGAAACAGGCAGTCTACCTGAAGAAGAATTCAGAGTAATGATAGTAAAGAGGATCCAAAATCTTGGAAATAGAATGGAGAAAATACAAGAAATGTTTAACAAGGACCTAGAAGAACTAAAGAGCAAACAAACAATGATGAACAACACAATAAATGAAATTAAAAATTCTCTAGAAGGAATCAATAGCAGAATAACTGAGTCAGAAGAACGGATAAGTGACCTGGAAGATAAAATAGTGGAAATAACTACTGCAGAGCAGAATAAAGAAAAAAGAATGAAAAGAATTGAGGACAGTTGCAGAGACACCTGGGACAACATTAAACGCAACAACATTCGAATTATACAGGTTCCAGTAGAAGGAGAAAACAAAAAAGGGAAAAAATATTTGAAGAGATTATAGTTGAAAACTTCCCTAACAAGGGAAAGGAAATAGTCAGTCAAGCCCAAGAAATGCAGAGAGTCCCATGCAGGATAAATCCAAGGAGAAACAGGCCAAGACACATATTAATCAAACTATCAAAAATTAAATACAAAGAATAAATATTAAAAGTAGGAAGGGAAAAGCAACAAATAACGTGCAAGGGAATCCCCATAAGGTTAAGAGCTGACCTTCAGCAGAAACTCTGCAAACCAAACAGGAGTGGCAGGACATATTTAAAGTGATGAAAGGGAAAAATCTATAACCAAGATTACTCTACCCAGCAAGGATCTCATTGAGATTTGATAAAGAAATTAAAACCTTTACAAACAAGCAAAAGCTAAGAAAATTCAGCACCACAAAAGCAGCTATACAACAAAAGCTAAAGGAACTTCTCTAGGCAGGAAACACAAGAGAAGGAAAAGAACTGCAAGAACAAACCCAAAACAATTAAGAAACTGGTAATAGGAGCATACCTATCAATAACTACCTTAAATGTAAATGGATTAAATGCTCCAACCAAAAGACATAGACTGGCTGAATAGATACAAAAACAAGACCCATATATATGCTGTCTACAAGAGACCCACTTCAGACCTAGGGACACATACAGACTGAAAACGAGGGGATGGAAAAAGATATTCCATGCCAGTGGAAATCAAAAGAAAGCTGGAGTAGCAATCTTCATATCAGACAAAATAGACTTTAAAATAAAGATTATTATAAGAGACAAAAAAGGACACTACATAAAGATCAAGGGATCAAACCAAGAAGATGATATAACAATTGTAAATACTTATGCACCCAACACAGGAGCACCTCAGTACATAAGGCAAATGCTAACAGCCATAAAAGGGGAAAATGACAGAAACAAAATCATAGTAGGGGACTTTAACACCCACTTTCACCAATGGACAGATCATCCAAAATGAAAATAAATAAGGAAACACAGGCTTTAAATAATACATTAAACAAGATGGACTGCATTGATATTTATAGGACATTTCATCCAAAAACAATAGAATACACTTTCTTCTTAAGTGCTCATGGAACATTCTCCAGGATAAATCTTATCTTGGGTCACAAATCAAGCCTTGGTAAATATAAGAAAATTGAAATCGTATCAAGTTTCTTTTCCAAACACAACGCTATGAGACTAGATATCAAATACAGGAAAGAAATCTGCAAAAAATACTAACAGATGGAGGTTAAAAAGTACACTACTAAATAACCAAGAGATCACTGAAGAAAGTAAAGAAGAAATCAAAAATACTTAGAAACAAGTGAAAATGAAAACAAAAAGATCTGAAACCTATGGGATGCAACAAAAGCAGTTTTAAGAAGGAAGTTTATAGCAATACAATCCTACCTCTAGAAACAAGAAACATTTCAAGTAAACAACCTAACCTTACACCTAAAGAAATTAAAGAAGAAGAAAAAAACCCCTAAAGTTAGCAGAAGGAAAGAAATCATAAAGATCAGATAAGAAAATAAATGAAAAAGAAATGGAGGAAACATTAGCAAAGATCAATAAAACTAAAAGATGGTTCTTTGAGAAGATAAACAAAATTGAAAAACTATTAGCCAGACTCATCAAGAAAAAAGGGAGAAGACTTAAATCAACAGAATTAGAAATGAAAAGGAGAAGTAACAACTGACACTGGGGAAATACAAAACATCATGAGAGATTACTACAAGCAACTTATGCCAATAAAATGGACAACCTGGAAAAAATGGACAAATTTTTAGAAAAGCACAACCTTCTGAGACTGAACCAGGAAGAAATAGAAAATATAAACAGACCAATCACAAGCACTGAAATAGAAACTGTGATTAAAAATCTTCCAACAAACAGAAGCCCAGGTCCAGATGGCTTCACAGGAGAATTCTATCAAACATTTAGAGAAGAGCTAACACCTGTCTTTCTCATACTTTTCCAAAGTATAGCAGAGGGAGGAACACTCGCAAACACATTCCATGAGGCTACCATCATCCTGATACCAAAACCAGACAAAGATGGCACAAAAAAGAAAACTGCAGGCTAATATCACTAATGAACATAGATGCAAAAATCCTCAACAAAATACTAGCAAGCAGAATCCAACAGCACCTTAAAAGGATCATACACCATGACCAAGTGGAGTTTATACCAGGGATGCAAGAATTCTTCAATATATGCAAATCAATCAATGTGACAAACGATATTAACAAATTGAAGGATAAAAACCATATGATCATCTCAATAGATGCAGAAAAATCTTGCAACAAAATTCAACACCCATTTACGATAAAAACTCTCCAGAAAGTAGGCATAGAGGGAACTTACGTCAACATAATAAAGGCCATATATGACAAACCTACAGCCAACATCATTCTCAATGGTGAAAAACTGAAACTATTTCTACTAAGATCAGGAACAAGACAAGGTTGCCCACTCTCACCACTATTAGTCAACAGAGTTTTGGAAGTTTTAGCTACAGCAATCAGAGAAGAAAAAGAAATAAAAGGAATCCAAATCAGAAAAGAAGTAGCAAAAATGTCACTGTTTGCAGATGACATGATACTATAAATACAGAATCCTAAAGATGCTACGAGAAAACTACTAGAGCTAATCAATGAATTTGGTAAAGTAGCAGGATACAAAATTAATGCACAGATATCTCTTGCATTCATATAAATTAATGATGAAAAATCTGAAAGAGAAATTAAGGAAACACTCCCATTTACCACTGCAACAAAAAGAATAAAATACCTAGGAATAAACCTACCTAAGGACACAAAAGACCTGTATGCAGAAAAATATAAGACACTGATGAAAGAAATTAAAGATGATACCAACAGATGGAGAGATATATCATGTTCTTGGATTGGAAGAATCAACATTGTGAAAATGACTATACTACCCAAAGCAATCTACAGATTCAATGCAATCCCTATCAAACTACCACTGGCATTTTTCACAGAACTAGAACAAAAAATTTCACAATTTGTATGGAAACACAAAAGACCCCGAATAGCCAAAGCAATCTTGAGAAAGATAAAGGGAGCTGGAGGAATCAGGCTCCCTGACCAGACTACAAAGCTACAGTAATCAAGGCAGTATGGTCCTGGCACAAAAACAGAAATATAGATCAATGGAACAGGATAGCAAGCCCAGAGATAAACCCATGCACATATGGTCACCTTATCTTTAATAAAGGAGACAAGAATATACAATGGAGAAAAGACATCCTCTTCAATAGGTGGTGCTAGGAAAACTGGACAGCTACATGTAAAAGAATGCAATTAGAACACTCGCTAACACCATACACAAAAATAAATTCAAAATGGATTAAAGACCTAAATGTAAGGCCAGACACTATCAAATTGTTAGAGGAAAACATAGGCAGAACACTCTATGACATAAATCACAGCAAGATCCTTTTTGTCCCACCTCCTAGAGAAAGGGAAACAGAAACAAAAATAAATAAATGGGAGCTAATGAAACTTAAAAGCTTTTGCACAGCAAAGGAAACCATAAACAAGATAAAAAGACAACCCTCAGAAGGGGCAAAAATATTTGCAAACAGAGCAACTGACAAAGGATTCATTTCCACTTTAAAAGCAGCTCATACAGCTCAATATCAAAAAAACAAACAACCCAATCCAAAAATGGGCAGAAGACCTAAATAGATATTTCTCCAAAGAAGATATACAGATCGCCAACAAACACATGAAAGGATGCTCAACCTCACTAATCATTAGAGAAATGCAAATCAAAACCACAACGAGGTATCACCTCACACCAGTCAGAATGGCCATCAACAAAAAAATCTACAACAATAAATGCTGGAGAGGGTGTGGAGGAAAGGGAACCCTCTTGCACTGTTGGTGGGAATATACATAGATACAGCCATTATGGAGAACTGCATGGAGGTGCCTTAAAAAACTAAAAATAGAACTACCATATGACCCAGCAATCCCACTATGGGGCATACATCCTAAGAAAACCATAATTCAAAAAGAGTCATGTATTGCAGCTTTATTTACAATAGCCATGACATGGAAGCAACCTAATTGCCCATCGTTAGATGAATGGATAAAGAAGATGTGGCACATATATACAATGGAATATTACTCAGCCATATAAAGAAATGAAATTGAAATATTTGTAGTGAGGTGATTGGACATAGAGACTGTCATACATAGTGAAGTAAGTCAGAAAGAGAAAAACTAATACTGCATGCTAACACATATATATGGAATCTAAAAAAAAAAAATGGTTCTGAAGAACCTAGGGGCAGGGCAGGAATAAATACATATACGTAGAGAATGGACTTGAGGACATGATGGGAGGGGGAAGGGTTAACTGGGATGAAGGGAGAGAGTGGCATGGACATATATACACTAACAAATGTAAAGTAGATAGCTAGTGGGAAGCAGCCACATAGCACAGGGAGTTCAGCTCGGTGCTTTGTATCCACCTAAATGGGTGGGATATGGAGTGTGGGAGGGAGATGCAAGAGTGAGGAAATATGGGGATATATGTATATGTATAGCTGATTCACTTTGTTGTACAGCAGAAACTAACCCACCACTGTAAAGCAACTATACTCCTATAAAGATGTTAATAAATAAATAAAAATTAATTTAAAAAAATAAAGCTGTGGCACTGAGAAAAGATGCAGTTTTTTTTTTTTTTTTTTTTTTTTTTGCGTTACGCGGGCCTCTCACTGTTGTGGCCTCTCCCGTTGCGGAGCACAGGCTCCGGACGCGCAGGCTCAGCGGCCATGGCTCACGGGCCCAGCCGCTCCGCAGCATGTGGGATCTTCCCAGACCGGGGCACGAACCCGTGTCCCCTGCATCGGCAGGCGGACTCTCAACCACTGCGCCACCAGGGAAGCCCAAAAGATGCAGTTTTCATTCACCGATAATGAAAAGATATTTGCAAGGTCAAAACTCTCAGTGATTTGTCCAACAGAATTCCTCCTATGTTCTTTTGGGAAAATTGATCCAGACTGATACACAGGCTAAAGAAATAGATAATTTCAGTATGGTTTAACTACCCTGAGGTATGCCAACTAAAAAGTGGCACTTGCCATCTGTTTCTACATGGATTAGGTTGCTAGTCGCTGCAGCTGCTGACCTTCAACACACCCTGAGAGGAGTTCAGGCTGGAGGTCAGGAACCAAGGCACTCTGTGTTCTGGGAAAAACTGGCAGCACAGGTCTTCAGATAGTTAGTTAGATATTATCAGGAGAAGATTTTATGAGCCTAATTTTTGCATCTCCTCATATCTAGAAAAACACTAAAATCTTAATGGTGACATCTGCTCCTCGTGCCTAGCAGCAAGTCTCTGCCAAAATGTAGATTTGATTGCATGTACCCCCTCCCGCTTCACTAAAATCATATATAATATTGACCTTCTACCCTACCTCTGGTACAGTTTCTCAGAGCTATCTGAAATGCTATCTCTCGGGCTATAGTCCTCATTTTGCCCCAGATAAAACTTAACTTACAATTCTCATGTTGTGCATTTTTTTGACTTGACAGGTAGATGTATAAACAATATGAAATAGTTTTCTCCTTTAAGAAAATCATTTCAACACAAGAAGAAACAAAGAACCCAAGAAAGGGCTCCAGTGGATTTATACACTCCTTTTGCCCTTTTTAGTTAATTAAGTGACCTCAATACAATGGAGGGCATCCATTTTTAAATCTCGGGATTTCTGAACAGTAGATTATATCTGAAAATCAAAACAGAAATGGCCAGCTCTGCTATCAAAGGGAAGGCAAATTCATGGATGGATTAACTTAGCTTTTTGTTTCATCTATTTCTTTCATTAACTTTTTGTTTTTATACTACTTATTGCTTAATTTTTCAGTTTTAACGAGAAAGATATTGAGAGAGATGACATGTTAAACTCTTGGTTGAAATTAAGTTTTTTGATTGTTTCTTTTATGTTTTCTCTCCCAGCTGACTATTAGACTATAAAATCAATTATTTTAGAATTAAAGACATCTGTTATAATTATATATGAAAAGAAGGGATTTTTAAAAATTAGAAGGTTTTTGTTGTTTTCTCATAAAGTGGAAAAGCAGGTATCCTGCAAGCCACATCTAACAGATGGGTCCATAAACCTGATTTTTAAAGATGCCTGTGTTGCTGAGTCTCAAAGCTGCTAAGAGCATCTCCCAGCTGTGGGAGGTTCTAGGTAGTCCCGAGGAAAGAACCTGACTCCTGGTCTACAGAGATGTGGCGCTTGCATGAAGAAAGTTTGCTGAAGTCTAAGGAAGTTAAAGAGGAAGATGAGATTGAAGGACCTGAATAGAGACATAAAGCATGGAAAGTTTTGGCATATGACAAAGTGGTGCAAAGTGGTTCAGTAAATTATCCACAAACCCAACCTTCTTTATGTGCTTGCTTATAGCCTTCACATATATTTTTTAAAGAACTGAGGCAATGAGAATGGGTGTTCTATTATTATTACGTAAGAGGCATTGTCATATTTAACTTTATGTTGCGCTCAGTGTTTTGTAAATAAACACTCAGTCAACATTTGTTTAGTTTAATTTAGTTATAGATAGAATCTCCCAGTAGCCACAGATCAAAACAGATAAATGATTTTCCTTTCTTTTTTACTTTAGGATAACATTGACATTTTGTAGGGAGGTAGATTTATTTAAATAGTACTTATTTAACCACTCAAATATAATAATAAACCTTATTTACTATTATTACTAAGTGTAATTTTTTAAAGTGTCAATTTTTTCTTAATTTTGTTATTTAACTAATTTTGTTATTAGGTTAATTTTGATTGATAGTGATATAATACTATTCATATATTAAGGCAGTTTTATTTCTAGATAAAATTTTATGAGTCTTAAAAAGATAATGATTTTGATAGCATTATTTGTTTACTCAGAAACAGAAAAGTGTGCTCTATATTAATCTGGGTTATCTAAGAAAAAAGAAATATTATATGCTAATTTCAATGTCTCCAGCTATTTTTGAAAAAAGATAATTTTATAGTACTGTATCATAAAAGTGAATATTAATATATAAATATTTAGCATAATTTTTCTTCTGGGGACCTTAAATCATATTATTTATGCATCATATCATTTTTGAAGATTTTTTAAAATGTTGTATTGTTTAGGGTGATAACAAAATAGTTATTACTATACATGAAACATAAAACACTGCTCTTTCACAAACACCTAAATGTTGTTGGCATGAATCAGTTTTAACTCATATTTCCTCTTTTACTATAACCTAGCCCAATGAACAAAATATTATCAGGTGGCTATCACATAATTAGACAATTTTATTATAATACAGTAATATCAAGAACTTCATATAAAAGCAAACATAATGCAAAAATTAAAATACCCTGTTAAAAAAATTTTTTGCAAGGCTGTCTCTCACTTATGACAGAATTATTTGCCAGAGGCTTAAGTAATATACATATATTGACTATTCTTGAGAAACCTATTACATTTCATTATTCAGAAAAGTGAGCATTGACTGGGAAGAATGTTGCATTTGGATTACATTTTGTCCTTGGGTCACGATTTTCCCCACCCCCATCTACAGGAATGTTAACTACTTAACGCACATCATCCTTTTGTTCCTAATAAGTAAAATGCTCTGGATTGAGTTTTAAGTTGATTGATGTCAGCAGAGTGTAAAGATATATAAATATGTAATGTTTTCGGACATAAAAAACTTGACCTTCATTTGTTTTTTCTGTCTTTTGTCTACTTTATTAGAAGAAGTCAATTGACACGTGATGTCCTGCCACCTTCCCCTCAGGATTGAGGGCAGAATATCCCCCTCCTGTCTGGGAAGTAGTAAACAGACAGTTTTGTTTCTAACAAAAAGACCTCCCTAACCAGGGAGAAAGAGAGAGAGAGAGAGATGGACAGAGACTGTTTTTAGTGTGTTTTGTTCTGTTTCTTTTCTTTTTTAAAATAAACGGCTAATCTGAAAGTGGAAGGAAAAGAAGATGGGATCCAAAAGATCAGGAACCATTGAGCTAAGGAGCAGACCTAGCACAGGGGGGTTGCCCTGGAGGTTATGTTTCAGTGTCTCAGAGAGGCAGTGCTGGCGTTCAGGAGTGTGGGAACTTCATGTTGCCACATAGTATGTACTCACCAGTTGACTGTTCTCACACCAACAGTAGTAGGAGGGATATTAGATCCACATTACCAGACTTGCTTCTTGCTGCCTTATTTTTCTGTGAAAATGATTCCCAGCAATGCATCTCAAGGTTTCCATAAGACCAAAGCATACACCCCCATTCCAAGTATTCATTTCTGCATGAAGTGGCTGTTGTTTGAGCCATGTGTGTAAAGTGGAATCCACTTGTGCTACCATGATATATAATGTATGCAATTAATTACATACAGATAAAGTGTCTGACCAAATAGCAGCTATAGTTTCAACTGAATATAACTGCAACCAACTGGGTGGTGGACAACTGAGCTCCATTTCTGGCTCTCTACCTGGCTTTCTCTGCACCCCAGTCTTGGATCTGATCTGACCACATGATCCATATTGCTAAGAAGAAGATGATAGCAAAATACTTGGGTCTTCAAAGACAGTTATGGCAAGCTAAGAATTGATCATAATGATATCTCTCTTGTTCTGACACTTCTGCTTCTCTCTTCCCAATTTAAGAGTCCTTGTAAACACACTGGGCCCATCTGGATAATCTAGAACAAACTCCTTATTTTAAGGTTAGCTGATTAGTAACCTTAATTTTATCTGTAACTTTAATTCCTCTTTGCCATGTAATACATTCACAGGGATTAGGGATCAGGACGTTGACATTTTGGAAGACAACATTTCAAATTCATAGGAGAAGTCATTTGTATGGTACACAGATTGAACAACTCTAGTCATGCAAAATTCCCGGTAGCTTGAGATAGTAAGACTAATTCTAGACCCAACCATGCTATTGTGGATGTGATTTCTAACAACTGTTACACATGGTGGCTCTAGGATTGGATGAGGTTTGAACTTCAGGGAGACAGTCTACTGGTTTATAGCTGGAGAGAGTGGAGCAGTCAGAGAATAAGACTTTCTCATTATTAAATAAAATACATCCCAGCTACCAATTTCATTTCTGTTATCTTTTTTCACTATTTTTTCTTTTGAAGGCTTTTCAGGATTAAAATAGCCCTCTCTTATTTCTAAGACTTAAAAATTATTCTTGCACAAAGCCATTGAAAACACTGAATAACTGGACTTTATTTAAGAGTTCTAACTGTTAAGTCTTAAAGTGATTCTTGCTGTGGAATGCCCTGAAACAATGAACCACTGAGTTTAAAAGATTTAGTCAGGCCTGCTGTGTGCTGATGAAACCGAGCAGGACCCTCTGGGGTTCCTGGGCACAGAAGCCTTTCTGTCTCCCATTTTTTTGTTTGCAGGGAATAGACCCAGCCTCCATGACCTTCCCTGAGTTCCAAAGGGCAGATATGAACAGTTGCTAATCAAGGTAGTAGCAGCCAAGAATCCACCTGAGGCTACATTAAAAGAACCAGAGAAGCTCACCAAGAAGATAACCTCAGACTAGATTAGAGGAGTGCAGACCCTGCATATACCCTAATCTGATCAGTAACCCCACCCTTGAACCATTGCTATAAAATTCCTCATCATAATCCTCCCAGGTTGGGTCACATAGTTTTTGAGGTTAGGAGGCCACTGTGTCCCCCTCTGCCTGGCAAAGCAATAAATCTATTCTTTTCTACTTCACACAAAACTCTAGTCTCTGAGATTTAATTTGGTGCCAGTGCACAGAGGCCGAGCTTTCAGCATCACTGATATATCTGCTCTATTCCATCATCAGTTACAGAATCAAAAAAAAAAAAAAAAAAGGACACTGTTAACCTCCTTCTAAACTTCTCAACTGTGAAAAAAGATAATGATAATTGAAGCACAGAATTTATCCTGTTTTCTGGAACATCTGAGTGTGTTTTAGTTTCTTTGCTGTGAGGCTGCGGGGACAATTTTTACCAGGTTTTTTTCCCCAGGTTGTACACACACACACACACACACACACACACACACACACACACACACACACACACCCCTTTCTTCATACATACTTTCTTTAATACATCAGGCTATAATAATGAAAGTAGATATTCATTACATTTGGTTAATATTCTTCTATTCTTTTAAGATAGCCACAGTTTAGTTTTTCTCAAGGAAAACAACACAAAGTGACTTCCAAAAATTAATTATTTATTACGTGAACTGTTAATGATATATTCCATATTTTGTAAAGGCTTAAATATGGCAAAGAAGAAATATTTACTTTGTGGGTGTTTAGACAATAGTTTAAAGTTTTTTTCTCCATATAAATATTGCTGTCAAGACTATTCCTTATACTTCACACCCCACAATCTGCCTTTTCTTACATACATGGCATCTCTTTCTTGCCATCTTCATCAATAGCTCTATTGTTTCACTTGAAATTAACACTCACTTAGGCAAAAGATTTTTAAGTGAATCAAAATGCCCTGGGTTCATCTACACTGAAATCTACATTGTTTTCTACCTGTCAGAAAACAGATCAGTACTGGGACAGAGGGCTTCAACTGTGCAATAAAGGGCAAAATGATTTTGGCATGTAAGTCCTAGTTCAGTCTGCACCCAGGACAGAAGCCTGATGTGTCAATGAGAACGGCACCCTTTCAATAACCACCTACAAGTAGTTTGGTGAGCCTCGCAATATGGTTCTTAAATCACCCTCTGGTCACTTAAAATGATATTTGAGTTAAAAGAACATGTATGAACCTATAATATTCCTCAACTAACCAGAATCCCTTGTGATTGGCAGCTCAGCTGGTTGTGGCTGAACAGAGGCACATAATTGTTTTCATATTGGTTTGCCTTTCTCTTTGGGCTTATCCATTTCTTTTAGAGGTAAGGCTCAGAATCCAAATGATCTTGATTACTATGTGATTTAAAATTGAGGCAGTTAGAAGTCTGCCTGCCGATGCAGGGGACACGGGTTCGTGCCCCCGTCTGGGAAAATCCCACATGCCGCGGAGCAGCTGGAACCGTGGCCCGTGAGACATGGCCGCTGAGCCTGCGCGTCCGGAGCCTATGCTCCGCAACGGGAGAGGCCGCAGCAGTGACAGGCCCGCGTACCGCAAAAAAAAAAAAAAAAAAAAAAAAAATTGAGGCAGTTAGAGGATAAAAGAGACTCAGATTTGAACCAGAGCAGTGATCCTTCATAAAATGTTGTCCTCTCTCAGAAAATGATTTTTAATATTTCGGGGGTAGGGAGAGAATTTTTGTCACGATAATCAGTAGATGATTCTTCTGGCAGTTTTGTGGACAAGGGTCAGGAATGTTAGGGAATCTACAATGCACAGAGCAGCAAATCATGTATTTTCCTATTTTATAAAAATTATTGTAATCATCATAATAACTTAGCAAGGTAGGAATTATTAACTCCATCTACAGATTGAGAAAGAGAGGCCCAAGGAGGATAAATGAACCTTCCAAAATTCAAACCGAGGTTACTTTGGTCTCCCATCTAATCTAGAACTTCTACTGTGTCACACTGTGTTAGTTTTCAGGCACGGATTCTTATTCTTTCTAAAATCACCTTTTCATCTTCATATAGTTTATGTAAGATCTTTTGTGTTCATTTTCATCAGTATAGATGACTATCACTGCCATACTATCCTCCCATCTTTTTGTAACTAATTGTGCCACATACAAATATATCTTTTTTTTTTATACTGGTATTATAAGTCCATAAATAATTGATGCCAAAAAAACCCCTCTGCTATAAAACAGAAGCTAAGTTAACAAATTCTAGTTTTCCAAATGTAGTACTAATGATTCACCAAATAATAGATATGGAATTGATAAAATTTTCACATGAATTTCTGCCTTCATTTCCTGGAGAACTAAAATTTTATCATTTAGTCTCCTAAATCTTTAGAGAGTGATCATCTGAGCAGAAATATTTTATAACATTTCAAAAATATGTAATCTTACATCAAGGTGGCTAGTAGGAAGCTGTTGCATAGCACAGGGAGATCAGCTCGGTGCTTTGTGACCACCTAGAGGGGTGGGATAGGGAGGGTGGGAGGAGACGCAAGAGGGAGGGGATATGGGGATATATGTATACATATAGCTGATTCACTTTGTTGTACAGCAGAAACTAACACAATATTGTAAAGCAATTATACTCCAATAAAGATGTAAAAAAAATCTGACATCAAGACCATTTTATATCAACAATAGATGCACACCTCCTTTCAACATTTCTATGCTAAAATATAACAATTTCCACCTTTCCTCTCATAATTCAAAATTCTGGATATTTACCAAAATATGATATAGTTCTGGTAAACATCAAATTTTTCCACATTATAAAATTCAGGTTTCTCTAATACATTGATAGGTATGATTTTAAATTATTCAATTTTCTTCTTTTTCTGAAAATGATCTGGTATCAGAACTTAACATTTCATAGCATTTTTTAGGCTGATGTAGTTTGACACAACCACTGAATCACATTAGTACTTTTGTTATGTAGGGGACATACTGTACACAGGGAAATAAGAGAAACGGAGTAAGTGTCCACAGAGGCAGCCCTCTTTAGCCTTTATCCTCAGTTGCCTTTCCTTCCTCCCTCCCTTTCTCTCATTTATTCTCTCTCCCTCCCTCCCTCCCTTCCTATCTTCCTTCCTTCCCTTCTTCCCTCCCTGCCTTCTCTTTTTTTATTGCTATTTGATTAGCAGTTATTAAGATGGATGTTAAATGATGATAGCACTCTGAAATTCATGCCCAGGAAAGAGAAACATTTTTATATCTACCTGTGCACAAGAAAATTTCCAGTTGATTTTTTTCTTTGGTTCTTTTTCTCCAATCTTATGACAATTTTATTGCTCTATCTGTGACAAGCCAGTGTCATTTCCACTGGCAGCACTGTAAGTGGCATTTATTCTTGCTCATGAATGTTCAGCAGTGTCCTTCATGCCTAGAACATTTTATCTTCTCCTAAATTTTCTTTGTGTATTTAAGAATTCCCAAATCTATACCACCTGCATCTGATACCATTTGATAATTTGTTTCTGAATTTACTTACTTGTATTTTGTTCTATCTTATGCAGTTTGAGAGTGGAAATAATGTTTCTCTTATTTCTGATATGAACATGAACCATAAAACCTGAATTCTGGCTGGTGGGGAATGCCAAAGTCTGTGCTTAATAATTCCATCCCCATACTGAGATTCACTCATCCTTGGTTTTATTTCTACCTTTGTGATTGACTCTTATTAAGACTTTAAACAATCCAAAACAAAACAAAACTTTGTTAAAAGCTCATTTGCTCCTTTTAAATGTAGAAATAATAAATACTCAACAAGGAATGTAATTCATTGCAGTTTACTGTAATATACAGTCTTTCATGCATTGCATGAGTTTTCAAACATGACTAGATTTCTTCTCACAGAGCCCTATTTAATTTCTTAGGGTGAAACACTGAAAGTTCCATTTAAATATCTTCAATAAGACTAGAGAGCACATTCCTAGTTTAGGTAAGAATATATTTTCTTCCTTCTCACACATGTTGCTGTGACGCACCTATAAGCAAAGCCAAGTTCCTTTTATGAGAAAATGTGGAGAAGGAGAACAGACAGGAGAAGAGGGGTCTAATAACCTACTTGTTCCTCATTCTTCCCTCCCATTGCCTAACATATGAAAAATGGTACCCAGCATTTACCAATTGATTACAATGTGCATCATGTACATCGTATACATGTATCAAAGTATGTACTTTGCAGTATATATCATGGTAAGCCTTTTTATATACACTAACCATTTATTCTTCACAAAAAATCTAAGAAGCTAGTATTTTATCTGAACTTTATGATTAATGACCTAGGTATAAGAGGTCTCGCAGATTGCTTGCCCAAGGTCTACTAGATTGTAAATATCGGACTTTAAATAGAAACTCAGGTTGATTTGATCCCCAAACCTGTGTTTTAAATAGGCTATACTGCTTCAACTTCATAAAACCACATCTGCATATTTAGTGCTTAGCTATTGTCTTCCAAGTACTAGGAAATATCATCTCCAGAGCCAAGTAGAATAAGGGAATCCCTAAATGAAATATTCAATGACTCATATTAGGCCACTCTTTCCGCTAGTCATAGGTCTAATTCCAGGATTATTTTCTTGTTTCTTGTAACCCAGAACTCAAAAATCATGCATATAATTTTCATAATCTGAATTTGGAGCTAGTTTCTAGAACAAAGCCCTTTTTCTGGCACTTTCCAGAACTCAGATATACTGCAGTTTCATTCCAACCTTTAGTTCCCAGGTCTGGTCTTTCTGTACAGCGCCACATCCTTCTGATTCCAGTAAACCATCTTTCTGGATCACTGCCTAATCCTGGCTCTCTGACTCCCATGAGTCCTCTTGCTTGCCGAGATTTCTTCTTCTATGTATATTTGGGTCCTCTTAGACTTCACTTCAACAACCAAAAGGATCTTTCAAATCTTTGAATGCCTAGCCCTTCTGATTGGTTCGCTTTCTAATACTTGCTTAAGTTTCACAAAGATTTCTTCTATTATATTCCAAGAAGTAGGAGGTATTGAGGATATAATAGGAAGAAATAAGACAACAAATAGCTATTCCCTTGTGGAAATAATAGTCTAGTGAGGGAGCAAAACAGAAACAAAGACTATAAGAAAGTAACCTTATTAGAAGTTAATACAAGTGCTATTAAAGGAACAAATGGGTGCTCTGATAGGGGAAAGTGTGGGTTAGGTGAGTACTGATTTAATGGTGTAGTTAGGAAAGGACTTTCTGGGGAAGTAGAGTTTAAACTGGAGCACGCAAACGTATATGACGTGTAAGTAGTGAAGGGAAGAATATTGCAAAGAGAAGAATCTGTATGCACAAGGATATGTGGGTAGAAAAGAACTCAGCATGTTCAAGGAACTGAAAGGAAATTGGTTCGGTGGGTGATAAGTCGAATTAGATGAGGTTAGAAAGGTAGATGGAAACCATGGTTTTAAGAAAAGTCATACTATATTTGTTTTAAGCAGGATATTGATAAAAGCTGCTTTCCATTTTAAGAAGGCTTTTCTAGCTGCTTCATTAAAAATTGATTTAAAATGACAAATGCAGTCATGAAGAGACCATTAGAAAGCTGTTCCAGTTTTGTGACAATGAAAGTTGGTGGCTTGGGCTTGGGTGGCAACACTGAAGATGGAGCTAAGTGAAGTACCCCATACATGTCTGTGTGATAAAAATTTACAAGCTTCAGCTAGGGTGAGGTAGTAAGAGAAAGGGTAATAAATGCCAAGATTTCTTACCTGAGTAGCCAGGTGTGTAGAAATGTCCAGAAACATCTTTTAATTAAATGGGAAGAACTAAGGGAATTAGGATGGACTTGGGAAGTAAAATCAATAGTTTGGATTTAGACATGCTCAGCTTGAGATGTCTGTGAAATGTCCAAGTGGAAATGTCAATTATCAATTTCATATATGAGTCTGTAGTTCAGAGGAGATGTCTAAGCTGCAGATGGAAATTAGAGAAATCTGGCATATTTCATAGGGATGACTGACAATTTAGGAAGAGAGTGTAGAAAGGAAAGGAAATAAAACTTAGGACAGACTTCTGACTAATTCCAACATTCAAGGTAGAGGAGAAACTAGTAACAAAGATTCAGAACTGGCCAGAGAAGTAAAATAAAATCCAAGAGGGTGTCTCTGAAGCCAGACATGAGTAGAAGGATGAGCTCAATAGCACTGAACACTTCTAAGAGGTGAGTAAAATGATAATGTTGTTAATTTCCAACTCTGACAGCTTCATTATGCCAATATTCTTTGCATCAGTACTTAATTTTGAAAAATCTCAAAATAAGTAAATAAGCCTAACAGTGCCCAGATATCAGAAGAAATCTTTCTGGTGCAGAAGGAGTAATTGAGTTAAATAAGTAATTATCAAGCACAGCCATTTACCCTGGGAAGGGCTCCTAAAATTTGAAAGCAATACATTTTCAAATTCTTTTGTTGAGATGCTTCCTACATTGTTTTCATTAATAATTAACTACTAATCAAAGTAGGGTCATGTTACAAATATTTGTTCTGTCTTAAAATAATGTTTCTACTGTATCAATTATTACAACCTATCTAGATCTCGTAGTTTTATTGAATTTTGGCATATTGATGACTATCCTTTAACTGTAGATATGGTCCTTTTTGACTCCTTGTTTTTTCTTTTATGTTTCACAACCAATCAGGAATAATTATGCAAAAGATTCGAGATTATCATACTATCTTAGTTTTTACTTGGATTTGCAGCTTGCTTGTTTATTGGGCTAGAATTTCTCCCAACTGCAAGATCTACTTCTCATTTTGGTGATATTTACCATTAAATCTGTTAGTTGATACTGTGTATGATATTTAAGTAGGAAGAGATCCATAGATATCAGATAATCACATGAAATCGACATGATCTTGAAAGCCATATTAAAATGTAAAAGGATAAAAAGCTCTTTCAAGTAATATCTTTCTTTTCAAGTTATGCTCTACAAAATAAATAAAACTTTGGTGAATAAGGGTTGAAGAATATTCTCATCTACAGTACAGGTTAGACTTTAAAGTACACTACTAGCTCTATTCATGTATTCCGCGTTCTTCCCATCCATGAAGTCCACAAAGGTGGGTGCCATATCTGTTACTCTCAACAATGGCACCATGCCTGTTACACAGAAATCTCTCAGTAGATATTTGGTAATGAGTGAGTTTAAAATGGTTAAACGCAAGAGTTGGCCCCCAAATTCCAATATTCCAATTACAACTTAACTTTATACTACTTACATTTGAGCCCTATGAAACTAGTTGTATTATGCCATACTTGGAATAGAGGAATTCTTCCCAGTAATAAGCGCGTGTATTTATACACAAAAAGAAAGAGAGACAGAGAGAGAGGAAGGAAGGAAGGAAGGAAGGAAGGAAGGAAGGAAGGAAGGAAGGAAGGAAGGGAGGAAGGGAGGGAGGGAGGGAGGGAGGGAGGGAGGGAGGGAGGGAGGGAGGGAGGGAGAGAAGGAGGAAGGAAAAGAAAAAAATTCTCAGAACTTACTTCTCTTCCTCTATTTGCCCAGATGATCAGTGATTGGGGTTCAAAAAAATTCTTCCTACACACTCAATGGCTAACACTAAACTCCAGCAAGATTGGAAAGAAACTGGATCACTTACACATTACTGGTGGGAATGTAAAATAGTACAGCCACTCTGGAAAATAGTTCGACTGTTTCTTATAAAACTAGTCATGCAAGTCCTATACGATGCAGCAATTTCACTCTTGAGCATTTAAACCAGAAAAAATAGATACTTATGTTCACACAAAGACCTGTACAAAAATATTCACAGCAGCTGTATTCATAATAGCCAAAATCTATAAATGACCAGATGTTCTTCAACAGGCAAATGTTTAAACAATGTTATATCCACACCACGGAATACTACTCAGCAATAAAAAGGAATGAACTATTAAAAAACTCAACAACTTGGATGACTTGTCAGGGAATTATGCTCTGTGGAGAAAGACAATCTAAAAGGTAATATACTGTGCAATTTAAATATTTAATTTAAAATGCAAAATAAATGTGATCTTCTCTCACTATCTTTATACACTGGGTAGGGCATTTAAAAACCAAGACATAATTCTGAATTTTAAAAATCTAATCAAGCTTTATAAGACTCTCACGACATTGTTCTTATTTTTCTCATTTTGATTAGCCAAACACTAATCCATGTACACGCCTTTAGATAGTGCTGATTTGGAATAATACATTACCTAGAAATTCCAAAAATCAACAAACAATTTTCCCAAGTGTAAAACACTGAGTATATAGGTACCAAAATGATCATAATCTTAGCTGTATCTATTCAATATGTACAGGGACTGCTCCCAAAATCTATTCTCTCTCCCACTTTCTCCACCACCCCTCACTCCCACCTTCTTCTTTTGTACCTTATTTTCCATAGAGTTTGGGACTGGGCAGAAGACCTCCTGCTCAGTTATGTGTCATATAGCTAAGTTCTGAATATCCATTGGGATAGCAATTATAAATAATATATATAGTATATATTATTATATATAATAATAGTAATAACAACAACAACAGAAAATAACAAGTGCTGTCAAGGATGTGGACATTTGGAACCCTGAGCATTGTTGGCAAGAATGTGAAATGGTGAAGCCACTGTGGATAATAACAATACGGTGGTCCCTCAAAATATTAAACATAGAATTATCATATGATCCAACAATTCTATTTCTGGGTCCATTCCCCAAAGAATTGAAAGCAGGGACTCAACTAGGTATTTCCACACCCATGTTCACAGAATTATTCTCAAGAGCCAAAAGGTAAAAGTAATCCAAGTATTTTTGGCCAATGAAAGAAAAATTAAATGTGTTACATATATATATATATATATATATATATATATATATATATATATATATACACACACACACACACATATAATATTGAATATTATTCAGCCTTAAAAAAGGAAGGGAATTCTGATAAATGGTACAAAATGGATGAAACTTGAGGACATTACTCTAAGCGAAATAAGCTAACTGCAAAAGGGCAAATATTGTATGATTCTGCTTATATGAAGTCTTATAATAGTCAAATTCATAGAGATAGAAGGTAGAATGGTGGTTGCCAGGGGCTGGGGAGAGGGAGGAATATGGAGTTATTATTTAATGGGTATGGAGTTTCAGTTAGAGAAGATAAGAAAGTTCTGGAGATCGATGGTTGCAATGGTTTCACAACAATGTGAATGTACTTCATGTCACAGAACTGTACATTTTAAAGTGACTAAAATGGTAATTTTTACATATATTTAATCACAGTTTAGAAAATAAATAATATTTCCTTTATCTGAATTGAATTGAGTGATGTGAGAAACTAAAGGCTGAAAGACACAAATAAGGACTGAGGAAAACAAAGACAAAGAGGATGGAAGAGAATGAGAATGTGGGTTTTCTGTATTTATGGGAACAACATAGATGTTGTTTCCAATTTTGTTTTTAATCTGTTATTAGGTTTGAAAGAATAATAAATACTGAATAGTTTTCAGAGTAAATCTGGCAGAAAAAGTAAAATAATTGTGTGTGAAACCTTCTGAATAATCGTGCAATTGCTATAAACTGGCATAAGGAGAACCCACATGAAATAGATGTCCTTAAGTAAATATAAAAGGTATTTGCTATCTTTCAGTCATTCGTACTATCTCATTAGGTACTACTGAGACCTGAAGAATAATGACCCCTCATTTTCAGTAATTTTGTAATCACCATGTAGAATATTACTCAAGTTTCAATTTCATCATCTGTGTCAACAAATTTAGGGTAGAATATGCCACAAAGCAACTGAAACTTATATGTAATATTTCTTCCAAATTTGAACATATAACAGATGTCAGAAAAACAGGATAAACTATTCTAACATGTTTTTATACTTTGTTTTCCCCTGGTCCTTATATCTGAAAATTTGGGCATCTCTAATGACTTTTAACACTTCATTTTTGCTTTTATTTTTGTTTGAGGATGCAAGGAAATAGAATTGATGTGAAGAGAAATCTTATTGGGTAAGATTTCAACTGTTTTGATATTCAACTTTAGAAAAAAATCAATTTTTTCCTTTGGAGATATCTCCTAAAACTTTTAGAAAATTGTTTATTTTTTTAATTGAAGTACAGTTGATTTACAATGTTGGGCAGATCTCTTCTGTACAGCAAAAGACATATATACATTATTTTTTAATATCTTTTTCTATTATGGTTTATCCCAGGAGATTGGATATAGTTCTCTGGGCTATACAGTAGGACCCTGTTTATCCATTCTAAATGTAATAGTTTGCATCTACCAACCCCAAACTCCCAGTCCATCCCTCTTCCTCCCCTGATCCCCTTTGGCAACCACAAGTCTGATCTCAATGTCTGTGAGTCTGTTTCTGTTTTGTAGATAGGTTCATTTGTGCCATATTTTAGATTCCACATGTGACCTCATATGGTATTTGTCTTTCTCTTTTTGACTTACTTCACTTAGTATGATAATCTTTAGGTCCATCCATATTGCTGCAAATGGCATTATTTTGTTCTTTTTTATGGCTGAGTAGTATTCCATTGTGTGTGTGTGTGTGTGTGTGTGTGTATACACACACTGCATCTTCATCCATTCATCTTTCAATGGACATTTAGGTTGTTTCCATGTTTTGGCTATTGTGAATAGTGCTGCTACGAACATAGGGGGTGCATGTACCTTTCTGAATTATAGTTTGTCCTGGTATATGCTCAGGAGTGGAACTGCTGGATCATATGTTAGTTCTATTTTTAGTTTTCTGAGGAACCTCCATACTGTTTTCCATAGTGGCTGCACAAACTTACATTCCCACCAACAGTGTAGGAGGGTTCCCTTTTCTCTATACCCTCTCCAGCATTTGTTATTTGCAGACTTCTTAATGATGGCCATTCTTTCTGGTGTGAAGAGATACTTCATTGTAGTTTTGATTTGCATTTCTCTAATAATTAGTGACATTGAGCATCTTTTCATGTGCCTACTGGCCATCTGTATGTCTTCTTTGGAGAAATGTTTATTACGGTCTTCTGCCCATTTTTTGATTGGGTTGTCTTTTTTTTGTTGTTGGGTTTGAGCTGTTTGTATATTTTGGAGATTAAGCTCTTGTTGGTTGCATCATTTGCAAATATTTTCTCCCATTCTGTAGGTTGTCTTTTTTTGTGTGTGTGGTTTCCTTTGCTGTGCAAAGGCTTGTGAATTTGATTAGGTCCCATTTGCTTATTTTTGTTTTTATTTCTATTGCCTTGGGAGACTGACCTAAGAAAACATTGGTACAATTTATGTCAGAGAATGTTTTGTCTATGCTCTCTTCTATGATTATTATGGTGTCATGTCTTATGTTTAAGTTTCTAAGCCATTTTGAGTTTATTTTTGTGCATGGTCTGAGGGTGTGTTCTAACTTCATTGATTTACATGTAGCTGTACAACTTTCCCAGCACTACTTGCTGAAGAGACTTTTCCATTTTATATTCTTGCCTACTTTGTCTAAGACTAATTGACCGTAGGTGTGTGGGTTTATTTCTGGGCTCTCTATTCTGTACAATTGATCTGTATGTCTGTTTTTGTACCAATACCACACTCTCTTGATTACTGTAGCTTTGTAGTAGTGTCTGAAGTCTGGGAGAGTTATGCCTCCTGTTTTGTTTTCCTCAGGATTGCTTTGGCAATTCTGGGTCTTTAAGTTTCCATATAACTTTTTGGATAGAAAATTGTTTAAAACAGTTACCTTTTACTATGAAGGAAATTTTAAAAGTAAAATTAAATTTTTCTATTTATTTCCTCCTTTTTATTTTATTTATTTATTTTTTGTGGTACGCGGGCCTCTCACTGTTGTGGCCTCTCCCATTGTGGAGCACAGGCTCCGGACGCGCAGGCTCAACGGCCATGGCTCACGGGCCCAGCAGCTCCGTGGCATGTGGGATCTTCCCGGACCAGGGCACGAACCCGTGTCCCCTGCATCGGTAGGTGGACTCTCAACCACTGTGCCACCAGGGAAGCCCTATTTCTTCCTTTTTAAATCTCAGAAAACACATGTTGAAAAAGGAAATTTTATTGAAAACAAAAGTACTTTTCAATTAAACTGAGATATTTGCCAAGTATGAATCACCTACTTTATTTAATATTAAAGGTTCGGAACAATAATCTAATCATCTTCAGAATATTTAACTCTTATTTTCTTAGTTTGGCCCTGTGTCACAGTAAGTGTGCTGATATTAGAGTATTACATATTTTGCTCTTTAAAAGACTGTTTTAAAGGAAAATTCAAATACTTATGAAAGGTTACAGACAATAAATAGCAAATGTAAGCTCAATTTAGAACATTCATTCTTTTCCTGCACAGAGTAATAGACTTAAATCATTTCACATATGGAAATTCACATTTGACAGCCAGTGAGCTGTGAACTTTCCCCATGTATCAAAATTACTGCAACACCTGGAGCAAATTTCTCTGTGATGACGCACTGCAGTTGCACCCTAAAGTGTTCAATAGCTTTCAGAATCTCTCGTTCTTACCCAAATGTGATTTCCACTGATGTAGTAATGCACTGTATTTCAGAAGTTTTTTCAAACTTTGATTTAATATCAACTGATTTAATTTTAAATGTTACTCATAGAAAGTAACATCTATCCAACTGCATTTATAAATGGATATTTCTTCTGATTCTCTGTTTTTATCTGGAGTACTTTTATCTAGAGTACTGAATGTATTGATTATAAAAACATATTTAGATTTGGTTTATACATATTGTAATAGAAGAGATGTTTAGGCATTTTCATTTTTACCCTAGAGCATTCTGAAACAAAAATAGAGACATGGAAAAAGTCATAAAACTTTGAAATGATGCATTGTATTTCTATTTGTTAATTAAAACATACATGCACTAAAATGCACACAATGCATAATATGTGCTGCCAGGTACTTTTCTAAGCATTTCACATACCTTAACTTTGTTTGTTGACCCTCAAAATAATCCTATGAGGTGGGTATTATTATTATTCCCATATTAGAGAAGAAGAAACTGAAATAACTTGCTCACAACAATTAAGTAGCAAAGCAAAGATCTGAGCTCAGGAGTCTAGTCTAGATTTGGTATTGCTAACTGTAAATTTGGACATATTTTAACAAATGTCTTCTAGCTTGGAATACTTAAGCCTTAGCCACAAGCTCCTGACTAAAATTTCTCTGCTTTAAAGGTACATCAAAGCAAAGGGACTCCTTTGCTGGGCTCACGAAGATGCACATAATCAGGCTGGCAGGAGGGAGGGTAGCTTCCCCAGATGCTAGAATATTTAAAAAATAAGTGATGCCACAGGAGCTACATTATGATGGGTCTCTCCCTTTGGCTACTGATTAGAATTTGTGTATCTGCCCTTTGAGTGGTAGTAGAGAGGACTGTGCTACTGTGGCAATATACATTTCTAACAGAGGAAATGCCTTCAAAGGGATGCTACACAGCTGTACTCCCCAAATACATTTCATGGAACAGTAGTTGAGTAGGATCGATCTTTTTCATTTAATATATTTGAATCCCTTAAATGTGTCCAGCTAATTATTGTTACTTAAGAAGAAAATTCAGATAAAAATAAGTGAAGTGGTCTAAGTCTTATTTTATAAACACAAATATGTAAGAAATACTGTATCTATTTAGAAATCAAAATAAACTCAGTTTCGAGTTACCCATCTTGCTAGTTTGGCAGGAAATTCAACATTAGTCATTATCAGAGTCTCTCTACTTCTTGCCTACAATTTCAGATTGCACAAGAACACAAGAGGTTTATAATGCTTCAGCAAAAGATGTGGGGACTATCGCTCATGATCACAGCAACTGCAGACATCCTCATTGTCTCAGACCATGTGATCCCATGTGGCAGGCTACACTGTGGCTTTTGTGTGCAGCTTGAGCCACAGGACTTTTTTTCTAAAGTTTAAGGCCCTGGGACCTAGGGTCCTACCATGCAGCCATTACTCTCTGGGTTTTATTTTTTGTTTTTTTTTTTTTACTCTCTGGATTTTGTCACCTGTCATGGGCGATGTCGTAAAATGAGAATGCATCTGTGTTATACCCAGGACCTGATGATTTCAGGACTGGTTCCCAGGCTGGGGAAATTTCTCATTTATGACTCTGTTCAAAACTCTCTCTTTCCCCTTTAGGTCATTATCATCCTTTCTTAAATAATCTTAGGCTTTCACAAAGAGAGAAAGAAGAGAAATTGATCACTTCAATAATCATCTGCTTTGGGCCAAGACAAAAGAAATCAGAAAGAGTCTGGCTCCTTGCTTGATTAAGGAGAAGAGGACATTGCAGAAAATTTTAAATGAGATAAAATCTCAATAAATTTATTCTGTCACCAAAATTAAACACATTTCTTTCCTGTAGTACTTCCCAGAATATTTAATCTCTATGTATTACTAAACAAAAGATTTATTATGTAGTATTTTCCAAACATCTTTGTCCATGAAAACTTTGTAGGTTTTTCTCTTCTCTGAAGAGCATCTTTCAAGAACTAGTTTGGAAAATGTTTCTCTTGGAGAATGTCTGGACCTCTAAGATTCTCCACATTTGGGTTTCCTAAACCTCACAGTTTCACACTGCTTCTATTCCCAGAGAGCACAAGAGAAGGCAGCTTGTTTTATAATGGCTCAGAAGACTTACCTCTATATTTTTTATATTTAAAAAGGAGATGGAAATGTTCTAAAGAAACTTAATGTGTGCTCTTTTTGAAGTTCCTTCACAGGTAATTAATAACATTTTTTCTCTAAACCTGCTTTTTATGGAGGAGGGCTCTGTGTCTTTTCAGGATAAACAAAGCAACAGGTGAGGGGGGTTGTGTTATTTAATGATTCTGCCATTAATTCTGACATTAAAGAATGAGAAAATTGAGCACAGGCAAGCTTCCTTCTTCTGAATCACTGGATTTATTGAAAGTTAAGCAACAGGGAATACAGAAACATTTCTCTTTTCCTATAGTTCAAGGAAAATAAAGCTCAGAAAGAAAGAACACAGAAGAAACTTGTCAGTATGTAGCAAACAAAAGTCATCTGTGCATTCTTTGGATTAAGACTTGGTGATGTATTGAAATGTTGGATAATTCATTGCCTAAATGCTGTCTCCAATGCTTTGTAATTTGAATTCAGAAGTGTGATTTTATTTCCTTTTTGGTGTCAATATTATTTCATATAAAGAAGAGTTATATGAAGTGCTTATAGTATGACTTTGGTCAATTAGTAAATTTTTGTCAGTTACTTTTAAGAAAAGGAAAGAAAAGAGAAAAAATATCACTTGCCTAGTGAACTTTTAGTCACTGCATAACTATCTCTTGGGTATAAAAAGGACCTTTACTAGCCCATGGAATATAATATTGGTCAGAGAGATAAGATCTTGCCTTCATGTATCTCACAGCCTTATTTAAGGCAGATCGACTTTATAAAACGTGGAATAAATGGTTCTAGAGTATAAAATGGTATGAAAATAAAAAGTATAAGGTAGGTGAAAATGGGCTCTGGAAGAAAGCTAAACCAAGATTTAGCATGAAAAGGGGAAGCCAAGGACAGGCAGAACATCATACTAATGTTGGAGGAAAAAGCCAAACCTTATGTGTATGTCACAGATATACAGAGCACCCTCGTTTCCATTTCTATTCAATTTGTTCTGGCAAAAGATTAGGTAAATGTAAAAGCTACTCGTCTTATATATTTTGTATTTTTATCCTGTTCCATGAAATGTCTACCATGCATACTTATTTTCTCCTCATCAATAAATTAATGAAGGAAAGGATATTTACATCTCTTCCCTTATCCCAGTGCTTTTGTAATGTACATCTTCCTAAATGTCTAAGTAAAATGTCAAATGTACTGACAGATATTACCACCATAAAACCACAGCAACAGTAACAACAAAAACCCAAGTAAAAACAAGCAAACATAGGTAACTTAAAAATGCTCTAAGGTTTTACAGACTTGCAAAAACTTTTTCTTGTGTAATTTTTTTTCATTTTTTCACAAAATATATAACTCAAATCTTTGTAGACTTCTCTCTATGAGATTGGGACTCACTTGACTTTTTCACCTCACCTTTGGAACCTCTTTCCCCTTCTCCTTCTCAGAATTTATTTAAGATGGTACACTTTGGGTCTCTAGACTTAAATGTACAATCAGCATTACTATGTGTCTCAACTTAGCTTCCCAACTCAGCGGCACATGTACAGATTTGCTCCTTCTCCCATTGTCCCCAAGAAGCAGTGTGAAGTCCTTCTTGAGGGCTGTCTCATGCTTCCTCAGGTGACTAACATTAGGGGCATCTTGGTGTCACCACCTTATAGTGGAAGTCCCGAGAGTCCCAAGGGTGTTTAGAAAATCATCCAGAGGATCTGAGATGCTTTGCTCCTAGCAGTGTATTGGAGAGAAATAATGTCTCTATCAGTCCCATCCCATCAATATGGAGTCACTGAATTTATCTGTCATATAACAACAGTCCACAGTATTACTGATGTCAGAATAACAGGAAAGAACTGTTGTACTGGATTGAATTAACTGGGAAACTTTCCTCATTACCACTGGTAAATCACTCTTCTTAAACTGGCTCTTGTTTATGTCAGAACTTGGTACCTGAGGTGCTAGTGAATGAAAATGCTCAAATCATTAACCTGACATTGAAATAATATGAGTTGTGCTGATACTACTGACTATAGGAACTGACTCACCCAACTAGGAGTCTCAACATATTTTCTTGAATTTCCTCAGATAATAACCTCATAAGATACAGCAAGGTTAATACATCCTCCCTTAACAATTTTCTAATCTTTAGGAAAATATGAAATATAGGGCAGACAGTCTTAACACCAACTTATATTAGTGAATATAATGAGCCTAAAACAATATTAATTAGTTTACTGGCACAGCAAGCTGACTAACCTTTAAATTAAAGAGTTTCTAATCCAAGCAAGTAATATTTGAAGATATGTAGATATCTTAAATATACTTAGGCTTCCTGACCCTGTGTCTGTCTATTGTCTTTCCTACTGTTCTATGCTTATCTATTGTCCTCATGAAGACATTTATCTTCAGAGGGCCAGCAGTGAATTCCTGGGTTGACGTGGATGGACATCATCTGTTTTTAATCTGTGGCTCACCTTAATTCCATAAGACAAAAAGATAGATGCGTTTTTGTTGTTTTGTTTTTCTGTTTTCTTTTCTTACTGCCGTTTCCTCTCTTCATTCCTGGAAATCTCTGCTCCATCTACCAGTTAACATATCATTTCCAGTCTCTCCTGGTGGCTATTTTACCCAACCAATCCACTGAGTCCTTTCATTTGGTAGATCCTCTAAGAATCAATGACCATGATGGCTTCTACTTTAAAGTTTGGTTTATTTGTTTGTACTGTTTCAGTTATGCAGTTTCTCTTCTTGGTACAGCTTATTCTTGATGACTCTTAATGAGATGACGTTCAGTGACAGGACATTTTCTGTTGGACACCTACACTAATGGTAAAGTTTCTTGGTTTAATAAACCTATTTGCCAGTCCTTGTGGGAAAGCAATAGAAAATTAGTTACATTTGTGAATATTTTGGAATTGTTGTTTCTCATTATTTACTAAATAATAAAGAATCCTTGGTTTATGATTGTAGCAATATTCAACATGTTGCCATGGAAACAAATTATTTGTTGTTTTGAAATTTTACATTTAGATTTGAACTGTAGAAAATATAAAGCTAAAAACAGAAATTAGATGGTTAAGAATTATTGGTAATAAATATTAGTTAAGTTTATCAGGAATGAAAAGTTACATAGTATTTTCTGTAATGATATTTTAGCAAGATTTTTAAACTTTTAATTTATGCACAAGTATTTATATTCTATATTTGAATAAATTTTTTGGGTTTAAGAAAATATGTAATTAAAAGATTTTAATTATTTCTCAAAAATATTTGAATAAATGACTATTGATAATTAAGTTAAACACCTGTCATTTGTAGACAGTGGAAATGACTGTTTGCCACTGTTATGATATTAAAATTTATGTAAACTTATATACATGAAAAATAAGCCAAGTTTAAGACAGCAAAATGCTATCACATTTCACTCTCTTTTCTGTTGTATTCTGCACTGTTTAGTTTTCAAGGCAGCAGAACATTTCAATACTACCTGCAAATATCCTTTATATCAGTAAAAATGTATTACATTCTTGGAACTGAATTTTCTATTCTTCTCTCAGATGAACTCCCACGCTTTGAGAGAGAATTTGGCTTGTGTAAAATGAGGGAAATTTACAATAATCATAGCGATGGGCATGGATTTCCTTATAGAGCAAATTAAAACTCTTACTTTTCCATACCATAGTCATAATCATTAAAATCTCTTTTTTGACTGTTGTATAATATATTGAAATGCCAAAAAGATAAAACCCCATATATACCTGTGATGTAAAATGCTTACTACCCTAAAGAAAATAATGAAAAAGTATGTCTTTCTTACTTTAGAGTTTATGACAATTGTAGTGTTACTCTGATAATTTTCATAGTAAAACTTCTTCCATTAGGTAGTGGTCTTTGTACTGTTTAATTTAATAAAACAGTGGCTTTCAAGTGTTTTTGCTCACGGACCACCTAAAAGAGTTTTCAAAAATGATATACTCCTTCACAGGCTTTCAGGTTATCTAAAATTTTACATTTAAATAATTTCCAGGATAAATTTTCCAGAGTGTTATACATTATATCTGTGCTTTAAATGTATTGTCATCAAAGACTTCGAGGTACAAATTTAACACGTTCAATTTATGGAAAATATCTTGTAATTTGCAGCCTTTGTTATACAAAGCAGCCAAATGGGAACTATTCTGTCTGAAAATGGGTGCCTTTATTCTGTTTTAACATTTAATAATTGCAAATATATTTATTACAATTTACAGATTAGCTAACAGTTATATACATAAATATAAGTTTAGCTATAAAGTCCCAACAAACTGCTTACATTTAAATCATTGGATCTGTAAAAGCCAATTTAGACGTCTTCTAGTCCCCTAACTTCACCTTCCTTAAATCGTAAAAAAATAAAATCTGACAGTTTTGATTTCAAGTTAACAATGACTAGATGATGTTATCACATTTGAACACTCAGAAAAGGAAATTTTACTTGTCTGTACAAAGCCTTTCATATACTACATTGGTACTTAAAGCACAATCGCAAGATTTTTAGGTGTGTAAAATGTTCAATTAAAACTTCCAAGGATTTTCTTTTTAAGATGAAGGTTTAACTTTATTCTAACAACTAGAATCAGAATGAAACTGGTAAGAATTCTGTTTTTTCCCTTGTCCAACTTTAAAATGGTCCCTTTTCTCCTTATCACCATCTGATCACTTCTTTTAAAGGAGGGTAGTAAATGGGAGAATTCTTCACCAAGCTTTTAGGTTATTTGGTAGTGAGGTTGGAATTTCAAGGGAACAATTCTCCAAAATCCAGTAAATGTAAAGATATCCCATTATTTTCATATATGCAGAGGTGCAAGATTTCAGAAACACAAAACACAACTTAAGCCTCTGAAATAAAATAGTATACTTCAGTCTGGTTTTAAAAGAATGCCTATACATTTTCAAAGTTTTCTTTTCAAGGCAAGTGACACCTTTCCAACTGACACAGCTAGTGCTTGAAACTTAGCCTATTTCCATGGTGTTATACTAGACTCTATAAATGCATTCCCTATGATTACCTAAAATGGAGGGGCACAAAACACACTGAAGAAGGGCTTTGCAAAAATCTGACTAACTTTTAGTTGTTGTACTATCAGTGTGTTTATGTATGAATATATATATATATATATATATATATATATATATATCTCCATATATATCCATATTAACACTAGAGGCAGTTCTTAGAGCAAACTAAATAGAAATAAAATAGTGACTAGGTAGATTATAAACTGAGGTAGTAACCCTGCAAGCACTTCGATGAAAATGTGTCCCTACTCTGAAACATGTTCAAAATTAAGAGGTCATCTATTCTATTCATGTTTTCCATTACCTGTGATAGGAGGCACATGAAGTAAAAATAGACCAGTTAACATTAGGAGTCAGTTAACATTCCCCCACCTAACAAATGCACACTATGTAGAGCCAGCTAAATAAAACAAACACAATCAGTCATTGCAAAAACTTCAATTCAATAGTAAATTTTGGTCAAGGTAAATCTGGAAAATCCCATTCTTCTTAGTCTTTTTTCTTTTTCCTTTTTTTGTAGTTTGCTTAGGAAAATAAATATTGTCACCTTTGTTTATTAAAGATATTGGCTTTTCAAGTGGGGAAAAAAAAAGTAAACTTTGGGCTGAATATATTAAGACTTTCTATTTGTTAAATCTATAGTTCTTTCCTGAAATTATAGGCCTTGCCATTACTTCTCTCACTATTAAAAAAGGATAACACAATAAACTTGGATATTGGCTGAAGTCTATATTTTACATTTCAAACTGGAAAATTAAGAACTGCCCGTTTCCAAGTTTACAGTGCCACCCTGACAGGTTTTAAAAGTGATGGTGCTGAGGCATGATATTAGTAACACTGGTTTTCTTTGAGAGCATATACAACAAAACCAAATTGCTCTGACAGGTCTCCTATCTTCCTAGGAAAATTCTAAGCTTTTAAATTTCAAAGCAACTATGATGCAATTATTACTTTCTGAAGTCTTTTACAACAATTGCTACCTGTTGAAGACACAAAGAACCACTCAAGTGGGAACTACAATAACATATACAGACCCTTCTCCAAAAAAGAGTTTGCACAGAAATTAAGTATATCAGATGTTAAAATTTGGCAGAAATATGCAGCTTTCCAAAAGTAGCAGAAAGTACTGCACATATAGATTTTGTGGCAGTCCTTGGAAATATTCTAGGTAGAGCTTAACCTAGAAATAAAAACCCACCACATATTTTCAACCAGTCATTTTTAGAAAGAAACAAAAAACAAAAAACAAAAAACAATGACACAAGATAATGTACTTTAAGTTGGTAGTATATACAAGATTACTTTCTTAGCCTTGAAGTAGAAGGGCCAAATTACTGAAATAAAAACATATAGAGAGAACATAACAGCCCATTAATTTCAGAATGTTCAGGGGGAAAAAGAGCCCAAAGTGTTTAGACAACTACACATAATTTAAATTAGAATGGAAAATGGGCTTTGAACCCTACAAATATTGTTTCCTAAGAAAATAAGTTTCCAAAGTGCAAAATTACACCTTAAGAGGTCCCCTTTACAATTCAGCAAGCAAACATTCAAAAACAGTTTCAACTAAACAAAAAAGGGAGGATTAGAAATCACACCATCTCATCCTTCATTTTCAGGGGGTGCCTTTATTTTAAAATCTGGATTCATGTGTCAGTGTGACTGAGAAAACATGTGTTTTCTGAGAAGTCATGTGTTAGCATGACTGAGAAAACAAAATTTTCTCTAGAATGCTAACTTTAAGATAGATAGGGAGATCGTTTATGTATATAAATAAACTGTTGTTCTAAGTTTGTGGCTTATATGAAATTTGGTGCTCACTCTTTCCAATTTTTTAGAAGCTCTATTTGCTGTGCTCTCACAGAACTCATCTCGGTGGCACTGTATTCTTTTTTTTTTTCTACATCTTTATTGGAGTATAATTGCTTTACAATGTGTTAGTTTCTGCTATATAACAAAATGAATCAGCTGTATGTATACATATATCCCCATATCCCCTCCCTCTTGCACCTCCCTCCCACCCTCCCTATCCCACCCCTCTAAGTGGTCACAAAGCACCGAGTTGATCTCCCTGTGCTATGCAGCTGCTTCCCACTAGCTACCTATTTTACTTTTGGTAGTGTATATATGTCAATGCTACGCTCTCACTTCGTCCCAGATTACCCTTCCCCCTCCCCCCATGTCCTCAAGTCTATTCTCTATGTCTGTGTCTTTATTCCTGTCCTGTCCCTAGGTTCATCAGAACCATTATTTTTAGATTCCATGCATATGGGTTAGCATACGGTATTTGTTTTTCTCTTTCTGACTTACTTCACTCTGTATGACAGACTCTAGGTCCATCTAACTCACTATAAATAACTCAATTTTGTTTCTTTTTATGGCTAATATTACATTGTATATATGTGCCACATCTTCTTTATCCATTCATCTGTTGATGGACTCTTAGGTGGCTTCCATGTCCTGGCTATTGTAAATAGAGCTGCAATGGTACATGACTCTTTTTGAATTATGGTTTTCTCAGGGTGTATGCCCAGGAGTGGGATTACTGGGTCATACGGTAGTTCTATTTGTAGTTTTTTAAGGAACCTCCATACTGTTCTCCATAGTGCCTATATCAATTTACCTTCCCACCAACAGTGCAAGAGGGTTTCCTTTCCTCCACAACCTCTCCGGCATTTATTGTTTGTAGATTTTTTGATGATGGCCATTCTGACTGGTGTGAGGTGATACCTCATTGGGGTATCATTGTGGTTTTGATATGCATTTCTCTAATGATTAGTGAGTTTGAGCATCCTTTCATGTGTTTGCTGGCAATCTGTGTATCTTCTTTGGAGAAATGTCTATTTAGGTCTTCTGCCCATTTTTGGATTGGGTTGTTTGTTTTTTTGATATTGAGCTGCATGAACTGCTTGTATATTTTGGAAATTAATCCTTTTTCAGTTGCTTCATTTGCAAATATTTTCTCCCATTCTGAAGGTTGTCTTTTCATCTTGTTTATGGTTTCCTTTGCTGTGTAAAAGCTTTTAGTTTCATTAGGTCCCATTTGTTTATTTTTATTTTTATTTCCATTACTCTGGGAGATGGGTCAAAAAGGATCTTGCTGTGATTTGTCATGGAGTGTTCTGCCTATGTTTTCCTCTTAGAGTTTTATAGTGTCTGGCCTTACATTTAGGTCTTTAATCCATTTTGAGGGTTTTTTTTTTTTTTTTTTTTTTTTTTTTTGCTGTACATGGGCCTCTCACTGTTGTGGCCTCTCCCTTTGCATAGCACAGGCTCCGGACGCACAGGCTCAGTGGCCATGGCTCATGGGCCCAGCCGCTCTGCGGCATGTGGGGTCTTCCCGGACCGGGGCATGAATCCGTGTCCCCTGCATCGGCAGGTGGACTCTCAACAACTCTGCCACCAGGGAAGACCCATTTTGAGTTTATTTTTGTGTATGGTGTTAGGGAGTGTTCTAATTTCATTCTTTTACATGTAGCTGTCCAGTTTTCTCAGCACCACTTATTGAAGAGGCTGTCTTTTCTCCATTGTATATTCTTGGCATCTTATCTTTGACCATATATGCATGGGTTTATCTCTGGGCTTTCTATCCTGTTCCATTGATCTATATTTCTGTCTTTGTCTCAGTACCATACTGTCTTGAATACTGTAGCTTTGTAGTATAGTCTGAAGTCAGGGAGCCTGATTCCTCCAGCTCCATTTTTCTTTCTCAAGATTGCTTTGGCTATTTGGGGTCTTTTGTGTTTCCATACAAATTGTAAAATTTTTTTCTAGTTCTGTGAAAAATGGGTGGCCCTGTATTCTTAAAACACTACTTGTTTTGTTCCCTAGATCTCGTTGGGAAGAACTTTCTGCCTGCATTGTAGAAAATAAATGAGAGTGAAGATGAGACTGGAATGAGCAAAACAGTCAGATGGTTGCTGCAGTGATGATACAGGTGAAAGATGTGATGCTCTGGACTTGAATAGAGAAGTAAAGATTGAGAGAAATGAACATATCTAGAGATATACATAAAGGATGATCAACAGAATATATTGATTGCTTGGATGAGTCAGTTTTAACACCCAGGGCCCTGGCTTGGGAAACCAAATTGTTGATGGTGCCATTTACCAAATCAGGAAGCAAGTGATGCATGTGGCCCAGTCAGCAGGAAGAGATGATGAGTTCAGTTTGGGAAATAGTCTTGAGGTCCTCTCTGACATCCAAGTGGAGATCAAAGTGGATTTTTAATCATACAGGTCTGAGCCTCAAATATATCTCAGAGGAGAGGGGTGAATATTTACTGTCCTTCAGTCAAGCAGTTTCAGAAATCTGCTATTCATAATCTTTTCTTGATTAATTATAAAGATGGTGGCACTGGTTCTCAAGACATACTTTCTATGATTTCTCCTCTACCTGCTATTCCACATATTAAACATCACTGTCTATTATACATCAAAGTAAAATTATTTCATTTAGTCTCTCATCCTTCTTTAATAAATATTTTGGCAAAAATATACTGAGGAAATTATACAACCATGCAGATATCATTCAATGAATTTGAATTTCCACATCCTAAATACATCTACATAACCACCACCCAGAGCAAGAAATAGAATACAACCAACAGTGCAAAAGTCCTATCATGTTCCCTGTCAATCACTTCCTTATCAACAAAAGTAGCCACTATCTTGACTGCTAACTTTATAAATGTGCCTGTTTCCTTGTTGCTGTTTTTGTCTTTATTTTCTTTTAACTTGATATTGCAGGGCCTTGCTTGGAACCTCAAAGTAGATATGAATATTATTTTCACCTAAAGAGATTTGAAATTCAACAGATGCAGAAAGAAGCCTTCTTGGAGCTTCCCTTATCTGACTAAAAGCAACAACTTCTGAGAAATGAAGCTACCATAAATCCCCTCTCTTGGGAAATTTCATTGCAATGAAGAAGACGGAATGGCACTCACACCTGCATAAACAAATAGCACAAACTTTCTTATCTCCCATTAGTTGGCCTAGAAACTCATTTGTCTTTCCTAAAGAAATCTATTTCTTCTTCCCATAGAAGACTTTTCTGCCCTCCTCCCTTTCCTCTACTAAGTTAGGTATATAAACCTCTCTCTTCAACTATTCAGCAAACTAGCTACTTCTTTTGTTAGCTCCTGTATGCATATGAATAAATATTTCCTCTGTTGATCTGTATTTTGTCAGTTTAATTCCCAGGCCCCTGAGAACTGAACCTAAGAGGAAAAGTTTTTCTTCCCTAACAATACCAATGGAAATACATATTATGTTCTTTTTTGTGTCTGAAAATTTTGCTCAAAATTATATTTGTATGATTATTTTCATTGCTGAATAACATTTCCTTGTATGAAATTACAATTTAGTCACTCTAGTATTGAACCAATTTTGGGTTGCTTCACTTATTCATTAATGTATCAATAAGTATGACATACATTTACTGAGTATCAATTTAACATTAGATACTGTACTAATTAAAGATAAAAATATTGATAGGACACAATTTATGCCCTCAAGGGACTTACAGTCCAATAGCAGTAATAAAAGATGAACAATGCAACCAACTGCAATATGGCTGGACTTGATAATTTAGCTTTCTTATACTATGGTTGAGTGAAATGATAGTTGAGATGCATAAATCCTATAATATGTTCAACAATGAAGATATAGTTATTTGCATTTTTTGCAGTAATAATATAATTTTAATGTATACTTGGTGTAGAACAGTATCTTAAAACAAAACAATGTTCTTACTAAATAAAGAAACTAAATAAAAAATGAAGACATATAATTGAAATTGGCTGTGGTGCTCATTATTTTTTAAATTCATCTTAACAAATTGCAGTGTTTTCCCAGTTGACATAGAAGGTACAGCTGTAACAATACACAAACATACTTGTATATATTTCAAAACTTAAAATAATGTTAGGTATTTTAGCACTGACGTTCACCCTCAGAAGTGTCCTGGTTTTGATGATATAAATGATATGAACACATTAGGCAAGGACAATAAGCAATAGCAAACAAACCAAAATACTGAAAAGTGAAATTTGTGGTTTTCACGATGTTCCACTAAAAAGTTATGTACCATTATTTTATGGTATTTACTTCTAGTCATTCTCAACTTGTTTCAGATTTCAATGGGTGACTTTGGGGTGAAAGATGCCATCTCCTATAATGTCTAATACATCCAACTACCCCACACACTGAAACAACAATTTTAAATGGGAAACATTAAATCAGCTTCCCCTTTGGCACAAAGCTTGAGCCTTTGCTCCTCTGCTAGTCCTCATGAATGTATCAGCCTCTCAGAATGAAAGATTGCTCTACTTTACGGTAGACATATATTTTACAACAAGGAATTCCTGACCTGTTATTTTACAAACTAGAAAATCAGTAATGCAGTTATGAAGATAAACTCTGGTCAATATATCAAAGATCTGAAGAAAATGAGGGTGACAGTATTAAGATTTGGGCCACAGCCAAGAGAAGAACTGTAACAAACTCCATTTCCATTACATCTTAGTTGTTTTGTGCATATATGAAGTATCTCTTAAACTAAAACCTGTAAGCAAAAGAATATTGAGTAAAATTCAGACAAAATTTATTTTCCAGATGGGAATGACCTAGACCAGTGATATTTGTGAACATTTGCAAGGCTAAAGCAATTTGAAAATTTGTTTACACAATTGTTTTGTGAGTTGAAGTTGATATACAAAGTTACTTAATGGTTTTTCACTTGAAGATTGAAGTAGGGAACACAGAGAGACAGTAGAGAGGTAATGAAGATGAATGAAAGAATATAGGTAATAAAGGGAGGTGTGTATAACTTATAAGCAGCTAAAATATTTGCCATGGTGTTGAAAACCTCTACTGAAATTCAAGTTGATTTCAATGACTCCTACCCTGTATATGAATCTGTTTTGTGCTGAGAGCTCCTGGCCTCACTATGCAAACCCTTAGCGTATTTCCACCCACTGGGCATTTTATTGACCACAGCAAAGAACAGTTACACTGTCTCTGAATAACGAGAATATCAGCTTGACACAGTTAGACAGATTTTTAAAAGCACCTATTTAAAAGAAAGAAGCAGCTTGAAGAAAGAGTTAGAATGTAATGCAAATAAATACTTAAATTCTAAGTCCCCCAGTTTTCCTGTGCATGGGCAGTTAGTTCTAGTATACTTGGAAATTTCTGTGTTGGTAGGTAATTTAGCAAAATACTGAAGAATACTGTATTTTATTATGGAAGGATTATAGCTTTTCCCCTTCAGTGATTAAACAGTAAATTGTGGCTCTGAGTGATCATAAATTCAAATGTATTAACAGTTTTAAATCTCTTATAGGTTACTTAGAGGAACCCATTCTTGTGTGTGTGTATGTGTGTAAAGTAAATGATAATATAGAGACTGACCAGAATGTAAATAATGCAGAGACTGACCAGGTTTTAAATAGCTTTTATAATATGGAAATGACAGGAATTTTGAGAGAAGAATTTAATTAAGATCCTTTTTAGAGGCACATAAGATTGTGAATAGTTCACTCACAATTATGCATGAGGTTACATTTCCTTCTCCTGGCATTGTGGGGTCACCTAGACACTCTCATCCAGCATACCACCAGGTATCCAGGAGGAAGGGATGAAACTTTGCAAAATGCATCCAGTAGACAGAGTATCAGATAGAAAAAGGGAATCAAATTGACATCAGGGTTCCGTGCAGATGAAATCTGGGCTCAATCTCAGATACGTTAGTATCTTACACTTGAAATGGATGTTAAGAATTAATCTAGTTTTGTCAATTAAAGTCTGATCTTCAGGTAAGCTGTTGTATTACCAATGTGCACATCAATGGTATCTATTTTATTCTCTCCTAAAAAACACCATTAAAGAAGCTCATCATTAAAAAGTAAAGCTAGATATTAACTTGTGATAAAGCAAAGATATCCAACAAATTCCTTGTACTTGTTATAGTACTAAACACTGAAAATCCTAAGCAAAATACTACTGATGGAGAATGTTATGGAAAACATGAAATGACAGCTATATATATGTCCTTTCTTCGTCAAGTTTGTTGACAACTCTCTTGATATTTTCTCCTTCCATATCCTTTCAAATAATTTCTACTTTGCTCTGTCTCTATTACTTGATTGAAACAGCTCTTGTCCAAGTTACCACTGACAACTTATGTTACAAAATTTAAGGAATGCATTTTTATTCTTGTTGATCATTTCTCTGTCTTTACACATGCTCTTATCCTGGCTTCTGTGATTAGCACTATCTTATATATTCTGTAAATCTGCTCTGTCCCTATAGTGTACTCAAATATTTCAATGGCATTAAATATAAGTTATTTGCTTACGTTTCCCAAATTTACATTTTAAAATCAAACTTACCTCAGCAGTAAGCTCATATATTCAAATATTTCTTGCCATAGACTACTGAGGTTTCATTCTATAATCTCAAATATAATAGGCCCTTAGAGGGATTTTAACTCTGTTCTTAACTTTAGTTTTTTCTCTCTGACACTTTTATCTCCCCTGGGTTTCTCCAAACCAGCAAATGGCACCACCATAATTAATAAAACTTCTCAAGCCATGAACCTGAAACTCATCCTGATTCCTCTATTCTTTACCTTCCATATCTAATCAAACAGTGCCGATTATAGCCCACCAATATATTTTAAGTCCATCCACTTTATCTCCAACTTGACTGCCATCATGGTAAACCAAATCATTATCAATTCTTACCTAATAAAATTACTTTCTAACTGATCTCAGCATGTCTATTTTTAGATTCCTAAACTAATTGTGTGCAAAGCAGACAGCAGGATTAAAACAAAATGAAACAAAACAAAAACTTGAATTAGACCTTGCTTAAAACCTTCTGATGGCATCTTACTGCAGTTAGAAGGAAATAAAAATATCTAGACAGGTCCTATATAATCCTTTCTGATATGAGGCTGCCAACATCTCCACCTTCCTTCATAACTCTATACCTTTCACTCTCTACACTCCTGCCCCATTGTTTTTCTCAGTTTTTCAAACATACCAAGTTCTCTCTCTGCTCAGGGTCTCTGCACATTTCAGTTTTTGTCTGTTTTGCTTACTGTGCTTTTGTTCCTGCTCTTAACATGTTTGCCAATTAATTAATTTTTGCCACTTCATTAAAATTGAATGAAAAAAGGCATTTTTTCAGAGAATTACTGACCTATTTAAATGACCCTGAAACTACCAACCTATTTTAAATGATATTGGGCAGATATCTCAAGATGAGAAACAAATTTCTCTTGACTCTGGGCTGAAAACGTTTATGAATATCATTACCTTGAAAAATAGAGATGAATATAACAAACAAAAGGACATCGTGATTCTGTGTTCCTATTCAGTATAAAGATAAATATACACAAAAGAAAAACCGCAAAAGTCACAGTTAACTTTTTGAAAAGGTTGCTGTCTATAAAACTGCTTAACATTGATGTATTTTCTTAGGAGAGCAATAAGAAAGGGAAGCAAGCAAGTGGGCTTTAATAATAAACCGTTATACTCATTTGCTATCTTCTTTTTCCTTACCTCTCCTCTAACAATATGTCTCTTAAATTGGGGACAAAACATAGATAGTAATTTAAATTTCGAAGGAAAAAAAGAGCTATTTTAAAATAGTAGTTACAAAAAGTGACGGCCTGCCAGCTGCACTGATGACCTCTTAGCCCGCAGATTGACTCACACTCAGTCCACCTGCAATGTTGCTCTAACTGGTCTGCTGTGTGGAAGGAGCCCCTTTTCAGTGTGTGTTTAGTCAGTCACATCTCAACTAGTTTCTATGATGTAGTTCAAGTCCTACCTTTCTAATACGCCTCTTGCAGACCATTTGAGCCTGTATGTGGACTTATTCTGACATATGCTGCTCTATCTACCAGTATGACCACTTGATCACCTCTTTTATCTTTTTATAAAATAATTTATGGGGGGATTCTTCTTCCTGGTGACATTCTAATTTCACTGAGGGCAATAATAATGTGCTTTCTGTTTACTTAATATATTTTCTAGTACTATCTTGTCCTATGCATTTGGTTTATAATAAAGAATATGATTCACTCAGCAAATAGTTACTGAGTTCTGCCATGAGACTATAATATACTATAGTGCACTGGGAATACAGTGTTAACATATATTAAGTATTTCATATATGTCAAGTATTGTTCTTTGTGTTTTACATTTGAAAACTCAATTTTCACTATCAAGTTCTGACATAGACACTATTATTACCCCCATCCGCAATTTATAAAGAAACTGAGACACAGTCACATGAAATAACTTGTTCAAGATCACAGAGGTTGTAAATAATAAGGTCAAGATTTGAATCCATGGAAGCTCACTACAGGTATATGTAATTAACTGCTTAGCTCACTGTACGTACAAGCTTGTGAAGAACAATTGAATGAGCAATTATAAGGTGACATAAATACTGTAACAGGGTATAGACAGAGTATAGAGGAACACAAAGGAAAAGATTTAATGTAGACCTGTGGGCTTAAGGTCTATATAGTCAGTACATATATATTATATGTAGTGTGTGTGGAGAGAGAGAGGAAGAGAGAGAGAAGCTGTGTGTGTGTGTGTGTATACCTTATATTGAACATATGCATCACACACACACACACACACACACACACACATACACACCACACTACATTAGTCCTTAGGCGGTTTTGGTCTTCAATTTGTTTCTATCTTTTGCATACTATCAGTTTTGCATTAAAGCCATTTAAAAGTGGGTTTACAAAAAAAATTACTGCCCTGTCATCAGCAAAATCTTATTGTCTACATTTTCCTACTGAATTCCTGGGAAAAATAATAGGTTTAAATTAGTTTACAGTATAAAACATAAATATTCTCCTAAAATTATATAAACTAATTTCTTCTAAAATGGAGAAAACCATTCGCTTACAGAGTCATATACAAATATATTGCCTGCATTCAAATGTTTGTTTTTTGAATTAATAACCCTATCTAGAATATTTACTAGGAAAAATATCTGAAAGTTTTACAAGTCATATTAATCTTTTAGCAATGGAATTTCAAAATCTTTACAAATGCTTTACCAAAGTAGAACTCTTCATATGTAACAACTACACTTAACTTTTCAAGTTTGAAAGTTCCTACAGTGCTCCAAAGAGTTTGGCATATTGTCATCTGTGAGAAGACCCAAAATCTCACTCAACTTCTCTCAGCATTCTTTGAACCCAAGGAATAAATTACTCCATCAAGAAGTGATTTTCATTGTCCATTCATTGCTTATGTATTAAGGGCTGATAATATAAAAGTAAGTCTGCCATCAGGGGAGCCAGAGACTAGTGGAGAAAGAGATTCCTTGTTTTTGTTTTAATCCTTTTCAGATGACACATCAGTACAGCCTAAGTCTGAACCTCAATGTCTTCCCAAATGTGCCAGGGAGGAAAAGCCTGATGTAAAGAGAAAATGTGATGTGAAAGATGAGCCACAGATGCACTGATAACATAATGCTCTGAGCAGGGCTGCTGCATTGCACAGTTCCAGGAGGCAGTCAAATTATCGTCTATGTGTTAATAAATAACGCTCTCTGGAGTTGTGCAGTTTACAGCCTGCTTAACCACACCTGACAGCCCTGACTAGGGCTTCTCTTAATGCTCCAAGTAACAGTTCCATTGAATTCATTTTAGAGACATGAACATCAAACAAACAAGGCTACTCCTCAGCTTCAGAAGCAGCTTTTCAAGAAAATGGAGAGAAAGCAAATCATTATAAAATTCAACATTTACATTGCAGACCATCAATGATTAATTTAAGAGACTTTTTTTTTTTAAAGTAACCACGCCTACTGGGGGACATGGAGCCAAACTTCTATGAATGATTTCATCTTGCTCCCCAACAAAGCTTTTAATTACGGGTACTTTACAAAGTGCATGATATTAATGAACCATTTGCTCAGCAGGCTGCTTCCCAGGGCTCCTTCTTTTAGTTCCCTTGACTCTGTGGCAGGACCTGGCAGAATTCAATGATCAGAATTCAATGATCTTTTGCCAACATGAAGGAGACAGATATGAGCATAAGGAAAAAAAAAATACATTGCTCTGCAAAACACTGCTTCATTTCTCAAACACAGAGGGAGGGCAGAGAGGAATAAATTGCATTGGGCTGCTTCTCAGTTTTAAAATAAAGGTTTACAAAGCAGTTTCATTTTTTTTGTGCAATTCATCATTACTTTAATATTATTTGGATAGGAAACTGATATAACTCAATTATCCTTAACTGAATTCAGGGCATTTTAGTCACGCAAACAGGAAAGGAAGAGTGGAGTAGCATGAGAGTTATTAGGGTTGAGACAGAGAAGAAATGTTCCACCCACCCAGCTGCCCACCAGACCATTACTTTTCCCATCTGTAATTACATTCTCTCCACAATTTTATTCTCTTCACAGAGACACATAATCTGACTTTGGAAGTTATCTTTCTAAAGCCATAACATGCTGGAAAGCCTCACAATTTCACAAGCTTTATGGAAAATTCTGGACCTTTCTTCCCCACTGTTTCCTCTTAACTATGATTTCAAAACCTAATTTAGGAACCTAAAAGTTTGGGTTTGGAAGTATTTTTCCGTATCATCCTCCTTACATTGCACAAGTATGAGTTTGTTACAGGAAAATCTGGCTACAAAAAACATGGAAGGACTCGAACCTGGGAAGGCAAGACTATTGCAGGGGCCAAATTTGATATCAATTAACATTACTTGGTAAAATAAAGCTCAGCGTCTGCCTTGTGCAGTTCCTGACAGCCATCCCCACTACTGTCAATTTCCCTCTTCTGAATCTTCCCATCCTACACATGTCAGGCAATACTTATAATCAAGGCATATCTCAGCTAACCTTCTCCAAGGTATAAGAGCCACATCTCCTGGTTTCATACTGTGGAATTATCCTAGGTAATTTATTTATTTATCACATTGGCTAATAAAGCCTCAAATATGTGAAGGACTTATCCAGGTATCACCATAGAATTCTGTGAGGATGGGCGTAACTCAGAAGGAGCATTCATGTAGAATCTCAGACATATTTTTTAAATACATGGGCTATTAAATAAGGTGAGAGAAAAAAATATATGTCAATTACTTTTCCTTTCACCAAACTAATTCAGTTTGTGCCACTGACAACAATGATGATGGCTTTTCTCAGAAAAGCCTTCTCAGTTTGAGATTGTCTCAATATTATAAGCATAGTTTTCAGAAATGGACTGCATAAACAACCCTGCACAGAGTTAGAAGCAGAGAGAAAGCAAATGGACTGTGGTTCCATGGAAGGCTCCTCCAAGCAAGCTCTGGTGCTCAGATGTTCCCAGGAAGGGAATACGTGTGCAGAGACTGCTGGGTTGCCTTTCCCTGGTGTTAGCACTCAGAGCCATTGAACATGGACTAATATTCTCCATTATGCAATATCACATTGTTTTACTCTAACCTGTTTTGATCAGAGACAGGCTAGAGTCTGTGGACCTTTTTTTCTACCAGATCTCTGCACTAGGCATGGGTGTAGGTCATAAGAGGAAAATGCCTTGTATGTGAACAGTGGCACTTGGTCTACAAAGGGCTTATTACACATGATCATTTGCCCTAATCCTCCAACAAATGTTTTAAGGAAGGATTATTAACTCCATTTTTAAAATGAGGAAACTGAGGCCTGAAGAGGTGAAAAGGTTGGCTCAGAACCATACAACAAATAATGTCAGAGTGGAGGCTCAAATGCAAGGATTATATTCCTAAATCCAGTGTTTGTTTAACTTATTGCATATCTCTATAGTTACCTGAAACTTAAAATAATTCTATATCATTGTAAAATCTTTCTAAAAGTTTCCTAGTGACCTAAAAGAAAAGAGAGAATAGATGATACACCAAAAACTATGTTTCCATGTTTTTCTGAGGAGCTCTTTTTTTTATTTGATAGGAACATAGAGAAACTACAGAAGAGTCATAGAACAGAGGACAATTCCCTGGAATCAAAGAATACAATTAGGCTAATTTGTTTTTAGTGCACCAAAATATATCTTATGAACAAAGTAGCTGCTGAGCCAAAGCTGTATTCATGGTAGTGATACACACAGGCATACACAAATTGTGATGCAGATAACCAAGTCTTTGTGGTCATTGGAGTATGTGGGGCAGTGAAGGTGAAGCTCATTGACAAGTGTGGTTTGGTTTCTTCCCAGATTTCTCTACTTTCTGAGTTTCTTATTTTTGACTCTATAGGTAATTTTTAAATTATCTAACTACAGTTCTGAGATGTCTATTAATTATTATTTTGCCTTAAAATAGTCTTAAAAAGATATATTGGATATCTTGTGTTTTTAAATGGTCATACACAAAAGAGTCTCCTTCCTTATAAAATATTATTTCTTTGCATAAAAAAGGTATTTATTTTAATTAATTGATTTTACTCTACTCACATTTTAAATTCCAATGCTCCAATTCTCGTCAACTGTCAACTAGGTCAATGACACCTAGATCTGCATCTTCAGTGCTCACTTCCTCTCTCTCCAGTTCTTTCTCATACTTCCTGGTCACTGATTTACCTCTGAAACATTTCTCAAGACTGTTCATATTGGCCTGCTTTCCTAAAACCCTTCAACATTTAGTACTTGAATAGCAACAATCTCCTACTTGGTTTTCCATTTCCACCTCTCTTTCTTCCATTATAAAGACAGAACCTATCTTTTGTCAAAATTTAATAAACAAAAACCTCAGTTAAGTAGAGTCAGGGGACCAGAAAGGGGAGCTCTCATGCTCTACCACTTTGTGGAGCCCAATAGGGAGACAAAAGACTTCCTCTTCTTGACTGGCAAGAACTCAGCCAATGAGAGACTATCACAGCTCAGCCAGTGAAAAGTCCTGGACTCTTTGTTTACTATAGTTCTCACAACTTCCTTTTCTACTCTATAAAAGAGTTCTCCTCATTTTTGCTGGGGGATTGCAAATGCCTTGCTGTGGTTGCAGACCTAAAATTGCAGCTCTTTGCTGATCCTGAATAAACCCATTTTTGCTGGAGAAATAATTGGCAGTCTATTTGGTTTATGTAAACACTTTCTAAAATGTAAATATAAGTATGACAATCTTTTATTGAAATGTATAATACCTGAATAAAGAAGGAATTTAAAATATAAAAATATTTATGGGACGGTATTAAAAAAAGAGTAAAAATGCTGTATGCAGTGTTAGACTTAACTAGGTTAGTATAACGCAAGCATGTAGGTAGCAACACACAAACTTCTCAGGCATTATGTATTATTGTGGAGGATGCAAAAATATATTTTAATGATATCTTTTCTGTTTATTTTTGTATAACTTTAAAATTAAATAATAAAAATGTATATTCAATAGCTGTGTTGCCTAGCATATTTAGTCTAACTGTATCAAAACAACACAGAAAATTCTTTCAAAGCTGAACTCAATTTAATTTTCCGCAGACACAAATTAAAAAAATAATCGTATCCAGGCATACAATGCTATTCAATCTTTTAAAAATATGCCTTGTTAATTCCTCTTCCTATACTTGGCACATAAATCCCATTTTTCAATGCTTGTCTTTTATTTCTGTCCTAGATCCTACCCAAATTTTCCAGGCGGTGAGGTTCTTCATCATCTGTGTTTCTAATGCTCTGTTCAGCCATAAAAAAGAAGGAAATCCTGCCTTTTGCCGTAACATGGATGGGCCTTGAGGGCATTATGTTAAGGCAGCCAGAGAAAGACAAATGCTGTATGATTTCACGGATATGTGGAATCTCAAAAAAACAAACTCACAGATACAGAGAACAGATTGGTGTTGTCAGAGGCCAGGGTGAGGGTGGGGGAAATGGGTGAAAGCGGTGAAAAGGTACAAACTTCCAGTTATAAGATAAATCAGCCCTGGGAATGTAATGTACAGCATGGTGACTGTAGTTAACAATAGTGCGTTGTATATTTGAAAGCTGCTAAGAAAGTAAATCTTGAAAGTTCTCATCACAAGAAAAAAAATTTAACTATGTGAGGTAATGGATGTGGACTAAACTTACTGTGGTAAACATTTCGCAATATATACATATAAACATTTCGCAATATATACATATATCACACTTTGGACTAATACAATGTTAAATGTCAATTATTATCTCAGTAAGACAGGGAAAAAAAGTTCTTGACATATTGGGCCCATCACTGGACCTCCTTGAAAAGAAGAACCTTAACTTTTCATTTTTGAATCTCTCATTTAACCTATAAACTCCTCTAGAGTACCTCCTTGTCCTCCGAGTCACCTCTCATCCCTCTTGCCCCCAGCCTCAGTTTACAGCATGGCACCTGGATTGGAGCTGAAGCTGGAGCTTTCTGCTGAAATGCTGTATTCCCTCAGACTTACAATGGTTATAAGTTGAAACAGAAGCAACATCATTAAAAAAAATAAAACAGAACCCATGTGAAGCTATGACCCGTAGTCTGGTCTAATGTGTAGAAGAGCTAACCTTGGAGAATCTTTTCATTTCCTATTATGTGAAATAGTTACTTGGTCTTATAAAGGTATCAGAGAACAAAAGTGAAGACACATGAAAGCCAAGAATCCAATGAATAATCCCTAGCCATGTCTAGCTATAATAAAGAACATGGGTTTCCTTGGTGAAGGACTATTCTGGGTCTTTTGCAGATTTCTAAAGTGCTTAGTATAGTGTCTGCCTCTCCGTATGTGTTCCATGAATATTATGCATTATTATAATTATATTATTGGGTCCCTGTGTTACATCAACTGCTTCCTCTGACCGTATGATACTATTTCTTGAATCACTGCTCTGAGTTGCCCAACTGCAAACACAGATAACCTCAGCTCAAATTTTTATACAAACCATCATCCTATAACAGAAACTCACCTTACCTATTTTGCCTTACTTTAAAGTTAATAGAAAATGTCACCTCTTGAAAGATAATTCTTGAGCTCAGGTCCAACTTTATTTAATATCTTCATCTGGAACTATACTATTATTATTAGTCTCCTTAAAGTTTACACGTTGTGATAAGCAAACCACTAGGTAAAGTTACAAAATTTGATAACTATACTCTCTTGATTGTAATATCTTTTCTTTAAAAAGCAGAAACATAACTTGTTGACTGTAAAGAAGATTCAGTAAAAGTTAAAAACAACTCAGAATACATTAAGTAACATAATGAAGCATATTTTCAAAATATGAGAGAACTAGGTCTGGTTTGGAAATCAGTTATAAATGCATTATTTTTTAAAAAATTACTTAATAATAAACTCAGAGGTCTAATCATTGGCAAGTCCTTAACTAGCATGGATTTTTCTTTTTATGAAAAATTAATGAAATAAGGAATGATTTGGTTAGGTTGGGGTCCACCTAGTTTTCCAAACAATATGGTCTTGAATCTTAAATGTTTGGATTATGTTCTAAGCAAGAAAATCAGGTTTCCAACTCTTGACTGGGGGTGTGGAGACATCTTACACATTTTCTATATAAAACTTCATGAAGAAAGCATTAAATGACAGTAAATTAACTATGCTAATGCATATGAAATTGGATGCAAAGGTTATGTTAATTGAAAGGTCCAGGAAGGGCATGCTAAAAGCCTTGCTTTTAACTTGGTCACAAGTACATTAATTTTAATTATTTTTACTGTTAGATTATTAACTCAATGTACGTTTGAAATATTGGTTAATTTCCTTCAGTGTTAAATCATAGACTGTCCTCTGCCTCTCATCATGTATACAAAGAACACGTGAATATGAATGCAGAGCATGAGAATGAAGATGGCACAAGGGAAGAAAACAGGGAACTAGGAGCTACTAATCATCATAATAACAGACTTAGGTTAGGTACATTGAGGCCTTATTTTATAAATCATTTTTCATTTGGCAGCAATTGACTTGTTTAACGAAAGAACAATTTTTACATCATCTTAGTCTTTGAGTTTTCTCAGCTAGAAAATATTGCACCCATAAGTCACATTCCTTGGAGGCTCCAAGACCAAATCACAAGAACTCAGTTTAATGATAGGCTTTCCTTTTGTGTGCTAGGTCAGTGGTCCCCAACATTTTTGGCACCAGGGACCCGTTTTGTGGAAGACAATTTTTCCACGGACGGGGGCTGGGGGCAATGGTCTAGGCGGTAATGCGAGCGACGGGGAAGCGGCAGACGGAAGCTTAGCTCTCTCACCGGCCGCGCACCTCCGGCTGTGCGGCCCGGTTCCTGACAGGCCGTGGACCAGTACCAGCCCACGGCCCAGGGTTGGGGACCCACGTGCTAGGTGACTCTGTCTTAAGTAGAACTTTACATTTGTATCTTAGTACCTCCATCTATAAGGGAAGGAAAATGCACTCTGTCACCTACTTGAAGTACACAAAATCGATAAAGCACATTTAAATCTCTATAAACTTAGGTAGTAGTATGATTTTAGAGCACTTCCCTTCACACACAATCTCTCAGTAAGTGATAAGTTATTGCCATTCTGATACACACACTCACTTATATAGTCACACTCTTCTCATCTCCCCGGTCTGCCCTTACTTTTCCTTTCCAAGCACTGTGTTAACATCACTTAGTTTCACATAGGTAAAGTCAGCACTGAACCCATACTTTCTTCATTCTCATGTGTTATGTTACTTCAGCAGCATCATCACTATCGTATATCGAGTACCACTACATAAAGGCATTTTCTAATGACAGATTAAAATAGGTTTGAGGGGAAATCCACTTTTCTCCCACAAGTGCAGAAGCATGATTAACAGCTCCTCATAGAACAGTGTTTAATCATGATGAATCACAGAAAATCTTCTTAAAAATGAGCCCATTAAAAAACAAAAGTAACATGGTAGACCTCCCTTTTCTATGACCAAATACTAGTGACACCATGTCCTTCCTCTTCCTCACCATGTCCTTCCTCTTCCTCACTTCCTATTCCTTCTTGAGAGGCACATGCAACACACCTTTCAACTAACAAGTTCTATGTACCCATATATTCCAGTACACTTTTTCTGCTTCCTACTTGTTCCTATAAGATGGAGGAACATTTCTCATTTTAATCATGTTGCTCTCCACAGTTTATAAGAGCTATCTGACACTGGCTTTAAAAGCCAGAAATAAAGTGCACGCTTTGCTGTTTTAACAAAGTTCATTCCTTTAGGCAGAGCAGCAAAAGGACTACAGGGCAGTTTATTCCAATCTCTTTACCAGATACCTCCCACACTTTAATAGATACCCAGCTTTTCACAAGCAAAGGCTGTTCTTCAGATGTACAACCACACTCCTAAGGGATTCTTCACCAGCTATTCAAAGAGTACACTGTGAGATATAAAGATTTTTTAATTGGATCCATTGACTGCCCCATGTTTTCAAACATTCCTGGTTTTTAACCAAATTATCATAATTACCAGAGTTTGGTTCTTTCTTCCCTTTCTAAATTATTGCTATATTCTACCTTGCATTCTTTTCGTGGAGCCTCACAAGCAGCTAGATCTTCCTAAATGTACTTATTCCAACAAACTGAGAGGAAGGGGACCTAACGTAAATCTGCACAAGGACACAAAGTGTGTTGGGAGGATGGTAAAAAGACCACTTAAAAGAAAACCAAACACTTCATCAGTGACTGCACTTTAAAAGTGTCAAGGTCATACAAAGACAAGAAAAGGCTGAGGAACGTTACAGATTAGAAGAGACTAAGGAGAAATCATAACAACATGATTCTGGAACAAAAAAGGCCATCAGTAGGAAAAATGAAACTCAGATCAGTTCAATACATTAATAGTTAATACTACTGTACCGATGTTAATTTGCTGTTCTTACCACTGTTCTGTGGTTATGTAAGATGTTAACATTAGGGGAAGTGAATGAGGTGAGGAATATAAGGAAATTATTCAGACTCTTTTGGGGGGGGGGAACTTTTCTGTATTTCTAATATCAGTTCAAATTTAATAAATAAATAAAATGAAAAAAATGTAAAGCCTATGCACAAACCAAGGTCATGTTCCAGAAGTTTTGGTTGAAGCCTAACTTTCAGGGAAAACGGAGAACCTAGACAGGGAAATGATTAGACAAATATATGGAAAATCAAACTTCACTTTTTAGCAGAGCCACCTAAGTGAATCATCTAACAAGTTCTGGAGAAACAGCAGATTAAAGGGCCAGGCCTAGAAGGCAGAGAGCAGGGAAACATGTTTCCTCACTGTTTTCTTCAACATTCCCAGCAACAGAGGAAAGAAAGCAAGGCTGAGTAAGCAGCAAGCCATGTGCTGCGACTCTGGGAAGGCTTCTCCTCCCTCCACTCCCATTTACTTCGTGCTTCTTAAAAGGAAAAAAGTTTACTTGGTTACTGTGACGGAACGTCTTTCATTAGGAGGATCTGAAACACCTACCAATATTAACGTTTATGGAGATAAAAAGTATTCCTCTTTTAGAATCCCAGATATGATACCAAGGTGAAAAAAAAAAATCCAGTAATTCACACAAATTGTCTTGTGCAATGACACCCTAAACTGAATACATAGATTTTGAATAGCCTCGATTAGCAGTGATAAAATATGAGTATCTAGCCTTAGAAAAATTTTAGTTGTAAATAGCATATTGCATTTGCTTAGCATAGTAGGTATCCAAAGTGTTTCAAAATATATTATGCCATCATGACATCTTTATAAAATATCAATATATCTAAATTTTCATATGAAAAAAGTGAAACTTCACAAGGTTTATGAACTGCATAACCTACATATGGCAGTAACTGACATTTGGCTTGAGTGCAGAGGAACTCCACGGGCATGGTAAAAAAAATAGCCTGTGTTCCTGGGAGGGAGGAAGCTGATACGCAGCTCGGAGCTGGCTGTCATGCAGGACTGCAGGCCTGATGCGATCTGCCAATTATTCAGCAGGAAATGGAAGTTTCATCAAAGAAAATTTTGTCAACCAAACACTGACTGTCTTGTTTCTACTCCAACTCAGTTGGAGTCAGAATGGCATTTCTTTTTTTTTTTTCCAATAAATTTATTTATTTATTTATTTTTAGCTGTATTGGGTCTTTGTTTCTGTGCGAGGGCTTTCTCTAGTTGTGGTGAGTGGGGGCCACTCTTCATTGCGGGGCGTGGGCCTCTCACTATCGCAGCCTCTCTTGTTGTGGAGCGCAGGCTGCAGACGTGCAGGCTCAGCAGTTGTGGCTCACGGGCTCAGCTGCTCCGTGGCATGTGGGATCTTCCCAGACCAGGGCTCGAACCCGTGTCCCCTGCATTGGCAGGCAGATTCTCAACCACTGCGCCACCACGGAAGCCCCAGAATGGCATTTCTGAAATATATATATTTCTAAGTATAATAGTACATTAATTTCCTCAACAACTATCACTTGAAGACTAAAAAGTGGGATAAATTTGTGGCTATTTTACTATATGTATTGTGAAATATATAACATTTTACATCATGTAAATATTATGTGATGTTTCTTAACATTTAAGGATTCAAAATCTTAGTTTTTTAAAAAATAAAGTGCCAGGAGATCTTCAAGATGGCGGAGGAGTAAGACATGGAGATCACCTTCCTCCCCACAGATACATCAGAAATACATCTACATGTGGAACAGCTCCTACAGAACACCTACTGAATGCTGGAAGAAGACCTGACTTCCCAAAAGGCAAGAAACTCCCCACATACCTGGGTAGGGTAAAAGAAAAAACAGAGACAAAAGAATACAGATGGGAACTGCACCAGTGGGAGGGAGCTGTGAAGGAGGAAAGGTTTCCACACAGTAGAAGCCCCTTCGTGGGTAGAGACTGCGGGTGGCGGAGCGGGGAAGCTTTGGAGCCATGGAGGAGAGCGCAGCAACAGGGGTGCAGAGGGCAAAGTGGAGCGATTCCCACACAGAGGATCAGGGCCGACCAGCACTCACCAGCCCGAGAGGCTTGTCTGCTCACCCGCCGGGGCGGGTGGGGGCTGGAAGTGGAGGCTCGGGCTTTGGTTGGATCCCAGGGAGAGGACTGGGGTTGGCTGCGTGAACACAGCCTGAAGGGGCTAATGTGCCACAGCTACCCGGGAGGGAGTCCGGGAAAAGGTCTGGAGCTGCGGAAGAGGCAAGAGACCATTGTTTCCGGGTGCACGAGGAGAGGGGATTCAGAGCGCCACCTAAAAGAGCTCCAGAGATGGGCATGAGCCACGGTGATGAGCGCAGACCCCAAAGATGGGCCTGAGACACTAAGGCTGCTGCTGCCACCACCAAGAAGCATGTGAGCCAGCACAGGCCACTATCCACAACCCCCAGGAGCCTTTGCAGCACACCACTGCCAGGGTCCTGTGATCCAGCGAAAACTTCCCTGGGAGAACACACGGTACACCTCAAGCTGCTGCAACGTCATGCCAGCCTCTGCCACCGCAGGCTCGCCCCCCATTCCGCACCCCTCCCTCCCCTCGGCCTGAGTGAGCCAGAGCCCCTGAATCAGCCGCTGCTTTAACCTCATCCTGTCTGGATGGGAACAGACACCCTCAGGTGACCTAAACACAGAGGCGGGTCCAAATCCAAAGCTGAGCCCCAGGAGCTGTGTGAACAAAGAAGAGAAAGGGAGATCTCTCCCTGCAGCCTCAGGAGCAGCAGATTACATCTCCACAGTCAAATTGATGTACCCTGCATCTGTGGAATACCTGAATAGACAACGAATCGTCCCAAAATGAGGCAGTGGACTTTGGGAGCCCATAGAGGTGGAATTTGCTGTCTGCCACTGATTTCTTTCTGTTTTATGTTTACTTCAGTATAGTTTTTAGTGCTTGTTACCATTGGTGGATTGTTTATTGGTTTGGTTGCTCTCTTTTTTTTTTTAAATTATTATTTTAATTTTAATAATTATTTTTGTTTCTCTTTTTCTCCCTTTTCTTCTGAGCAATGTGGCTGACAGGGTCTGGTGCTCAGGCCTGGTGTCAGGTCTAAGCCTCTGAGGTGGGAGAGCCACGAGAGACCTCCAGGCCCCATGTAATATTAATCAGTGAGAGCTCTCCAAGAGATCTCCATCTCAATGCTAAGACCCAGCTCCACCCAATGGCTAGCAAGCTCCCGTGCTGGATGGCCCATGCCAATCAACTAGCAAGACAGGGACACACCCCCACCCATTAGCAGAGAGGCTGCCTAAAATCAAACTAAGTTCACAGACACCCCAAACACACCACTGGACGCGGCCCTGCCAACCAAAGACAAGATATAGCCCCATGCACCAAAACACAGGCAGCAGTCTCCTACACCAGGAAGCCTACACAAACCACTGAACCAACCAGACCCACTGGGGGCAGACACCAAAAACAACGGGAACTACAAACCTGCAGCCTGCCAAAAGGAGACTCGAAACACAGTAAGTTAAACAAAATGTGAAGACAGAGAATTATGCAGCAGATGAAGGGGCAAGGTAGAAACCCACCAGACCAAACAAATGAAGAGGAAATAGGCAGTCTACCTGAAAAAGAATTCAGAGTAATGATAGTAAACATGATCTAAAGTCTTAGAAACAAAATGGAGGAAATACAAGAAATGTTTAACAAGGACCTAGAAGAACTAAAGAGCAAACAAACAATGATGAACAACACAGTAAATGAAATTAAAAATTCTCTAGAAGGAATCAATAGCAGAATAATGGAGGCAGAAGAACGGAGAAGTGACCTGGCAGATAAAATAGTGAAAATAACTACTGCAGAGCAGAATAAAGAAAAAAGAATGAAAAGTATTGAGGACAGTCACAGAGACCTCTGGGACAACATTAAATGCACCAACATTCAAATTATACAGGTCCCAGAAGAAAAAGACAAAAAAAAAAAAAGGGACTGAGAATATATTTGAAGAGATTATAATTAAAAACTTCCCTAACAAGGGAAAGGAAATAGTCAGTCAAGTCCAGGAAGTGAAGAGTCCCATACAGGATAAATCCAAGGAGAAACATGCCAAGACACATATTAATCAAACTATCAAAAATTAAACACGAAGAAAAAATGTTAAAAGCAGCAACAGAAAAGCAACAAATTATTTACAAGGGAATTCCCATAAGGTTAACAGCTGATCTTTCAGCAGAAACTCTGCAAGCCAGAAGGGAGTGGCAGGACATATTTAAAGTGATGAAAGGGAAAAACGTACAGCCAAGATCACTCTACCCAGCAAGGATCTCATTCAGATTTGATGGAGAAATTAAAACCTTTATAGACAAGCAAAAGTTAAGAGAACTCAGCACCACCAAAGCAGCTTTACAACAAATTCTAAAGGAACTTCTCTAGGCAGGAAACACAAGAGAAGAAAAACACCTACACAAACAAACCCAAAACAATTAAGAAACTGGTAAGAGGAACATACATATTGATAATTACCTTAAATGTAAATGGATTAAATGCTCCAACCAAAAATATAGACTGGCTGAATGGATACAAAAACAAGACCTGTGTGTATGCTGTCTACAAGAGACCTACTTCATACCTAGGGACACATACAGACTGAAAGTGAGGGGATGGAAAAAGATATTCCATTCCAGTGGAAATCAAACAAAAGCTGGTGTAGCAATTTTCATATCAGACAAAATAGACTTTAATATTAAGCATATTACAAGAGACAAAGAAGGACACTACATAATGATCAAGGGATCAATCCAAGAAAAAGATGTAACAATTGTAAATATATATGCACCCAACATAGGAGCACCTCAATACATAAGGCGAATGCTAACAGCCATAAAAGGGGAAACTGACAGTAACACAATCATAGTAGGGGACTTTAACACCCCAGTTTCACCAATGGGCAGATCATCCTAAATGAAAATAAACAAGGAAACACAAGCTTTAAATGACACATTAAAGAAGATGGACTTAATTGATATTTATAGGACATTCCATCCAAAAACAATAGAATACACTTTCTCTCAAGTGCCCATGGAACATTCTCCAGGATAGATCATAACTTGGGGCACAAATCAAGCCTTGGTAAATTTGAGCAAACTGAAATCTTATCAAGTATCTTATCCGACGACAATGCTATGAGACTAGATATCAGTTACAGGAAAAAAACTGTAAAAAATACAAACACACGGAGGTTAAACAATACGCTACTAAATAACCAAGACATCTCTGAAGAAATCAAATTACCTAGAAGGAAATGACAATGAAAACATGACCAGCCAATACCTATGGGATGCAGCAAAGGCAGTTCTAAGAGGGAAGTTTAGAGCAATACAATCCTACCTCAAGAAACAAGAAAAATCTCAAATAAACAACCTAACCTTACACCTAAAGCAATTAGAGAAAGAAGAACAAAAAAACCCCACAGTTAGAAGAAGGAAAGAAATCATAAAGATCAAATCAGTAATAAATGAAAAAGACATGAAGGAAACAATAACAAAGACCAATAAAACTAAAAGCTGGTTCTTTGAGAAGATAAACAAAATTGATAAACCATTAGCTAGACTCATCAAGAAAAAAGGGAGAAGACTCAGATCAACAGAATTAGAAAGAAAAAGGAGAAGCATCAACTGACACTACAGAAATACAGAGGATCATCAGAGATTACTACAGAAACTGTATGCCAATGAAACAGACAACCTGGAAGAAATGGACAAATTCTTAGAAAAGCACAATCTTCTGAGACTGAACCAGGAAGAAATAGAAAATATAATCAAACCAATAACAACCACTGAAATTGAAACTGTGGTTAAAAATCTTCCAACAAACAAAAGCCCAGGACCAGATGGCTTCACAGGTAAATTCTATCAAACATTTAGAGAAGAGCTAACACCTATCTTTCACAAACTCTTCCAAAATATAGCAGAGGGAGGAACACTCCCAAACTCATTCTACAAGGCCCCCATCACCCTGATACCAAAACCAGAGAAAGATGTCACAAAAAGAGAAAACTACAGGCCAATATCACTGATGAACATACATGCAAAAATCCTCAACAAAATACTAGCAAACAGAATCCAACAGCACATTAAAAGGATTATACACCATGATCAAGTGGGGTTTATCCCAGAGATGCAAGGATTCTTCAATATATGCAAATCAATCGATGTGATACACCATATTAACAAATTGAAGGATAAAAACCATATGATAATCTCAATAGATACAGAAAAAGCATTTGACAAAATTCAGCACCCATTTATGATAAAAACTCTCCAGAAAGTAGGCATAGAGGGAATCTACCGCAACATAATAAAGGCCATATATGACAAACCAACAGCCAACATCATTCTCAATCATTCTCAACTCACTGCTATTATTCAACATAGTTTTGGAAGTTTTAGCCACAGGAATCAGAGAAGAAAAAGAAATAAAAGGAATCCAATCTGGAAAAGAAGAAGTAAAACTATCACTGTTTGCAGATGACATGATACTTACTGTACACAGAAAATCCTAATGATGATACCAGAAAACTACTAGAGCTAATCAATGAATTTGGTAAAGTAGAAGGATACAAAACTAAAGCACAGAAATCTCTTGCATTCCTATATACTAATGATGATAAATCTGAAACAGAAATTAAGGAAACACTCCCATTTACCACTGCAACAAAAAGAATAAAATACCTAGGGATAAACCTACCAAAGGAGACAAAAGACCTGTATGCAGAAAACTATAAGACACTGACAAAAGTAATTAAAGACGATACAAACAGATGGAGAGACATACCATGTTCTTGTATTGGAAGAATCAACATTGTGAAAATGAATATACCACCCAAAGCAATCTACAAATTCAATGCAATCCCTACCAAACTACCAATGGCATTTTTCACAGAACTAGAACAAGAAATTTCACAGTTTGTATGGAAACACAAAACACCCCGAATAGCCAAAGCAATCTTAAGAAGAAAAATGGAGCTGGAGGAATCAGGCTCCCTGACTTCTTACTATACTACAAATCTACAGTAATCAAGACAGTATGGTAGTGGCACAAAAACAGAAATATAGATCAATGGAACAGGATAGGAAGCCCAGAGATAAACCCATGCACATATGGTCAATTTATCTTTGATAAAGGAGGCAAGAATATACAATGGAGAAAAGACAGCCTCTTCAATAAGTGGTGCCGGGAAAACTGGACAGCTACATGTAACAGAATGAAATTAGAACACTTCCTAACACTGTATACAAAAATAGTCAAAATGGATTAAAGTTCAAAATGTACGGCCTGACACTATAAAACTCGTAGAGGAAAACATAGGCAGAACACTCTATGACATAAATCACAGCAAGATCCTTTTTGACCCGCTTCCCAGAGTAATGGAAATAAAAACAAAAGTAAACAAAAATAAACAAAATATACAAAAATAAACAAATGGAAATAAAAATAAACAAAAATAAACAAACTTAAAAGCTATTTCACAGCAAAGGAAACCATAAACAAGACGAAAAGACAACCCTCAGAATGGGAGAAAATATGTGTAAATGAAGCAACTGACAAAGGATTAATCTCCAAAATATACAAGCAGCTCATGCAACTCAATATCAAAATAAACAAACCAATCTAAAAATGGGCAGACCTAAATAGACATTTCTCCAAAGAAGATATACAGATTTCCAACAATCACATGAAAGGATGCTCAACATCACTAATCATTAGAGAAATGCAAATCAAAACCACAATGAGGTATCACCTCACACCAGTCAGAATGGCCATGATCAAAAAATCTATAATTAATCAATGCCGGAGTGGGTGTAGAAAAAAGGGAACGCTCTTGCACTGTTGGTGGGAATGCAAATTGATACAGACACTATGGAGAACAATATGGTGATTCCATAAGAAAGTAAAAATACAACTACCATATGACCCAGCAATCCCACTCTTGGGCATATACCCTGAGGAAACCATAATTCAAAAAGAGTCATGTACCACAATATTCATTGCAGCATTATTCACAATAGCCAGGACATGGAAGCAACCTAAGTGTCCATCAACAGATGAGTTGATAAAGATGTGGCACATGTATACAATGGAATATTACTCAGACATAAAAAAATGAAACTGAGTTATTTTTAGTTAGGTGGATGAACCTAGTGTCTGTCAGACAGAGTGAAGTAAGTCAGAAAGAGAAAAACAAACACCATATGCTAACATATATATATGGAATCTAAAAGAAAAAAAAGGTTCTGATGAACTTAGGGGCAGGACAGGAATAAAGATGCAGACGTATAGAATGGACTTTAGGACACAGGAAGGGGGAAGGGTAAGCTTGGATGAAGTGAGAGAGTAGCATTGACATATATACACTACCAAATGTAAAATAGGTAGTGGGAAGCTGCTGCATAGCACAGGGAGATCAGCTCGGTGCTTTGTGTCCACCTAGAGGGGTGGGATAGGGAGGGTGGGAGGGAGATGCAAGAGGGAGGGGATATGGGGATATATGTATACATATAGCTGATTCACTTCGTTATACAGCAGAAACTAACACAACGTTGTAAAGTAATTATACTCCAATAAAGATATTAAAAAATAAATATACAATTTTTTTAAAAAAAATAAGGTGTCATGCAGGCCAAACTCAGGTAAAACAAATTACCTGAGTTGCACTTTTTATAAAAATTCTTGAGAATTTTTAAAGAGGAAGAAGATAAAAAAAAACGAACTCTGGAATAATTTATCTCTCAACTATGTTACTGGTTACCAGGATCAAGAAAGAAAATGCATGTGGAAGGGATGGTATTTTATAAAATCTGTACAAAGACAAGGAATTATCATTACATTTGTACTTTATTTTACTTTATGAAAAAATTACGTTTGTCCCAGAACTTTTATCCTGGCAGTTCATATACTATCACAGTATATGACCCCATGTGAGTAAAAGAGTATACACAGGATCCAAACACAGGGCTGAGTTTGCTTATATGGATTTGTGCCTTCTTGCTTACAGAAGCAAATATGAAGAAATGAAAATAGTAGTAGTAGTAATATTAAAACATTACGTTCCGTGTAGGAAATGAGTATAATGAGACAGCTAAAACTTAGCTTTCAAATCACAACTGATAAAAAATTTAATGCATATAATATGTATCAACATGAATTTCAAAAATAACCATTGTCAAATGTCAGAATAGAAAAAATGAGATTAATAGTTTGCTCCACCAACTAGTCAATTTGCTATAAGATAAAATTAATAACCCAATATAATTCATATCACTTTCCAAATACATGGAAATACCAGAAAAATAACAGAGAAAGTTAAGCAAATATGTATGGGTCACTGCATTTCTTTAAAAGGCAAGGGTAGTAAATAGGGACTTATTTTGTAGAGATAAACTTGGATAAATGGCCCTAGGGCCAAACCATAGTCCCTCACAGCTCATAGGATCTCTCATGATGAACTTCCCCTGCCTTCACCCCTTCCAAGAAAGGAGGATGTGAAGCAGGTTTTAAACCCCACTTGTTATGGAACTTTCCACTCAGGCTTTAGGGCCAGACTGACTAGATTCTGAGCTCTGTCATTTACTGTGAGACTGAGCAAGTTATTTAATTTTCTTATTCTCAGGTTCTTGATATGTAAACTTTTGGCATTAAAAGTACTTACCTGTTAGGTAAGGAACATCTAAAATTGACTCCAATTTATTAACAAAGAATATTTTTAGATTTTGTGCTCTCAAGGAACATAGCTATTTTTCAAACAGAAAAGGAGATTCTACTCTGCATTGTCTGCTGCTGTATGTTAATTTGACATAAAAGGAATATTCTGTGTGGGTTTTGATAGTATTCAAGAGAGATTTATTATTCTCTTGACTTTATTTAGTTTTAGAAAGAGCCAATTTCATATATATGTATAAATTATATGCTAAAATTTAAATATTAATAAATTATATATGTAACTCTCAGTGTCCCAGTGTGGGTTTTTTTCCCACAATGTAATTGCCATTATTCAAAAATATTCTCTGTGAATAAACTGGAGTATATTTTAGATACTAATAGCAATACTTATTAGCAATTACTTGAGAATCTCACCGTGTGACAGGCACTGGGCTAAACATATTACATACAACATTGTGCTGGTGAAAGAACAAAGGTAGAAAGTTTGGAGTAGGTATCCTCAGTTCAAATCTTGACTCTGCTACTTCCTAGCTGAGTGAATAAGGGAAAATTATGTAACCTCTCTGTGTCTCAGTTTGCACAACTGTAATATGGATCCCATGAATAGAGTCGTTATAAGGATTAACTCAGTTAATTAGAGCTTTCAGATCAGTGTCTGGCAAATAGGAAGCACAGAATTAACGATTATTATTATTAAATATTTTAATTGAGACTTTTGTTTTGTTTTCAGAATCACTGTAGTAGGCCTAGCAGCAAAATTTGCATTGAGAAGACCTGAATTTCAATTCCAGATCCAATTTCTAATATCTGTTGTGACCTTGGTTGAGTCATATGAAGTCACTGAGCTTTAGTTTACTTATCTGTAAAATCTGAATAACATTTGACTAATGGCCTACTATTATTGTCAAATAGAACAATGTAAGAAAAATTCCTCATAAGGTATAAAATCATAATGAAAATACAAGTATCTTCTTACCTAAACATAGAAAAATGAGTATTTATTGTTTTGCCTTTTCTTTCACGACATCTCCCTCAGTCCACCCTAACCCTGCTCAATGGAGAGTTTCAAAACTACAAACCCCAAATCACAATGGTTTCTATATGTGTTTGAAGATACAATGTCCCTAACAAGAAATACTTAAAGCAGCTGCTTGCTTTCTTTCTTTCTTTTTTTTTAAAGCAGCTGCTTTCTTAAAGAACAAACTATAATTTGGAACAAGTTCTTCCATGAGCAAAAATCAAATAATGGTATGCACTTCCCAACTCACAGGAGGAAAACAATGATAGCATCTCCTCAAGGTTGAGACATTCTTTCATTTATTTTTTTCTTGTCTTTCCTTCTTGCTATTCTTTATCTGTTAGGGAAACTGGAAGTGACAGAATGAATTGTTGAGTATCAAACACACATTAATTAAAAGCCTTAGCCTCAGCTATCCTTTTTCTTTGGCAGCAAGTCTTCTGATTGATACATGTACTTGTGGTTTTGCTCTTATATTGTGTTGATAAAATGTCATTTTTCCCTGCTATTTAATGGTTATGACACTGGGTGGAAATGTTTCAGTGTAAAACATTCTCCAAGGAAGATCACATATGGTGTTTCCCACACTAGGCAGAAGAATTTTTCAGTAATTAGGTAGGATTTTACCAATCCAAGGAGAGATTTCTGAAAATAACTGGAGATATTCTTTCCTTGGGATAGAAAATTTTTAAATGATGAAAGTGAATTATATAGTTAACTAAAACTTAATTTTTTCCAACAGCTCTGGAAACCATACATTGGTCTGATTTTTTAAAAGCTTAATCACTAAATTACTAGTGGGAATCAGTATGTGACTTATCAGATATGACTAATAAAATTTTTCTCTTATTTTTCCAGTAGAGAAGAAAAAATTCTGATAAGTCAGAATTTATCTGAAAGTCTTTTCAGTGGAGACCTGTGATTGGATGGTGTTTTGGAATTACACTTGGTTATGCAATTCTTCTAAATCTTTTCTCACTGTGTACTCCTGGAAGTCGAAAAATGTGTTCTTTGGATGGTCTGGGCTGATAAAGCATGAAATTTCTTTGAAGTTTGCTGTTTCATTTTTTAAATTCACGTGGACTTTGCATTGTCTTCCTTAATATAGGTGAATCTCTTTTAAAAGGAAAATATCATTTTAAAGATAAAAATAATAAAATTAATAGTAATGTATACCAGGAAGATGTTTATCATGATTGAAGAAAGTACTTCAAATTTTAATGTCCATACAAATCTCCTAGTAACCTTGTTAAGATGTAGATTCAAACCCAGTAGTCTTGGTGAGGGCCTAAGACTCTGCATTTCTGAAGGCCCTGATGTGAGGAGATGCTGCTAGTCCCCAGACCATATCCTGAGTAGCAAAGTTTTAAAGGACAACTGAAAACAAATCCAGATGAGTCTCATGTAGACTCATTACAGTGGTGTTAATTCTAAAGTCATGTTGAAATATACAGGTAATGCATAGGAGTATTGATTTCTGAATTATAAACAAAACATAAAAATTTCTCACTTCAATTAAATTCTAGCTACTTAAATAATTTCAATTACTCAAAAGCTAATTGGTATCACTCAGTTTACACATATTCTTTAGATTCTAATTTAGTGTTATGTTGAACTGAACAGATTCCTTTATGCCCTTTCTCAGTAATGCAACTCATTCCTCCAATGAAACCAGTTCTGCCACTCTCACCCTAGCAAGGGTCTAAGGATCAGAGTCAGAACCATAGGTTTATAAAGCCCCAGAAACAGTAAATCCAGTTTGACTGCAAAACCTTGCCATATACCTGTACAAGACAATGTTTATTTCCTGTGTTGTAAACACTAAAACCCTAAGTTTGTAAAGGCATTAAAAATGGAAGAAGTTAATATATTGAATATAATTATTTTCTTGAACTTATAGCAGTTGATAGAATACATCTTTATAATATAAGGTACTGAAAATATGTTGAACTGAATACATTTTTTAGGTATGTTCTAAAATAAAGCAGCAGAATTCCATAACATCTGATGCAGATAACGGATAATATCCAGTCTCAAAAGTTTGACTTGATGTTAACCTAATACAAAATAACAGCATAATCACGTTATGAGAAAAGTGAGGATCTGAATTCACACAGAAATCGCTTGTTAAGTCATTCTAGAAGAATTCTACCATTTTGAATAGTTTCAAATACACTTGTATTTTCCTGCTCTGGGCAATAGATGTTTATATGTCTATTTATCAGAGATTATCTTTTTCATAGTACCTTTAAAATCAGTAATTTGAGAGAAGCAGTACTGAGTGTCGAAAAATGCTACTATTTGTTAGTATTAGTAAAATACCAAAGTGTGAGAAAATCATCTAACACAGCTATACTTTTCTCGAAACCTAAAATAGCTTCTGAGAGCTTAGCTTGTGCAATTAGATCAGTGACAGCTGAGGAAGAGAGAAGTTCAAAGAGTGGCTTAATCAAACCACTAAACCAGGCAAATGGAAAATTGCATTTTGTTGCTTTGAGTTAGGTAGGCTATTACCCTAATATGTATGCACATATTTATTTTCCATGTTTATTAATTTGGAGTTCTTCACTTTTCTTTTACCCTTTCTACAGACCCATATTTAAACAAGTTGATGTTTTGGTTTTGTTTCTTTAATCTCTAGATGGCATTTCTCACAGTACGAGGTTTTCCACATCTCATGTTAATATCATTTAGTATTTAAGAAGAGTACCTATTTGCGAACCCCAGTTTATTGGTCATGCTCCAAAGTAAACATTCTGTAGAGCCCTCTGGAAGCACTGAAATTAAACTAGAAAACACTAACTCAAATGAATACAGGGCTGATGTGCATTCAGTCAGATAGCAATGTGCAACAAATGATCCCATTTTGATTTTTTGTGTGTCTTCATGCACGAGGGTGTGCTGTAGACCATGGTATTTAACCTGGACTCTACAGGCCCATGAACTGATTTCAGGGATCCATAAACTAGCTGATATTGGGTGGAAAATTTGTATATATATGTGCATGTGTATATTTCTGGAAAGAGGAGATGCTGCTTTCAGGAGCTTCTCAAAAGGGTTTAAAGCCACCAGAAAGATTAAGAATCACTGTCATAAACCAAGAGATATGTGATCTGACATTTAGATGTGGGATTTAGCAGGTTAACAGAGAACACAAATAATGCAACCTAAGGTCAGATATGGAGGAATGTGGCAAACATCACCAGCAGTCCTAAAAATCTTCAGCTGGGCAGAAAATACTAGCATTGGCTGAACTACTACTACAAGTCAGGCACTGTGTCACATGCTTTTCATATCTCATTATATCTTAACTACACTTCTGTGAGATGACTCTCCTTTACTCCATTTCACAATTGAAAAATTTGAAGGTCAGAATAATTAAATGTTTAGCCATTAGACCTCAACATTTATTGACACCATTATTTGTGCCAGCCACTACTTCATGCATTATTTCATTTAATCCTCACAACAACCCTATGAGGAAAGTATTATCCTTATTTAATAGATGAGTAAATTGAAATTTAGAAATTTATGTAGCTTACTGAAAACTACACAATTAGGGAAGGGCAGAACCAAGATAAACTCAAACAACATAGGAAACAAATTCTATGCCCATAATTACTATTTTAAACCAGGTAAAACTCAAAATTCATATTTTTCTTACCAGGAAAGCAACAATGTTAATTCACATTTATAGTCTACCAAAACGATTTTATATCTTTTTTTTTTTTTTTTTTTACGTTACGCGGGCCTCTCACTGCCGTGGCCTCTCCCGCCGCGGAGCACAGGCTCCGGACGCGCAGGCCCACGGGCCCAGCCGCCCCACAGCACACGGGATCCTCCCGGACTGGGGCATGAACCCACGTCCCCTGCATCGGCAGGCGGACTCTTAACCACTGCGCCACCAGGGAAGCCCCGATTTTATATCTTAAAGGGGATTAGCAGTAGGAGAGAATAATTTTTTTAGAAAACCTGTAAGAATTAGGTCAAACTCTTTAGATGAGAGTTGAGTTCAAGAGATTCTTCTTTGCTTAGAGCTTTAGGGTTGAAGAGAAGTACCTTAGTACAGTCTAGTCCAACCACCCTTTGATGCTGAGTTTCCTCTGTCTCCAAGTCAGTATCCAGCTCTTGCTTAAAATTCTCATTGGGTATGAAACTCATCTTCTCTTGGTTAGCCCGTCATAACATTTTAAATTTTCACAATGGTAAAAATTATAAAGGGAATAAATTATTTCCTGACCCGGAATATAATTCAACTAGGTTGGGCAACCCAAGCCTAAGCTCATAGAGAGCATGTAAATGTTCCTTTCCTTTATTCGTTCCCCTTGAGCATCCATCCTCTTTGGTTTAGTATGTCCTCTTTTCTTTCAAGATTATTTTTATTGGCCAAAAAAGCATAGGTGAAAAATGTCAAAGATCTCTATTTTTGGTCACTGATGGCCAGCAGCAAGCTTATCCCTTCTTTGATTTTTAAAATCCAAATTTTAAAACCCAAATTTATCTGAGAGCTGCTTGTGCAGTCAGATGGCTCTCTCTGGGAAACTAACCTTTCTCTTAATCATCAGAATGATTTGTGGTTGCAGAGTTAAAATTGCATTTGTGATAACATTTTCATCTTTTAGAAGCCTCATGACACATTCTGATTCGTAATTCTTATGTTTATTTTGTTGACAGAAAACTCAGAAAAGAAACATTTCCCTTCCAACTGCCCTATTTTTTTCTCTAATGTTTTCCTGTGTGACAATTGTCAGGGTCACTCTCAGATAGGTGGTATATTGGCAAATAACAAGTGATTAGATCAGACTAAGAGAAGATGTTGGCACTGAATTACGAAGAAACAAAATACAAATTGCTAATAAGAAGATTGTATTACCTTCCCCAGTGTGAAAAGAATCTAGAAAGAATGAAAAATGTCTTCCAACTTTTAACCTATGTCTTCAAGTTTTGATCATGGTTGATCATAAATCTGATAATCTAGTGATGATATCTTTAGCTTTGTGCCTCATTTTTATGCATTTAAACATTGAGTAATCTGATTTTCTCCTTTTTTCCCATGTTTGCAGCTCAAGCTTCTAGAAAAGTCATGGTAGAAGCCTTTTGTACCCTGTGGTTCTGCCTAAGCTATCGGAAGTTTCTTTAACAGGAAAGGGCTTTTTAAGCCATATTTAATAAAGAAAAAAAAACCCAACTCACTAGAATTCTCAACCATCATCTTCTTTCATGTGTCACAACAATGTAAGCTTTAGAGAAAAATGTAGCTTTTTGTCCAAATAAAAATAATTACTATAGTACAGTAATCTGGCTCCCTCTACTTACTTTCTTCCATATAACTGAAAGAGCTTTCATGAATATTATCCCATCCTGAAGATATGGAGGTACCAGTTTTATGGTCACCATTTTTTCTCTTGAAACATTCCTACAACATTCCTGTTCTCACTGGTTCTAAACTAACTCTTATCTCCCATAACCAAAAATGATATATTTTGCTTTTATCTATTTTCCTTCTCATATATGTTGTTACTCAATATCATCTTCTGCCTTTACAATAGTCTTCAAACCTGTGTCATCATCACCATTTGTTAACATCCTTCCACAGAAACTAATCTCTTCTAAAGAATGAGCTTTCATCTTTCTACATTCTCTGTTTTGCCCATTATCTATTTCAAGAGGTATAATATAGCAAAAGTCACTAAATGGCATAAAACAACTTGCTTGCAATAAATAGATTATATTAAAACCAATAATAAGATATTATTCTATATACTTCTTAAGTTTAAAACGTAATTTAAGTTTGTTTTTCCATACCCCATACCTTTAGGGGTATGGAAAATACAAAATCAACTGTCCTTTGGCCTTGGTCCACTCCCTTGTGACAGCTTAACCCTACCCTTAAATATTTTAAACATGCATGTAATATCTGGAAAAGAGTAATTTTCTATCCACCTTCCTGCCGCCACAGAATATATCCAAGGTGTGTAGGCTTCACTTCCTAAGTAAATTCTGGGGCATGTTGTCACCTAAATCAGAAAAAGGAAGTTCTCTTCTGAGTCTGGATACTTATAACTTTTCTAAATCTCATTAGAATGTATTCTGTTTGAGAACAGGTAAAGAAGGGGTGGAAGATGACAAAATAAGCCCCAAAAAGGAAGGCACTAAAGCAAGCAATCTGGTGCCATTAATGCGACAGCTGTCAGAAACAGCTTGTAATAACAGGAACAGCACTTCTTTCAAAGCCTAAACTTAAAGCTTCAACAGTAAGCAGGAAAATATTTACATTGAGATGTAAATTACAGCCAGTGACACTGTTCATTTATCTAAGCTGGGTTTATTTTGGTGTTCAGAAATATAAGTTGAAACCCTGTGTTTTCTTTTAGAGAGACTGCATAGAAAGTAAAACTTAACCTTGTCCCTGATATACCAGGAAAATGCAAAGGCCACTTCACTGCCTAAATGTGAGTATTAATATAGTGCAAAGGTAATCCTGTTTAAGAGGAAATCTACATTAGTAAGATTATTTCCAAGTTCTCTTGTAAAGGCCATTGCTTTTGAGGCAACGGAAAGTCTATAAAACAGTAAAGCCTTCCATACAGAAATATGCAGACACTTCTCCCTCATCCCTGAATATTAGGTAAACAGCTTCACAACTCTGTGTACCCTAGAGACAAATGGTGTATTTTATAGAACTAAAAGACTGAAAGAGAATTTAAAATGCTATTTAATTTGAATTTCTCCTGGTACAAATAGATTATGGGTTTATTTTTTCCATACAAATTCCTAGAAAAGATGATTCTTTAATACCTGTGGTACTATATTAAAGCAATCACAACCTTTATCATAAGGAAGCTTGGGAGACCAACTCTAACCCTACCTCCTTCCATTTAGTACACTGACTAAAACATTCCTTAGTGGAAACTCAAAACAATGATCAATCACCATACAGTGCACATTTGTATTTGCCCCTTCAATAATGCTCTGCATAATTTTATGATAGCACCAATCACATTGGAAAAAAGTTACACCTGTCTCTCTCACCTGCTGGATTGGTCACTCTTTGATGGCAGTGGATCTTCCCAGTGTCTATCTTAGTAACTGGAACACAGTATGCATTCAATAAAGGTTGAGTTATGTTATGCTTGTTATATTCAGTTATATACACTATTTTTAATCTAAATACTTTCAAGCACTTCAGCTATTAACAAGAATTATTTCTCAAACTCTTTCTAGAATTCATCAACATACTTTATCAACAGCATCCCAATAAATGCTTTGTAGTTATGATAATAATACAAAATATAATTTATGAGTTGCTTTGTTATTATTTTCAAGACCCATCAAGGTATCATGTTATACATTGTTTATAGTACAATCTTTGTGACTGATATATAGTCTATATTTGAGATAATTTGGGGGGAAAGTAAGAGCTGCTTGGTACAAACCACACTATTTGTTGTGATTCCACCTTAACATCTCGCTATAATCCCCAGGTATGTTGGAATAAAAATGATCAGGGCAACTTTAACAATAAATAGAAGGTGAATATCAGTCACAATAATAGTTAAAGAAGATAGAGATAATGTCAAAGCTATTTCGAGAAGTTGTCTTCTCATTGCTTTAGAGATCGTGACAATTCTCCCTCAGGTTCCAGCTGATCAGACCGCCTCCATCACCTTCCCCACTTTGGCACCCTGAGTGGCTTGGGCAAATCTCGCACAAGGCTTGCTGCAGCAAGGATATTCCCAAACCACCAAGCTCTCTGTAATATAGCTCCACTATGATCAAGATTATTAGTTCATTCATTCAACTAATATTTTTGAAGCCTTTGTCATTCATCAGACATTTTTCTGAACACTAAACAATTATTAAAAAGAAAAATTCTCTACTATGGAGTTTAGTACAGGCAGACAATAAATATATGTGAATAAATATACAGTATATTAGATTGTGCTAAGTATTATGGGGAAAAATAAAAAGGCTGAGGCGATCACACAAATCATTGTACAAAATGAGAGATTTTTGAGATTTTTGAACATTAAAGAAGGAGTATTTATAATAACAAAGTAGTCATAAACCAGAACTGTCTCATGTAACCAGAGCATGTAGCCACTGTAGGTGAGGGAGATGAGAAATGTGTTGGGGTACAAGAAAATGCCTTAATTTCTAGGACCTAGAGACCTGAAAATTAGGTAGCTAGCTTACAGGTATTGAGTAGTAGGAACTGTTTAGAGTACATTACCCATAGTAACTCATTTCAACATTATCATAACATTATGAGATAGGTGCTACTATTATTTCTGTTTGATGGTTCAGGAAACATATGCATAGAGATTTGAGAGCAAATTTTTCCTAGGAACACTTTTTTCATTACCTCCTTGTTCTACTGCCTCCTCTGGATCCTTTTTCCCATTAGCCTGAAGTGCCCATGACCACATTTTCCCTTTCAAGGAGGCTTCTGCATGTGATTCAATAAGATACCATGCTTACCAAATACGGTAAGTTAAAATAAAGACACTGAATTCTCATCATAATTACGGTGCTTGTGAAGCTGGGGATATAATTCTTTTCATGGGTCCTCTTTGGTAATTAAACTCTTTAGACAGAGCCTCTGGTGTTTAGCCACAAAACTATGTTTACTTTCTCCCTATATCCCTCTGTACTGAGATTTGATGAATTGCCTTCATATCATATGCATAGTTTTATTTCACTTTTACATATATTAAGAAAAGAGGAAATATAGTCAGTTGTTAGACAAGCCTAGTTATAAAATCAAATCTGTACCTTTTCTCTAGAGGTATCTGTAAGCAGAAATGTAACTTAAAATATTTCCTCTAAGTATTAATCATTTTAGGAAGTTATTCCTCTAATTAAATGGTAAGAAATAAACATATGTTGCCCACATATGAGTCAGTGGATATCTGCATTTTTACTATAATTAAATCAATAAAACACAAGGAAGCCAATAATGAGATATTGGATTATTTATATTATACCAAAATAATAAATATTCTGAAAATATCCAGAGTTGCAAGAATATTATCACATGAACACAGGCATATTTTTTGGTAGCAGTATAACTTGTTATACCCCTTCTAGAAAGCAATTTGTCAGTACTTTTCAAAAAAAAAAAAAGGTAGAATTCATAATCTCAGCACCTAGACACAGAAAAATTACCTTAAGAAAAATAAACAAATGATGTATAATTCTATTGGCATAAATAAACAAAAATTGGAAACAATCTAAATATTCCAAAAAAAGGAGATTAATTAATTCATTGAGTTCTATCAACTCTATAGAATATTTTACAAAAATTAAAAATCTCCTTTTGGAAAGTTGTATGCCATCAAAGTAAGGCAATCTGATATAGAAATATTAAACTAAAAAGAATAAAATATAAAGTTTCATTTGTTATATAAATATCTTTGTGTAAACCATGGATATTAGTGGAAACTGAAAGAAAACATGCAAAATTAAAATAAAGTAGATGTATTAAAATTATGAGATTGTAATTTTTAATGAGTTTTATTATTATTAAAGATTGCAAAATAAATAGAATTTAAAAAAATCACCGAGCACAAGTCTTATTCACATTTTAGAATCATTCGAGAGGCGATTTATGGTCCTTATATTTTTAGAAGCCATGTAAATTAAATGGTACTCTTTTTATGATACATGGATTGGTTTAAAGCCTTATCTATCAGTTAAGCATTTTAAACTTACACAGAATGAATTGGAGAAAGGGAACACAATTGAGTAGAAAGATTGTTAGAGAGCTTTGATGAAATCTGATAACAAGAGTAGACTCTGATAAAGTGTTTTAACAGAGACATTTTTAAAGTAAAAGTCTATGATTTGACATCCAGTCCACCTGTGTATTTTGAGGGATGTCTGGAGAATTTGCTGGTGCCCTGCAGAGACAGATCCATGATACTGAGAAAAATAAATGTCTCTGATAGTTCTTTGTGGATAAAATTTGAATGTTATTTATGCCCCACAGCTCAGTTTTAAATTAATCACTCTGAAGCTATGACAGTCTTTATATATAACTCTTCAAGTTGAAGCTATGTAAATAAATAAATACATATTTAAATTTTAATTTAAATATATATATGTTCAAAACCACTAGCTCTCTGCAAAAGAAGTATTTTTAAAAAAGGGACTTCCCTGGTGGTCCAGTGGTTAAGACTTTGTGCTCCCAATGCAGGGGGCCCGGGTTTGATCCCTGGTCAGGGAACTAGATCTCACATGCCACAACTAAGAGCCCACATGCCACGACTAAGACCGGGCACAGCCAAATAAATAAATTAAATAAATAAATAAATAAATATTTCAAAAAGGAAAACAAGCAAAATTAGAGGATTGAAATAAACAAGTTAAGAAAGTTTAAATGTCTTATCCTTGCAGAGAGACTGTACATTTGTCATTCAATATTTAGAAAAACAGCTCCTTGACTTTGACATTTGAAAAACATTGTATGCATATGTTCATTTAAAAATGCTGCCTTATCAATGTTGTCTACGAAATCGAGAAAGTACTTTTTGTCACTGTCCCTTCTGGAAGATGAATGAAAGCAGATGTTGAACCAAGAAAGGAAAGGTTACTGCAGGATACGTGTATGTGGGCGCTTTTGAAAAGAAATAATATTGGATATATTTACGCATAGGCATTGAGTATTAATTGGCTCAAAGTGTCTGCTAAATTTAAACAAATGTTATACTAAGCCTTGTGATATAGCCTTTAAGGTGTCTTATTTTCCAAGTACTACTAAACTTTGTCAGCTTCAGCAAGGCAAGTAATGCAAAGCCTCAGCAAGATGAATAATAATTAAACACCCCTCTGCTCCAAACAGTCTTTGCGTAGGTCTTACGAGACAGGAGACAGAAAGGATAAGCACTGGTCTGAAGCTGGTCTTAGAGCCAAGAGGGGGATGCTCTAAGGCGATTTACTCATCCAGATAATCTTTTATGGTGAGTTTGTTTTTGACAACTCCCTCTTTAAATTGAGAAACCTACCTATACTATTAGATCAAGTAACTCAGCCATGGTCAAGCTCTGGTTTAAAAATATTATCAATACCACATCTATGATATCCATTGTCAATCCCTTAACCAATCCTCTCTATGGCCAGACCCCAAGGTTGAAGAATGAAGGATTGGGGGAAGAGGGCATAATACTAATTCCATTTCTATGTTTTCATTCTTTGTATGCAGGCTTTCTTTCAATTAAGACAACATTAAAATATCTCCCACCCTCAAATCACAAAAACAATAATCACTTGTTTGGTGCTTCCACCACAATAATGATCAGCACAAGAGTAACCATGGGAATGAACTCTATAGAAACCAATTAGAATGCCATTGTATGCTGTGGGATGTATGTGTATGAGGAAATGTTTTAAAAGTGCATCACTGTATTACAAGACGTTCTTTATAAAATTAACAGTAATGTTTATGGATAATTTAAGCTAAACATCTAGTTAGCAAGCAAAACAAAAAGTTCAAGGTAAATCAATACTTTTGATGTAATAGGAGTAAGAACATTCCAGTGCATTTAGCCTAAGTACATAAGCTTTACTAACAAGAACATTTGTTTAGTCTTTTCTATTAGGTTTTATCACTACATTGATTGTGAAACTATAATAAAACCTGTTGAGACTTTATAACCAAATAAAATGTGCTGATAAATGAATCACCTAACACATAATGCATAATACACGATGGCAACCACTTTTTAAAGACCTAGGCAAATACATTTAATCAATAGACAGCTGTTTCCTAAACACTGTGTTAGGCACAACTGGCATCATAAAATATGCAAATGTATTCAATACAATCTGTAATACTGAGTTCATGTTACAGAAATATCTCTAACACTCCAAGGAATAGAAGTGACACGTGATGTAGAGATAATAAATGATAGAGGAGTTCATGATATTTGAGTAGTAAAAACATGTTTAATGACAAAGAGTGTAATTGAGTTAGGCCTTCCTTAATACAAGATGAGAATCTGGAATGGTAAAATGGAGAAAAGAAAGGCATTAGGGGATACAATGTGCAAAGTCTGCAGACACTTGACAGACTGAGAGGAAATTATTACAGCTAAAACAAAAACTAGTGATTAACCTTAGAATATGTAAAGAACCCAGGTGAATGAAAAAGACAAGAAGCCTAACATGGATGTTAACAGGCACCAAAGGGGAAACCCAAAGTATAAGAAGGTATGCTCAATCTCATTATGAAGACAGGAATGAAATTAAAACACAGTGACCATTCCTTTTGCAAACATTATTTAAGCAACATGGTCGGACTTAGAGATAATCATACTAAGTGAAGTAAGTCAGACAAAGACAAATATCATATGATATCATTTATATGTGGAATCTAAAAAAAATGATACAAATGAACTTATTTACAAAACAGAAACAGACTCACAGACATAGAAAACAAACTTATTATAGTTACCAAAGGGGAAAGGTGGGGGGTATAAATTAGGAGTTTGGGATAAATATATACACACCACTGTATATAAAATAGATAATAAACAAGGACCTACTGTATAGCACAACTATACTCAATATTCTGCTCAATATTCTGTAATATTGGGAAAGAATCTGAAAAATAATGGATATATGTATATGTATAACTGAATCACTTTGCTGTACACCTGAAACTAACACAACATGTAAATCAATTATACTCCAATATAAGATAAAAATTTAAAAAAAAATCAAGCATGATACAGCAGTTTGCAACTCAGATTTAAAAGATGAATGTTTTCTCAGTAGGCAAGAATCCTCAGTGGTAACATTTAATGTGCATGTGGAAAGGGCTAGAATGGCACAGATTTGCCTCCTCCAAATTTTCTTACCACTGTGTCAGTCTGGTTTCATCCACATTCCCTGGAAGAAGTTGGGCAATTTCTCTTCTCCTCGGCTTTGGCCTTTTGCTCTCATTATCTTCCAACCCACAGCCATTGCCTCCTAAACACTGCACGCTCTGAACCCAGTCCACTTTTTCCCCCCTTTTCTCAGGTCTATATTTCAGAAAAAAAAAGAAAAAAAAAAACCACACACAAATTTCAAGGCTCTCAACCAGGCCTATAATCCTGCTGATTTAAGCCATGTATTATAAAGTCCTTGTTAAAAAATTCAAGATAGGGCTTCCCTGGTGGCACAGTGGTTGAGAGTCCGCCTGCCAACGCAGGGGACATGGGTTCGTGCCTTGGTCCGGGAAGATCCCACATGCTGCGGAGCGGCTAGGCCCGTGAGCCATGGCTGTTGAGCCTGCACGTCCGGAGCCGGAGCCTGTGCTCCGCAACGGGAGAGGCCACAACAGTGAGAGGCCCACATACCGCAAAACAAAAACAAAAACAAAAAATTCAAGATAATGTTAACCCAATTTTATTCCTTTTGCATAGAATTATAACTGTATGCCAAGAAAACACAGAGGCTATTTAGCTTTCCTGTTTTGGGGACCCAGGTATTAAGAGTTGAGTACTCCCCAGTTGATTGTCCCTTTCATCTCTAGTCTCTGCAAATCACCCTCTTTTATTTTTCTTTCATCTCAGAATCCTTCTTATTTACCCTCTCCTACTGTAGGTATCTATTCCTTCTGTTTGCTGTATATCTCTGGATATGTATGGAAGCACTATCAGTGGTCCCCAATATTCATCCCAGTCTCTGACACTGTTTGCCAAGATTGTTTCCTTTAAAAATCAAAGGAACTGAGATATTAGTGTCAAAGCATTTTTAATCTAACTGCCTCAGAATCTATATGCTACCTGAGCATACTGTGCTACCTACTGCACATTCTTCCTCCAGCTCCTACCCTACTCAAATCCATCCCCAGAGCATTTTCTAGGCCGTCTCTTTCCCTTTTAAGGCCCACCCTTGGCTCTTGGCCTAAAATTTCACCTTCTGCCTACCCAACATAATTCCCCCATTCTTAAGACACTGGCCCAATGCATCATTCTGATTCTGTGGTACAAGTCTGCCCTTTGATTCCTCCCTTGAAACATGTAGCATTTGGGGAGTTGTAAAAATATTGGTTTGATGGTTTGATGAAGGACATTAATGGGGAAACAAACATAGAGGAGACTCCAGAGTATAATGTTTTACTTTGTGTGAGAACTGAAGTTGAATATCCTTTCCTTTTCTTCAGCTGATATGAACTAGAAATTGTTCTTATCACATGAACCACCAAAACTCCCAACACCGTTTGAACAGCTTCTCACCAGGTCACTGTGAAAAGGGAGTGACACTGTATGAACTCAAACTCACAAAAAGGCATTTTGATCATTGACTTTCATGTGAGTTGCTTACAATTTTACACCTACTTACTATGCTATAGAATAATGATTATGTAGACTAATGTTTCCTTAACATTTTATGTCTTTTATTTGATTAGTACAGGAAACTCTATTCATGTGTGTTCTGTGTTCACAGTTTATTAAATGTGCAACACGGTTATCTGCCCATAGAGCTTGATCTCCCCTGGTGTACACACAGGAAATTTTCAAATGTATAGTCTTTTTTTTTTATTTCCTTTTTTGCCTCATGTTGGAGTATAGAGATGGAACCACGAGACAGAGTTACCAGAAATTTCATATAAGTATAATGCAGTAAAAACCAACTTAAAATAACCTTTTTAAAAAAATGAATACTTTGGATATTGTAATAAATGAATTGTATCTTTCTGTATCCCAGCTCCAGACTTTCTGTCCTGTAGCATGAGTACAAGTGCCCTCATTCTGGGTTACACAGTTCAGTTAAATTGAGCATGTGTTAAATGGCAGCATACATTTATAATGGTGACAACAAATAGAAGCATGTCCTTCTAAAAAACATGAAGGAACCTAGGCTTGAGAACTTTATAACACTTTATTCATTCCCTTTAACGAAACTAAAAGAACTCTATTTTATAGATAAGAACATTTCATGTACTTGATGAAACGCTGATTTCATGTAATTGATTTATGATAATACATCCAAATTCAGGACTCAATATGCCATCTTTATTTTTCATTAGTACGACTCCAAACATTGCCCAATATAAACCATTTGAAGAGAGTGACTGAAATTGAGATTAATTTGCATTTTTAAATTAACAATTAAAAAAACCAGAGATTGTACTTGAATCCTCATCTTGTAAGAACCTAGTTCTTGCTTAACCTTTGAATTTCTTTAATGGACTTCAACAACATGAACCTATAACCCTCTGCTCATGCTAACTGTTCTAGATTCCCTTTATTTCTCAGTTATACTGTCATTCTGCTTTTCTAGCTTGTTGATGTCCTTAGTCTCTCCACAGTAGTTGTAATATTTTTTCCTAATAGTTCCAGATCTCCTGTGACCTTTCACTTGATTTATGCAATCTCATTTGACTTATGTGAGAATTTATTCTCAATAACACCTGCAGTTTGAGATGTTTCCCCTATTTTTGGCTTGGCTAGTTGTAGCAATGAAAGGAGAAAGTATTTAATTTATTGCAATCCTAAGACATCTTTTCTTCCTTTACCATTGTCACATACATCATAATGATGCAAATTTTATCTGTTGCAAGAATATGAGAACAGTTTGCAAATGATGAAGACAGCATTTGAAATTTTAAAAAATAAGTACAAAAATATATACACAAGTGCATTTTGTTAGGTTTGTCATTCCTAAATAACAATATGAAAACAGACTGAATTATCCAAGATTAAGAAATATTATCCCAAGAAGGTAAAGAAACAACAAAAGCAGACTCTCCTGAGAGAATTTAGAAGCTCAGCATTAATACAGAAAAACAAGGAAGTCTGATGGCTGTGATGGTTAATTTTATGTGCCCACTTGGCTAGACCATGGTGACCAGTTGTTTGGTCAAACACTAATCTAGATTTTTCTGTAAAGGCATTTTTTAAGATGTGAATAATATCTATAATCAGTTGATTTTAGGTAAAGCAGATTATCCTCCATAATGTGGGTGAGCCTCATCTAATAAATGAAGCACTTAAGTGAAAAAAACTGAGGTTTCCTGAAGAAGAAGGAATCTTGCTTCCGAATGCCAAAATAAAAATTCTTCCTGAGTTTCCATCCTTTGGACTCAAGACTGTAACATCAACTATTTCCTGAATCACCAACCAGCCAGCTTGCCCTAAGGATTTTCAACTTGCCACCTACCAGCCCTAACAATGGCACGAGACAATTCTTTCAAATCAATCCCTTTCTCTGTTTCTCTCTCTGCCTCTCCCTTTCTCCATCCCATTTCTTCTTGGTTCTCTTTAGAACTCTGACTAATACAATGGCCACTAAAGAATCTTCCAAATTTTATCATAAAGAAACCAAAGAGGACTTACCCAGATCATAATTAGTCATAGTCAAGATATAAGATGTTTTCTCTCCATTGTGATCAAATCATTTTCTTAACAGAGGTCTCAAATATAACTATCATTTGCAGAGTGTCATTAACACAAATAGTTATTTTATCCTGAAAGTTGATATATTAATAGAAAAGAAATCTTGTGATGTTTGCTCAACCTATGGTCTATTTTATTTTTCTGAAAATTTCCGTCCCATCCCATAGTGTTAGACCACTTCCAGTCATGTTGGCACTATGTGAAACCTACCTCTGGTCATTGCTGATTGGCCCAGAGATGGGCACCCAATACAGGCTGAATTCACCGTGTCTTTCTCTCTTAGGGATCTGCAGGTTGGTTTCAAAGTCAATAACCTCTGTAAGTCTTCTTGGAAATGGAGAGAAAGCTGGCTTCAGAGAAAAAGGAGACAAGAATAAATCAAAATGTAATAAAAAGCAAGACCCACAAAGATGGGAGAAACTAAAATCCTAAAAATTAGTAATTTTAATTGCAATTAATGATTACATTTAGTAAAAACAGAATCAATAATAACCAGATTCAGTTCCTGAGGTGGTTTGGATACATGTCTTTCTTCAGATTCCATGAAACATCTCAGAAAGCTTATTCTGAAGTCCTTCCTCTTTTTTTTTTTTTTTTTTTGCAGTACACGGGCCTCTCACTGTTCTGGCCTCTCCTGTTGCAGAGCACAGGCTCTGGATGCGCAGGCTCAGCGGCCATGGCTCACAGGCCCAGCCACTCCATGGCATGTGGGATCTTCCTGGACCGGGGCACGAACCCGTGTCCTCTGCATCGGGAGGTGGACTCTCAACCACTGCGCCACCAGGGAAGCCTAGTCCTTCCTCTTTTTAATTCTCCTCCTACTTCTTTGTTTCCTTCTTCTTTGAGCAAATTTGAGTGGCTTAATCACAAGAGTTTTGATTAAGATAAACAACCAGTTTCCTTTTGATAAAATTAACTATGATTTTATCATTTGCTCCCTTATACTTCAACTTTTAAGCATTTCGGAAAGATAAAATCAATACCTTTGCTTTTAATTCACTGTCACCTCATTGAAACACATTATTTTGATTCATTTAAAGAGTTAAAGGTAAGAGGAGCTTCAAGATGGCAGAAGAGTAATAAGTGGAGATCACCTTCCTCCCCACAAATACATCAGAAATACATCTATATGTGGAACAACTCGTACAGAACACCTACTGAATGTTGGCAGAAGAACTCAGACCTCCCAAAAGGCAAGAAACTCCCCACGTACCTGGGTAGGGCAAAAGAAAAAACACAGACAAAACAATAGGGACAGGACCTGCACCAGTGGGAGGGAGCTGTGAAGGAGGAAACGTGTCCACACACTAGGAAGCCCCTTCGCGGGCAGCGACTGCGGGTGGCGGAGGGAGGAAGCTTCGGAGCTGCGGAGGAGAGCGCAGCCACAGACAGGGGTGTAGAGGGCAAAGCGGAGAGATTCCCACACAGAGGATTGGTGCCAACCAGCACTCACCAGCCCGAGAGGTTTGTCTGCTCACCCGCTGTGGCAGGTGGGGGCTTGGAGCCGAGGCACAGGCTTCGGAGGTCGGATCCCAGGGAGAGGACTGGGGTTGGCTGTGTGAACACAGCCTGAAGGGACTAGTGCACCATGGCTAGCTGGGAGGGAGTCCAGAAAAAGGTCTGGACCTACCGAAGAGGCAAGAGACATTTTCTTCCCTCTTTGTTTCCTAGTGCGCGAGAAGAGGGGATTAAGAGTGCCACCTAAATGAACTCCAGAGATGGGCACAAGCGGCGGCTATCAGCGCAGACCCCCAGAGACGGGCATGAGACGCTAAGGCTGCTGCTGCTGCCACCAAGAAGCCTGTGTGCAAGCACAGGTCACTCTCCACACCTGCCCTCCTGGGAGCCTGTGCAGCCCGCCACTGCCAGGGTCCCATGATCCAGGGACAACTTCCCCGGGAGAACGCACGGCGCGCCTCAGGCTGGTGCAACATCATGCTGGCCTCTGCCGCCGCAGGCTCGCCCCGCATCTGTACCCCTCCCTCCTCCCGGCCTAACTGAGCCAGAGCCCTCGAATCAGCTGCTCCTTTAACCCCGTCCTGTCTTAGCGGGAAGAGATGCCCTCAGGTGACCTACACGCAGAGGCGGGGCCAAATCCAAAGCTGAACCCCAGGAGCTGTGCAAACAAAGAAGAGAAAGGGAGATCTCTCTCAGCAGCATTAGGAGCAGAAGATTAAATCTCCACAATCAATTTGATGTACCCTGCATCTGGGGAATACCTGAATAGACAACGAATCATCCCAAATTGAGGAGGTGGATTTTGGGAGCAACGATATATGTATTTTTTTCCTTTTTCTCTTTTTGTGAGTGTGTATGTGTATGCCTCTGTGTGTGATTATGTCTGTATAGCTTTGCATTTACTATTTGTCCTGCGGTTCTGTGTCCCCGCTGTTTTGTTTGTTTTTTTTTTAGTATAGTTGTTACAGCTTGTTACCATTGGTGGATTTGTTTTTTGGTATGGCTGCTGTCTTCTTCCTTTCTTTTTTGTATTACTTTTTCATTTAAAAAATTTTTAATAATTATTTTTATTTTAATTATTTTATTTTATTTTTTCTTTCTTTCTTTCTCTCTTTCTTTTTTCTCCCTTTTATTCTGAGTCATGTGGATGACAGGGTCTTGGTGCTCTAGCCGGGCGTCAGGCCTGTACCTCTGAGGTGGGAGAGCTGAGTTCAGGACATTGGTCCATGAGAGACCTCCCAGCTCCACATAATATCAAATGGCGAAAACCCCCAAGAGATCTCCATCTCAACGCCAAGACCCAGCTCCACTCAATGGGCAGCAAGCTACAGTGCTGGACACCCTATGCCAAACAACTATCAAGACAGGAACACAATCCCACCCATTAGCAGAGAGACTGCTTAAAATCATAGTAAGGTCATAGACACCGCAAACCCCACCACCGGATGTGGACCTGCCCACCAGAAAGACAAGATCCAGCCTCATCCACCAGAACACAGGCATTAGTCCCCTCCTCCAGGAAGCCCACACAGCCCACGGAACCAACCTTAGTCACTGGGGGCAGACACCAAAAATAATGGGCATTATGAACCTGCAGGCTGCGAAATGGAGACCACAAACACAGTAAGTTAAGCAAAATGAGAAGACAGAGAAACGTACAGCAGATGAAGGACCAAGGTAAAAGCCCACCAGACCAAACAAATGAAGAGGAAATAGGCAGTCTACCAGAAAAAGAATTCAGAAAAATGATAGTAAAGATGATCCAAAATCTGGGAAATAGAATGGAGAAAATATAAGAAACGTTTAACAAGAACCTGGAAAAACTAAAGAGCAAACAAACAATGATGAACAACACAATAAATGAATTAAATATTCTCTACAAGGAAACAATAGCAGAATAACAGAGGCAGAAGAACAGAAAAGCGACCTGGAAGATAAAATAGTGGAAATAACTACTGCAGAGCAAATAAAGGAAAAAGAATGAAAAGAATTGAGGACAGTCTCAGAAATCTCAGGGACAACAGTAAACACACCAACATTCAAATTATGGGGGTCCCAGAAGAAGAAGAGAAAAAGAAAGGGACTGAGAAAATATTGGAAGAGATTATAGTTGAAAAGTTCCTTAATACAGGAAAGGAAATAGTTAAGTCCAGGAAGCGCAAAGAGTCCCATACAGGATAAATCCAAGGAGAAACATGCAAAGACATATATTAATCAAACTATCAAAAATTAAAGACAGAGAAAAAAATATTAAAAGCAGCAAGGGAAAAACAACAAATAACATACAAGGGAATCCCCATAAGGTTAACAGCTGATCTTTCAGCAGAAACTCTGCAAGCCAGAAGAGAGAGGCAGGACATACTTAAATGATGAAAGGGAAAAACCTAAAACCAAGATCACTCTAACCAGGAAGAATCTCATTCAGATTCAATGCAGAAATTAAAATCTTCACAAACAAGCAAAAGCTAAGAGAATTCAGCACCATCAAACCAGCTTTACAACAAATGCTAAAGGAACTTCTCTAGGCAGGAAACACAAGAGAAGGAGAAGACCTACAGGAACAAACCCAAAACAATTAAGAAAATGGTAATAGGAGCATACATATCAATAATTACCTTAAATGCAAATGGATTAAATGCTCCAACCAAAAGACATAGACTGGCTGAATGGATACAAAAACAAGACCCATATATATGCTGTCTACAAGAGACCCACTTCAGACCTAGGGACACATAAAGACTGAAAGTGAGGGGATGGAAAAAGATATTCCATGCAAATGGATATCAAAAGAAAGCTGGAGTAGCAATTCTCATATTAGACAAAATAGACTTTAAAACAAAGACTATTACGAGACAAAGAAAGACACGGCATAATGATCAAGGGATCAATCCAAGAAGAAAATAGAACAATTGTAAATATTTATGCACCCAACATAGAAGCACCTCAATACATAAGGCAAATGCTAACAGCCATAGAAGGAGAAATCGACAGTAACACAATCATAGTAGGGGACTTTAACACCCCACTTTCACCAATGCACAGATCATCCAAAATGAAAATAAACAAGGAAACACAAGCTTTAAATGATACATTAAACAAGATGGAATTAATTGATATTTATAGGACATTTCATCCAAAAACAACAGATTACACTTTCTTCTCAAGTGCTCATGGAACATACTCCAGGATAGATCATATCTTGGGTCACAAATCAAGTCTTGCTAAATTTAAGAAAATTGAAATTGTATCAAGTATCTTTTCCAACCTCGACGCTATGAGACAAGATGTCAATTACAGGAAAAATCTGTAAAAAATAAAAGCACATGCAGGCTAAACGATACACTACTTAATAACCAAGAGATCTCTGAAGAAACCAAAGAGGAAATCAAAAATTGCTAGAAACAAATGACAATGAAAACATGACGACCCAAAACCTATGAGTTGCAGCAAAAGCAGTTCTAAGAGGGAAGTTTATAGCAATATAATCCTACCTTCAGAAACAAGAAACATCTCAAATAAAAAACCTAACCTTACACCTAAAGCAATTAGAGAAAGAAGACAAAAAACCCCAAAGTTAACAGACGGAAAGAAATTATAAAGATGAGATCAATAATAAAAGAAATGAAGGAAACATTAGCAAAGATCAATAAAACTGAAAGCTGGTTCCTTGAGAAGATAAACAAAACTGATAAACCATTAGCCAGACTCATCAAGAAAAATGGGAGAAGACTCAAATCAATAGAAATAGAAATGAAAAAGGAGAGGTAACAACAGACACTGCAGAAATACAAAAGATCATGAGAGATTACTACAAGCAACTCTATGCCAATAAAATGGACAACCTGGAAGAAATGGACATATTCTTAAAAAAGCACAACCTTCTGAGACTGAACCAGGAAGAAACAGAAAATATAAACAGACCAATCAAAAGGACTGAAATTGAAACTGTGATTAAAAATCTTCCAACGAGGGCTTCCCTGGTGGCGCAGTGGTTGAGACTCCGCCTGCCGATGCAGGGGACGCGGGTTCGTGCCCCGATCTGGGAAGATCCCACATGCCGCGGAGCGGCTGGGCCAGTGAGACATGGCTACTGAGCCGTGCGTCCGGAGTCTGTGCTCCACAATGGGAGAGGCCACAACAGTGGGAGGCCCGCGTACTGCAAAAAAAAAAAATCTTCCAACGAACAAAAGTCTAGGACAAGATGGCTTCACAGGTAAATTCTATCAAACATTTAGAGAAGAGGTAATACCTGTCCTTCTCAAACTCTACCAAAATATAGCAGAGGGAGGAACACTCCCAAACTCATTCTACAAGGCCCCCATCACCCTGATACCAAAACAAGAGAAAGATGTCACAAAAAATGAAAACTACAGGCCAACATCACTGATGAACATAGATGCAAAAATCCTCAACAAAATACTAGCAAACAGAACCCAACAGCACATTAAAAGGATCATACACCATGATCCACTGGAGTTTATCCCAGGGATGCAAGGATTCTTCAATATACCCAAATCAATCAATGTGATACACCATATTAAGAAACTGAAGAATAATAATCATACGATCATCTCAATAGATGCAGAAAATGCTTTTGACAAAATTCAACACCCATTTATGATAAAACCTTCCAGAAAGTAGGCACAGAGGGAACTTACCTCAACATAATAAAGGCCATATATGACAAACCCAAAACAAACATCATCCTTAATGGTGAAAAACTGAAACCTTTCCACTAATATCAGGAACAAGACAAGGTTGCCCACTCTCACCACTATTATTCAACATAGTTTGGAAGTTTTAGCCAGAGCACTCAGAGAAGAAAAAGAAACAAAAGGAATCCAAATCTGAAAAGAAGAATTAAAACTGTCACTCTTTGCAGATGACATGGTACTATACATAGAGAATCCTAAAGATGCTACCAGAAAACTACTAGAGCTAATCAATGAATTTGGTAATGTAGCAGGATACAAAATTAATGTACAGAAATCTCTTGCATTCCTATACACTAATGATGAAAAACATGAAAGAGAATTTAAGGAAACACTCCCATTTACCACTGTAACAAAAAGAATAAAATACCTAGGAATAAACCTACCTAAGGACAAAAAAGACCCGCATGCAGAAAAATATAAGACACTGATGAAAGAAATTAAAGATGATACAAATAGATGGAGAGATATACCATGTTCTTGGGTTGGAAGAATCAACATTGTGAAAATGAATATACTACCCAAAGCAATCTACAGATTCAATGCAATCCCTATCAAACTACCACTGGCATTTTTCACAGAACTGGAACAAAAAATTTCACAATTTGTATGGAAACACAGAAGACCCCGAATATCCAAAGCAATCCTGAGGAAGAGAAATGGAGCTGGCGGAATCAGGCTCCCTGACTTCAGACTATACTACAAAGCTACAGTAATCAAGACAGTATAGTACTGGCACAAAAACAGAAATATAGATCAATGGAGCAGGATAGAAAGCCCAGAGATAAACCCATGGTCACTTTATTTTTGATAAAAGAGGCAAGAATATACAATGGAGAAAAGACAGCCTCTTCAATAAGTCGTGCTGGGAAAACTGGACAGCTACATGTAAAAGAATGAAATTAGAACACTCCCTAAGACCAAACACAAAAATAAACTCAAAATGGATTCGAGACCTAAATGTAAGGCCTGACAGTATCAAACTCTTAGAGGAAAACATAGGCAGAACACTCTATGACATAAATCAGAGTAAGATCCTTTTTGACCCACCTCCTAGAGCAATGGAAATAAAAACAAAAATAAACAAATGGGACCTAATGAAACTTAAAAGTTTTTGCACAGCAAGGGAAACCATAAACGAGACGAAAAGGCAACCCACAGAATGGGAAAAAATATTTGCATTTGAACCAAGTGACAAAGGATTAATCTCCAAAATTTACAAGCAGCTCATGCAGCTCAATATCAAAAAAAACAAACAACCCAATCCAAAAATGGGCTCAAGACCTAAATAGACATTTCTCTAAAGATATACAGATTGCCAACATACACATGAAAGAATGTTCAACATCAGTAATCATTAGAGAAATCCAAATCAAAACTACAATGAGATATCACCTCACACCCGTCAGAATGGCCATCATCAGAAAATCTACAAACAATAAATGCTGGAGAGGGTGTGGAGAAAAGGGAACCCTCTTGCACTGTTGGTGGGAATGTAAATTGATACAGCCACTATGGAGAATAGTATGGAGGTTCTTTAAAAATATAAAAATAGAACTACCATACGACCCAGCAATCCCACTACTGGGCATATACCCTGAGAAAACCGTAATTCAAAAAGGGTCATGTACCACAACGTTCATTGAAGCTCTATTTACAATAGCCAGGACATGGAAGCAACCTAAGTGTCCATCAACAGACGAATGGATAAAGAAGAAGTGGCACGTATAGACAATGGAATATTACTCAGCCATAGAAAGAAATGAAATTGAGTTATTTGTAGTGAGGTCGATGGACCTAGAATCTGTCATACAGAGTGAAGTCAGTCAGAAAAGAGAAAATCAAATACCGTATGCTAACACATATATATGGAATTAAAAAAAAAAAAAAAAAGGTCATGAAGTACCTAGGGGCAGGATGGGAATAAAGATGCAGGTCTACTAGAGAGCGGACTTGAGGGCACAGGGAGGGGGAAGGGTAAGCTGGGACAAAGTGAGAGAGTGGCATATACATATATATACACTACCAAATACAAAACTGATAGCTAGTGGGAAGCAGCTGCGTAGCACAGGGAGATCAGCTCGGTGCTTTGTGACCACCTAGAGGGGTGGGATAGGGAGGGTGGGAGGGAGGGACATGCAAGAGGGAAGAGACATGGGGATATATGTGTATGTAGAGCTGATTCACTTTGTTATAAAGCAGAAACTAACACACCATTTTAAGGCAATTATACTCCAATAAAGATGTTAAAAAAAAAAAAAAAAACTCATCATTTTTCCTAACAGCATTGACAGTATTATCTAACACAAAAAACTCAGATGACATCAAAATGTAGGTTTTGATTTTTATTGATTGTTTCACTTAAAAGCTGAAGAATAAAGGGTTTAGAAATCAAGTGGTGAAAAGTCTGGAATTGATTATATTGTGAAATAGCTGCAAATAGTCCAAAACACACCAACTAGAAAAATGATTCAAAGTAATTAGTATATAAAATTTATCAAAGAAAGAAAGTTATTAGAACTTATATTTGATAGCATTTGAGGTAGGAGTTCCAGTAGGGTATATCCATAAACTCTTTTTATCCAATCTTCTGGACCTCATCCAATCTCATCCAATGTTATCCAATCCAAAAAGGACCTTTACAATGGGCAATGCAAGAGTGCAGTAGGGGCAGACTGAGCAAATATAGAGTTCTGGCATGGCAATTTTGGAGATCCATAAGTTTGTGAGATAGAAAGTCAATACCCTTAGCAATTATCCAGCTTATCCATTGCTTTGGTTTAATCAAGAAACTGTATATATAGTCCATCTGACAGTGACCTGGGCTTCCTCAAAATAGAGGTTTGGATTAGGAATACTGTAATCTCTTCCATCATGATACATGATTTTCTTTTATGACAAGAGTTCACCAGAAAAAGCAAAATCTTGACTCTTCCCCAGAAAATATGTTCCACCTCAGGAGAGGCAGTAAAAAAGTATGTAAAGCATGCTACATAAGAGATAATGTTTAAGAAGTGCAAAAATAGTAACTATCCATTTTACTATTCTAGAGAGGAAGTGATATAATGACATTAATGTACACAAAAATTTAGGGATAAATACTTTAAGTAATGAATTTGTCATTTCAGATTTGTGTGACAAAATTTTCAATGAGCCAATCAGATCTGAATGTTTCTAAATAATAATTACACTGATGTCAGACATACTTAGCTGATTAGTATATCAAAATCTCTTTAAAATAATTAATAAATGACTCACCATTTCATAGGCTGAATCTGTGAAGTGGAAAAACAGGTGTATTTACCAAAAAAAGTGTCTTCTAAAGGTGTTCCCAAATGGATGACCTTTGCTTCTTGCTTATTTTAAAAATCTTTGTACTTATAAGGTGTATATCATATAAATTTAAATGAAGATGTCCATGTAGCACAATTCTACTGAATAACAAGGTTTCCTTTATTGATATGGCTCTGATTATGTTTCTTTGTACTAAGGCAACTACAGCATCAAATATTTCCTATGCAACTCACAGGAGCATTGCATTATTTGAGCCTAATGTAAATATCCTTATAAATCCTAAGTGAAGGAAGTCAGTCTCAAAATCTTTGTATAATTACAGTGCTCTGTGGTTGAATGAAGAGCAATGTTGAGTACAATATGGCATCTACTATGCAGATTTGTTCTATGCACCTGCCCGCATCCTCATGGGCCCACAGCTTAGTTGTCTCAGGGAAGTCTTCAATTTAAAAGGAAAATAACTTAGATGGTAGTTCACATAACACTATCTGTGGGATACAAGGGCAGCAGAACAAATAGGCATGGCATAGGAGAAATGAGTTCTCTTCAACGCAGTGCTATGGCATTGGCCATGCCTTAGGCAACTCTATATCATAGGTGGTACTAGTGACAACAGTTATGGTGGCATCAGGGCCTGATGACTTGTCTTAAGTGTAGCTGGTAGCAGTTAGGATTGCAGTACCTCTATTTTTGCTATAGCAGTTTCTTTTCAATGAGTTTTCTTGGAAGCCTAGCACAGTTTTGGAGCTTTCAGAGTGATGCACTGTAGCAGCTCTCACCACTCTGACAACAATAAGATCCAACACTGACTACGAGACCAGCAAGAGAAGGCAACTCCACAGCCAGCCTCAGTGGCAGGAGTAAAGGTTCCTCCATGAACCTTGTGGAAAACAGGGCTTTTTGAATAAACTTCAATCCTTAATTAGTGCACATCTTTTCATCTGTCACAGACTACACATCACTTCCTCAGAGAAGCCGTCTCCAGCTCCCCACATATGCTTCTGTGGTGCTCTGTTAATACTCTTTTTTTTTTTTTTTTTTTTTTTTGCGGTACACGGGCCTCTCACTGTTGTGGCCTCTCCCGTTGCGGAGCACAGGCTCCGGACGCGCAGGCTCAGCGGCCGTGGCTCACAGGCCTAGCCGCTCCGCGGCATGTGGGATCCTCCCGGACCGGGGCACGAACCCGTGTCCCCCGCATCGGCAGGCGGACTCTCAACCACTGCGCCACCAGGAAAGCCCAATACTCTTTCAATGAACACTTTTACTTGCTCAGTGCCTACCTCCTCTCCTAGTTTCTAATTGTCAGGAGAACATTTACCTGGCTTCTCTTGTTCCCTGCTCTATCCCCAGAGGCTGGCATATAACAGGGGCTCGAAACCCATTTGTTGAATTAATAAAAAGGATATCCTGGCTGGGTTAATCCCCATGTCGCTAGAGGTCTTCGTATATAATGAGCAAATAAAGCCACCTTGAATATAATAGGATATTTTGTGGTACATGAATAGGGGCTGAACTCTATGTCTTAATTAGCCAGGAGCATAGGAAGCCCCTGGGAAAGAAGTAAAACTATGCCTTCAATCAGGGATCATACACATATGCATTTGTCTAGTGGTCTGATAGATAGATGCCAACAACGGTATTGGGAGAGGGCATGGTGGAACTGGAACAAGTTAAATGGTCAGGAGACCTAACTTATCCATGAGATAAGATCACCTTTAACCCAAATGTTCTCTGGGCCCTTATGTGTGTGGGCCTTACATAATGTCAGTTATACAAATTGCTCCCCAGATCTGTTGAAAAGAGCTCTTCTTCATGCCAAGAGAAAAGACCACAATCATATCTATTTGTAAAACTTTCTAGAAGTGTTCATGCAAATGGGTATGAGGAGGACATTCTCATATATAATTAGAGCTGCTCTTTTATCTTCTTTGGCTAAAGCTCTTCCAGTCACTGATGCTATTTTGCCCTGAACCTCATAATATATGTCAGATTCTATGCTAGTCCCTCAGAAGTCAATTGTGAAGAAAACAAAGCAAAACAAAACACAATTTCTGCCAATGAACATGGTCTAGTAGAGTAGACAGACATGAAAATGGGCCATTACAAGCCCAGTTTGTAAGTACTGTGATCCGACTAAACACAGAGGACTCTGGGAGCAGAAAAAGGTCACCCAAAGTATTATCAGAGAAGGATTCTCAGAGTAAGTGGCAACTAGGTTGAGACCTAGAGAATGAATAGTAGGAGGTTACAAGGTCTATGCTGAGGGCAAAGCCTGTGCAAAGGTTTGCACAGCATAGTGTATTAAAGAAATACCAATTGGCAGGTACAAATTACTGTGTATAAAAGAGATAAACAACAAGGTCCTACTGTATAGCCCAGGGATCTACATTCAATATCCTATAATAAACCATAATGGAAAAGAATACGATAAAGAATATATATGTACATACCTGAATCACTTTGCTGTACACCAGAAACTAACACAACATTGTAAATAAACAACACTTCAATGGAAATTTTTTTTCAAAAAAAGAAATACTAATTGTTCAGTAGAGTTAATTGATCAGAAGGTCAGAAGTGGCAAAAAGGTATAGGAGAGGACCGGGAATAAACAAAGCCAGATCATGAGGGCATTAGAAGCTATGGAAGTACCTTTAAAAATGGTAAATTTCATGTTACATATATTTTACCACACACACACAAATCTCAGCTTTCCTTTCCAACCAATATAATGAAATAAAGAATTGTGGATCTTCCAAAAAAAAAAAAAAGAAGATGCTATGGCAAGAGTCTGGACTACTGGACTTTACCCTGAAAGTATCTGAGACCTATTAAGGGTTTTAAATTGGAAGTGAGAACATCAGTTTTGCACTTTAGAATGATGCCTCTGGCTATAGATAGTAAAAAAAAGGATCAGAGCATGAAAGGCTAGATGTAGAGAAACAAGTTTGGAAGCTCTTGCAAAGTTCTAATAATACCTATAGCAAATGAGAATGGTTTGAATACAAAGACAGAGGATATGGCAAACTTGAAAGGGTCTCAACAGCTGTTAAGGACTGGTTGATTGATCTGAATGAGGGGATAAGACAAAGGGAAGATTCTTGCTTGCACATTTGTGCGAATAAGAGATTTCTGGCTCTGAGAAGGAGAATCCACTGGGCCTGAAGAAGGTTAGCCCATGGATGGTACGAGTGTGGTACAAGCCTGCCCCATTACATGGGTACAAGGAAGTTACTGACAGAAACCTTTCATGGTGCTGAGGGGGAAGCCCCCTACATTTCACAGTACTTCCAGGGACAGTGCCACTGTTTTTGTCTACTGCAAGTTTTAAGAGACAGATCTTCAGGAGCTCTTTATACAACTACCCCCAGCCTGCCTTTGCAGCATTAATTTTGTTTCCGCAATCTGGTTAAGAAACCAAGGCCCCTTACCTGAGCACACCGCTTCCCCTGACACTCTCTGAAGTGGCTACTTTCTGGTATTCTTTTCCACATCATGGATATTAGTGCACCTGGAGATGGTTTTCCCTTTTTTGTTTCATAGAAACATAGAAGCAATGGGAAGAGAACTTATAAACTCTACCAAAGCCATACTTCCCTATCTACCTGCATCTGAAACCGCAGACTCTGACTTTTCTCCTGTCACTGGAGATGAACCATTTCTTCCCTGGGTTCTAATACCTCTCACTTGTTTGTGCCTTCTCCATCTTCATGTTCTCAGCAAATAATGTCTCTGTTTATCCATGATCTGAGGAGAATGCCTTGTAATCCTTGATTCTTGCTTTTTCTTACCCTATGAATCCAACCCAAATATGATCCCTGGGAGCTCTATCACCAAAATATATCCTCAAACCACCCACTTCTTTGGCACTTCCTCTGTCACTACTCTAACCCAAGCCACCATCAGCCACTGCAGAGACCCCACTGTGATAGCTTGCTCCCAGGTCTTCCTCATACTGATCATGACCCCTCAGGTTAATTTTTCATACAGCAGCAGAAGTTAGCTTTTAAAATATACATTTGAGCACATTAGCTCACTTCTCAAAACCCTCCAATGACTTGCCCTTATATTCAAATAAAACCCTAACCCCCTTCTATAGCCTGCAAAGCCCTACAAGATCTGGTCTCTGTCTTTTCCTGCATCAACCATATACAACCCTCTGATCCATGAATTCACATCAGAAACATAGGACATTTTTCTCTGCCTCAAACTCTCATTTCTGCCTCAAGGTCTTTCTTATCCCTCTGCCTAAAATATTCTGTCTGAAGACCTTAAAATGACTCATTTCTCCAGTTCACCAAGGACTTTGCTTAAATGTTAACATATCATTTAGAGTTCAATCAGAGAAGCAGTAGGAATATGTATGTGTGTGTGTGTATATATATATATATAAAAGAGATACAGAAAGAGAACTTCTCTCTATATATATAGAGAAAGGAAGTATCTATCTCTGTCTCTCTATATGGAGAGAGAAAAGGGCTTATGCAATTGTGGAGGAAAGGGCTTATGCAATTGTGGAGGAAAGGGCTTATGCAATTGTGGAGGAAAGGGCTTATGCAATTGTGGAGGATGGCTTAGCTAGTCCACAGTGTGTAGGGCTGGCCATCACGAAGGGAAGACCATGAGTAGACTGACTGTATCTCCACAGGCATGAAACTGTTGTCCACAGGCAGAATTGCTCCTATCTCCCAGGAAAGCCTCAAATCTGATTTTAGAACTTCCATCTGATTAAGTCAGGCCATTCAACATAGTAACTCTTATGTAAAGACAACAGATACGAAACTTTAGTTACATCTGCACAATTCTTCATAGGATGATCTAGATTACTGTTTGACTGAGTAGCTAACTGGGGTCTATAGCTTAGCAAAGTTGACATATCAAAAAGCCATCACAGTCACCTATTCAGAGAGGCCTTCCATAATCATAGTGGCCATATCAGGACCCTGTCAATCTCCTTACTCTCTGTGTCCATAATCTGCTTTGTTTTTCATAGCATATATCCCAAGCTGACATTAATTTTTTATTTATTCATTTTATGATTTCTCTAATAGCTCCAAGAAATCATGGACTTTGTTTCATTTACTACTTTATTGTCATTTTAAATTTTTTTAAATGAATGAATGCATTGGCCAATGAAATGATAACTATTAATGTAACTCAGAGAGGGAGGGTGATCTTCAGTGTGTGATATAATTCTCTACTCAGAGATATGTTCACAGTGATTGGCAATGAGTGTGGTTAGATCTTTCATTAGGGACTTGTTGGCAGAAAAGTTTGAAGGTGTTGTTATCTACAACCCAAAGTAAGAAAGCAAGGACTGGTCATGATCTATTTAATTTTAGTCTAAAATGTTTTAAAGATATTTGATTTCTAATGCATGATTATTTCACTCTGATCAGGACTTCTGACATCTGTTAACATTTTTTCTCTACAACTTAAATCTTAACTTCTCTTCTGACCATAAAAGAGCAGCATTTATAGGTACAGAAATTAACAATGTAGTTTCCAGATATAAGAAAGAGAAAAAAAGAAAAAAGAAAGAAATGAAGGAAAGAAGGAGGGAGGAGGGAGGGAAGGAAAGAGGGAAGAAGGGAGGGGCCAAAACTAATCCATGGTCAATTTCAATTTTTTTTGTTGATAAATTTTCCCTTTTGTTTCAATGTTCAGAATACAGTAAACCAAAGTGCTGTTTATAGTCTTTGTGTTTTTGTTTCATATAAGTATCTTTAAAATACAAACAACACTGTTGTCAATAAATTTTACTTCATCCAGTTTCCCATTACGATGAATGGCCTGTGCAGTCTGAAAAGAGTGAAAACGGTGATAATTCAACTGATTTGCATCATATACTGAAATTCTATTATGTGATAGGCACTAAGTAGGTGGTATGAAGGATACCAAAAATGACCTCTGCTTTTCTGTACCTCATATTTATAATATGTATAAATCTTTCTTTCATTTTTCTCTGAATTTACAAAGCACAAATTCCCTTTGCCATACTTACATTTGTTTTGAATTAACTTCAGCTAAATGAATAAATAAATAAATACATAAATGAATAAATAAATAAATGTCACAAACCCATTTAAAACATTTATCTTTGCACAGGGGACCTATACACACTATTATTGATATGAGAGATTAGGACATATAAAAATCAAAACCCAAAGCAAAACAAGCAAGCAAACAAATTCTGAGTTCCTCAGAAGGAAGAAGCTGTGGGTACACTGAAAATAAATACTGCATTAACCAATTCTCTAGTTGGATGAATGGATGAATTATTCCCAGGGAGCAATAAGTTGGGTCATTGCAAAGGTCTAGTCTCTCAGGCCACTAAAGGCACATTTAGAAAATGAAGCTGTTGTATATAAACTGTACCAGACAGGTTAGAAATCAAAATGCCTCCCTATCTTACTCACAAGGAGAATCTGGCAGATTGAGAATTGTTCCAGAAGAAAGCATATTAGGCAACAAATAGCTTCTTGAATTATACCCAGTGTAGGAAATTAGAGATGTTAAGAAAAACTCCTTATATAAAGATCCTTAGCAGAGCAAAAGGTAGGGTTCCAGAATAAATGATTCTCAGTGGATTAACGTCTTACATCAAATTCCTACTAAAAGAGAATTTCAAAGCTTGCATGAGTGACTGCTCAAAGGCTCCTAATTGTTACTTTCTGGATGGGAGGTTCTCAATGTTTTGTACTTGCTGCACACTTTCAAATACAGGCCTTTCCCTCATGAGCCAAGTTTTCATAATGCAAATTTGGTATGACTTGATCAATTAACTTTGGAGAATAATTAACTCTATAATTTCTATCATATAGAATAGGATAATAAAACGTGCTATTCTATAGTTCATAGGAAAAGATTGTTACAAAGAAAATAGATGCAATCAAACAATGGGTCTCTCAATGAGATTTACATTAACAATTAAAAATAAAATTATCACTGAAACTTCCTGTGAATCATTGGATAGCCCACACATGAAAGTGGCATTTGGCATTTCTCTATCATTAAGAATCAGCAAAAAAAAAAAAAAAAAAGAATCAGCATTATTTACAGTACCCAAGACATGGAAACAACCAAAGTGTCCACTGATGGATAAATGTATAAAGAAGTTGTGGTATATATACATACAACGGAATATTATTCAGCCATAAAAAAATGAGGAAATCCTACTGCTTGCAACAACATGGATGGACCTTGAAGGCATTATGCTAAGTGAAACAAGTCTGAGAGAGAAAGACAAAGATTGTATGATTTCACCTATATGAGCAATCTAAAACAAAGGAACAAACAAAGTCATAGAAAAAGAGATCAGACCTGTGGTTATCAGAGGCAGAGGGTGGGGGAAAGGAATTGGAAGAAGGTGGTCAAAAGGTGGAAACTTCCAGTTATAAGTAAGTGCTCGGGATAAAATGTACAACATGATGACCAGAGCTAACACTGCTGTATGATATATAGGAAAGTTGTTAAAAGAGTAAATCCTAACAGTTCTCAGCCCAAGGGAAAATTTTTTCCTCTTTTCTTTCTTTTCTTTTTATTGTTCATATGAGAAGACAGATGTTAGCTGAACCTATTGTGGTAATCATTTCACAATATATATAAATCAAACCATCATGCTGTATGTCTTAAACTTACACAGAGATGTATATCAATTATTTCTCAATAAAACTGAAAAAACTGTAAACTGTAACATGTTTGCCAAAGTAAAAAAAAATATTTTCAGTATATTTCTACTTATGTCACCATACCCTACTTCCCTCTTCTTTTTATGTAAGTTGCCATATAATTTATATACAATAAAATAAACCAATCTCAAATGTACAGTTCAATGATTTTGCCTTTTAGAATTTGCATAAATGGAATACTACAATATAAAAAAGAAATGGGGACAATTTTAAGCCCTCTTTCATTTTATGGAGATACATCAGGATAATCACAGATTAATATATAAAATATTTATAGAAATATCAACATAAAATGTACATCGATTTGTTACAGAGACCGTCCCTGATCATCTGAATTATAATTGCTGATATTTATTGAGAACTTATTAACTTTCCTGCTTAAATAAATTTACATATTACTTTTTTCATCCTTAGATGACTCTATGAAGCAAATACTATGTTATTACTATTTTACAGATGAGAAAATGATATACAAGGAAATGAGGCAATTTGCACAATATCAGAAAGCTTAGAAGTGGGGGAACCAGAGCCTAAGCAGACTTTAGAAGATAGGTTCTTAATCACTACATAATATTGCTTTTATAAACTCACTTAATTTCTCCTCATTGTATTCATAGAACCTTTCTCTTACCATTCATAGCATTCATCACAACTTATAAATATACATCTAATTGTTCTCTTATTGATTTAATATGTCTTTCCCTGCGGTCTCTAACTCCCAGTAGACTGGGCCATGTCTGTAAATGCAGTTTTTGGCACTGAGAGAAACCATCATAAAGATATACTGACTATGTGAATGAATGAACAAAGGGATGGATGAATAAATGAATGAAAAATCATTTAAAATTGTTTTGCCTGATATTATCACCATTTTTTCAATAGAAACAATTGCATGCAAAACTTTGTTTTGATATCAAGTTAACCTAGGAAACTTTGGTCACTTGACAGTTACTTTAGGGGAGGCATTAAAGGCAATTTCATGGTACCCATCAATGGCTCACTAAACCTAATCAACCTCAGCTCTGTTTCACTGTCTAAATAGAACTGACTGCCTCTTTTATAATCACAAGGCAAAGTTCTCATATGCTCTATTAAATATACACTCCTATATGGCTGTTCAACTTGCACTACCCATACCTCTTACTCCTGGCAGGTAATCCCCTGAATTACATTCACAATGATCCAGTATCTCAGTCCATATGAGAAACACTGTCATAATAATATCTGCCTCATTATGGAAAAGTATGTTTTATAACTCATAAAAGTTATGAAGGGAAATTAGTGGTGATGTTTAAAAAGTAAAAAGTTGGTGGAAACGTAAGAAAGTAAAAACTAGAAATAATGTGAGAAAAAGGCAACACCTTGGAGGTATCAAAGGAAAATATTCCCTATGATCTGCTTAAGCTAGTCAGTGACAGTCTTCTCATTATTACCAATTCCCCAAACCTCACTTGCATGATTTTTTTTAAAATTTGAGGGTACCCTTTGTCCCTTATTAGACTGCGAGCACTTCAATGTTAATGGAAGGAACTACCTTCTGTATATGTACAGAGACTTAAATGTTGGGTGAGTGGTCAGGTCTCATGGAAAAAGCATACGATATGTACTTTGGGGCCTATACATGTGAGAAAGTAGAACGAAGAGTGTGGAATGCCTGAGCAGCAACTAGGAAGAGAGAGTTTGCTGTGGGTGTTACAGTTGTGGTGAAGGGGCTGTGTGGGTGAGAGAAAGAGGAAGGTATTCTAGGCACTTTTGAGAGTGAAAAAGATTTAAGGAGATGATGGCAGGCCCAAAATAAATTTTAGAAACATTTTGTATGATTCATTTTCATCCAATTGTTAAGAAAACCTTTGATAATATCTAAATTATTCTCTGAGGTCTCTGAGTTCATGCTATTCTTTCTTCACCTATGACTGAGGAATTTGGGCCATGAAGGAGGTGGAGAGCTCTGTGTGACCTACACACAGTTCCATTCCTTGATACTTTAGAGAGAGCAGTTTTTTTAAAAATTGCTTTTTGACTCAACACATAACTTAAAAATAAAGAGGAGTAAGAATTTAGGCCTGAACATAAAATAATAAAGTCTACTTTTTCTTAGGAAATACAGAGACATTCACATGAGATGACTTACTTGTGATTTGATTTAGACTATTTCACAAAAGAACTGCATTGCATTCCAGACTCTAATGCTTAGCAGATAGATGATCAATAAATGTATAAAATGAAAGATGATCAATAAAAAAATATACGATTTCATTCAAAACACAAAAGACAAGGCCAGAAAAATAAGAACTTTTTATCAGCACCAGTTAATAGAAAAACAGAATTTTAAAAGTTGAGGCAGGGCTTCCCTGGTGGTGCAGTTGTTGAGGGTCCGCCTGCCGATGCAGGGGACACAGGTTCGTGCCCTGGTCCGGGAAGATCCCACATGCCGCAGAGCGGCGGGCCCGTGAGCCATGGCCGCTGAGCCTGCGCGCCAGAGCCTGTGCTCCGCAACGGGAGAGGCCACAACAGTGAGGGGCCCGCGTACCGCAAAAAAAAAAAAAAAAAAAAAAAGTTGAGGCAAAGTGAGACCATTGTTGGGATAAAATTCAAATCTACATCACCCAGATGACCCATACCTATAAAAGCAACTTGCCCTTCCCCTCTCGCCATGATGCAGTAGCTGATGCAATAAAATTGAAAATTTTACATATATATTTTTTTCTGTGTTGCATTCTAGTATGAATTTATACAGCCTCATAGATTGGTCTCTTGTCTCTTTCATTTTGGGGAGAAGGAGGAGAGTTTACCAGGGCACAATAATCATAATAAAGATGTGGCTGAGTCACCAAGAACTCAATCTGAGACCAGATGTGCCCCTTAAAGCCTTGCAACCTGTTGCAAATTTCCAACATTTGTAGAAGGTTTGTCAAAGGGAAGTTGATATGTACTGCTACCAATTTTCTCCACCTTCTTGCAAGTCAACAAGGCCTGTCTCAGCTGAAAACTGACCAGAACCTGTTTATTAGTCAATATATTGAATTATTGCTTTCTCATTTTTTAGAAATTGCTTTGAATCATTTAATTATTCTATAGATCAAAGTATAGCAACCTATGACCCATGGACTGAATAACATTTACCTAAACTTTAAAAATGTGTTTATAAAACCATTTAGATAGCAAACACCTCAAAAGCAGAGACTCTAAATTTGTTTGTCTAACAATAATACAGTACTATGACTGTTAAGGGATTCCACAATGATATGTATGTGTGTGTATCCCCAAATTTGAATTAAATTATTTTCCTAGGTAAGGAACTTAGCTTTCAGAGCACAGAAATACAGCGCATTCTGTCATCTGTTAGATTCAGGCATGACCATTACTGTGTAGTTATTTTGAAAGCTCAGGGACAAAGGGACCCTGAAATCTAGCATCATTAAGACTAATCTTTTATTTTTCTCTCATATTTCCTTTTTTTCAAATTCCATGTATATCATTCATTCATTTACTCAACATACATTCTTAAGGCCCTATAAGTATCAAATATTGCGCTAAAATTTTATCCCTTTCTCATAGCAAGCACAAGTGTGATGAAGAGAAACATGTAAATGCATGATACAACAGAGACTGCTATAGATAGTATTTAAATCAAAGAGGATAGTAAAATGATGAGCACTGGCTCAAGGAATAGAGGTAATATTTGAGTCATGTTTTGAGACTAAGTAGGAATTTTCCAAAGAGGCAGAGAAGGGCAATACCATAGAGGAAAAAGAATACATGATTTTTCAGAGGCAACAAAATAGCACGGAATTCTTAAGGACATGGGTTGCTTCTAACTCATCAATAGACAGCAAGCAAAGTAGTGTTACTTTCTCTACTTCACAATTACTTTTTAAATTCTTAGAACTGGGGGCCAAAGTCTGACTACTTGAAATTATAAGGCAATATTTCCATACATAGAGAATAATCTAGTGGTACAGACAGAAAACATATGAAAATTTTAGTAATATGAAATAGCATTTGAAATTACATGTTGTGAGATGTTTAAAGGAGAGAGAGAGGGAGAGAAGGGCGGAGAGAGAGAGAGATGGAGGGAGAGAAAACGCAGTATTATAGCTAGGGTAGGACTTTGAGGATGGGTAGGGTTTAGGCAAGTGATAAAGAGTGGAAGTATGATGTCAGTGAAGGATGTCCAAGCAGGGCAACAGTGCTGCAGAGCTCTACAGCATAAAAGTCTAACTGAAATTCTGCTGCAGGGAGAACCATTTGCATAGACTAAAATGTGAAAACGTCATTCCCATTTACCTCCTGGATTTGTTCAACTCAGCAGCACCAGATAACCCACCCTGGATGTCGTCTGAAAGCCCAGCCACAGAATTTGCAATTTAGAGCATCAAAACTTGTTTAAGGCCTAAGGAGCCAATTTCTTCTCTGAGTTGGGATCAGGCCACCTTAACACTGAATCTCAAGAGAGTCCTAAAGGTCACTAGCTTTCTGTGCCTTGCTTTTGCTGACCCAGCACTTAGAATTTTCATTTCCATTTTGAAACCAATAAATCAGCATATCTTGCCAGAGGAGTTTTAACCTCTTAAGATGCAATCAAATTGCTCAGTCAAGATGACTGACTCCTGAAATTGATCTGCACATTGCTAAGAATGAAAGAGAACTTTCATGTTTCTAAGGAATATATATCTCTGATTTATAGGATAATGTTAGCTGGATCCTGAAGGATTGAGTAATGCTGTTATAATTAGAAAGATGTGATATTATCTATACCAAGTAGAACAGAAAGTTGCCCATCAGTGATATTTACCAATTGTACATAGATAACCACTGTAATCAGTGTGTTTGCTGATACATTGTTTTCTAATTATCTCCATTTCAACTTGAATGTTTACTGTCTTTGATCACTGTTAAGAATGATAAAAAAACACAAAATATATCTTTAATTTCTGAAGTACCTCCCTTGGTGCTTTAAATAACATACCAAAGGTTTGAAAGTTGTTTTCGGTTTTGTTTGTTGTTTTTGGTTTTTTGGCCGCCTAATTTTAATTTTTTACCCTGATTTTTTTCTAGTTTGACTCAACAAATTATCAATAACTAATTTTCACCAAAATCAGGTCTTTCAATGAAACAATTTTATTTTGAATATGTTAAGTTTCTCATTCAATATATGTTTCAAAGCAATAGCTTTATCGATGTGTTCCTTCTCAGTTTTTTTCATCCCAATTTTGTCTTATTTCTTTAGTCAGGGCTGGCCCAGCCTCACAAGAGAATCTTAAAAAGATCATTTGTCTCCCGGCTTAAACATTGGGAGGGAGTTGAGAAATGACCACCTCTCTTGCGACCCTACTTTCCCCATTACTGAAGCAATAGCCATCTAATTAATTTAATCAGCTATCACAAAGATTAGCAAGGTAACGTGTCCCAAGTGTCCCGTGTTAGTTAGAGAAAGGTATTATGTATACAGAAGAAACAGCATGATGTTATCTGTGCATTATTCCCTGAGCCCTTAAACTGGCTGACTGGTTTTCAGCTTCAGCGCTCAGGATCAAGTGAGCATAATGTACATTTAGGAAGAACACATGAATTGCCAACCAACAACCAAAGATCACTAAGTAATATTTGAAACATATGAACATGAAAAATCAGTCTGCTATTGGGAATCTCATAAAAGTATTTTTTTTCTTATAGACTTTAGCACTAATTTCTCCCCTCTTCAATTGCTGAAATGTCATGTAAAAAGTAATCTGTGCATGCTTTACTAAACTAACAAGGCAGGTGGCGTTGTTTCTGTCTTCCTGGGGAAAGGAATGCAAACCTGTCCCATTGTAAGTGAGGTAATCAGGTAAGTATAATGGAACAATCTTTTCCTATAAAGGTTTGTATTGTTATGAATATAAAATAATAATAGTGTGTTTGTTAATGTTGTTATCACCAACTCATTTTCTGTTTGAAGTCAATGACTGCTAAAATATAAATGGGAAAAGGGGATAGAAAAATGAAAGGAATCATTAAAAGAGGGTTTTAGTAATACAGCTGCAATGCATTAAATTGTAGTTTAATTTTATTTCAAAGTTTTCCTCAGAACATTTAAGGGAGAATTGTAGGCATACTGGAGAGGAAAGGCCAATCCGTGCCAGGCATTTTGAATGAAAGTATTCTAAGCTTTTCTACTTCTGTTATTTTTCCATCTGCTTACTGTAGCCCACAGAGGAAGGAAAGGAAGGAGTAGACACCATATTCATCCCTATGGCTTAGATCTTGGTTGCAAAAGCCTCAAAAGCATGCTGTCCCTTCGAGCTTGCTGTGTAATTATGATATGGGCTTTTCTATGGAAAGACACATGGAAAAGTCTGAAGACTAGTCTTCTAGTATCACTTTGCACAGAAGTTGTTTTCATCTCATTAGAAGCTACAAACAAATTCCTTCTTGGTCTCTCAAGAATCACAGAACTTGAAGCTGATATTAGGGGAAACTACTCTTGTTCACATTTATGAACTTCTGAAAGTGAAGAGTCTGTATACAGAAAGAGAAATACCAGCATTGGTCAGGGTACCAGCCCTGACAAGTTCCCACAAGTCAATTGTTAAATTCTGGCATTTAATGAGTCAGTTTTTAAGCCATCGGTAGCTTCAAATTGGGCTTGACAGGAGTATTTATACCGTGGAAGCTGATAAACACTACACATCAGTTCCCCAGTTTACCAGCATCCCAGGATGCTGAAAGAAGAAGCAGCTAGAATAATAGTGACTACCATCTGGACCTTATGTTCTTTAGTAAAGACACTTGAGTATAAGAGGATTAGTGTGGAAGGCTCTGTTAGTCTTGAGATGATCATCATAGCAGCTTTCAGAAAGACAATGGACACCAGGATGATACAGCAGAAGATAATGCAAGAAACAAATGTCTAGAAGTTGTTCAAAAATGGTCACTAATCACCCATGACAGATATCAATCCCTAGATAGGAAACTTTGCTCTAAATACCACCATGCTTGATTGTTCTAATTAAATGTTGTACAAAATTGCATTCAATTTAACCAAATTTCCTCTCCACCTCCACCCACCCCCAAACAATTCTCTTAGTGGTGTCCTAAAGCTCAAATTTCAAAAAAAAAATCCTTTTAGGTTTTGTTAAATCAAAATACAACCTGAACTTTCTGGAGGTCACTGCCTCAGGCTTTTGCAGACAGTAGCCTAGATGGGTAACTGAGCAAATTTAGTTTTTTATTTATGCTCATGAGTGGACAGTTGCAAGATAAATAACCAATACAAATTTGAAATTATAGTTAACACTTATACATTGCTCACTATGTACTACATGTATGAAATACTACATCCTCATATGATGTAACTACTGCCATTTTACAAATGAAAAACAAAAACAAACAAAAGATGAAAACCTGGGTCACAGGGAATTGAATTACCTTGCCTACTATTTCACAAAAGCAAGTTTGGAGCATGGTTTTGGATCTAGAAGGTCTGGCTCCAGAAGTGAAGAGCTTAACCATTATACCAATGCTCTTCATGTAACCATGATGTTTGTGGCATTCAGAAGCACCACTGACTGAGAACATTCCAATTCAGTTGCCTCTTTTACTAGAAGGCAATGTGCATTATATTTTCTCTTTCCTTTTTTTTTAAAAATAAATTTATTTATTTTTGGCTGCGTTGGGTCTTCGTTGCTGTGCGTGGGCTTTCTCTAGTTGCGGCGAGCAGGGGCTACTCTTGTGGTGGACAACAGGTTCTAGGCACGCAGGCTTCAGTAGTTGTGGCACGTGGGCTCAGTAGTTGAGGCTCGTTGGCTCAGTAGTTGAGGCTCGTTGGCTCTAGAGCACAGGCTCAGTAGTTGTGGTGCACGGGCTTAGTTGTTCTGAGGCATGTGGGATGTTCCTGGACCAGGGATCGAACCCATGTCCCCTGCATTGGCAGGCAGATTCTTAAGCACTGCACCACCAGGGAAGTCCCTCTTTCCTTTTTATAAAGAATGTTAGTTTATATGTCACAATTTTGACATATTTATCACTTGCTATGATTACTATAGTCATTTGTATAAATGTGAATTTATCTACTTCAGTTGGGTTTAATAAACAATTAAGAACTTACTAGAAGCTACACACTCTACTGAGAACTAGGAAGAATAGAAAAGCAGGATAAACAGTAACATGATCTCTGAACCAGACATTGTTACAACAGAACTTGAGGAGCAATGCTTACACACTTGGCACACTGAAGACTGGAACAAGATAATACACAATAAAGTGCTTCCTCTAGGAAAATTTGTGTAAGAGACAGTATTAAATCTAGGTACAATCAACAAATATTTTTATAGACAAAAACATAAGGTGAAATAATTAGACATTAGCAAAATAAATGAGAAATAAACTGTCACTTTGATATATAAAGATGAATAAAATAAATGATGATATAAACAAAGGATTTTCTAAGAAAAGTTGATACTGAGGAAAAAAGAAAAAACTGAGATTAGATAAAGTATAAAGGAAACATTGCACAGAATCCTGAAAAAATGAAAAAGAAAAGTGTATAATGCAAGAATAAAGCAGAGCTGTAAATTAATACAAAGCTGAAGGGAGAAATTTAAATTAGAAATTCAAGGGGTGCCAGTATTTCTTTCCGTAGGTTGAGGTAACTGGATTAACAGCACTGACAACTCTCAAAGCCTATAAGTATGGTTTATAGTCATTGAAAAATAGTATTTTAAATTAATATTAATTTAAAAAATATATTTTAACATTAGATGTCCTTTGATGATTGTGTTGACTGAATTTAACTTCTATTTGAATTAAAATAACAAAATTATTGAATTTAATGGATTATAAGATCAGTTTCTTCCTTAGTGTCCACGTTAATGGAATGATTGAGGAGCTACTAGGCATTTGAAAGATGAAGAGAGAAATAAGGACCATGGTGTCATCTGAGGAAGACATTAACTCAGAAAAAAAGTAATGGAATTGACATGTAGTAAAATATTTCCCAATAAATAAAGAAATTGGTTCAGCATTCTTTCAAGGCCTGGAGGTATACATGGGAGGATAAGGTCAGAATAGCATGTATGGGAACAGAAATTCTAGAGGAATCAAGCAATTTTCATGATAGAATTGATGATTTTTGACCTCATAGGGCATTTATTGGCAAATTGATCACAAAAAGTAATGGTGAAATCCTGAAGCCTATCATCAAATTGAATTTTATTTATTTTTAGTCATAAGTGTATATATAGTGGTTAGGTTAATGGCATAAGTATTAGAGTAAGCAATCCTTGCTATTGCAACAGATAAATCCTGAAATTTCAGAGGCTTAACAAATAAAGATTTAGGTCTCATATGTGCAAAGTCTAACATGGGTCAGTCAATGCTCCTCCATCTTTCAGTTACATCATCTGTAGTACTTGGCCACCAGGATCACCACAAGAGGGAAGGTGTGACCTGGAGTTATGCAGAATTTTTTAAAAGTTCAAGCCAAGAAATAGCACACATTGTAACTGTCCATATTGCATTGGTCCAAACAATGACACAACCTAAGAGCAAGGAAGTATAGTTTTCCTGTGTGTCCAGGATGAGAATATATTAAAGAGGCAAATAGCACTTTTTCTGCCAATATAAATTATTAGCATATAAGAAACAATAAATATATTTATGCTTGGAGAACATTCTGCTTTTTACTACTCATGACTGGGAGAGAAAACTGAGCAATGGGATAAACTAGAACAACCAATCACCAGTGTCTTCACTATGAAACTGAAAGACCTGTGAGCAAAGCAGTGTCTGACCAATGCATGATGAGCCAGTCTTCAGAGAGAGAGGAGGGTGCTAACTAGTCAAATAAAAAGTGTAGCTTATCAAATATCAATCATCAGTAAGAATTTATATACAGGCTCTCTCTATATACATACTGTCTGGAAATCTTTTAGTCTCTGTGTCCCTGTACCATTCTAGATACACAGTTGGGCCTCTCAAGATTTTCCAAGAAGTCATCCAATGTAGAATTAGCTGATAATTTCATGGAGAAAGGTATACCACAAGGAATAACTTGATATGCTCGTTGGGATGCTTCAAAATTTGTGCAGATGCTCCAATCTGCACTCAGTTTTGCTAACTACTGCTTACTTCTTGAACCTACTTTTCCCAATAATACATCTTCATTATACACAGAAATTTACCTTTGGAGAAATGGACTCATAAATTTGAATACTCAGGATCATAATTTTTCCCAGGGAAAAAAATAAAAGCTTGGTGAAATTATGAAGTCCTTCACATCTCACTCTTTAGAAGGAAGAGGAATAGTAAGTAAATGTGTAAATATATTTTTCTGTTTTACTGAAAGGCAAAGGGGGAGGGAGGGAAGGAGAGAGGGAGGAAGAGGACTGGCTGTCTCAGAAGATCAGACATCTCTATCCCCTGCAATAACTGGATCAAGGATGGACACATCCAAACAGGCCAATTAGAGTTATGCCTGAAATTTTTATGAAACTGTCAAGAAAGACATAATCTTTCCTGATTTGCCAAGTTGTGATAATATAAGATGGTACATAGAGAGGACCCTTGTTCTATGATATGTAGAAAATCTAAGAATAAATTTAATAAAAGTAGACAAAATAGCCAACAGATGGAAAAACAGAGAGGGAAAGAGGGGAGAGAGGGAGAGAGAGAGAGAGAGAGAGAGAGAGAGAGAGAGAGAGAGAGATGAGTCCTATATCCTTCCAGGACTGAAGCCATTTCTCAACTTTCCAATTACTGAGCTAGTAAGTTTGTACACTATGCTACTTCCACAATTCACATAAAGGGTTGTTTGTATATATAGTATAATAGATGTATATCTACTTAAGAATAAAATTGTTTAAATTTACTAGAGAAATATGTACATAAGTAGAAATAAAGGATGAATATCAATAACTATTATAAAGAAATATTTTAAGGTTTCTGTTAGTGCTTAAAATGCTTTACATTTATACAGTCCTTTGTACTTACAAAGTTTTCCAAAAAATTAGCTAATTTAACATTAACATAACCGTACAACAGTTATTATAATCCCACTCCAGAAGAAGTAAAATTGTGGCTCAGAAAATGATTTGCTCAAGTTCATGTAATAAGAACCTGAATAAGAATTCAAACTAATATCCTCATTCCTGCTATCTGATTATAAAATGTTCAGCTTAGAGCCAAGAACTGCAAAGTCTAAATTAAATGTAATAACATATGGTCAAAAAGGTAACTTCCTCAAAAAATAATAATAGAAAAAAATAATTATAGAGGCAAATTTATTTTAGTCAGTCATCTTGGTTTGAGTTCACCGGAAAGCAGAGCCTGAGACAAAGACTTGATGCAGATATTTTATTTGGGAGGTGATCCTAGGGAGCTAGAGTGAAGGAGTGGGGAGAAAGAGATGAAGAAGAGAAAGACAATAAAGGAGGAAGTATTGAGCTTGTCATCACTATGAGCAACTAAAGCTCAATCCCACTTAGGAACCTCTAATAAATCTTATTGCACATACACAAAGCTTTTGTGGGAAGGATTGGAAGCTGGGGCTTTTATCTACCAACACTGGATTTCTACCATTTAAAGCCCACACCTCTCCCCTGCATGAGTTCTTCCACGAGCTCCTTGATGCCACACCTGCAAATGGGCCATGAGTACTTGTCTCTGTTGCTTACAGAAAGACCTAATGGAGAGTTGGGTTTCAATGACGAGTCCCTCACAGCTGCAGTGAGTCAGAGGTGGGATATGGGTACCTGGCACAGGGTACCAATAGTGTCTGCTACAGACATACCCCAAATAGATAGGCATTAAAGTCAATGTGTTACCATTAGTCCAAGATTTGATATGGACTTGGTAACTACAGAGAGAAAGAATAATGGAAAAGTCTATATCAGCTCTCATAGAAAATAGGTAACATTTTTTTCTCCTTATCAATTAAAGTTCAGCACACATCTCTCTAAAACAATTTGTAGTTCCAGAGAGATTCCACTTCTGACTTGAGTGATAAATAGAATTATTCATAAGCAAAGAATGAAAATGAGTTAGAAGAAGACCAAATTATTATATACGGATATAATTAGGTCTCATCTCTATCTTTAATGAGAAGTTCTAACAGATTTCACCACTACAAATGAGTCATAACTCATGGACTAAATTACCCTTAACACATACATCAGGAAGGCAACTACTTTTGGGCAGTAGACAAAGATAAACATAAAAATGTCTGAAGAGAAATACAAGGACTTACATCTTTATGGTGTTACAAATTAAATATAAATTTTGTAGTGCTAAATTTAAAATCTGTACAGAAATCAAGTTTGTATAGTTTCAAAAGAAATTTGAATTGTAGAAACGTAAGTCCTTCTATTTAAAATATCCTGTTTGTTTATAGCCTTAAAAGTCTTCATAAGCATCAATACTTCCAAAATATTTTTAATATTTGCAAAGAAGTCAGGACTAAACAAACAGAAAATGGAGATTTCTATTGGGTAAGGCATGTATTAGTAATGAAACTGATGTGATATCAACTATGCCAGCCACTCAAGTCCCTCACTAAATTATGCTTCTATTGACTTCAGGAGTTAATACTCAAGATCACATAAAAAGAACCAGAGAGTTGTTTAGGCATATCTCTCAGGATAATTTAACTTGAGATAAATTAATCCAAGCAACTTTAAATATCAGACAAAAACTATTAAATAGAGCTAGCATTTTAAAATCCTACAAACTTTTTAATTAAAATACTTGAAATGAGATTGATTATATGAATCTTTCCTACTAAAGTACAAAAGCTTCACACAGAAATTATAATCCTAGAAATAAGAAGATTAAGGGAATTTCCCATATATTCAGGTATATCTGTATAGGTATTATTCATAAATATTTTTAAAATTTATACCAACCTTATTGAGGTATAATTTATATTCAATAAAATATACCCATTTTGAATGCACAGTTTGACAAGTTTCGACAAATGTATTCCAGTAACTACCACCACACTCAAGATATGAAACATTTCCATCACCTCAAAAAAGTTCCCTTATATCCTTAAGCAGTCAGCCTACACCACCACATACCAGTGCTGGCCCCAGACAACCACTGTTTTTTGTTTTTTGTTTTTGTCACTGTACATTATTGTTGCCTGGTGAATTGCATATAAATGGAATCATATGTATTATAATATTTTTTGGCTTGCTGAAATAAGGTCCTAAACATAGAATAAAAAATAGCTGAGAATTATTGTCCCCCTCATTGAAGAATGAGTTAGAAAATGGAATCTTTCCTTGGGAATGACCCATCAGGGAGCTCTTAGGGTTTACAGGTGTCAATAGTGACAGCTGGTTGCTTGCTCCAAATTTTCACTTGGTCGTTCTCTCCTCCACTTGGGGAGACTCTGGGGAAATTTTTGCTTCTAAGTTAGAGTTTCTACTTCTTTTTAAAGTCTCCTGTTCTAAAATCTGCCAAAATCTAGACACTACTCTTTCTGGGATAGACAGTACTGATTCATCTATTCAAAATGAACAAAACACTTCAGCACAACAAGCAAATCTGAGTAAAGGCTATCCTATAACTATTTATTCCCTGTCAAAAGTAAACATCCTGCAGTCATTTCATTTCTATTCCTGAAGAGGGGAAACTTCAGTTTTGTCAGGGGATCCTATGGTCTGAGCAATAGTTGCTTGATGATGATAATCAGAGAGGAGGCAAAAGGGACTGAATGAAGGTAAAACAAGTGGGAAAGGAATAATCTAAGCCTTTCATATTTTGCTGGGGAAGTGGGTTTGGGCCTCCATCTACATCCCAATCCATAGGGTTATGTCCAGGCAAATTCTCATTTTGTATGATTTGTGACTATTTTCTCCTTAGTATTGTGGGGAGGAATACATATTAAAAAAGGGCAAGCCATCTGGGTTTCTATACAAATGAATTTTAAATATGGAATCTGCATATGTTATTTATTCTCTCTCAATGAAAACATGTAAATGTCTTAGGGGAAAGGCTGCAGTTAATTTTAAAATATCTTACTTAAGAGTGATGTTTATAATATTCATATACTTTATTCTCATAAAAAAATCTTTATATGATTAGGATCATGAAATTTCAAGATACATTTGGAGAGGGGCCCTGAGTTTTCCAATAATGATCTATATAATTATGTAAAGTCAATACTTTGTCTTAATACTTGAGGACTTCAAAACTTTCCTTCTCCCAGATTTTAGTTTTTGGTAAGCCTGTGGTATTCCCCCAATTGCTCTTCATATCATAAATTAAACATCAAATTCTTAAGAGAATCTGATGAATTCAGCCACTGTAATTTAGTTTGACAATCTATGTCCTTATCTTTCTTGACCTTGCCTTTCCTCCTGAAAGCACCTGCTATTTCCCCTACTTTACCTCCTCACTTTATCTCCTCTTTTCAATGCAGCACTCAGGTGATTGCTGAAGTCCAATGAGCGCACAGTTAGCCACAGGAAAATGTGTAGAAGAGAACAAAAAAAAAATATGAAATCATTGGCATGTATTAAGAATAAGGGAGCTTATTTATGGAGATGGAGAAGACATAATGATGAAGATCAGAGAAAACTGATACTGGGAAGAGTCATGTAGGTAAGCGAAAAAGATCATTAGAGAAGTGGTGGCAGTTAAGATTTGTGAGATAGATGACACCAGATCTTGGATGTCCATCACTGCCAGGCTGAAGATTTACATATAACTTTATAGATAATGGATTATAATTGAATATTTTGAGCAAGAAAGGAGTGTGAAAAATACAAAGCGTTGTTTTAGAGAAATTAATCTGGAAGATACTTGTAGCATGGATTTTATACGTGTAGACTTTGTTAAATGGCTATAATGCACCCTAAAATGCTTGAGTTGAGTGACATGTGTGTGTATAAGTTAACTTTAATCTATACTTTAAGGGCAGTTGGTTAATTTAAATGATCCTAATCAGGATTTACCTACTCCAGAGATTATTGGTTGGTTGGCTGGAGTTCAAATCCCAGAACTGACTACAATTTCTTCCATTACCTTTGGCTCCCTCTGCTCTTGTGAGTTTGTTAGCTAATACAAAAGATGTAAGAAATAATTTTTCATTGGTGATACATGTTACTCAAAGTATCTTGATTTGCCCAGCAGATTATACATTTCAGAGTAGTACCACAGACCCAATGCTTTTAGTTCAACCTTTGGTTCAGACATTCAATGGAGGATTCTGTCAGTGTATTCCAACCAGGACAGCTGGATTCTACTGCTAGAAGATTGTCACATATGCCTTGAGCTAAGCTTTCATGTAATAGTCTCACCAGTATGCCTAAATGATAATAAGCTGTACTCCACTGAACTTACAAGGAAAGGTTATATGACTGTTTTTGTCACTGTTTCTTAATAAATGTTTCCATAAGTAGTGGTATTTCAAAACTCACATTTATAATATTTACTATCAGGCAGTAGCAGTGTAAAAAAAAAAGCATATTTGGAACTATCTCACCTAATAATTTAACTGGAGACTACTTATAAAAAATGAAAACCAAAAACCTAATAATTGTGAATGGCTAAATTGGCTTGGGCCAGCATGCAACAAACATAAGATATAAGACCTATTTTGAAAATAGTATCCATGTGAGGGAATGATGGACTCAGTTGTATGTGGGAATAGAAATATTTGGGAAAGGCTGAGCTCAAAGTCTCTTTGAAAGCATTAAACAAAAGAAATTTAACCTCAGATTTAATTAAACTTTCCAACTTAAAACATAAATTAATTCAAGAATATCAAATTAAGAGCACTATTATAAAATGTAAAACTTATGTGTCAAATTTTATTTAGTCATTTTGATTAAAATAATAAGAATGAGTAAGAAAGTGGAACTGGAATAATACAAAAAGAATTAGAAAAAATAATTATATTATGGGGAAAAAAAGGCCGAATTCCAAAGATTGCAAATGGTTTATCTAGAGGTACATTACAGGTCCTGTGGAAGAGTTTCTAGCATTGTGTGGGATGATGGAACTGCACTGTGTTATGAAAACACAGCTGCACATCCTGTTCTATATAAAATGCTATGCTAGGGTGACAGATTGTACATAGGTGCAATGTGTACTCAGTTTGTTCTTATAAAGGACAGTTTTATGTTTCGCCATTTCTAGCATAGTTTAGTCCATTCTGAAAATTACTCTCTACCATCCCTAAGGAATGGCAAGAGAATTTTGGATTGAAATATTTTCTTTTTTAAAAAAGGCAATTGAACATTCAGGGGGAAAAAAGAAGGTAAATTTCATGTATCTCACTCTATATGCTCCTTACTTAATGAGGCTTCTCCCCCAAATTTGACTGGCTCTATGGTAAGCAGAATAAAAACTACTTATATGACATGACTCCAAAAGTATGAAAAACCCCTTCAGTGCCCAAAGGATTTCTAAAGTACTTAAAAATATTATTGTGTTTGATATGAAGAAATTAGCTGAAGTTACAGTTACACATGTAAAATTTCACCTGGTGCCTAGTAGGTATCAATGAATCATGTTAAATTTAAACGCACATACTGGAGTGAAAAGTAGAATAAAGATTATTAGCTCCTGGACTTCCCTGGTGGTGCAGTGGTTAAGAATCTGCCTGCCAATGCAAGGAACACGGGTGCGAGTCCGGGTCCGGGAAGATCCTACATGCCTCAGAGCAACTAAGCCCATGCGCCACAACTACTGAGCCTGTTCTCTAGAGCCCACAAGCCACAACTACCGAAGCCCGCGTGCCTAGAGCCTGTGCTCTGCAACAAGAGAAGCCACCTCAATGAGAAGTCTGCGCACTGCAACAAAGAGTAGCCCCTGCTCGCCACAACTAGAGAAAGCCTGCATGCAGCAATGAGGACTAAACACAGTCATAAATAAATAAATAAATAAATTTATTAAAAGATTATTAGTTCCTTTTTACAAATCAACAGAGATTAGTTTATTGCATTAGCATTAGCTTCTTCTTAGAAGAACTATGTCCTTTTTTTCAAGAAAATAAGAGCAGGTTAGAGTGTGTCTGAACCTTGGACAATTTTCTAGGGATGCCAGGCCAGGCAGTGGGGGAGTCTGGAAACTGCCAAAAAGTGAATGGGCAAGACCAAAAGATGAATAATTTAATATTATTTAGTTCAAATTATTGTAATATTAGAATATATTGCAAAATAAAAAATGCTTTATTTCCTAATTCTAATTATAGAAAGAAATAAAATAAAATACATTAATGGCAGACTACTTGCTTAAATCTTTATAATTATTTTTGAAATATTCTAATTCTAGTTAGTAATTGAAAGTTAATATAAATTTGAAACAGGAGGGAAGGGGACAGGGCAAACCTTTAAAAGAATAACAAAGCCCTTGAAGATACAACATAAACTGGTTAGAATCAACTAGGTCCAAGATGGCAGAAGATTTGACTTCCAGTAGACCTTGAGCCTCATTATACTCTCATTATAATTAGCATGTAATTAGCAATGTAATTAGCATTGTAATTAGCGTTAGCATGGTAAACGGCATACCGGCAGGCGCCATGACAGTTCCAAGGCCAACCATAAAAGGCCAAAAAATGGGTGGTGGCCCAATTCTTGGAAATCCCTGTCCCTTCTCCAAGATAGTTGGAATAATCCTCCCACTCTTAGCCTATGAAATTACCCAGCATATAAAAACTAACCACCCCATATTTCAGGGCCTCTCACCTTCTGAGATGGCCCATGCACACTCTGTCTGTGGCATATGTTTCTCCCATGGCTTCTCTCACTTTCCAAGACAACCCCATGCCCTGGGGCCACTCTTGCCTTTTGAGACAGACTGCGTTCTGTCTATGGAATGTGTATCTCTCTAAACAAATCCACTTCTTACCTATCACGTTGTTTCTCACTGAATTCTTTCTGTGATGAGACACAAAGAACCTGAGCTTCAGTAAGTACTGACACCAGGTGAGCAATTTTAAGTAAAAGACAGTGTGTTCAAGTCCCAGTCAGAGTTTTGGCTGAGTTAGAGTCTCAGCCTGTGGGTTCAAGTCCCAATCTGGGTGTAGGCTGGGTTCAAGTACCCGCTGAGTTGTGCAGTTTTAAAGATACCTAAGTAAATCAATGAAACAGAATAGGGTCCTAAAATATATGAACAATTGATTTTTGATAAAGGTGCAAAAGCAATTTAGTAGAGAAATAACAGATTTTTTCAACAACAACTGGTGCTGAAAATTAGATAGCTATTAAAAAAAAAAGTACTTCAAATCATACCTTGCACTAAAAGAAGTTCATTAACTTAATATAAAATCTAAAACTTAAGAAGCAAACAAATCTTTGATTAGGAAAAGCTTTCTTAAATATAGCTATAAAAGTATGATTCATAAAATTATTGATATGTTGTACTCATAAACATAAGAATTCTGCTCTGTGAAAGAAACTGAAGAATGAAAAAATAAGCCATAAATTAGGAAAACAATATCTGCAAAGCATATATCAGATAAAAGATTTGTGTCCAGAATATATAAAGAACTCTCATAACTCAAAAATAAGTAAACAAACAACTTAATTTAAAATGCACAGAAGATTTGAATAGAAGTGAAAGAAGTGGCCAATTAGCCCATGAATAGATGTTTAACATCAGTAATCATTAGGAAAATGAAAATTAAAGCTACAAACAGATAGCATTACATACCTATTATAATGCTTATAATACAAAAGACTGACAATACAACGTAATGTCAAGGAATGTGGGGACACCAGAACTCATTGCTGGTGGAAATAGTACAACTACTTTGGAAAACAGTTTGACAGTGTCTTAAAATGATAAACATACACCTGTCATATGACCCAGCCATTCCATCCTTAGATGTTTTCCAAAGAAATGAAACATTTCCATAAAAATGTCCATAGCAATTTTATAAAAGTATCCCCAAATTGGAAACAACCCAAATATCCATCAGCAGGTAAATCCATAAACAAGTTCTGGTATATCCCTTCAATGGAAATCTATTCAGCAATAAAAATTTCGGGACCATTGATACAAGCAACACCATGAATGAATTTCAAAATAACTATGCTGAGTGAAAGAAGTCAAAGAAACAGTACCTACTATATTTTTTTTAAAAAATTCTAGAAAATATAAGCTAATCTATACATAGAAAAAGCAGATCCATGACTTTCTGGGGATGAGAGATAGTTGGGAAAGGCTGGGAGAGGGGAATCACAGAGCAGCATGAGGAAATTTTGGGAGGTGATGAATGTATTCATCATTTTGCTTGTTTATACACATACACACACACACACAGGAATATTTTATAGTTTAAACATGTGAAGTTTACTGTATATCAATTACACCTCAATAAAACTCTTGTGCAAAACATATTTCCAGTTTCTGTGAGATGCTTATATAAACCTGTACAATTTCCTATGAAAGCATCCTGATGCATAGCTCATGTTCCCTTTAAATTTATCACAGAAAAGGGTGAATTAAGAATAAAATTATATGGCAGAAAGTCAAAGGATGTAGTTAAAAATGACAATTTTATGCTCTTGAAGGGAACCACAAACACTAAACAACAGAACAATAGTTCCTAGACTATTACTGAATTCAAAATCACGGGAAATAATATAAGAGAAAAACATTAAATCTGACTGTAAATTGATCCATGAATTGAAAAGCAGATTCAGGAAACGTAAATTTCTTAAAATGTTGCTTTTCTCAGCCTTTGGAGTGAAGATTGCCAAACTACAAACTGAAAAGACCATATTTTCTACTGTGAGGAAAACTTAAACACTGTCATTTAGAAGTAACTGAGGAAGTGGTTGGAAAGATACTAAATGCTTGAACCTATTTAGAGGGTTCTCTATAAATAGCAAATGCCCACAGGTCCTAAAGAGAACTATAAGCATAAGGTGAGCTGCCTTGTAAATGTGCTAGTAGTGAAGGAAACTTCCTAAACAATTAGTCATTTTTTCTGCAATGAAACAAGGATTTTTCCTAAGGAAACTAATGGTGGACAGTCTGGAATTGCTACAAATAAAAGATCTAGATTAATTTATAAAGCATCTGCAAGTTCTTGAGATAAAGCCTGGAAGACTGGGGTCTTACTCACTGTTTGTTTCTGCTGTTTTGTTTTTTAACCAGTGCTAAACACAGGCATACTGGTGGTACTCAACAAATGTTGGCTAAAGCATGTTTTTTGTTTTGTTTTGTTTTTTTACATGGGAGAATCTCATTTTTAGTGCATTGAGATTTTATACTAGGCAATATTGGTTTAATAAAAAAAAAGCAACTCTCTTCTCTGGTAGCATATTTCTACTCTTTCATAAGTGAGATTAATAAAGTGAGTACAGGACTACACAAGAGAAACCAGATACAACAGAGGCATCACCAAGACAACCAGAATAGAGAGGTTTATTAGGACAGAGGCCAACAAGCTATGGAGTTGAAACATGACAGAAATGCAATAGAATCACAGAGAAGGCAAATAACTTCCAAATCAGTAAATCAATCTGATGCAAAGATTCGAAGGCCCTTCATAATTCCAAGGTGTTACACTACTCAGAAGAGTAATAATGCAGAGTAAGGAAACAATGCAATGGTCAAAACTAATAAGCTGAGGGTATGGGTTCTCAGTAATAAATGGCAGTGAAATTGTTAAAGGGCAAGGAATAGCAAAGAAAAGCACGGGGATGAGAGATCTGTTGAAAGATTACCAAGGATACAAGGAAACTGAGAACATTGTCACTTGAAGGGTTTGGGAAGTTTGATAAGTGGAGTGAAGGATATTTAATCTGGGCAGCCACTTCTCAGGAATATTGAGGGTGGGGCACACATGCACATTAGCAGAGAGTTAGAGTAGATTTGGACTTTAAAGTAAATGAGCTTTATTTTTACCTTTGGACCATATGTAAAAATGAATTGCCTAGAAGCGTAAATAAAGGAAACATATAAGTAGCCAGAAGTTGGGAGACCAGAACCTTGATCACATCAACACCACTTTCACTACCCGATGCCAAATGCACCCATAAAATGTCTCTTCATCACACCTTATATTAGCTTCCTAGGGCTGTCATAACAAATTACCATGAACTAGGTGACTTCAAACAAGAGAAATTTATTTTCTCATAGTTTTGGAGTTCAGCAGTACAAAATTAAGGTGTTATCAGGACCACACTCTCCACAGGCTCTAGGGGAGAATCTGTTTCTTGTCTTACCCAGCTACTGGTGACTGTAGGCCAATCCTTGGCTTGTGGCCATGTCACTCCAATCACTGCCTCCATGGTCACATTCCTCCTCCTTTTCTGGGTCTTCTCTGTGTGTCTGCTTTATTAAGGATACATGTGACTGCAATTAAGGCCCACCAGGATTATCCAGGATAAACTCCTCCTCTCAAGATCCTTACTTAATCATACATTTGCAATACTAAGTAATGTTCATTCTTTTGCCACATTATGTTATATTCATAATAAATTCTGGGAATAAGACATATTTTGAGGGGACTACTATTCAACCTACTAGTACATATCATCTCTCTGGGAAAAGATTCATATATATATATATATATATATATATATATATAAATAAAATAAAGGGAGTATAGTTACAATTGAAAATAATAATAAAATGCACAATACTATTGTAAGCTCTATTTTACTCGATTCTCAAGGAATGCTTTCACTGATTTTTGCTGAACTCATGTATCCACAGCCAAACTATGATTTCAGTTAGCAAGCACTGTTGATTGACATTTTAGTTTATATTTATAAGTTATGTGAGGGTGAAATAATGAGGACAAATATGCTCACTCATTCACCAATGCAGTGAGCATATTTTTCCTGAATTTACTGATAGTTTTTTTTTAATACTGAAATGGTATTTCTTCAAATATTTTTATGCTAGTCACAAAGTAACAGCTACAGGTGGCACATAATTTGAAATTTAATCTGCAATATTAACATTTTCTCCATCACTTTCTTAGGTCCATACAATCAGCAAAACAATAATCAAGTTCTGATTTGTAGCATTTGCTGATTTCCCTGGTGTAAATATTTCCAACATGACTGAGTTCAGGCTACTAATATGAAATCACTAAATGCAGAGCTGGGAAGAGATAGTCAATAGCACATAATTATATAGTATTTCCTCCATTTAGATACATAGAGTAAATAACCTCAAAAGCATACATAACAGTAAAATATACTAAAATAATTAAGAAGTGATAAACTGATATTTGTTTGGTTTCAACACAGTTTTTGAATTTTAAGTTTATATAATTTAATTTTCAATAATGGTTATGTTTAAAAACTGTCTTTTACTATTCCTGAAAATTTAAGTTGGCTCTCACAGTTATTATAAGCTGGTTCCAGCATGCTACTATATAACATGACAATGAAGAATCAGAAGAAACATTTTCAAATCTTTACATCAGTTACACTAAACATTAATGATAGGCTAGCAGGTTTAGCCAGAGCAAATGCATCTTAAGCTGACTCCAAAGAAAAACACCAAGTTTTATGTTAAAGGTCTCAATAATTGTTATAATAAGCAGAACAAGAAGCCGACTTTCCTGCTCTACATTTCTAAACATTTCAGCTATACCTACTGATGAGTCTCCAGGTGAATTTCATAAGAGGGAGCTTACCGATGAGTTCTAATTATACCTAATTCCATATTCACCAACAAATTGACAGTTTTGTTGTTCTGTTGTGTGACATTAGGCAAGTCACTTCCTTTCCCCTGGAGATTTCTTCATCTACAAAATGTGGATATCCTACCTCACAGGGGTGTAGTAAAGTATGACAAATTAAAAAATATTACATATCCAAAATGCAACTGCCCAATTTAAAACAGTAATTAAGAAAATTAGTAGGAAACTATGACAATTCCTTTGGAACCAAGCCATTAATTTTTAAATAAGGAAAGGAGAAACATAAAGGAGTAACCTCATCATGATCTTTTATAACCTCTCTTTTGGGAGAAAGGAATCAGGCAACACTTATTCTCTCACAGAGAAAAATAGAGAGAGGCATGTGACCCCCAGCCTATTTCTATTATGCTAGCATCTGCAATCATTAGGTTCAAGTGACATTTTAAAAAATTATTTTCTGCAAAAGAGTCCCAAGGAAGCAATAATTATCATTTAATGGGATTCACAGTGGCACAATAATATCACTGCTCTTCCCCACCTGAGTTCTGAACCAGTTGAGAAAGGCAGATGGGCACCAAAATACCATCTTTATTACTCATAATGGAAAATGTGGCTCTTATTGGATGGTAAGTGGGCTTATAATGAACACAACAGTAAAACTGACTTACCCACCATGACAAAGGCAAAATGGGATCACTGCATACTTCTGTCCTAGAACAAGGCTCTTGAAAACTTATAGCATGACAGATATGCACAGGATACATGCTTCCCAAGACAGGGAGAGACAAAGGGTCAGCCCTTCACACTTGGCTTCTCCTTCTAAATTCACCCATCAGGTAAATCCTGCCTCTTCACTGGGAGATAAAAGAGTGATGAGGCAGAAAAAGTCCTAGAATGTTATGCTAAAGGAGCTCCCTCTATAAGGAAGGAAACCTCAGGCGTAGAGAAAGCTCATCCTTTTCAACTCTTTTCCACCACCATTCAAAACTACTGGTGTAAGAAAAAAGAGAGAGTTAGGAGTTGTCCATAACTCCTGAGGTACGCACACCCCAGCAAAGAATTTGGGATCAAGAAAAAGGATAGTTCCCTTTAGTTCACCTCTAATGATGACTGACTCAGTACTAGGTGCTCAGAGAAGTCAAGCAACTTAAGTAAGGTCACACAGCCAGCAATGGTGTATGATTAGACTATGTGCTCTTTCAATGCAGAGATTATATCTTAATAACTATATATAATAACTATAGTTTAATAACAGCCTGGAACATTATAAATATTTGTGGAAGGAAGTAAGAAAGGAAGCAAGGAAAGAGGAAGGAAATAATTGAGAGAAATAAATTTAAACCCAGGTCTGAATAGATCCTGTCACCACTCTATGTTGCCTGAGTATGGGTGTTATTACTGGGCCTTGTGACTCCTAGCATTTTATCACACATTTAGGAAAAAGGCACTCTTGAATGATCATATTCTTATTCTTAAGAACAGTAAGTCTCTCTAAGGGAAATATGCTCAGTGTTCCAACCAACTCAGATATTGTTCTGGCTGCATGCTGAGATGATATATAATCTCACGGGTCCTCAAACCAGATGAGAAAAACAAAATGAATTGCATCTAATACATAATGGTGTTTATAATCATACTTAACATCAGCATGTTATGCCATAAATAATAGTGTAACTACAAGCTTGCATTAGTGTATTTTAGGCATCCTCTCTCAACACAGTATACAAAGCTATGGCTGTCATTCTTTTGCTGTTAAAGATTGTTCTTATAACACTGACAAGCAATGATATATGGGATTAATCCCTTTAACTCATTTACTCAAGAGATTATTCTCTACCATGTCCATGGCTGAATAAGCAAACAATAAATATCATTGAAAAATCATAGGCAATCCATTGGTCAAAAAATTCAGGTAAGAAAAGAAGTCAGTCATAGAGCTCAAGTAGTTTTTCTGCTCTTCACATATTTTGGGATTGAGGGATACTATTACTTACAGAGAAAAACAAAACCCTCAGTATGTATGATGAGCTATTTAAAAACTAAAGTGAAATTTCAAAGTGTTTTATATTAGAGAAACATATCAATATACCTTTTAAACTTATATATTTGGTAATTGTGAATCTCTCCTTTTTTGAAGATTCTCACATAAATGTGCTATCAGACCTGCATTTTAGAGTCTACTCTGTTGATGACTAGCAGGACCACCTTAGACATATGATGGCTCTCCTTTGGGTCTCAGTTACAGTATTTTGTTCATAAGGATGGCAGTAACTGGCTACATGAAGACAGAGGCCTAGATCGAGCAACCTCTTTATATCTTTTATAGCCTTAAATATCATGATCTATGATTATATGTAAAAAGTTGCAATTTCAGACAACTGGGGTCTGAGGTAGTTAAGTGGCAAAACTGCTGTTCTCATCCAGCTGCCCTTCTGCACCCACGGCAGCTTCAGGAGCGGTGCCATCTTCCTCAGACTTAAAGAGTGTCAGCTGTGTCAACCTCCACTGCAGTAACATGAAGGTTTGTGCCTAAGTGAAGCTTTATCCCCCACTCCAGTCAAGCCAGCCTCCTTTAGTACGGGAGCACTCCACAATCAGGCCTGCAATTCAGTTCTGCCTACACAACTCTTATTCAAGTCCTATTCAGGCTATAAATTCCACCTCCCCAGTATGTTTCCTATTGCCACTGAAACACAAACTTAGTGGCTTAAAACGCCACAAATTTATTATCTACAGTTCCTTAGGTAAGAAGCTCTGCATGGGTCTCTGCACTAAAAGATATAACAGGGCTGTGTTCCTCTATGGAGGTTCTAGACAAGATCTGTTTCCTTGCTAAGAGGCTGCCCACATTCCTTGGCTCACGCCTTCTCCACCATCTCCAAAACTGGCCACTGACTCTTCTTCCATAGTCATACTAACCTCTAGCCATAGCCAGGAAAGCGTTTCCATTTTAAGGATGCATGGGATTAGATCGGGTCCACCTGGATAACTGAGGCTATTCTCCCTATCTCAAGGTTTCAAGATCCCTGTTCTTAATCGCACCTTTGAGATCCCTTTGGCCATTGTATTAGGGTTCTCCAGAGAAACAGAACCATTGGGGTGTGTGTGTGTGTGTGTGTGTGTGTGTGTGTGTGTGTGTGTGTGTGTGTGTGTGTGTGTGTGTGTGTGTGTGGTGAGGTGGGGTGGGTAGAGAGAGAGATGGTTTCTTTTTCAGGAATTAGGAGTTGGGTTACAGGATCGTGGGGGCTGGCAAGACTGAAAGCTGCGGAGAGGCCAGCAGTCTGGGAACCAGGGGAAGAACTGATGTTGTTTCTCAAACCTGAAGGCAGTCTGAAGGCAGAATTCCTTCTTCCTTAGGGGAAAACCTTCAGTCTTTTTTTAAGACCTTCAAATGAATAGATGAGGCCTACCGACTCATGAAAGTTAATCTACTTTACTCAAAGTCTATTTAAATGTTAATCTCATCTAAAAAATACCTACACAGCAACATTTAGAGTGACCAAATATCTGGGTACCCTGGCCTAGCTAAACTGACACATAAAATTAACCATCACAGCCATGTAAGGGGACGTATTCATAGGTTCCAGGGATTAAAGCAGAGACATCTTTGCAGGGATGGAGTATTATTCTGCCTGTCATCTCCTCTATGAAACTTCCCATAACCATTCCAGCCCTCATTTATTAAACTGTGCCTGGCACTACTGGAGTCTATGTTCCCAATTATTTAACAAGTCATTAATTACTGCCTTTTTCAAATCAGATTGTTTTAAAAGTGGTGTGGTAATTATCATTTGTAAGAAGACTTTCTGCTTTATGTGTCCTGTGTCTTCTCATTATTTCCCTTTCATGTTCACAGTGCTAAGTACATAATAATCAGCATATTTCTTAGATACTTCTTCAAAAGTAAATAACATATTTTGTTTTTGAAGACACTTTATGTTATATTATCTTTTTTTTTTTTTTTAACTCAAATTGAGTACCAGAAAAATAAAATGAACATCTAAGGTGACATGGAGTAAGACACAGCATTTAGGACCTTACAGGCCCCATCAATACTTTCTGTTACCTCAAGTTAAATGTTTATAAATAATAATCTTACAATCATAAGGCAAGGCCATTGTACATGGGTATAAATTTCCCATGATTTTTTATTTAATTAATTAAATTTTGGCTGCGTTGGGTCTTCGTTTCTGCGCGTGGGCTTTCTCTATTTGTGGGGGCTACTCTTTGTTGTGGTGCGTGGGCTTCTCACTGCAGAGGCTTCTCTTGTTGCGGAGCACAGGCTCTAGGCATGTGGGCTTCAATAGTTGTGGCACACGGGCTTAGTTGCTCCGTGGCATGTGGGATCTTCCCAGACCAGGGCTCGAACCCATGTCCCCTGCATTGGCAGGCAGATTCTCAACCACTGCGCCACCAGGGAAATCTTATTTCTCATGATTTACCAGTATGAACATATACCATTTTCATAACCAGTTTTATATACCATTCTGAAAAAAATGTTTTTAACAAAAGAATATAAAGAATATTCTAAATACCCAGGAATACTATGATTCAGTATTATGGCTATTATTCCTTTAAATTCTTATTGTTATGTACTATGATTTTTAACATGGCTTAAGTTCAAACTAATTTGCAGAAATGAAGTCTTGCTGAAGTCTTCCCTATTCCCTGTCAGTGTTTTAATGCTACCCAGTAAAAAAAAGAAAAACTTACTATCAATGTCCACAAAGAATATTTTATCCCTGTACAGTTCAGTCACTAAAGTCTGACTGGTATTAAGAATTTTCTGGGTCAATATTTAAACAACATTGAGGTTAATCAGTGATCCTTCAAGAATTTATAGCTGGTATAAAACAGGTAAAAGAAGCAAAAAATACCACAAAAAACCCAAAACGAAGCCAAAACCAAAACACACACACACACACACACACACACTGTCTCTCTCTCTCTCTCTCTCTCTCTCTCATACACACACAGCTTCTAATTGCCTACAGTGAAAATATGATAGAATATATTTTCTAAGTGATCATCTGTAAAACAGGGATTCTTAAGATGATCTCATTTGACTTAAGGATATAGAGCCCCCCATTCAATTAAAAAGTGGTAAAGTCTTCATACAAGCACAGTCTGAATTTAAAATTCTGTAATATATTTAAGTAAATAAGATTCACATTTGCTATACAAACATTATTTACTTCTCCCAAATTCTTATATTGAAGCCTTAACCCCCAATGTGATTGTATCTGGAGATAAGGTCTTTCGGAAGTAATTAAGGTAAAATGAGGCCATAAGGGCAAGGCCATAATCTGACAGAATTGTAGATTTATAAGAGGAAGAGAGAGATTTCTCTCTCTTCCTCTGCCATGTGAAAACACAGCAAGAAGATAGCCATCTTCAAGCCAAAAAGAGAGCTCTCATCGGAAACCAAACCTTGCTGGAAACTTGATTTTGGATTTCCAGTCTCCAGAACTGTGAAAAATTTTTTTTTTCTGTTTTTTAAGTCACCCAGTCTATGATATATTGTTATGGCATCCTGAGCCAACTAATACAACTTTTAATTTATGAAATGGCTTCAATGGAAATCTAATACAACTAACCACAACAATTTAGTATATGTAACTCTCTCCAGCAGGAATAAAGAAATTTCCATCAATAAAACAATAGGTCTTGTTGAAGCACAAATAAAAAAATAAATCTACATGCAGAAAAAACCCAAAAAAACAAAAAACAAAAAAATTCAAAAAACTAGACACTCACCCTAAACTGTTCACAAAAATTAACTCAAAATGGGTCAGAGACCTAAATGCAAAATGCAAAAACTGTAAAACTATAAAACTTCTAGGAAACAATAATGGTGAAAATCTAGGTGACCTTTGGTTTGGCAATGACTTCTTAGAAAACAACTGCAAAAGCATGATCTGTGAAAGGAAATTTTGATAAGCTGGATTTCATTATCATTAAAAACTTCTGATCTGCAAAAAGTAGTATTAAAAGTATGAAACAACAAGGCACAGACTGCAAGAAAAATATTTGCAAAACTCATATCTCGTGGACTATATCCAAATATACAAAAAACCTTAAAAATCAACAATAAGGAAACAAATAACCCAAATAAAGTGTGGGTAAAATATCTAAACAGACACCTCACCAAAGAAAATATACAGATAACAAGCATATGAAAAGATGTTAAACATTATTTATCATTAGAAAATTTCAAATTAAAATGAGACATCACTATGTACCTATTAGAATGGCTAAAAAAAAAAAAAAACTGACAACATCAAATGCTGATGAGGATGTAGAGCAAAAGAAACTCTTATTCACCGCTAGTGGGCATGCAAAATGGTACAGCCACTTTGGAGGACAGTTTGGCAGTTTCTTACAGAGCTAAATGCAGTATTACCACGTGAGCCAGCAAGCACATTCCTTGATATTTATGTCAAGGAATATATGAGTTGAAAACTTATGTCCACACAAAAACCTGCAAACAAATATTTATAGGAACTTTATTGATAATTATCAAAACTTGGAAGCAACCAAGATATCCTTTAATAAGTAAATGGATAAACAAACTGTGGTATATCCATGCAATGGAATATTATTCAGTGCTAAAAGACAAAAGGAGCTCTCAAGCCATCAAGCCACAAAAAAGAAACAGAGGAACCTTAAATGTATGTGTGTGTATGTATATGTGTGTATATATATATATATATATATATATATACATGAAAGAAGCCAGCATGAAAAGGCTGCATACTGTATGCTTCCAACTATATGACATTCTAGAAAAGACAAAACTATAGAGACATTTGAAAGAACAGATGTTGCAAGTGGTTTGAGAGTGACGAATAGGTAGAGCACAGGGTTTTTTTAGGGCAGTGAAACTATTGAGTATGATGCTGTAATGGTATGTGATGGTGTAATGGTGGATACATGGCATTATGTGCTTGTCAAAACCAAAAAGAACAGTACAACACAAAGAGTGAAACCTAATGTAAACCATGGGCTTTAATTAATAATAATGTATTGATATTCATTCATCAACTGTAACAAGTATACCACATCTATGCAAGATGTAAATAATAAACGTGGGAGAGGGAATATATAGGAACTCCCTTTATTTTCTGTTCAATTGTGTGCAAGCCTAAAATTGCTCTAATAAATAAAGTATATTAATTTTTAATAAATAGGCAAAATCAAGATATAATCTATAGCAAATAAAAAGTTTTAACCTTGTAATAAAACCACTAAACATAGCAGTCAGATATTTATTTTATATCCATTATACACATACGCATATATTACTAGAAAATACAATTCTATGACATATCAGCTCATAACCCTAAAGGAACAAGAACAATGGGGTAGAGAAGAAATAAACACAACTATAGTTATATGAGTGAAGTCTCTAAAAATATATATATTTATACTACAAAATGCTTTTACAGAATGAAAATTGATTATATTTTAACTAAGAGCAACATAAAAGTAGAATGAGTAGAAGTTATATTTAGATTCTTAACAGAAGAAAGAATCCGTAACTTGAGTGATGAACAGCACTGGAGTATGTTCAATGAAAGGTTTTCAGATATTCAAATTGTTCTCTACAGAGGCTATGGGATGCTCTCTGGTGTCTGTCTGCGGGATCCTCACACTGGGAAGAAGTAGTCTTTGTTCTTTACAATGGTGGGTCAGAAGGAGAAAAGTTTTGCATGAAGTAACTGAAAATTTATAAATGTCACGTACCATCTCAGAAGGGAGATGGGACAAGTACTGTTTGAATGTTGAAAATTTTGTGACTTCTACTTGCTCATTATTTTTATTTATACTAATGACAATTTTTGAGCCCTTTAATTGATTTATTCATTGATTCATTCATTCAGAAAATAGCACAGGAGTTTCTACCATCCATTCTAGACACTGGCAGTAGAAAAATGATCAAAGTGCACCAGATCCTTTGTCTCAACAGATGGGAATAAATCCTTAGTTCTTTCAATGAAATCCTGTGTATATATGTATCACTCAGGAATGATCACTCCACTGTTTTCTGGTATCTGCTGATGGAAGTGAAATAACTCCTTTCGGTCTAACTGTTGTTTCTTGAAAGTAATCAGTTTATTTTCTCTGGTGACTTCATTATTTTTATCTCCCAGGTTCTGTAGTTTCATTGTAACATGTATAAATGTGGATTTGTTTTTATTTATCCTTTGTATGCTTTGTATATTCCTCCAATCTGGGAAACTTTATGTCATTGCCTCTTGAAATACTGATGTACCTCCACCCTCCCTCTTACTTTTCAAATGTTCTATGAGAACTATTTGGGGCTTCTCATTCTACACACTGTATTTCAACTGCTCTTCCATTTTTTTCCATTTCTTTGCCTTTGCATGCTATATTTGCCAGATATTTCCTCCAATTCACTTATTCTCCCTCTCTTGGTATCTACTCTGTTTGATCCAACCATTGTTAGATATTTATTTCAGAAATTCATTTCATTTTCAGAGTATGTGTTTCATTTTTTAATAAATTTGTTCAATTTCCCTATTTCCTTAAACAGTAAGCAATGAAAAATGTAAAAAAAATATGGGAGAAGAGTTTGTTATATTTAAGGAACAAAAGAGCGGTCAGTGTGAGAGGGAAAGAGTGGTATAAAATGACGTCATAAAAGGTAGGCAATAAATAACCAGATTTTGCTGGGTCATCTAGGCCATTTTAAGGGGTTTAGATTTCATTCTGAGGGTGAAAACAGTGTTTTAAACTGGAACATAATATGATTTTATTTGTTTAGAAACACGTCTTCTATGAAAATAGGAGAGGAATGAAGGGAAAAGTGACGAACAGTACTTCAGAGGTTTAGAAAAGAGATTATAGTGGTTTGGATTTGATCATTATAATGAGAATATAGTGCAGTTTGAAGTGATCCTTAATGTACGTTGGCCAATGCTCAACAGCTTTATGCACATTATTATTTTTAATCTTCACGACAGTTTTTAAGTTTTTACTAGTCCTGTTTTGTAGATGTGCAGAGGCTTAGTCATACTAGATAACTTACTAAATTCACAGAGATGCCACATAGTGTAAATAGTTTTTGACTAAAGTCTCTCAGTCTAGTCATTTTCCTAAGAGAGAGATATAATGAACAAATAGACAAGGTATATTCAGATTATGACATGTGCTGTGAAGAAAATACAACAGGATAATTGATAGAGACCAGTTGTTGGGGTGGTGATCATTCAGTAAACTTTGAATTTGAGACCTGGTTGACAAAAAGGCATGAGGAAATCCGGTGGGAGAAGGATTTTTGTGAAGATTAAAAAACTCTCAGCATAACACTCAATATTATGAGTTCTTAGCTCCAACTAAGAGTCACTCTTTTGATGTGTTTACTTCTCTCCACATCTGTAGTGAGCAACACCTTAGTACCTGCTATCAATTTCATATCTTATCCCTGTGTCTATTAATGACATACCCCTTAAAAAGAAAAGGACCCCCCCCTTCCTTGATTTTGGGAGCAGTCTGAGGGGGTTGATTGCGAAAAGAGTAAGGGGACTGATAAAGGAGACCCAAATTCCAATATACATTATGCATGGTGAAGAATTTCTGGAAAGATAATATCAGACAGCTACTGAGAATAAATGACAGGTGCTTGCCTTATGGAAGGAAAGCAGAGAAAACAGACAAGGTCTGAGAATAAGGCCTTGGCTTCTAACAATATTTCTTGATGAATGAGTGGCCCTTGCAAAATTCACTTCTATCCTAAAAGTGTATCAGTATTTTAGAAGTTGTCCATCTGTGTCTTTATGTTCACTGGACATACCAATATGCTTTTAAGCAAAATAATTACTATGTTTAAATTACATAATTTTAAGTTTTCTCTTGGCAGTCTTTGCTTTGGGAATTCAACAGCATTAGAAAAAGGCAGAGTTAGTAATAAAAAGTATGACCTGATGTATATCTCAATGTATTTTAAATTTTAGAAAAGTTACATAATTATGCAAGTAATACATGAACATACAGACACAGGTATACATGCGCACATGCGCACACACACACACGTACACAAACACTCAGTATGTTTCTGCCTGGCAATCTTTTATTTACTGATACCAAACTGTGCATTTCTTAGCCTAGTCTGGAAATCCTAAAGAAGCTTAAAAATCACTACTTGACCTGATAGATGACAGAACTGAGAAACAGAGTTCATAGGCTTGACTGCTGTAGCTGCAATCATTTTCACTTAGTGACAAAGCACAAGTCTATATCTGAGAATATTTGATTCACTGTCCACCAGCTATAAAACCAAAGACAATGTTCTCTCTCATCAATAGCTCTGCAGAAAGAAAACTGTCTGGATAAGGGGAATGGCAGCATTGCCATGAACTAAAGCCCTGGCACTCTGTCCAGAACTCTATGTGCTTTTAAAAAACTGCACTTATTCTTTTCCATATGTGAGATGAGGAATAGTAAGAAATCCAGCCATGCAGTATCAATAGCTCATATTCCAGAGTCAGAATACCCTGTGTTTCAAATCCCCTGTGTGCTTCTTGTTAGTCAGACATGCTTGGGCAAGTGATAGAATCACACAAAGTCTCAGCTTCCTCCTCAGCAAATGGCTTGAATAATTGAACCACTCTCTCCGCACAAGAGATGCTGTGAGGATTAAATGAGGATAACGTGAATGCTCCATAATTGTGTGATCAACAGAAATAATTTTCAAAGCACTTTCTTCATATACGACATAGAATAAGTAATTAAATTATCATTCTGTAATGAGAGACTTACAGCTAATTGATATGGGTACCAGGCCCTTGACTAAAACTATTTATTGAATCATACCCAATATATGTGACTACTTTAGTGGTATTTGATTGTCTTTCAATCCAGGACCTCATAAACAGTCAGTTATAACTGAAGCTACATAGTGGAAGAAACTACACACTGTTCACTAGACAAGTATTAACTCAAACATAAATATATATTTAACAAGCTACAAGTAGTATTTAATTTTGTCAATTACATTGATTTTCTATTTCCCCTTTCTTGAGTTAACAGGACATTTTAGCCAGAAGTCTCAGAGTATCTCTTTCTTCTGGTTTCACGTATATCCCCATCTTTCATTGTTGAATCCTGTAATGTCCCGAATAACTCTCCTGTGTGTTCAATGCAGTATTAGAGCTTTTAATACCAATTTTTGGGATTCTTTGGTCTCTCCTTCCTCAATAACTGCTCTGTGTAGTGCTGGAATTTAAAAAGATTTTTCTATCCTTCATCATTTTCTCTTTAAAATACTGACTACAGATGCTTATCCCTTATTACACAGGATACAACCCAGGAAATGACTAGTCCCATTATTTGCAAGGTACTGCAGTTCTGTACAATATCTCTTGATCAGAATTCAAGATTCTATAATCTTGACGCTGTGTCATCATGAGAATGGAAGGGAATTTTATTACTGGTTGCTTTTAGCCAAGAGCAAAACTGTTTTCAGGGTCAAAGAACATCGAGGTAGTTAATGTGCTACCTGGAAAGTAAAATTATCCTTACTCATCAGATGTAAAGAAATTATTGGTTTACATAATCCTTACAGTGTAGCACTTAATGTGCATGAATGTTTTTCCTAAGTGTCTCTAAGAGTTTAAACTTTAAATTGTTTATTACTCACTTTCACTTTTTCTTTAGGTTACACTTTCACATATATCACAAGCACTGGATCACCATAAATACCCTGTGCAGTGAGCTGGGCAAGCATCTCCCTACACAGACACAAAGGCTTGAGAGACGCCCTGAAAATGACAATCATGGTGACTGAGGAGCCAAGATGAGGACAGAACTGTGGTCCACATCCAGTACATGTTTCACATACCACAACGCCTTCATCATGTGTAATTTTTACTGAACACCAGTCAGCTCAGTACTCGCTGTTTTTAATCTTCAAAATAAAGTTCACCAAAGGAAGAAACTAGTTCTATACTTCTATGTTTCTTCTTTTCTGTCATTAACCTAAGATCTAAATGACATTTAAAGCATTTGGGCAGACAATGGTGGAGTAGGAGGATGTGGAACTCACCTCTCCCCACAAATGTATCAGAAAATACATATACTTGTGGAACAATTCTCACTGAAAACTAACTGAAGACTGGCAGACAGACTCCTGTACAACCAAGGCTGTAAGAAAGATACACGCAGCACCAGGTAGCAAGGGAAGAAAAGTGATCAGGTAGGGACATGTGCTCTGGGAGGTGACTCAGAAGAACAGGGAGATTATGTGGGTGGAGACTCTCCCCAGAGAGTGAGTGGTTCAAGCCACACTTTGGGTGCTCCAGTCCTGGAATCCAACAAAAGGAAGATAAGTCCCCTTGGCTGGTCAGAGGGCCAGTGAGACTAGCAAGAGGACTGTGGGAAGGCTGGACTCTGCTCTTGAGAAGTATGCAAATGCTTGCTTGAACCAGAAGCAGGAGAGAGGGAGTGGAAAGGGAGGACTGAAACTGTGCGGTTGACTGGTTTCCCACAACCACCCTGATAGCATCCCAGCCTGAGCCAAAGCAAACCACAATGGAGCAAGGGATGCCATGACTGAGGAAACAGCATAGCTGCGAGACGCTGTGGTGGCTCAAATCCTAAGCAGCATATCAACGGGGAGGTGGGAACTACTACTGGCAATTACACAGGCAGCATATCAGAGGCAGACCATATTTCTGACAGTGGCCAGACTACCACACGTGGTACCCTGACCTTAACCATATACCCATACCAGCCTCGCTTGCTCTAACACTGTCCCCCTCTGGGGTCAAGGGTGTTGGTATTGGGAGGGGAAAGAGCACACACTTAAAAGGAACTGAGCAGGCTCAGACCCAACCCTCAGGCTTCTGCTCTAGTACTTGGGACCTGACCCTGCCCCACACCTGGCTCCAGCCCTAGCCCCTCCTTCTCCAGCACCACCTCCTACCAAGGTGATAGCTGCCAGCACATCCTGAGGAAAGATATGACTTGTGTTCATATCAAATCCAGTTCTCCCACCAAAGCCACTGGGCACACAGACTGTATAGGGATGCTCCTATGTAAGAACACCACTTCAAGACCACCATAGGTAACTGTTTGACCTAATTTAATAAAGACAGAGAAAGATGAGCAAAATTAGAAGACAGATGAATTTGTCTCAATTGAAAGAGCAAAAGAAAACCTCTGAAAAAACAACTACTGAAACAGAAATAAACAATTGGTTAGATAAAGAATTCAAAGCATTAGTAATATGAATGCTAACTGAATTAGGGGAAAGAATAGATGAATACCATGAGAATTTTTAAAAGAAACTAGAAAATATAAAAAAGAATCAGTTATAACTGAAGAATATACTAACTGAAATAATAAAAAAAGAAACCACACATATTAGAAGGAATGAATAGCAGACTAAATGATATAGAAGAATGCATAACTAATCTGAAAGATAGAATAATGGAAATCCCCCAATCAGAACAGTAAAAAGAAAGACAAATTTAAAACAAATGAAAACAGTTTACGATATCTTTGGGATAACACCAAGCATACCAACATTTGCATTATAGGAGTCTCAGAAGGAGAAGAGAAGAAGAAAGGGGTCGAGGGCTTCCCTGGTGGCACAGTGGTTGAGAGTCTGCCTGCCAATGCAGGGGACACGGGTTCGTGCCCCGGTCCAGGAAGATCCCACATGCCGCGGAGCAGCTAGGCCCGTCAGCCATGGCCGCTGAGCCTGCGCGTCAGGAGCCTGTGCTCCGCAACAGGAGAGGCCACAACAGTGAGAGGCCCGCGTATCGCAAAAAAAAAAAAAAAAAAAAGAAAGGGGTCGAAAATGTATTTGATGAAATTATGGCTGAAAACTTCCCAAGCTTGAAGAAGGAAACAGATATCCAAGTACAGGATGCACAGAGGGTCCTAAACCAGATGAACCCAAATAGACCCACACCAAGACATATCATAATGAAAATGGCAAAAGTTAAACATAAAGAGAGAATTGTAAAGGCAGCATGAGAAAAACAAAGACTCATATACAACAGAACCTCCATAAGGCTATCAGCTGATTTTTATGCAGAAACTTTGCAGGCCAGAAGGGAGTGACAAAATATATTCATTTGTAAATATTTTCTCCCAGGCTGTAGGTTGTCTTTTTGTTTTATCTATGGTTTCCTTTGCTATGGAAAAGCTTTTGAGTTTAAGTAGGTCCCACTTGTTTATTTTTGTTTTTATTTCCATTACTCTAGGAGATAGATCCAAAAAAATATTGCTGTGACTTATGTCAAAGAGTGTTCCTCCTACATTTTCGTCTAGGAGTTTTAGAGTATACGGTCTTATATTTAGGTCTTTAATTCATTTTGAGTTTATTTTTGTATATGGTGTTAGAGAATGTTCTAATTTCATTTTTTTACATGTAGCTGTCCAGTTTTTCCAGCACCACTTATTGAAGAGACTGTCTTTTCTCCATTGTGTATCTTTTGCCTCCTTTGTCACAGATTAATTGTGACCATAAGTGTGGGGGGTTATTTCTGGGCTTTCTATCCTGTTCCATTGATCTACATGTCTGTTTTTGTGCCAGCACCATACTATTTTGATTACTGTAGCTTTGTAGTATAATCTGAAGTCAGGGGACATGATTCCTCCAGCTCCATTCTTCTTTCTCAAGATTGTTTTGGCTATTCGAGGTCTTTTGTGTTTCCATAAAAATTTAAAATATTTTGTTCTTGTTCTATGAAAAATGTCATTGGTAATTTGATAGGGATTGCACTGAATCTGTGGATTGCTTTGGGTAGTATGGTCATTTTAATATTGATTCTTCCAGTAGAAGAACACAGTATATCTTCCCACCTGTTTGTGTTGTCTTCAATTTCTTTCATCATTCAGCAAATATTAAACATTATGACAGTTAATAACATGATTTAGGAAATCTGAGGCACAGAGAAATAAGAAAGCTTTCCCAATGTCACAAAATGAGTACTGCTCAAGCTGGAAAAAAGAATCCTCATGTCATCACACTATTTTTGTTCACTTAAATTAGGTCAGCAACCAAATGTCCTTATTTCTAGAAACTTTTAAGTAGACTGTATTATTGGTATCACAAAGAATTAAAAAAACAAGGGATAAATGGCAGACATGTTCTACAGAGATATTTGCTGTACTGGTGGTAAACCAATGGTGAAAAAATGACATTTTATCTTTTACTATAATAATTTAAAAGATAAACTGAAGAAAATATACATATTTCTAACATCTAACCATGAACTCTCATTTAACATCTCACTTAACTCATCTACAAAATAAGAGTATTAGACTAATAAATATTTACCAGTTTAGTCATGTTTTTATTCTATGATTTAGAAGGAAAACAAATTCTAGGACAATAAGGCAATATTATGAATTTTATAGGAGCCCTGGGACTCAAAAGTATTTTGTCAGGATTGTGAAATATCAGTTGAATTAAGGAGAGCCACTGATTCACATATATGGGAAGAAAATAAAATCATTGCTGTTAATTTTAATATTTGATCAGTTGATGAATCCTTTTAACCTTGAATACTGTGTGCCAGGAAGTTAGAAACTGGGAAATTATGACTCAACTATTTTACCTTTATAAAAAGCTGATCATAATTTTCTACCTTCACATATATGCCCTACTTAGGTTTTGTAAACCAGAAGATGTCTCTCACAGAAAGAGAGCTGAGACTCTATCACAGGAGAGGGGCATTTTGGGTTCTCCCCTGTAGCAAAACAAGTAGAGAATTTCTTCTCATTTCTTGGGTCCAAAGGATTTAGTATTATTTTCTGAGAAGGAAAATAGGAGAAACGGCACTTCTACAAGCTTAATATCATGTCAGTCTCCAAGGGCATTAAAGTCTTTTTCCCTAAATTCTCGTAAGATTCTTAGAACTAATATACCATATCTTAGATTAAATTTAATCACTTGACCATAGAAAAAAAATTCCCATGACATTCCTTTAAATGGGAAAATTATATTTCTATATTTTTATATAAATTACATTCTTAAGTTGTATAATTGTTATAATTATATAACATAGAATGAAATTCAGGCCTAAAACACATCACAGAGGAACCTTAACCAGCACAAGAAATCTATTTAACCACATTTCTGCAATTCTTAATCTTGGGATTGAAACAGCCCCAGTAGGAAGGCTACTGCCTGCAAATGCTTGACTTAACATCATGCCAATGGATAGATAAGAGCTTACAATGCTGGCTTTAAAGTGTGTGGCTGGGGACAGGGGAACTGCTTATGATGTAAATACTACAAAAAATGTTTGACATGATTTTGACAGTGGCACCTTGGTCGGACATGATGGAAAACAGAGCAGCAGTTGTTTCCACTGTGTGTGGATATCTAAAAGGAGAGTTCTACTCTTTTAAAAAAAATCGAATCTAAATGTTTCCTTTTCATGTATGATTAATGGTGGCTCAAATCCATCCTCACTCAGGAATGAGAACAGAGGAATGAAGGAATCATTGAGTATTCAAGACTCATATTTTTTAAGCATGTATTAAGGATGATTAATTTAGACATCTGAACCAGTCATCTTACTATATTTATAAGATTTCAGGGAACTCTACCAACTTAAAATGTTATTTCTCTAACTGCTATTAATATGTTGAAAATAAATTTAAATATATGTATAATTAAGTCCTGACTATAATCTCAAAAGGCATATCACACAATGAATAATCATATATTTTTAATAAATAATACATTCAATATATAATACAATATAGTAATATTTCAGTATACAATGAAAATTAACTCCAAGCACACTGCTTTTTTGTTGCCTTCTTGTTGTTTAATAAACGTTTTCTCATTTACATGTAGTACCTGTTTGCAAATTGCACTGCTTTATCTAAGAAAGTGATGTAAAACATTACGATGCATTCATTTATTTATTTTGAATTTATTTTATTTTTTTATAAATCAGGTTCTTATTAGTTATCTATTTTATATATATTAGTGTTTATATGTCAATCCCAACCTCCCAATTCATCCCACCACCACCCCCATCCCTGCTTTCCCCCCTTGGTGTCCATACATTTGTTCTCTACATCTGTGTTTCTATTTCTGCCTTGCAAACCAGTTCATCTGTACCATTTTTCTAGATTCCATATATATGCGTTAATATATACTTGTTTTTCTCTTTCTGACTTACTTCACTCTGTATAACAGACTCTAGGTCCATCCACGTCTCTAGAGATGATCCAATTACGTTCCATTTATGGCTGAGTAACATTCCATCGTATATATGTACCACATCTTCTTTACCCATTCATCTGTTGATGGGCATTTAGGTTGCTTCCATGACCTGGGTATTGTAAATAGTGCTGCAATGAACATTGGGGTGCATGTGTCTTTTTGAATTATGGTTTTCTCTGGGTATATGCCAAGTACTGGGATTACTGGGTCATATGGTAATTCTATTTTTAGTTTTTTAAGGAAACTCCATACTGTTCTCCATAGTGGCTGTATCAATTTACATACCCACCAACAGTGAAAGAGGGTTCCCTTTTCTCCACACCCTCTCCAGAATTTGTTGTTTGTACATTTTCTGATGATGTCCACTCTAACTGGTGTGAGGTAACACCTCACTGTAGTTTTAATTTACATTTCTCTAATAATTAGTGATGTTGAGCAGCTTTTCATGTGCCTCTTGGCCATCTGTATGTCTTCTTTGGAGAAATGACTATTTAGGTCCTCTGCCCTTTTTTTTTTTTTTTTTGCAGTACGCAGGCCTCTCACTGTTGTGGCCTCTCCCGTTGCGGAGCACAGGCTCCGGACGCGCAGGCTCAGCAGCCATGGCTCACGGGCCCAGCCGCTCCGCGGCATGTGGGATCTTCCCGGACTAGGGCATGAACCCGTGTCCCCTACATTGGCAGGCAGACTCTCAACCACTGCGCCACCAGCCCATTTTTTGACTGGGTTGTTTGTATTTTTAATATTGAGCTGCATATGCTATGTATATATTTTGGAGATTGATCCTTTGGCAGTTGATTCATTTGCAAATATTTTCTCCCATTCTGAGGATTGCCTTTTCATCTTGTTTACGGTTTCCTTTGCTGTACAAAAGCTTTTAAGTTTCATTAGGTCCCATTTGTTTATTTTTGTTTTTATTCTCATTACCCTAGGAGGTGGGTCAAAAAATATCTTGCTGTGATTTATGTCATAGAGTGTTCTGCCTATGTCTTCCTCTAAGAGTTTGACAGTGTCTGGCCTTACATTTAGGTCTTTAATCCATTTTGAGTTTATTTTTGTGTATGGTGTTAGGGAGTGTTCTAATTTCATTCTTTTACATGTAGCTGTCCAGTTTTTCCAGCACCACTTATTGAAGAGATTGTACGCTCCCTCTTTGCCCACTTTCTGGAGAGTTTTTATCATAAATGGGTGCTGAATTTTGTCGAAAGCTTTTTCTGCCTCTATTGAGATGATCATATGGTTTTTCTCCTTCAGTTTGTTAATATGGTGCATCACACTGATTGATTTACGTATATTGAAGAATCCTTGCATCCCTGGGATAAATCCCACTTGATCATGGTGTATGATCCTTTTAATGTGTTGTTGGATTCTGTTTACTAGTATTTTGTTGAGGATTTTGTATCTATATTCATCTGTGATATTTGTCTGTAATTTTCTTTTTTTGTAGTATCTTTATATCGTTTTCGTATCAGGGTGATGGTCACCTCATAGAATGGCCATATAAGCACAGAGAAGCAGAGGAGATGATGAATAGAAATACACATATTAGTGGGAGACACACAAAGTGTCTTCCAAAGAGTTTGCCATTGGAAAACTCATTCCTTAAGAAATAGTAGCAGAACTATCAATGTGAATAGTGTACAATTTATTTTATACATTGTCTTCCTCTGATTATGGTATCATCAGTTCCTAGTATAACTGAAAACATATTTTCTAGACACTTATTAGGAAAAAAAGTTCTATAGCCAATCCCCAACAAAAGTGTTAGTTACTATTCTTTATCAAAATTTATCCAACCTAAAAATGAGATTAAATTTGTGTTAAAAAATGAAAAATTAAAGAAAATAGTCCTTTTTTTTTTTCCTCAAAGCAAAGGAAACACATTTTATTTTATTTTATTTTTGGCTGCACTGGGCAGCACATGAGATCTTAGTTCCCTGACCAGGGATCAAACCCGTGGCCCCTGCAGTGGAAGCGTGGAGTCTTAACCACTGGACCACCAGGGAAGTCCCTGGGATCTTCGTCAGCTGCTCCTCCATTTTCATTATATGAAATTTTATGTATCTGTCTTTGGAGAAAAGCATCAGTGTCAAATCTAGCAAGGAAATATCTGCCCTCAGGACATGAGTCTGAACAAGTACTTGAAAATGTGACAACAGAATTTTCTGATCACATTTTAACAAAGGATTTACTTGCGGATCACTAAGAAGTAAAATTCAGAAAATAGTCCCCCTCCTCCACTGCAAGAATAAATCTATAATAAAACATTTTCAGTCATCCTCTCCCCTCTTCCCAAGGTGTGCCCTTTCATGTGCACTTCACTGTAGAGCCAACTGACATCCAGAAGTACTCTGAAAGGCACCTGGCACTGTTGTGTTACTCATGCCTCTGGTACACCTCCCTGGCAGGCAAGTGGAACCTTTTCTATAGCTTCCCACTTTCAATAGAAATTTAGTGAAAATTTTTCTTGATAGCAAAATACTTAACGATTCCTTCCCCCTGCTCATTCTTCAGTTATCTACTGGAAAATTACAGAATTGAAAAGGTTTTGCCCCCAGTTGTGATCAAAACATGGACTACTGAAGAACATCTGGGTTACTCTAAGTTCTTAGGTTACATACGTAGATATGTACAGAGGAAGTTGAACCCCAAGTTCTATTCCTTCCCAAAATGGGTAACAGAAGAAAGGATTTGATTAGCACAGCTGAAGAAAACTGATACTCATTCTACGATAGAGCAAAGCAGGCTTTTTCCACCATAAACTGGTACCACCTTGTTGGTCATAAACCCTGCAGAGATCCAACAAGATGAGCCTCAAATTTCAAAGACAGTCAGCAGAGAATGCTAAGATATATGAACAGAAGAGAATGCTGCTGAAGGCACAGAGCAAAGAATCCCAAGGAATTTTTAGTGCCATTTTCATTTAATAAGCCAGTAGTATAGCAACCTAAAGACCTTGGCTGTGATCACACCAGGATGTTTTTATGGTACTGCTGCAGGAAAACATGATGGGCAGCTGGCATCCTCTGGCTCACGGTGCTCAGTGAGCAGCTCCTGCACCAACTCTGTGGAGAGCCTATGGCTGGGGGATGTAGTGGAGGTATTTCTTGCCAGATGGGAGCTCTTTGGTGAAGACTCCTTTAGGGAAAAGTTTTTTGGCTTCCTCTTCAGGGATGGTTGGAAGGACCATCACGCTGTCTCCATTCTTCCAATAAACTGGGGTGGCAACCCTCTTTTCTGCAGTCAGCTGGAGAGAGATAATTACTTGGAGAATCTCATCAAAGTTCCTGCCAGTGGTAACTGGGTAGAGGATGGACAGTTTTAGCTTCTTATCAGGACCGAAAATAAATACCACATGAGCTGTTACAGGCATGCTCTTTTCGTCCTTCTCTGCTGGGTAAAGCATGCCCAACTGGATGGCAAGGTCCTGATTCTTATCATCAATGATGGGAAAAGGTAACTTTTCTGTGGGCTCATCACCATTGTAAGCATTGATATCCTTGCTCCAGGCAAGATGGTCTTCAACACTGTCTACTGAAAGGGCAATCATCTTAACGTTCTTCTTGGCAAATTCTGGTGCCAGCTTGCTGCTCCGCCAAGCTCCGTGGTACACACTGGGGTAAAGTCCCGAGGGTGGGAGAAGAGAATGCCCCATGAGTCTCCCAGATAGTCATGGAAACGGATGCAGCCGATGGTAGTATTGGCCTCGAAGTTGGGAGGCCAATTTTACAATTTTACAAAATGTCATAAGTTAGGGAAGATGATAGGTTTAAAATAGCTAAACTAAAATAAATTTGTCCTATTTTAGGAATATAGTTAGAAGAGAGAGAAATAAAAGAGCACTGCAATAGACATAGCTAATACTTGAATACACCCCACACAAATATTCAATCCACAAAATATTTATAAAGCCATTATTAAAATGGGTGGTAATACCTGAGTAGAACTGTAATTAAGATAAGAAAATAAAAACTAAGAGTACAAGTTCTAAAAATTCTTAAATCATCAAATATTCTTAGCAAAACTTTTTTTAAATATACATTTTACATAAGGAATTAAAATTATAATGAAAATCCCTTGATATATGAACATTGAGCAATGGCATTGTTTGATACTTTGTGTGTGTGTGTCCCTAAACCACACTTCTCACAATGACAGGCAAATAATTGAAAACGTACAATTACCTACTTTATCTTCATTTTAGCATTACATCCAGTCTTGGCTCTAAGAAATATTTTAGGCAAATGGTTTGGTAGTCTATTCTTTGCCTGTCTCAGAGCTTTTCCCCTCATTTCATTAATGTCCCTCCAATAGCTTCCTAGTTCTCTTTTGCTATCTTATTTTCTGTGGCACAGATACTTAATCGGTTACTTCTGCACCAGTCTTGACCCTAAGTCTACAGCCACCCTTCTGCATTATTACTCACAATAGTCAGCGCATCATGACATAATCAGGTGTGAATCAAGTAAATCACCTTTACAGACATTCAACTACAGTGTCTTCTTTTGCAGGCAACACACTGATGATATAAAATTTTGCCTATTTCACAATTTTTATTTCCATTTTTATATTATTTTATTCATATTTTCTAAACAGAGGAAAAATTGTTTCCTCTTTCAGATCTACCATTTTGCAATAAAGTTCACATAATTTTATGAAAGGACCTTAATGTATAGAATTAATATATAATTATACTTTACTTAATATTTATCAAGTTTGTTATATATCTTCCTTCATTTTGGAGGTCACATAATCATAAAAGAAATAGAAAATAGGATGTGAGATGGCATTAAAACATATATATTGTAAACACAGTAGAAAGCTGCAAATATTCCAATTGAAGAAAGAAGTGTAAAATACCTGTATTCTGAAGAAACCAACATGCAGCTGTATTAGAATGATATTTTTCTGTGGTGTTCATACTCATATTAAAAATCAAGAAAAATGTAACAGTAAAAATACGGAGCCCTCTAAAAAGAACTTTGCCTCTGAAAGAACAATAGAGGGGAAGGAGGTGATGGGTAATGACATATTCAAAAGAAAAGAAGGAATACAAAGCAAAATAGCTAGTGAAACACAAGGAGGGAATCAAGATTCTCCAGTGGGGGTAAACTTAACGTCAATCTGCTTGACATATGAAAGTCACACAATTGGGGATGGGAGATATTACAGTTAACAAAGTACTTTTAATTATTATTGCAGTATGGATATAGAAAATAATAGCTGTCACACAAAGGGACTTTGAAAGGGCCCGACTTTAACATAAATGAGCTGAGGTGAGGGGAGGAGGTCTCCTTGAGAGAGCAAGCATTAGGAACTCATGCTTTAGTTAAGTAATTAACGTAGCAGCGGTCTTCACACTGACCATTTCAAAGCAAAAAATGAAGCAGGTAGCAGGAGTAGGTGGTTATGGTACATGGCATTTAATTTCTCCCACTATACTTGAAAAGAGAAGAATTCAAGATTATTTGTAAATTAAGCTAATTAATTTTACTTAAAGGAAAAAAGAAAAAAAAATGAAAGAGAAAAAAGTTGCCTATCTGCGTAGTCTATATTTTGAAAAACAATTTCCAATTTTGTTTCTCTTATTTATTTAGCTATCAGATACATAGTGTTCTAATTTCTACTTTTAGTTTAAAAATTATCACAGAATTGATATATTATATATCAGTGGTATGGTGAAGTGAGTACATGTTTATCTTTCTAATATTTTGCCTTTGAGGAGCCACTCCTTCTGGATCTATGTTTGGACCGGGGTCCTGCAGTCATAGTGACTTTCCCTGCATTTACCTCACCCCCACCTCATTACCTGGCTCCAGCAAGTGGTGATCCTCTGATCCACAATGACCAGTGCGTGGGACCACCTTATACAGTTTGTTGCGCCTGAGAATGTCTGGCCAGGGCAATGAGTGCGGTCTGAAATCTAGCCATGCTTCTCTCCCCAAGCTGTGTACCTTGGCATGGGGTGTGTATGTCTGAAGAAAGGTCACCTTTCTCTCATCCTCATAAAGGCTCCATCTGCTTGCCAAGCTGTTCACCTGCAGGGCTGCCTCTACCTAGTAGGGAAATCACTTGCTCATTTGTACAAAGTCTATGGAGCCATATGGGCTAGCAGAGACCCTGCCAATGAGAGAAATTCCATACTCTTTGCCTCAGTGACTGTTCTGTGGATGGACCCAAGCTCAAATCTGGTGAATCAGAATTCTCCCCTGAACTTTTATTTTACTATTAGCTTGAAATATTGTATTTAATGGCTTGGGTTGCTAAACTGAAAGGATGGTTGCAGCCATATTCCTCACTATTTGCAGAGTCTGTTTGCAGCATTAAGCAAACACAAGGAAGAAAAGAGCATTAACAGATGGAAAAAAAGAGAACAAGCTCTTGTTTGAACCCCTGGTTCCAGCCATCACAGAAATCTCTACCAGCATTTCCCAGCTACAGAAGCCAATGGATTCTTCTTTAATTAACTTGGTGCAAGTTGAGTTTCTGTCATGTTCAAATGAAAGAGTTCTTATATACACTGATGGTATACTGATTAGTTCCGTTGTTTCAGTTCACTAGAAAGGATATTGTGCATAAGGAACGCTACTAATCTCCCCCTAAGAGCAGTACTCCAGTTACTATGTAACAACAAGCATCTGTTGCCTTTCACCTTGAACCTGTATGTAAATGCTGACGTTTTCAGAGTAAGTGACTAATTACAGTGGGATGAAGTTAGGAAAGGACCTCTGAAGATAGATGGGTGCTTTTGCCTAATCCCAAAGCAATGAAGCTGGATTGGCAAAATAATGCAATGGAACATTCCCCCATTTGAGGAAATAGCATGAGCAAAGGCACAAAGAAGCAAGTTAGAGACATACGTTATGACTCTTTTAAGTTTCAAATGAATGAATTTATTAGCTCACTACTGAAAGTCATCATGGATAGTCCGGAAGCAGGATTGTTTTGATTCCTATTTAGATATGACTGTCAGGAATCTCTTTATCTCTCTCCTCTTGGAGAGGGAACAGCTCCTCCTCTGTTATTCTAGCACAAATCTTAGGAGTAATTATGACTGAGCAGTTACGCTGCTTAGGTCATAGGTCCAACCTTCACTGGATCTGATTGGCCAAGGTAATATGAGGCTCTGGTCAGTATTGCCTGTAGCTGAGTGTGGAGGCAGCACCATCTGACCAAACTCATTGATAAGTGTTTGCCCAAGGTAGGAGTGGGAGCCATTACTAGAAAAAGGAAAATAGATGCTGGATAGGTAAACATCCAAGGTCCAAAGAAGAGAATAAGCTGGCTGGCTAGGTGATAAGGAACAAATTTATTAGCCAGCATGAAAAATGAGATTGGATAAATAAGGGGACCAAGTTCAAGAAATATTGGAGTGTTTTAAATTTGAGGTATTTGAATATCAGTATTGCACATAAAAATGGAGTTTACACACAGTAATCTGTTTAGCACTAGAGAAATAGCTGGGAAAAGGTACGCCTCTTTTGAATAGGGAGCTCATGTAATTTATATTCCAAGCTGTGACACTTTCAAGAGTAAAAGCGGGGTAGTCTTAATGATTATACTGGAATAAGAGGCATAAATTGGGACTTTACCCCAGAAAACTAGGGCAAATGGCTGCTCTTTTTCTCAGGAAAGTGGTCAGAAAGAGTAGCTTATACACACATTTCGTGTGTAGTGCCTTTTGACGCTGTAATCAGCCAGAATCAATTCCAAGCATCTGTGACTAACCTTTAGGCAGTCACCTATATAGCTAAACCTTAAGAGGAGCCAGGTGATTGACAGGAAAATCTGTGCCAGAATGGACACTTAATCAGATGGTAATCTACAAAACCAGTTGGATCCTCTCCCTTGAGAAATGTTAGATGCAAGATACACAGAGCAAGACTAGTTGGAATGAAACAGAATTTAAAAGAAACTCACAGATAATGCAGTGTATTAGCTGGTGTGGGCTAAAGTTCTATAAAAGATAGAACCAAATATTCGTGTCTCAACCAAGAGGAGTTATATCTTACTCCCATGACAGTCCAAAGTGAGCGTTCCTAGTCAGTGGGAGACTCTCTTCACACAGGGATCCTGAGAGTAGGACTTTTTCCACTTTATGGCTTTGTTGTCCCCAAATCACAGATTAGGATTAACATTTGTACCATCAGGAGGGATAGATAAGACACTGGAGGAACCAAAAAGGTTTTCTTAAACGTCTTGGCCAGGAATAGTTCACACATTTCTACTCACTTTCCATTGATGAGAAGTAGTCACAGGAGACAGCTACAATTAGAAGCAAGGAAAGCAATAGGGGCCTTTCCTGGAGAAAGGTAGTATGGCTGGGACACCTGTTTACCAAGTAAGGGACTTTAGAAGACTACCAGTGGTCTTTGTCCCACGCTGTAAGCAAAACCCTCAGCAAAAACCCCGAGAGGTAGAGAGATGGACAGTTGTGAGTGGGTTAGAAATGGACATTTGCATAAGAAGCAGAGACAGAGAGATGCTGACTGAGCCTTCTCAGACCAGCCTCCATAAATTGGTGTTAAAGGATTTTTTCCTGACTTGCTTTTTTTGTTTACAACAGTCACTATGTGCTTACATGCGTTAATCTGGGGAAAATTATCTAAGAAGTCTGTGACCTGATCAAGCTTAAGACCCACCTCTCTTTAACTCCCTAAGCAACACTGTCCACTTTTATGGCTTCAATGACACTTTACATGGTGATGATTCCCTCGTTTATTTCTCCAGGACAGACTTCTCTCGTGAGCTCCAGCGTGGCATACCTAGTAGTACTGCACAGCTCCACTGTTTCTCATAAACAAATAACGGCATTCTGGCACTGAATTTATCACTCACCCTCCTCCAGCCTGCACCTCTTGTACTTTGCATCTCAGTGAATAGCACTACCGTTCATCTGGATGTTCGGATGGGAAAACTGGGAATCACTCCTGGATCCTCTTTCTTTCTCACAGCTCATAGAATTGATCAGGACAGGAGTTCACCTCCTTCTAAGGCTGGAATCCACCTACACATCGCCGCCTACTGCAGGTTTCATAACCCAGGTCATCTCTTCTTGCCCAGATTTTCACAGGAGGAAAACGCCACCAGTTTTGCCCTTCTATTTATTCTTTACACATCAGCCAGAGTGATCACTTTGTTGTAGATATACAACTAAGTCACAAGTCCTGCTTAAAATATTTTTTTGCCATCACTTCTAGAATAACTCTTATTTACCATACATGGCCTGTAAGGCCCTTTTATTAGTCAGGCTCTAATCAGAAAAACAGAATCTACAGAAGTTAATTCAAAAAAGGAGAGTGCATACAAAAAACAATTACAAAGGAGCTGAGAGAAACAAAAGAAACACAGGTGATGCTGAGACAAGCAGAAATTGGCAACAGCAGGAAGCCACTATCACTCTAGGGTGGCATGAACAAAAAGAATAAGTAATGTTATTAGAGTTCAGAGTGAGGAATTCCTAAAAGAAGATGGAACTTCTGCAGGAACTTGTCTGACAGAAGCTGGGACCATGGATGAGGAGGGTCTGGTGAAAGCTAGAATCATGAAGAAGATGCAGTCTCTTTAGAGAAAGAGAGGGAAAACCATCCTGGCTTCTCTTCTGCTCTGTACACTTGTGTCCTCAATCACTGAATTTACCTGGAAGACAACTGGCAAGGGAGCCTGCGTGATGTACTTTTCAAAACACAAGAAGGTTAGGAAATGAATGTGCACAACTTCATATTCTAGCCCTGCTTATCTTTCTAGCTCAGCCACCACTGCTCCCTCCCCTGCATACTCTGCACTTCATCTCAGGAAACTCATTTCAGTTCCCTGCCATACTCTGTTCTCTCTGTGTTTGTACATCCCATCACCCCAATTCAGAAAGGCCAGAAAAGAGGTCACCCTTTTGCCTTCTCCCAATTGCCTGAATATCCCCAACCATGCTTTGGGTCTCAGCTTAAGTATCACTCTTCTGGAAAGTTTATTTTGGTCCCCAAATCTGAACTAAAATACCCTCAACATATGAGCTCTTAATAGCTGATAAATTCCCATTACAGCATTTATTAAAAACATTAAAACATGATATAAAAGTCGATTATGGTTTACAATTTACCTGTCTATATCCTGAGTCAGCCTACAAATTCTGTGAGAGTAGGGGCCCCATATCTGCTAGTCACCACAGCACACAGAAGGTGCTCAGTAAGTATCCATTAACTGAATGTGTGGATCAACAGATGAAGGTGGTGAGTCAGAAAAGAGCAGTGGTTGACAGGGAGTGGCGCCAGTCCCTGATCTGGAATTTCAGTGAGGACCACACTGCTTTGAAAGACAAAGGACACTGCTCAAAATTTCCGTGATTTCTGAATGTGTGATTGCTACTTGGGCTTTAGGCTACCTTATTTCACTTCTACCCTTACAATTACTTCCTCACTCCTTGACTCAGGTAACACACATCTTACTGTATTAAACAGCTGAAGGAGAAAGACACAAGAAACCAGAAGCCCAGCTAAAGGGCTACTGTGGAAATTTATGTATGAGTTTATAGGAGAAATAAATTAAATATGAGGCAAGAAAATAGTGAGGATATTATTTAAACATGAAAACAGTTTAATTTGGAAATAATTCTGGAGGGGTAATCACAGAAGGCCACGCTTACCTGAGGAAATACTAGGAAAATTTATTCCAATCTAGTTTAGATGCTTCCCTTTTAACTCATTTGTGAAAAAACAACAAAAAGATTAGCTAAAGAAAAGCTAATACTACCACATTCTGGGAAAAAAGTACATAGTTCACTAATAGTTATTTTAAATACAACATATACACCAAATTACAAACAAGAAACAATATGGTTCTGGCTTTAGTCATTATTTCCTCAGCCACAAGTAAGTCAGGTGGTGTTTCTGTCCTCATCTCTATCCCTCTTATTTCCACACACTGATTCTGCTGCTGGAAGCTGAGACAACACTCTTAGGAAGAGCTATTATCACTCTCTGTTGGAATGATCACCTTTTATTACGATAGTCCATTTGTCTGCAGGTTTTTCTCCATTTTAGTTCATGGATAATTTCTTCCTTATCCATATAGATTTGTTCTTACCTGCTCTATTTCTATACCTAATTTCTATTACATAAATGTATGATGATGAAATTCTTCAGGGTTTCTAGTGTGACTGACTTAATATGTGAATGTGCTATGCTTGTAATCTTCTCTTCTGTGTTGGAGGGGATTTCAATTACTCCTATCTGTGAGCAGAACATCTTCTAGAGTAGTCCATGATATACAATGCCCTTTTCCAATGGCTTCTTGTCTCTATACTATAGTTATTAACCTGAGCAGCTAGAGATAAAATCTCTTGCTCTGTAATAAAACTCTGCCTCACTAGGTCTTTGCTTACTGTATATTGGTTCCATATATTCTCAGTATTAAATAAAGAAGCAAAGGAAGATTGAAGTAGGATATGTTTATAAAAGATTACAGAGTTCAGTCATAGGTATGATATAGGGTTTTCTATGTTCTCAAACAAACACTACTTGAACAAATTTGTCATTAAATCTGACCTTGTGAAAAGGGATATTCAAAATCAATAACATATATGCCTTAAAATATAAACTTAATGATTTTTTAAATTCAAATATAAGATCAGTAATTATACTACTTGTAAAATACCTCAATAGTTTGAAGCTGGCTTTATGAAAAATAAAAAAGGTCTTCAAACAAGAGAAAGTAACCCTGAACTAAAGGTAGAAGTCATATTGCATGATTTCCCAGGAAAAATTCTTATATCTCAGATATCTTGTCACCCAATTGCCCACACAACTGTCCACAAAGCAATTGTGTAGCCAAGAAAACAAATAAAAACATAACCACAGAGTTCGCAGCTGGAGTTCACAGTCAGCCAGGAGTTCTACTGAGGAAGCTGATTTTATGATGCTCTCTGAATGATATAAAATACATTTCCCAAACACAGGCATAGCAAAGTCACCTGAAATTCTAGCTAGATAGAACCCACAGGCAATTTTTATCTAATGGAGATAAATATACTTACCTCATAGGGTTGTTGTGAGGATTAAATAAGATAAAGTACATTCAATACCTGTTATGGGTTGACTTGTGTTCCCCCCTAACTCATGTTGGAGTCCTAACCTCCAGTACCTCAGAATGTGATCTTATTTGGTACTAGGGTTGTTGCAGATGTAATTAAGATGAGGTCACACTGGAGTAGGGTGGACCACCACTCCAGTATGACTGATGTCCTTATAGAAAGGCAGATGAAGGCAAAAAGTGCCTTCAGTCTTCTACAAGCCAAGGAAGACCAAAGATTGACAGCTAATTATCAGAGGTAGGCAATAAGCATGGAACAGATTCTCCATCACCGTTCTCAGAAGGAACCAACACAGCAATACCTTGATGGTGGACTTCTAGCCTCCAGAAATGTGAGACAATGTATTACTGTTGTTTAGGCCTCCCACTCTGTAGTATTTTGTTATGGTAGCCCTAATAAGCTAATACGGTATCTAAGAATGACTGGCACATAGTGGAGGTTCAACTGATGCCAGTGCATCAGTGACAGACCCGTGTGAACACATTCACGTAAGTAAAGGGATGTAGTAGTATATATTCTTGTGTAAAGGAATGTAGTAGTATATTAAGTGTTGCATCAAAATTTTCATAGCAATTTTGAGGGCTAGGATTCAAAATCTCTAATTTCCTGGAGGAGAAAGGAGAGCTAAACAGGAACCTGAGACCAAGGGAACTGAGATATTTGACAAGACTGTAGCAAAGCACTCATAATATAGGAATTCAGCTGTTCACTCAATTGACAGAATGAGCTTTGGACACAAGGAAGAATGAAAAATTTGTGTACTGGAATTAGGGTCACGTTAGTCTTTCATCATTTCTAGAGTATCCGTCACATGTTCAAGCATTTTGCTAGATAAAGAGGGCACAAGAATAAACGACTCCTGGCTTTCATGTTCAAAAGCTAACAGCCTACTTGGGAGGAAGTCATAAAAATGTCATAAAAAATACCATTGGGATATAAAGTAGAAATGACTGGTAATAAGTAAAATAATTCTAGATAATAAGGATTCAGATGTGGCAGGAAACCGTATGTGTCTAATGTTACCAACTGTCAATATGAAGTTGTGCTGAGCCATTAGAACACTTTACGGAGCTCCTTGCATCTTTTTTAGATAGAGCAACTTTGTTGTTTGGGCCAAACTGTCATCATTGGAATTGAATGAAGTCTGAGTGAGTAATCATTACAATATCCGTTCTCCAGAGTTTGCTATGTACCTGACATCTAAGGCACAAGTGCTTTTGGTGGGTGATTTCTTTGTTTCTGCTGTCCAGCAGCATCTTTATTATAAGTGCAAACATTATTTATGCAGGTCTAGTTAGAATATTTTCAATGACCTTTCTTAAATATTCTACAAAGGTAGATACTACAAAAAACTTCCTTCCGTGGCACCCACCACAGAGATTAGTTGCATTTCATTCATAGCTATATAACAGAATTTGTCATAATATATTATGGTCAGTCATTTCTAGTTCTTTGTTTTTAAACACTGTGTACAATAAGGGGAAACAATTTACTTTTGGACTTCTAAATGTGTTATTTCTTTAACAGCCCAATATATTGCTTTGTGTGCAGGACCCACACCATGAAGTGCATCCTCCTGTTGTTGGGGAATAATACAAGAATAGGACAAAATCAAGGCAACAGAGGGTAGTATCAGGAGCATACAGTGTGATTCTTTTTGCACAGGGCCTGCCCTTGGTAGGATGTGGGCATGCATGTTGACATAGCATAAAGGAGCAGTCTAGCAGCCTACACAGTTCAGAGGTTCTACATACAGGTGGAGGTATGGTGATGGGCTTGGCAACAGGTCTTGAGGCTGGAGGCTCTGGAGGCTCAGGGACAGTACTTGGTTCTGGGCCATGTGATGAAAGTCTGAGATATGCTGCAGGTGGTGACAAAATGACTCCAGCTCTTGGGACTGGCAGAGGTGAAAAGACATGCACAATTACACAGACCAAGAAACAGGAGCAAAGAGTCATACCCCACAGGATCAGGACAAAAAAAGTACAGAATACAGTTCAGATCCTCCCTAAAAGAAAAGGATCTAGATGAGAGGGGTGGCAACAAGCTGGGGACAATAAGCAACAAAGCAACATGACTGCAATGGTGATGGTGACGATAATATACAGACCTCCTGAGCCAAAAGAGTCTAATATTCCTCCTGCCCTCCTTCCAGGGACTAAAAATGGCCTCAGCCAAATGGATGCCAGCAAAAACATCTGGTGAAAAGAGGTGTGAGGTTGCCAAAATCAAGGCAGTTTATGAAAAAAAATGTACATATTTAGAAAGATGAGTAACATATAGTTTGCAAATTGAGTTTTAATGATGGAATTTTGAAAAGCTTCTGAAAAGTTTTTGATTCATGTTTAGCCAAATTAGTATAATCATGATTCATGTATGTAAGGGTATTACCACCCCCTTTAAATATAGCTAACATATCTCATTTACATTTTATAGGGAAAAAAAGATAATGGTGCAGGGTAGCAGATGTCCTGCTACTGTCTCAAGAAACTCATTTCCTTTTCAGGCTAAATTCAACTACTAAAACTTTATAGTCAAGCATTAAAATGCCTGGGGAAACAAAGGTACTGGGCAAAGATCCTAGCAGATACTTCTGGAAGCATGAGAGGGCAGGTGATCTTGAGTCTAGAGTAAAATGAAATCATGAGTATAGATTTAGAACTAACTTTGAGTCATTAGGAAAACCAAAGAATCTCTATGTATTTGAAATAATAAGCAAATGTTTGATTAAAAGAGAAGATGTGAATAACTTTAATTGATTTTTAAAAACTGACTCAACGTTAGTTTATTTTAGGGCGGTGTTTCTCAAAGTGTGTTTATGGAACCAATGGCACCAATATCTCCTAAGAAATCTGTTAGAAATGCAAACACTCAGGGCCTACTTCAGACCTGCTGGATCAGAAACTCTTAGAGTGGGCCTAGCCATCTGTGTTTTAACAAGCCCTACAGGTATAAAATTGCCACATTTAGCAAATAAATGTACAGTATACACAGTTGAATGGAATTTCAGATTAAAAAATGAATAATTTTTACTATGCCCCATGTGATATTTGGGACATATTTATACTAAAAAAAATACGCTGTTTATCTGAAATTCAAATTTAACTGGGCATGTTTCATTTTAGTTTACAACCTTATCCAGGCGACTCTGATACAAGTTAAACAATGAGAATTTTAGGGTAAAAATAACAGCAATGTTAAAAAAAAATAGTGTTTCCTATGCCTATAGAGCAGATAATGCTGAAAGCATTAATGTCTGGTGCAGGCATCTGTCTGCATCTGTCTGATAGAATGTTGAATTCGGTTTTAAAATATTTTTGTTTGGCCAAATGTATTTGTTTTTATTTGTTCTTTGTGTTTGGATGTTTGGATTAATTGCCATATTTAAAATGTTGTGAAATTTCACATAAAATCATGATCTGGATCACATACCAGTATGGCAACAATTGAGACTTTTAACAAGTGGGTCCAGTGTTCCACAGTCCACACCACTCCCAATTGTGTCTCTACCATAAATCTAGACATTGCCTGTCATTTATATCTGCTATTGCACAATTTTAATTATCCCAGGTTGGGAATATATTACTTGCCTCTGTCCTCATAGTCGTGTAAGTTTGCATCCTCTTTTCATTAAAGGTTTCCCCCTACATGTGGACTTTTTGGAATATGAAACATCTCAAAAGGAAGGTCTCACATGGGAAATGGGTATCATGTCTTTGGCTACATCTCCCAGAAAACAAGTTAGTAGAATTAGAAATCAGGGTTGTAATAGAGTTTAGCCTAAAACAACCAAGCTTGACTTACACAAGGACCAATTTAGAGGAAAAAAATATTGGGTTGCTTTTGTTTGTTTCATTTAAATTAAAAATATTGTTATTGATTTTCCAGGTAAAAATGCATATTCTAAATTTGATTATATGTTTTAGTAGTGAAAAGAATATCAATATAAAAACAGTGATTTCTAAGGACTAAAATGTTAACACTGCACAGTACTTAAGAAGCAAAACACAAAGGGTGATTTTCAATCTTTCACACTAAAACTTAATTTTGGGTGATATCTTGCATTTAGGGCATGTACATGCACCCTAAAGATTGTGACTTACTAATCATTTCTCTATACCAGCTTGAACTAACATGTGGGCATGTGGGCATGTAGAATCAGTAGCTCACGCTTTGTTGAAATTTGGTTCCTGGCGCACTCCAAGAACTGCTGTAGACACACTGTTTATGCACTGCTCCATTTATTTTAAGTAACTGGATAAGTACTGAAGAAAATTCACCTAGTTTGTACTTAATCCAACTTTATGCCTTGAAGATCTGAATTCTGCAAAGTCGCTTTTGATTCAAACTTTTGTAGCAATGTCCCTTTTACTATCTCAACAGCTTTCCCAGAATAAATCTTTCCCCTTACAAGCTAGGCTTGGAGAACATGTGCCAGGCTTTTGTGACATATGGGCCTGTCTACAGTAATTAATTCCTAGTTTGTCTGACCTAATTGCTCCATGTTGGCAACTCTTGCTATCTTATTAAAGGCAACATTGTTAAATATAAACAGAATATTGCCAAAATAATGATTATTTTTTCAAAGCTGCACACGTTTCATAATTCCTCTACTGTATCAATTATTAAATTCTCTTTGTTCACTAAATATTTCCTAGCCTCTGATCTCAAATGCATTGCATGTTCCAATTTAATTTATCTTTTTAATTATATTGATGACTAACTCTGTTCTAAATCTACTGTGGAACCAGAAATTAGATTCAATTTTCTTTTCCCACGCTTCTATATATCTATATATCTATTTATATCTACTTATATATTTCTATATCTATATATCTATGTATCTATCTATATCTCCTATTTTATTCTCACCTGTCAGGAAAGTAGAAAACCCAAGTGCTTTCTATTTTTATGTAAAGTAGATTAGTGTTCCTCTGTTTGGTTGATGAGGAAGGGCATTTTGTCCACCTTGAACTCCCTCATTTCAAATTGGTATATGCATCTCAGACCCATCTGGACATTTTTCTCTATTCACTTGTATCTCCATTTAATCCAAACTCCAGAGCAGTGGCTTATAGTAAAATTTGGTTTGAGGCAGAGTAAACAATTCAGGCATTTACAAAGCTTGATAGTTGCTGCTTTGTCACAATTTACAACAGAGAAAAATCCCTGAGGGAATGAATTTTATCTATCACTCTGTAGATTTGTGAGACATTTTTACAGCAATTCCCTAGGTCTCATGTAGTATGTTATAGTATGCCCTTATTCTACATGCCTAATTCTAATGCTGTTCCTTATGCATTAAAATATACCTTATATATAAACAGTAAAATAGTTATAAACACACTGTTCTCACTTCTGAATTCTAATATATTACGCTTTTGAAAAATCATATGGAATTTGTATAGCCTTCACAAAAATTTTCATCTAAAGCAATCAGTTACACTAGACAGGACCTCTCAATTTACGAAAAAAATCAGTCAGGGTATACAAAGGTATAGGTGCAGCGGTGGGAAGATAAAATAGAGCAGTATCTCCTTCTCTCTATCTCCCCCCTCCCCAGCATCATAAAACTGGAAGAGAAAAATATTTTTGAAACATTTTCACTTGAATTTGAATATTCTATAAATCTTGATGCCATGTGAATTTCTCACCCATTAAAAGCAATGGGTTCTGATCCTTCAGAGAAGAGACAGATACGTGCTAGAACAAGGAGTCATATCTCAGCTCTCGCTGTCAGATTTGATTTTGTAGCAAGACAGGAGGCTTGAAAAACAGGCCTTGTTAAGGGATGGAGGATGGAGATTCTAAATTCCTTTAGCCTGGACGATTTAGATCATATCAATAATTTTGTTTTCTTAAGTATAGGAAAATGGAAATAAAAACAAAAATAAACAAATGGGACCTACCTTACCCTGTCATCCCAAACCTGTGGAGACCGGTAGAGGGGCCTTTAGAAATGTCCAGTGAGCTCTGGCAAAACCCAGCCTTTCAGGCCTACATCTTTGGGTGTGTGTGTTCGGGCGGGGGAGGGAAATGGACGGTGTGCTCCTAGTAGAAACCTTGCAATAAGGCCACCGGGTGACTGTGCACAGTGGGGGCTGAGAGAAGCGTTGCAAGCAGTGAGACAGTTACTGGGAGAGGAGGTATTTTTTAAGAGCTAAATGTCGGGCTTCCCTCGTGGCCCAGTGGTTGTGAGTCCGCCTGCCAATGCAGGGGACACGGGTTTGTGCCCCGGTCCGGGAAGATCCCACATGCCGCGGAGCGGCTAGTCCCGTGAGCAATAGCCGCTGAGCCTGTGCGTCCGGAGCCTGTGCTCCGCAACGGGAGAGGCCACAACAGTGAGAGGCCCGCGTACCGCAAAAAAAAAAAAAAAAAAAAAGCTAAATGTCAAGGTCATGAGGCTTACCTTAAATTCTAGGACTTCAGAAGATCATCTCAAAGGCCGCCCAGCACAAGCTTCAGAGGACCATGCACAGTGAAGTAAGTGCAGCTCAAATTAAGAAGAAAGGCCAAGATTCAGCTCTTCTGTCCATTCACTCCCCTTGTGATGAGGACAGGTTTCAAAACATCCCACTTAGCCTTTGGGCACACCAGAAGCCAGGTGAACCTGCTAAGCTAAATTGGATACACTTGATGGTGAAGGGCACGGTGGGCCTCAGTCCTGGCTGGTGGCTGCGTGGAGGTGGGTGACGGAAGCGGTGTCACCAAACGTTGTCTGCCCTTGCTCCGGCCTGCCGTCACTGCCCCAGAGTCGGAGCTCCACAGTGACCGTGGGAGACAGCTCTCACTTGGACTGGGAGTCCAGGGGTCACTGGCCTCGCTGGGCTCAGGCTGAGCGATCCCATCATCCTCTGCGGAATGGCAGCTGACAAGGGCGACAGAGCTGGGGCTGAAGTGTCCCCAGAGAACTCGGATACTCGAGTGACAGGCATGACTGGCTGGTGAGGTTCAGCAGGCGAGATTTGGGGGGAGTACCGTGGTTGGAAGCTTTGGGCGGCCTCAGGGGAGCTGTCGTCAGGCCCTGCCTTTGGCTGGTGCCCATTCTTGAGGACGCACGAGTCTGAGGAGTCTGAGGTCCTTCTTATCGCCTCACTGTCTTCTGCCATGACCACACTCAGGCCGCAGCCCATGAGCAAGAAGATGGCGTGGCTGTCGAAGTATGCAATTCCCAAGCAGGGCGCGCGGTCCCGGACCCCGGGGCCTGGGCGTTTGCCTGGCTGTGGTGGGCGTGCCTGACGCAGGGTGGGCCAGGCCACCAAGCCCAGCGCCTCCACACTGGGTGTCAAACGCCGGAGCTGCTCCTGCAGCCTCCAGCTGTCACGCAGCAGCTCGGCCACAGCGCTTGCGCGTTGACTTCTGACCCTGCGCAGCGCGGCTGCACGGGCACGTCCTCATGCTGCGCGCGCCCGGCGTCCCGAGCTTGCCTCTTCAGCTTCCGGGCGTTCCATGACCAGCAGGGAGCGCTGGTGGGAGAGCGGCCTACCGTGGAGAGAATCTACAGAGACCTATGTATGTAAGTATATTTATATGTTTCTATATTTACATTTATTATAGATATTATATATAACTTTTTTTTTTTTTGTGTGGTACGCGGGCCTCTCACTGCTGTGGCCTCTCCCCTTGCGGCGCGCAGGCTCAGCGGCCATGGCTCACGGGACCAGCCGCTCCGCGGCATGTGGGATCTTCCCGGACCAGGGCACGAACCCGCGTCCCCTGCATCGGCAGGCGGACTCTCAACCACTGCGCCACCAGGGAAGCCCTATAACATATTTTATATATAGCCCTTTGTTGAGCCGCGGTGGGAGTGTGGCCCAACAAAGGGCCGTATATATAATATATAAATTTTATATATATATTTATATTATATATCAAATATATTCAATATAATATTACATATTAATATAATATGTTTTATATCGTATGAAATATTATGTATAATATAAATCTATATATAAATATATTCTTTTATAAAATCTAGTGTCATCTCATGCTCCCTGATGCCCCTGTGGAACTTTCTGAAGCATTGATAGCCTGCTGGTAGGGCTACAACCTGGTACAACCATTTTGCAAAACAGTTTGTAGTAGTTACTAAAGTTGACGATTTGTGTGTCCGTGTCCCAGTAATTTAATATCTGGTGATTTAGCCTACAGACCCGCGTGCCTGGGTGTACGAAATTATAATTCAAAGAGTTTCTAGCAGTGACGTTTATAATAGCACAAAATTGGAAAAGACATTGCCCACCCAACGTTAAAATTAAGTTTGATATGTTCAAACAATGGAAAATACTACAATTTACTTAAAAGTTATATTTGATATGTTCACACAGTGGGATACAATCCAGTAAAAAGAAAAGAAAAAATAATAGAGGTATGTGTGACAACGTGGATGGACTTTGCAATAGTATTATGGGCAAGAAGCAAAACCCAAGTGTTTACTTATGATTTGTGTAAATTTTAAAGGCAGGAAAAGCTAAGCTATAAATTATATTGTTTAGGAGTGTATATTTTGGTGTTATATCTGTACGGGAAAACAATAAATGAACTGCCACAGTGGTCCTGGCAGTGGTCACCTCTGGGAGTTGGAGGAGGAGGAGGTTTGTAGGGGAGCATAGAGGCCTTCCAGGATGTTAGAAATGTTCTAATTTTGACCTGGGTGGTGGTTACATTGCTGTTTGCTTTATAATCATTCTTCACACAATTTGTTTATGTTTTACGCATGTTTCTATAAATTTTTATTGGTTAAAATTAAAACAATTTTAAAGCTGGGGAGTTTTTCAGACACCACATAATTATCAAAGTATTCTTGTAGCAGAGGACTCACAGTGGGCTGACTGCTGGGGCTGGCACCCATGGTCCTCACAGCCTGACCTGAGGACATTTCCCTGGACCAGGGAGGACTAAATGAGGCCAGATCAACCAGGAAGGACTGTCAGGCCCTGTCAAGACCAGGGAAAGAAAGACCATGAGTTGTACCAGCCACAGTCCTCCAGATGCCAGCCAAATCTACACTTGACAGGAGTTCAGCACCCATACCAGCCACCCCTTGGCAAAATGCAAAGATTATTTAGAGGACAGCATATTTGTGCATGGTTACCAGCTCCCTTTGTTACCATATTACCCTGCAAAACACTTGGACACTACCTTGGGGAAGAGCAGGGTAGAACTCTGAGCATTTTTATCTAAAGAGGCTAAGCATTTACCTAAAAGGACTGTTTAAATGATTACAGCCACAGTGCTTACCCAGCTAGGCTAAAATTTATGTGCTTTTTTTTTTTTCTACTACGCTGAAAAGTGTGAACTGTAAAGAAATTCTTATCAGTAACACACAAAATAAACTACATTTTCTTTGGACATCTAAATGCAGTAAATCTTTGAGTAAATCTTTGACCTAGCAATAAATATATGTGTATTTCTAAAGGAGAGTGGGGAGGAAAGAGACAGTCTGCATTGTTGTAAGTATTTCATTGGAACAACATTGGGATCCAATTTACTCAATAATTAATTGCTGTTGCAGATGATTCTCTCACCAACTTTGATTATCAAGGTTGTACAGCTCTTAAATTTGGTGTGGCAAAGTTTCCTATGTGTGCTTTGTTTCTTGAGCTATGGCCTCCATGCAGAACTATACTTGATTATAGTTAAACCTTGTATAAAGAACATCAAAATATGAATATGGACATTAACAGTTAACTGAAGTATTGATATTCCTTAATAACATGGTTAAATTGTGAAATTAAATAATGAAGCAACTAAAGATGCTTATGAGTCTTTGAGAAAAAATAAGACTGCTTTAATGATTTTGAAATCCCTTATATGACATTCTTTTTGTTATTCTGTTTGACTCAAATAATAATATCCTAATATTATAAAAAGTTATAAATAAAATTATGAATTACAATAGAAGCTTTCTATAACACATATGCTGATATACAGTGTAGCTGTAACACAATGAGATTAGCTGTGTGCATGGCTCATTCCTGAGCTCCTCTGAAACAAGAATCCCATTTAATACAGTGGGTTTTTTGAAACATTTTTATTGGAGTGTAATTGCTTTACAATGTGTTAGTTTCTGCTGTATAACGTAGGGAATACATATACATATATCCCCATTTCTCCTCCCTCTTGTGTCTCCCTCACACCCTCCCTATCCCACCCCTCTAGTTGGATGCAAAGCACCGAGCTGATCTCCCTGTGCTATCTATTTTATATTTGGTAGTGTGTATATGTCCATGCCACTCTCTCACTTCGTCCCAGTTTACCTTGCCCCCTCTTTGTGTCCTCAAGTCCATTCTCTATGTCTGCGTCTTTATTCCTGTCCTGCCCCTAGGTTCTTCAGAACCATATATTTGTTTTTTTAGATTCCATATATATGTGTTAGCATACTGTATTTGTTTTTCTCTTTCTGACTTAACTGCACTGTGTATGACAGCCTCTAGGTCGATCCACCGCACTGCAAATAACTCAATTTCATTTCGTTTTATGGCAGAGTAATATTCCATTGTATATATGTGCCACATCTTCTTTATCCATTCATCTGTCGATGGACTCTTAAGTTGCTTCCATGTCCTGGTTACTGTAAATAGAGCTGCAGTGAACATTGTGGTACATGACTCTTTTTGAATTCTGGTTTTCTCAGGGTATATGCCCAGTAGTGGGATTGCTGGGTTGTATGGTAGTTCTATCTTTAGATTTTTAAGGAACCTCCGTACTGTTCTCCATAGTGGCTGCATCAATTTACATTCCAAAAACAGTGCAAGTGGGTTCCCTTTTCTCCACACCCTCTCTGGCATTTATTATTTGTAGATTTTTTGATGATGGCCATTCTGACTGGTGTGAGATGATACCTCATTGTGGTTTTGATTTGTGTTTCTCATCCTTTCCAACACTTATCTTTTTGATAATAGCAATCTTGAAAGGTGTGAGGTGGTATCTCATTGTGGTTTTGATTTGCATTTCCCTGATGATTAATGATGTTGAGCATCTTTTCATGTGCCTGTTAGTCATCTGTATGTCTTCTTTGGCAAAATGCCTATTCAGGTCCTCTGCCCATTTTTAAATTGGGTTGTTTGTTTTTTGCTGTTGAATTGTATAAATTCTTTGTATATTTTAGATATTAATCCCTTATCAGATATATTGTTTACAAATATCTTTTGTCTTTCAGTAGAATGCCTTTTTCTTTTGTTGATAGTTTTCTTTACTTTGAAAAAGCTTTTTAGTTTTATGTAGCCCTGTTTGTTTAATTTTTTATTTTGTTTTCCTTCCTTGAGGAGACATAGGCAAAATGATATTGCTAAGACTGAAGTTAAAGAGCATACTGCCTACGTTTTCCTGTAGGAGTTTCGTGGTTTCAGGTCTCACCTTTAAGTCTTTAATACATTTTGAGTATTTTTTGTATATAATGTGAGAAAGTAGTTCAGTTTGATTCTTTTACATGTTTTTATCCAGTTTTTCTAACACCATTTGAAGAGACTTTCTTTTCCCCCTTTGTATATACTTGCCTCCTTTGTCACAGATCAACTGACTCTAAATGTGTGGGTTTCTTTCTGGGCTCACCATTCTGTTCCATTGATCTGTGTGTCTGTTTTTTGCCAGTATCATAATGTTTTTTACTAATAGGTTTGTTGTACAGTTTGAAATAAGGCAATATGATACCTGCAGCTTTTTCTTCTTTCTCAAGATTGTTTTGGCTACTTGGGATAGTTTGTTTCCATACAAATTTTAGAATTCTTCTAGTTCAGTGAAAAATGCCATTTATAGTTTTATAGGGATTGCACTGAAACCGTAGATTGCCTTGGGGAGTATGGTCATTTCAACAATGTTAGTTTTTTCACTCCATGAGCACAGTATATTTTTCCATTTGTATTTTCTTCAGTTCCTTTCATCAGTGTTTTATAGTTTTCAGAATATAGATCTTTTACCTCCTTAGATTTATTCCTAGGTATTTTAGTTTTTTTGATGTAATTGTAAATGGGCTTGTTTTCTTAATTTCTCTTTCTGATAGTTCTTTGTTGGTATATAGAAACACAACAAATTTCTATGTATTAATTTTGTATCCTGAAACTTTACTGAATTCCTTTATCTAATTCTAATCAGTTCTAATCATTTTTGGTGGTGTCTGTTGAATCTGATGTCTGATTCCTCTCACAGGCATTTCTGTGGCCTACTTTTTTCCTGTATCTGAATCATGTGTGGCATGTCTCATATATTTTTTTGTTAAATACTAGCCATTTTACATTATATATTGTAGCAACTCTGGGTGATGATTTTCCTCCCTACTCTCTGGGGATGTTTTGGTGGTTGTTTGTATCCTTATTTGTTTTGTGACTTGACTAGGCTACTTGGTAAAGTCTATTTCCCTTGCACCATCAAGCCTTTGGCATCAGTCCTCTGAGGACATAGCTTTGGGCATGTGGCCCATGCCTAGGATAACAGTGGTTTTACCAGGGCTCTCTTTGATTGTCTTTCTCTGATCTCTCTGAAAGCCGTCTACTTCCTTTGGTATTACACGCTGCTCATTAGGCTTTATTAATTACTGGCTGATTTCTCTATTATTTTCAGCATCACCCTAGAGCATAAATTGCTCAGCAGTCTGGTCCAATTAATTTGGACAGTGTTAACTTTTAAGACAACCTTTAAGATTTTTTGCTGTCCCTGGGAGGGCTCTTTTCAACTGTTTCTATCCATGATTCTTTCTGGAAAATTAGGTGGCCAATGGTTTAGCATGTTACTCTTAATTAAGGAAAGTTATTATTTTTGAGAGCACCCTTCAGCTTGATCTCTAGTTCAAATGAGGAACCTAAGTCACTCCTTTAGATAGTTTCAGGGCTCTCTTCCTTATGGACTGCCTCTTCCCCTGGGAAATCTCTGAGCCACTACTCTGGGTTCTGCGTGAGGCAGTAACCTCTGGTTTTCTTGACTTGCCTCTTCCAGAATGGAGCTCTGCTCTAAGAAGGAGCTGGGCTTAGCGCCATAGGGGCTTCAGTATTCTCAGCTTGCTGAGGGTAGAGCCTCTGTCCTATGAATAGGAACTGAGTGGAAAAGGAGCCCCTCAATTATTAGCTGGCCCTCACCAGGAATTAGCCATTTCAACTTGCAGTTGAAGTGGATGAGAAATACTGATGGCTTATACCTTCTGGTGAAATATGGTAAAACTTGATTGGGTAAAACTTGAAATATGGTAAAACTTGAAATATGGTAAAACGTTATTGGGAGCTGAGGGAAGGCTTATACCTTCTGGTGAAATATGGTAAAACTTGATTGGGAGCTGAGGGAAAAGGGAACCCCATCCTTTAGCCACACCTACCTGTAGTGGAGCTTTCATCAAACTGAGTTTGGTGGGTGGAGAGAAGCAGTGAATCATGACTCAAATGCCACAGTCTCTCATTGTTCTTACTGAGAAAAGTAAAAACTCACTTTATTCTTTTTTTAAAAAATATTTTTATTTATTTATTTATTTATTTTGGCTGTGCCAGGTCTTAGTCGCGGCATGTGGGATCTTTGTTGCGGCATGCGAGGATATAATTCCTCGACCAGGGATCAAACCTAGGCCCCCTGCGTTGGGACCAGTGCAGAGTCTTACCCACCAGTCCAGTTTTATATGGTTTTATAGTTTTCATTAGCTTTGCTTATTTCACTGAGGAGTGGGTCTGCAGGGCTCTTCACCTTGTTATCTTGAAAATGGAGCCCCTATAATCTCATTCTTTAAAATTTTATTTTCTTTTTTTTTATTACGAGGAAATACGAGGTGAATGTGAGGTATACAAATATGTTCAGTTTGTCATCTTGATCTAATCCCTTTCATCTCTTTTTAAACATTCCTCTCTTCTTTCCAGGTCTCCTTTCTTGCCCAGGTATGAGAAATTGACTTGTACAGTCCTGTTACTAGCACTTGAGAAAACCTGGTCCAGAAGCTCTCTTAGTAAACTTGATTTCAAATTCAGCCTTCTCTACTAACTAGTTGTTTGACTTTAACATCATATGGGCTCTTTGAATTTCTGTTCCTTCGCCTGTAATAGAAAAGGAAAGAACACCTACCATGTGTTGTTGTCATTAGAGATAATGTAACATGTTTATCTAAATATCACTTTTAAAGAATCCAGATTATCTCATCTTAATTATGGGAAATAAAAGAAAGAATGTGGCAAAATTATTTTAGCTTCATTATCTAATAAGCTTCAAACTACTTTTGAATTTTAAGAAAAGTCATCTTGGGCTTCCCTGGTGGCTCAGTGGTTGAGAGTCCGCCTGCCGATGCAGGGGACACGGGTTTGTGCCCCGGTCTGGGAAAGATCCCACATGCCGCGGAGCGGCTGGGCCTGTGAGACATGGCCGTTGAGCCTGCGCGTCCGGAGCCTGTGCTCTGCAGCGGGAGAGGCCACAACAGTGAGAGGCCCACGTACCGCAAAAAAAAAAAAAAAAAAAAAAAAAAAAGTCATCTACACCCAGAGCAATTACTGCTTCATTAAAAATGTTTCAAAAGAATGCAATCAAACCTATTTTTTTATTTTTGATTAATCTCTACAGTGCCTTGAATTCTCATGTAAGAAGCATTTAAGAGCTCATGACTGGGAAAAATAATTTTGTTTTTCATATGAACACTCTCAGATATTTTGGTGCTGTTTTGTATATAGGTTTAGACAAAGCAGAATGACTTTAAAATTCTAGCACCGGAGGGTTTCATTTCAGAAACCATTACTGTTTAATCCCACAGTGACTGATTCCTGTATCTGGAGTGCTTGATTTAATTTAAAGGTCTATAACTTCAGCGATTTCCATACTGTTAAGAAATGCCATATTATTGTATTTAAATTTTACTGATTATTACCCCATCTGTTTGAAATTGGTAAAAATTTATACATGGATTGAGTGAAAATTTACCTTTCCTATTTTTTTTTTTGAAGTGAGTTTTCTAAACGTTTGTCAAAGCGTTGAGAACCCTACAAAAGTAGGTAGTCAATTGCTATATTTAATAAATTGCTGTATTTAATAAACATGCTCCTAGATGAGGGAAGCATTTGATAAGCAGGGATTTGCTGTACATTTAGACAAGTGACAAATAAATAACACATTTCTAAAGATTTAGAATATGGGAAAGGCCTTCAGGACCTTGCTTAGCAATACCTTCTTACATCAATTGGTGTCTGAGGGCTTGAAGTTGCCCCATTATTTAGACATTTATGTGGTTTTTAAATGGTGCATCAATAAATCTTTGCAGACTTTTTGAGGCCTCTTAGTGATGGAAATTGGTGGTTTTGAAGTGGGAGGTGTTGTCTGTAAAAAATTCCAGGAATTCATCCTGCTTCAATTGTTGAGCTTTTATTGATTTTTACATATGGATTTCTATATAATGCTTCATTCATTCAAACAAAGGGTCCTGTGGTGGTTAATTATATGTCCATTTGATTAGACCTCAGTAACCAGATATTTGGTTAAACACCAGTCTGGATATTGCTGTGAAGTATTTTTAAGATGAGATTAACAGTAGAATCAGTAGCTTCCTCTCAATAATGTGGGTGAGCCTTATCCAATCAATCGAAGGCCTTAAAAGAAAACAGACTGAGTAGAGTTCCTTGTGCTATACAGTAGGTCCTTACATGGGAAAAGAATCTTAAAGAGTAGATATATGTATGTATATGTATAACTGATTCACTTTGCTCTATAGCAGGAAGTAACACAACATTGTAAATCAACTAAATTAAATTTAAAAATTTAATTCAGACTGAGGACTCTGAGGAAGAGTTTTGCTTCCTGACTAGCGGATTTTAGATTTGCTGGCCTTCACAATCACATGAACCAATTCCTTAAAATAAATTCCTCTCTGTCTCTCTCTCTCTTTCCCCCTCCCTCCACACACACACACACACACACACACACACACACACACACACACACACACACACACACACACACATCCCTTACTGGTTTTGTTTCTCTGGAAAACCCTTACTGATACAAATACAAGTCTATGTTAAAAATCTTGACTTGGTTCAATCCCCTCTTTTTCCAAGAAAGTCTTATTAAAACACTGATTGCTAAGTTTCACTCCCTCCCTGTTAGAATTTCTGGCTCACTGTATTCATGGTAGGACCCCCAAATTTGCCTTTAATTTCTAACAAGTTTCCAGCTGATGCCGACCCTGCTAGTTTAGAGACCACACTTGAGAACAGCTCCTCTAGATCACAGTGTAAAATGTTGGAAAGTGATGAAGGAGCTGCAATATACTAGAAATTTTAAAAAAATCATTAAATAAATTATTTGATATGGTCCCTTTCTTGGCCTCTTGACTGGGATCTACTGAAATTTTACTCCATATTCCTGGGCCTCAGATTTCTTATTAATAAAATAAGGACTTTGGAGCAAATGATATTTGATGTTCCTCCTAGTTATAATTTATGGGATTTTATAAATACTGCTACTCCTTGTGAGAATTAAAGAAAAACACTTAAGAAAATAAATTCTGGAATTGTCTGCCTGTAACAGTGAGGAATGATTTGGCAGCAGGTAACTGTGAACTTTGCAAGTAACTGTGATTTGAGTAAATTGTTTTCTCACATGAAAAATGCCTGAAAGTAGATGACTCATTATTGTTTCCATGATTGCAGGTTGGGTTCTCTGGAACAGAGTCTGAGATGCAGTTTGGGTTATAAAATGCTTAGTAGGGATCAACACCTATGAGGAGAAGTGGGAGCAAGCAAGATTGGACAGATAAAAACTGAAATGCATACCCGATAAAACCTCAGCCATTCTGGCAGGGAGCTCTAGAGTGAACATTGCCTAGCAGAGGGTCTTGTGTTGGCCTGAAACAGTCGGGTCTGTCTCAGGGTATAAGCTCTATGTCACTCTGTCACTGGAAGAGTGTGACCTCGGCCTAGTAGCTCTCAGCAGCTGAGTTAGACCCTGAAGAGCTGATGTTTGGATGCTGTCTGCTGATCCCACTCTCCACACCTAGCAGCCATTTCTTCCTTAAAGGGAGTTGTGTGTGGTACATCTTTTGTCTACCACACCTATCAAGACAAGTCCTCTCTGGCTCTCCTTACCTTTCTCTCATGTTCAGAAAATGGCTCCTGCAGTTGCAAATATTACATGCCACTCAAAGCATCAAGGGAGGGGAGAAGCAGTGATGTCCATCTCTTTTATCAGGAAATAAAAAGCTTCCTAGAAACCATTGAGCAGATTTTGCTTATGCTTTACTTACCAAAAAGTTATCACATGGCTAGATCTGTAGAGGTTGGAAAGGTGACTAGTTAGTGTCTTTATTGTCTACAGTGGAGAAATAAAAGGGAAAGATGGTTGGGATGGATGTGGGATTCCTTGAAGGTCTTTGTCACTCATTTTACTAATCACCTAAAATATCTCCTAGTTACTCTTCTCGGTACTATGTGTTAAATCCCACAAAGATGTGCAGAATCAGTACGGTTATTCCCTATTCCCAGGTAGAAGCCCGAAAACTAAATTCTTGCTTTTTCTTATGCTTTTTGTTTACATTTTCTTCAGTCATTGTCATGGAATCCAGAATTAACAGTCTTAGACTTTAAAAAATTTACTGGAGCAGCAGAAAAGAATGTTTTCTGGCAATGTATATAGACTGCAGTTTTACTAAGAACATGTACAGGCTCCAATTGGGGAAAAATAGCATTTACTAAACTTAGTATTTTTATTTTTATTTTTCCTTTACAGTCCAAATAAGTTTTCTTTTCTTTCCTGAGAAAATGTGGGCAGGCAATTCACAAATGTGTCATGAACTGAAGGATACAGGGGCTGTAATTTGCATCAAAGCCAAATCAACGGGACTCCTGTCATCTCCTTTTCAAAGCAATATTATCCCAAGGGATGTGCTATTTCACTGTAAACCAAGGAATTCATGCTCAAACATGCAGTTGCCAGCTCACAATTTAACATAAAAAGTCTTAAGGAGAAAGCAAGAAAGTAGGTGGGAAAGAAGCCCTACCAATCTCAGGAATCTCTCCTGTTCTTAAGTATCAGGCATTGTGCTAAAAAATAAATGAAGATGAGTAATGACTTAGTGAATTACAATAATGCATATTGTCTACAGGTGGATAAATCATAACTAAAAGTAAGGACCATGCTTTCACAGTTGCTGAACTGGATAGGAAGAAGGAAGAACCTAATTATCTTATTTCTGTAGCTTGTCTGATTGAAATTTAGCTATATTCAAACTCACTTTCCTGTAAATTTATTTCTGGGGTCAATGATTTTGACCTAGGATTTGAATTTTTTTTTTCAAAAACATTTAAAAATTATATAGAACAGCAGAATAATGTCAGAGTTGTAATGTAATATCAAAGTTATTGTAATAACTATGTTTTAACAGCAGTGTATAACTTCTCAAAATAATTTAGATAACTGCTTTTCATGGGTGCTTTTAGAAATTGTTAGAAAAATAAATACTTTGATGTATTGGAGAAGAATATACTGTTTTCATAGTGAAATTGTAAAATCTCTCTGCAACTTTAACAACCAGAATAGCCCAGTCAATGAGCACCTTTGAATGAACTGCCTTTCAGGAGATAAAATAAGCAGTGGTTTTTAAAAAAACTTGTTTTTTTAAATAAAAACAGTAAAGGGTTCTAAAAATAATGAAACAATCAACTGCAAAAGCTAATTCAATTGAGTCCCAACTAGGTATGACACATTTTACACACATTATCTCATGTATAAAAGAAATATATAAAGGAATCATAAAAAGTAAGTTGTTTGCGAATAACTTTCCATACAATATTATTTATCCTTTTAAGCCATTCCTTAACTATTTTATTTTTCAATAAAAATTCCACAGAAGCAACTTAATCACTTATAGAAAGATTTCAAACATATAGTCTCTTGAATGAACTGCATTTCAGGAGACAAAATAAGCAGTGGTTTAAAAAACTTGTTATTTTAAATAAAAACAGTAGAGGGCTCTAAAAATGATGAAACAATCAGCTGCAAAAGCTAATTCAGTTGAGTCCCAACTAGGTATGACACATTTTACACACATTATCTCATGTATAAAAGAAATATGGAAGCTATGAATAAAGGAATCATAAAAAGCAAATTATTTATGAATAACTTTCCACACAATATTATTTATCCTTTTAAGCCATTCCTTAACTATTTTATTTTTTATTACTTTTCAATAAAAATTCCAAAGAGGCAATTTAATCACTTACAGAAAGATTTCAAACATACGTTATTTCTTTAGGGAATAGTATTCTCTTATCTTGTTTCAATATTGATTTATGCGTTAATTTTTTTCTGCCATGGAACATCAGTGGATATATTTTTCAAGGGGCTATATTTCTAAATTATATTAAAATAGAATTTGTCTACTTTCTTAATTAAAGTTCCAGGAGATATTTTTCACAGGAATATACATATAATTTTTAAAATCCTTCTTAATGCTACTAAAAATTATTGCATTATTTTCCTAATGAACTACTATCACCAAGGCTCCATGTTAATAGAACTGTATTAATTCTGACTCAGAATTTTGTACACATATTTCACTCGGGTAATTTTGTAAATAGAGGATAAATTTACTCAATATGGAAAATACATATTGAATGTTATTTTTAAGCTGCAGTTATAAATTTGGTAATTAATAAGATGGAATCAATTGATTATATTTAATGTTTAGCAACATCCCTCTCCCCTACTATAGATGATTAGGGAACAACAAGATGGCTGAACATCTGAATTGCTTATTTTATCTTTCTTCAGAGTTCCCAAAGGTATATATTAAAACACAGAAATGACAATTTTAGAACCATAAACACATACAGAACCCAAGATAAGTCCTTGTGGAAGGAATTAATGGCAGTGTAACCAGAGTTGTAATGTTAAATATTTCTGCAGTATGAGAGGCAGCATAATGTTACGATGAGGAACACAGACTCAGAGCAAGACTGCCTGAGACAAAGCTGGGCTCCACTCACCATCTGCATGCCTGTAGGCAAGTTGGTGCCTCTCTATCAATGTGGAACATTACCATAATATACTTACTATTAATATACTACTGACTTAAAGCATTAACGTAACTTCCCAAGGGACCTATTTTACTAATAAGAGCCCAGTTTTAACCCAAGGAAAATTGAGTTCAAATAATAAAGGATGGTTAACTATTTCAAAGTGTGCAAATAATTTTTAATTTTATGATATTAATATGAGTCTGGAGTAATTCACGTATTTGAATCTCTTATTTCTATTCTTCAAAATTCATCTCTTCTGTCTCTTCTCTCTTTTAGCTGTAGTTTGACACAGAGACAGGACAAAAAGAAAATGCATACTCCTAGAACATTTCCTAGAAACAGTATAAGTCCTGTGAACATCATACAATAACTTTTTAAATTGGAAGATTAAGAAAAATATCTCAACTACAAAAACTAAAGGCTAGTCCTATTCTGTTTTTATTTCCTAGGGTAAAAATCAGAAATATTAGGATTATATACAAAATATATATAAAATGAAAAACCAAATGCATCCTTTCTCTCATTTTCCTCTACCCTTTTTTTATTTCTCTTACACATAATACCTCTATTAAACTAAAAAGATGTTTTGTCAGTTTTTATTTTTCATCAAGCACTCTCAGTTAGCATGTGACACAACAAAAAGCATTGTCAGATGATATTAAAGATAGGCAACATTCTAAATGGACACAAATTGAACGATTTAATTATCTGCCACCAGTATTATCAGTGTACCTCTGTTGCGCTTCTCCATTTTATAGGAAACAGCTGCCTAGCCAGTTATTCCTACCTATTTGTGGAAACTCAAGACCTAGTTTCATTAACAGCATAGTTACTGGACAACAGAAATAGATCCTTTTTCTAGTTTATGAGGTAAACTCTAAAAAAACTTATTCAATTAATCATGGAGGGATTTAAGTAAAATCAGTGTATTTTAGAAAATGATTCAATGTTAAAGGGTATAGAGCTGGGACTCAGGTTAGTTTTAACTAAGTGTACTTATCTATTTGCCTTCTCTTATAGAAATAAGAGAAACAAAGATAAATAGATGTATTAGCTGTAAAAATCTGTGGCTCAAGGAAGTAAGTTGATTGTGCTAGGGAAATGAAACAGTTTTTACATTGAGTAAGAATTGCACTTATATGTGTGGGTGTATACATACACACATGTATAAAATCACAGCACTATATAATTACAACTTCACTGTGGGAGTTAGCTGTAAGAACTATGGGGTCTTTGAAACCCTGAGATTGGCATTGAGGTAAATAATATTCTGAAGAAGAAACAATTAGAAAATACTGTTTGATCTTACACTGTAGAAGAACTACGGTGTTGGGTGGGAGAAACTATACCTGATTTTAAAGTTTTTACATCGATTGACATATGTATATCCTCAGGGCTCCCACACACAGTTATTTTATAAATCTCTTTTGGTCTTATAATTTCTGTTCTGAGAGATAAGTGAGCATGAGGGAGGAAGAGAGAAACTTCAAATACCTTAGTTCTACTGTCACCTTTAGTAACCTTTCTATTTTGTTACTCAAAGCCTTTTGCATTTAGCAAGAGGTCACTTACAGAGGTAGAAAAACACTTATTTTCTCTGAGACTCAATTAATTGTTTTGCTCAGTGATGAGGTTTGATTAGATCTTCTCTTAGTCCCTTTTATCTCTAAACTTTATGATTAAAACGCAGAATAGAAAATTACCACAAATTCAGAATGTCTTAGAGACACACTTGCAGATATCAATACTAAAACTTAACCTGGAGAGAATAAAAAGGGAGAGAAAGACCGAAATCTGTGTGCATGGAAGTCTTGGGGGTGTGAATGAAAAAGTCATTGCTGTTGAATTCTTTTCTTATATTCAAACTAGCAAGACATAAGTATATTTCAAGGGATTTCAAGACTGACTGGAACTTAAATAATATCCATATGGACTCATTCATGTTATGAGTGAGAAAACTATAACTGAGGGAGGAAGAATGGATTAAAACATGGTCTTATCACTAACCTTTTCATTAATTCATTTTTCATTCATTTAAATAAATGTTTACTAAACACTTTTGCATGGAACACTATGTTAAGCACTAGAGAACAATACAAATACATTATTGTCCCTTCCCTCAAGAGTATTTTATGTTCTTGGAAGAAAAAAAGCAAATTTCCCACAGCAAATGACTCATAATTAAAGAGAAAGTTGTTCATAATTAAAACTGTTCTTTGATTTAAAAAAAATCCATTAACATGAGAGATCATTGTAAGCACACCAATTTTAGAAAGCATAAAAGTAGTTTAAAATGTTCCAACAAAGAACAGTCCAGCCCCACATGGCTTCCATAGTGAATTCTCCCTAACATTTAAGGAAATAAATACCAATTTTATACAAACTCTTTCAGAAAATAGAAGAGGAGGAAATTAATTTCCAACTCATTTCATGAGGTCACTATCAGTCTAATGCCAAAACTAGACAAATATATTTGAAGAAATAAATGCTATAGACCAATATCTTTTTATGAATTTGCACACAAAAATCCTCAACAAAATATTAGCAAAATCAAATCCAGTAACATTATAAAAGCCAGTACATCATAACCAAGTTGGACTTACCTCAATAATGTAAGATTGGTTTAACATTCAAAATTCAATCAGTGTAATTTGCCATATTCACAATATAAAGAAGAAAATAATATGATCATTTCAATAGATGCAGAAGTATATTTGACGAAATTCAGCACCAAGTCATTTTTAAAACTTTTAGCCACATACAAAAAGAGAAATTCCACAAACTTCTAAGGGCCATTTATAGGAAACCTACAGCTAACCTCATATTTAAGTGTGAATATTTGATATTTTCTCCCTAGGATTAGGAATAAAGCAAGGATGTCTGCCCTCCCTGTTACCATTCAACCTTAATATTGCAGGTCCTAGCTATTGCTGTAATGAAATTAATAGCATAAAAGGCATAATGATTGACAAGAAATATGTAAAAAATATTTATATTTCCATAAGACGTGATTGTTTACATAGGAAATCCTCAAGGACTCTACAAAACAACTACTGAAAATAATAGGTTAGTTTTGCAAAGTGGCAGGGTACAAGGTTAATATATAAAACTTTTGTATTTTTGCATTTTTATATAACAAAGGAAAGCAATTGGAAAATTAAAGAATATTCCATTTATAATAGTGCCAAAATGTAAAAGAACTAGTAATTAATTTAACAAAAGATAAGCAAGGCTATATACACTGAAAACTATAGCATACTGTTGATAAAAAGTAAAGAAGACCTAAATAGAGATATTTACTATGTTCATGGATTGGAAGAGTTAACATTGTTAACATGTTAATTTTCTTTAAATTGACCTATAGAATTAATCCAATCTTGATCAAAATCTTAGAGCCTTTTTTGGTAGAAATTAATAAGTTGATTTGAAAATTTATGTGAAAATGCAAACAATTCAGAAGAACCAAAGTAATTTTTAAAAAGAACAAAGAAGACATACATTACATGAGTTTAAGACTTGCTATGAAGTTACAGTAATCAAGACAGCATGGTCCTGGTGAAAGAATAGATCTATCAAATGGTTAATAGAACAGAATAGTGAATCCAGAAAAAAACCTGTACATACATGCTCAATTGATATTTGCTGAAGGTACCAAAGCAATTTGGTGGGTGAAAGAAAATCTGTAACAGTGTTGGAACAACTGGATATCCCTGCAGAAAAAGTAAACATCAAACCTTAACATACACAATACACAAAAGTTAACTTGAAATGCCTCATAATTGTAGTGGTAAAAATATAAAACAGCAGGAAAAATATTTGAAAATGTGGGTTAACCATTGTTTTCTTAGAACATAAAAGGCATAAACCACAAAGGAAAAAAATGAAAAATTTGACTTAATGAAAATTGACATATAGCTCTTCGAAAGACACCTTAAGAAAACAAAAAGGCAAGCCATATGAATGTGAGGATAGATATACACAGCAGCAAGTAATTGGAAAGTGATTCACCATAGTGCCAAAAACAATATAATTTGAATAAATATATGGTATGAGGAATAATTTATAATTCAATAATAACAATTAAGCCAATGATAATGGACATAAAGATTTGAACAGTTTACAAAGGAAAATATTTGGCCAATAGGCTCATGAGAAGATACTTAGCATAAGGTCGTAAAGGTCATTTATGTAAATCATAAAGAGTTATCGGCGGCAGAGGAGGCAGCGGGCGCCGCGGGAGCTGGGCAAGTGGCTGCAGCGCGGGCAGGCGGGTCGGGGCACGTGATGCAGCCGCCGCCGCCTCCTCGCCGGCCCGGCTGAGCCGCCGCTGGAACCGCGAACCGAGCAGCTGCCGGGCGCGCCAGCAGCGCGGGAGAATGGGCTGCGGCGGGAACTGGGCGGATGCCATTGAGCCCTGCTACTAGGAGAGCTGGGCTCGCGGGACGGAGTCCACATGGCTCACCTACACCGACTTGGACGCGCCGCCCGGGGCAGCGGCCCTGAGGCGGGCGGCCTGCACGCAGGTGTGCTGGAAGATGGCGTGCCCGGATCGACAGCCCCAAGTGGAATATCCAACCCAGAAAAGATGAGCTGTGGGACCTAGTGCCCAAATCCTCAGGGCCTCAGCTTAGGCCCCCTGACCCAGAAACAGAATGGCCTCCAGACCACAGAGGCTAAAAGAGCGGACGTCTGCAAAAGAAGTCACCGTTAATGTCGCAGACAGCATCCAACAAGTGGTCAGAAGTCGAAGAATCACAAAGAACTGTGGCAACTAGCAGAGTGTTCAACCAGTTGAAGGGCAGAGGGACTTCTTTGGTGCCCTTCACATCCTGGACCCCATTGCAGAACCTTGAAGATGTGGGTGGCCCTTACTGTGTGGGAATGCTGCCAAGTGCCTTGGGAGACTGTCTTAGCCTGTTGGGACGTTCTCAGCCTCCTATTTATCACTTGAATGTATTGGCACAATACTCCCACAAGGTAATAGACTGCAAATGTATGTTCAGTTTGCTTCTTGCAACTCCTGCAGTGTGGTCTGATGGAAAAGTGGCGAGCAAAAGCCATGGGCCAGTTTAGGAAACGGAAGAGTAGAAGGGGTAGGTTCCTGGCTGAAAGAGTCACAGTCGGTTCTGAGCTCTCCTGGCCATGTTCCTGCGCACTGTTTCAGGCAGGCTTATTCCTTCATTCTTCCTTTTTGATATACCACCATCACAAAGCTTACCGTGTTCACTTAAAAGTTGACTTTCACCCAACTCTAAACACACATGTATGAGGAATCAAGAAACAGGAAAACTCTGTTATTCTTGTTTCCTTAGCTCAGGATGAGACAGATTCAGATCCAATTTTACAGAAACTAACCCCACCAACACCCATGGTGTGTCCCAGGGAGGCCTCTGTGATACAGTCACACCCATTTCTCTCTCATCTGCCTTCAGCATCTCCCCAGGCCGGGGTCCACGTCAGCCTCTGAACCATAATATCACGGTAGTGGTCACCTCGGAGCCATCAGGGCTCAGCAGACATTGCATTTTTCCAGCTTTCCACTTCCCTTTGCTTGTGTTCTTGAGTGTTTTCTCTCTCCAATAAGGCCATTTGCAGTTAATCAAAGACCAGGCTCACAAGAGGGAGAAAATCTGGAACATGTTGGATTCCCTTTGACCTCTCTGCACAGCCCAGGACTGTGTCATTTGGTATCTGCAAAGGAATTGCTTTAAAAAGTCAGTAACTAGTTGGTTTGAGTTCACATGGACATTAGATCCACATGCACTGTGTCAGAAATCAGTAGCTGAGGCAGTAAAAAAAAAAAAAAAAATCGGTAAGAATAAAATTTTCTAGCATTTCTTTAGACATGTTAAGGAGGATGTATTTTCCTCCAAAGTAATGTAGCATGATCTTTAAATGACTGTTAACATGCCTGGGATTGGGAGAGGAAGGACTAAAGTTGTACTGAATGATACCAGTAAACTGCATGTTTAGCAAACAAAACAACAACAACAACAAAAGTTATCACTATCCATTCATTAAAGTGGCTAAAATAAGTAATGACAGTACCAAGTGCTGGAATGGGTGTGAAGCAACTGAAAATCTCATATACCACTTTTCAAAATGTAGAAGTGGAATAACCTCTTCATAAAACTTTAGGACAGTTTCTTAAAATATTAAATGTGTATCTGCCTTATGAAGCACTATCGCATTCCTAAGAATTTTTCCAAGAGAAGTAAAAAAATATTTCTACATAGATTTGTATGTGAATATTGATGTCAGCTTTATTCACAATAAACAAAAATCCTACAAACAACTGCTATATTAACATAGCATAACACAGAGGGAAAGGGGCCTTACTTTTCTTTCTATCCTTTTCTTTTCCTTCTTTTCTTCTCTTTTCTTTTTCTTTTCTTTCACCATTAGATGGCTGAGCAACCCTTATAAGTGTTTGAGAATATTTACCAGCTATATCTTGGATGGAATCATAGTGTGGCAGGGGCAGGTGGTGATTTTGCTGGCTCAGAGCAGCAGAGTGACCACCTCAGAAGTGGAAAACATCTGGAACTAGGGTGAAATAGTGTCACATAGTGGCCTGGATGGCATGCTGCAATAAGAGCCTTTGAGAAGTTGACTGGAGGAGACAAACGAGCCAAGGTGAGAGAAGCAAAGAGCAGAAGCAGGTCCAAGTTGGATTTCATGTAGCAGATGGCATGTGCAGTACACCTTAAAAGAGGATTGAAATCCTCCTTATCAGGTTAATGGGGAATAAGATTAGTACATTAACAGTAATATCAATTTTTTACTCTAGTAGAGACATTTGGGGAAATTTAAGTCAATTAAAAATACAACAGGATTCCTATCAGCAGTCACAAAAATTTGGGTGCCAGACATGGCTATAAGCATCTTGTCTCACAGTGCATGTCTTTAAAGTTGGGATGCCTGAAGTAGGGTTCAAGCCCTTCTTTCCTCAGGGAGAAGTTCTGGGTTCTAAGTTCCCTCATGACTGTGGGCCATTGCACTGGGGGTGGGTTTTATGGCGAGATTGTGTCCCAGCCTCTCTTGCCTGCTTCAATGTGGTTTTCTTCTCATTTGCCTGATGTGTAGTTGTCACTTAGCCAGTATTTAGGTTTTTTTCAGAGGAAATTGTTCCATATTGTAGCTGTAGACTCAATGTGTCCGTGGGAGGAGGTGAGTTAAGGATCTTCATATATCACCATCTTGAACTGGAAACTTTTTCACAACTTCTACATCCCCACCTTTACATCATCTGGCTTTGGTGGCCAGTGGGGCTTATGTTTGCTCATGGGTCTGTCCCACAGGACAGTGACCAACAGGGAAGGAGTCCTTAAACAGCTACCACCACTGGGGCACATCAAGAGTTAACAGATCCGGGAGTTCAGTCTTTCTGTGAAGGAGGCCTATTAGCTAATCACTATGATTGCAGCCTGAGGGGCAGGCTTCTACTTAAACATGTATCTAAGGGCTAAGTGTAATTCTTTCCAGAGACTTAGGAGGGGGGCACTATCTTTGCACTCATCCTCTGTCATGCTCCAGAGCACCAGTGTTTCCTGAAGGCAGCTTTACATGCATCTGACACCTAGTTTGTAGGTCTAGCACCCTGTCTTATGTAGCTGCCACTCAGGGGATGCCTCGTGATCACCTGGCTCTGGTGACCAGAGGGACTTGTATTCTTGGATCCCATAGGACTGTGGCAATCAGAGAAACAGTTACTGCAGGCTTCCACCCCAGGGCAGTGCACAGACAGTGGACAGAGGCACTCCCCCAAGTCTTTTTGTGAAGGAGGCCTCTTTGCTTTGGCTTGAGGAGCAGGCTTCAGATTTAGCATACATGTAGTGGCCTATACAGCTGCTCTAATAGGAACATAAACTGGACACCATCTCCTGTCTTGCTCCAGCTCACCGATATCTCCCAGAAAAGAACTTATACACTCATTTGGAGCCCCAATTTTTGTGACAGCTGCCAAGGGATCACCTCCAGATCACCTGTTTGGTGGCCAGTAGGGCTTACACTTGTGGTCTTAGAGCACTGTATATATTCACATACTTTTAAAAGCTGCTGCCTAAGGGTCTTGTTTCTAGTCAGCCTGACCCTAGGTGTTGATATTCTGTCTTTTGGGACACTTACAGTTCTTGGTACATCATCAACTACTGGGAGCTATTAAAAATATAATAGGCCGCTTGGACAAGCACAGAGGTTTGAGAGGTGACAGAGACCTGAGGTAGGATTAAACAACAAGGTTCATTTCCAACATGAGGTCACTCCCTCCACTGGGGGAGGTGGTTGCTTCAGCTGTTGTATAGAAACTAACACATAGAGACAAGCAAAATGAAAGAACAGAGGAATATGTTCCAAATGAAAAATATGATGAAACATCAGAAGAAAACATTAATGAAATGGAGATAAGTGACTTACCTGCTAAAGTGTTCAAAATAATGGTCATAAAGATGCTTACTGAACTGGGGAGAAGAATGGATGAACACAGTGAGAACTGCAATAAAGAGATGGGCAATATGCTGCAGGACACAGTAACAGAGCTGAAAAATACACTAGAGGGGTTCAGCAGCAGATTAGAAGAAGCAGAGAAAAGGATCAGTCAAATCAGAGACAAAGCAGCGGAACTCACCCAATCAGAGTAGCAAAAAGAAAAAAAGAATGAAAAAAAGTGAAGGAGGTCTGTGGGACTTATGGGAGAACATCAACCAGACTAACATTCACATTATAGAGCTCCCAAAAGGAGAAGAAAGAAAGGGACAGAAATCTTATTTGAATAAATAATGGCTGAAAACTTCCCTAACCTGGGGAAGGACACAGACATCTACCTCCAAGAATCCCAGAGAGTTCCAAAGAAGATGAACCCAAAGTGACTCACACCAAGATATGCTATAATTAAAACATCAAAAGTTAATGACAAGGAGAAAATATTAAAAGCAGCAAGGGAAATCAGCTTGTTGCATACAAGGACAACCCCTTAAGACTATAAGCAGATTTTTCAGCACAAATTTTGTGGGCCAGAAGGGAGTGGCACAGTATATCCAAAGTGCTGAAAGAAAACAAAATTCCAACTACAAATACTATACCTGGCAAAATTATCATTGAGAATTGAAGGTGGGAGAAAGAGTTTTTCAGACAAGCAAGAGCTAAAGAAAAGTTCATCTCCATTAAAATTTCCTTAAAAGAGATGTTAATGGGACTTCTTTAAGTTGAAAGGAAAGACACTAGTGACAAGAACACATATGAAAGAGTAAATCTCACTAGAAATGTAAATATCAAGAAAAAGTAGTGGATTAATTACTTGTAAAGCTAGTATGAAGGTTAATAAACAAAAGAAGCAAAAAATAACTATGATTACAATAATTAGTTAAGGGATACACAAGATACAGATACTTAAAATGTGACATTAAAAACATAAAGTGTGAGGGCAGGAGTAAAAATGTTGAACCTTAGAATGGGATTCAAATTAATTTATCAACTTAAAATAGACTGTTGTAAGTTGTTACATGTAAGCGTCATGGAAACCATGAAGCAAAAACCTATGGTAAATACACAAACAATAAAAAGAAAGAAATGTAAGCATACCACTGAAGAAAGCCATCAAACCACAAAGGAAGAGAGAAAGAGAAAACGAAAGGAGCAAGAGGAACTACAAAAACAGCCAGAAAACAATTTAAAAAATGGCAATAAACATATACCTATCAATAATTACTTTAAATGTAAATAGACTAAATTTTTTTTTGGTTTCTTGATTTTTCTACAATTTAATTTTTATGATTTTTTATGTAAAATTTAGATTCTGAAACAGATTCCTCATGTCAAAAATAGGTATTCTAAAATGGTGCAGTATTCTAAATATTGCAGTTTAGTGTCATAAGAAACACAGCATGTGGACAGTATGACTTTCTGAATTACTCATTCTTGCTCAGCTACCAGATAGGTGATTTGGATAACATATTAGCTAAAATTATCTCTTTATAATATGAGGTGATGACATGAGATGATATCCAAGATCCCTTCCAGCTCTAACATGTTTACTTCTATAAAAATAATAATATTATTTTTATCACAAGCAGTGAGTACTATGTTGGAAAGAAAGAACAGTTATAAAGAAGAGCAATGCTATTGAAAAATATAGACAGTGAAAATATTTTTTCTTACCACCACTAACAGGATTAAGTTGTAGCAAGAACAAAGAGCTTATAGTTAATATAACTTAGTTAATGTCCTAATTATACCTCTTGTTTTAACCATTTGTAAATTGATATTTCTCGGTAATTTCTCCAATTTCTATTATGACTTCAATACCCTCAAAAGTCTCCCCATCCTAATTAATTCTGTGCATTCCCTGGGCATGTTTTGGATGTGAGCAGAAATTATCAGTCAACTATCTATCCTCAGTACTCTGGCCTCCTCTAGTATCAGCTGCTCCTCCCTTAAATGCTCATCTTTGAGGCCTTTGTAGTGGATTCTGTCTCTCCCACTAAGCTATTTACTGTCAGGCATCACCGTTATTGCCTCCCTCTGGGTATCACCATTGCTACTGTCAGTATCCACTTTTGTTTGTGCTTTTTAAAGACCTTTCTTTGATAAAGTCAATGTGTGAAACTTATAGAAGCTGGCAGTTTTCCTCTCTCTGCTTGAGTGTTGTTTTTATCCTCAGGGGTACCAAAAGCCTTAGTGCTTATACTGCAATATCTTAGAAAAACTTTTGTGAAATATTTGGCTTTTATTGGTAACTACTGTCATGTACGCCCACTATAAATACACATACCATTTCTCCTTGTCCTTTGTTAAGAATCATAAGAATGGGTGAAATGAGAAAGTAAACAAAAATTAGTTTTTGTGGTTGATCATGGGGAAAGAGAAACAAGAACAGTCATAGGCACATGAAGAACAAGAATTCATGAGTGTGTAGTGTGTGTGTATTATGGCGCTTAAGAGGTATATTGTGCTGTAATGTGCTGTACATATAAGAGATGTCATGTAAGAACTAAATCAAGAGGGAGTTGTCTCAGAGCAATGTGGTCTGTATTCATCTGAGGGAGATGACTAGGGGACACACAGATTATTTAATGTATTCATTATTCAGTACACAATTTTGATCAATTGGATGGAAGGTAAAAATATCATATAGAGTTATATATGATATAAAGCTATATATAGCTATATAGAGTGAAGGGGAGCAGAATACGCCACCCCCAAATATGCCACTTTGGCATATTAATTATTTAGAATTAAAGTTACTTAAGAAACAGCCAGTTCAAGGACACTCTGACCCTCCTTTGTCGCCCTGAAAGCAATAAATAAATCTCCCATGAAAGGTACCCTTCTTGTACCAGGAGGGTACAAGGTATCCTTACCACCAGAATTAGGGAATTCAGGGCTGAGAAGCCTGCATAAACAGACCTTGTTAGTTCTTCACTAATTTTCTATCCCAAGCCCCAACCCCTTTGTCTTATTAATTCTTCACAAATTTATCTTTGTCTGAAAGGTATAAAAGCTGCCCGCTTTGGTCATGTCTTTGTATATCATATTTTTATGAACTCCCGTATGTACAAAATAATTTTTTTTTCTCTTGTTAATCTACCTGATGTCAATTTAATTATTAGGCCAGCCAAAAAACATAGAAGAGAAGAAGGAAAAGTTTTTCTCCCCTACAAGAGCTTTATAGCTACTACTTTCATTTATTTATTTATTTATTTTAACATCTTTATTGGAGTATAATTGTTTTACAATGGTGTGTTAGTTTCTGCTTTACAACAAAATGAATCAGTTATATATATACATATGTTCCCATATCTCTTCCCTCTTGCGTCTCCCTCCCTCCCACCCTCCCTATCCCACCCCTGCAGGCGGTCACAAAGCACCGAGCTGATCTCCCTGTGCTATGCAGCTGCTTCCCACTAGCTATCTATTTTACGTTTGGTAGTGTATATATGTCCATGCCTCTCTCTCGCTTTGTCACAGCTTACCCGTCCCCCTTCCCATATCCTCAAGTGCATTCTGTAGTAGGTCTGTGTCTTTATTCCTGTCTTACCCCTAGGTTCTTCATGACATTTTTTTTCCTTAAATTCCATATATATGTGTTAGCATACGGTATTTGTCTCTCTTTCTGACTTACTTCACTCTGTATGACAGACTCTAGGTCTATCCACCTCATTACAAATAGTAAAGCTACTACTTTTAACATCAGGAGAAGGTGAAAAATATTGGAGTTGTTGATGTTTGGGTTTTTACTTATGTCAATTAATTTAATTAATTTAAATCTGTAATTAATAGCTTGTGCTTGTGTCCTTCAGTGTAATCTTGGACCAGTGCCTGAGGGTTTTGAAGGAACCACACATCCCCCATGAGGGAGTGAGCCTAAAGATAATTTGAGTTACAAACACTATGCTAAACTCTTATTGTCTTCTGCCTATGATGATTAAAGTTTTATTACTAGGTCAGATGTGTCTTCTTTACTCTCTTTTCTTGGTAGAAATGCATTCCCAAGAGGCTTTTAAGTTCCTCATGCAAATATTTGTTTAAAAGCATAAATAATCATCAAGATCCATTTCGTTATGAGCTTTCATCATCTTAGTTCAATTGGGAGACAGTGAATTACAGAGTTTGCAATATCAAAATAAGTTTGAGTCCTGCTTCTACTTAGAAAGCTGCAAGAGGAGGATGTTGCTCCCACATCAGGAACAAAGCCATATAAATTATAAAATTATAACTTTTTTTTTACCCATTAGAGATTTTGTAAGGCTGAAGTTGTAAGGCAAGCAGATGAACTGAATTCCACAAGGTAACAAGCAGAGGAGGAGATATAGGGTATACTGAATGTTACACATAGGGCAGATTGTGGGAGGAAGAAGTGTTAGACATGAACGCAGGTGCAAAGTAAATCTGTGCATGCAGGCATGCAGGTGGTAATTGGCTGATGCTGGGGGACAGGACTGAATAATGCCTATGTATTGGAATTTCTCTTCTGCAAAGCAAAAGCTGACTTATCCTTGGGGGAAAAGGAGAAAAGTCTTTCACACCATGGCCCCAGAACAGCATCCACTACCACTGGAAAAAGGATAAAAGCAGAAGCCCTCTAGCACTGATGGGAAAGCTAGAACCACCCCCACCTCCCCAGTACTTCTGACCCAAGAAAATCTTGGCAGCTGCTTGGGAAGAGAAGGCCTTTCCCCATCCATCTTGCACTGATACTAGAGAAAGGGCAGGAAACCCACTAATATTGAGGATCCTTCATTGGTTCCAAGCAGAGATTGCCTGCTGCTGGTGTAGCATTACAAAATAGGAAAAAATCGTCAACTAATTCATTATTAAGCAATAAATCAATCAGTAGAACCATACCAGAGACTGAGGGTCCATAAATTGGAACCATCAGACAGGGGCTTTGAAGTAATTACAGTTGATATATTGACGGATATATAGTAGAAAAAGTTAAAACATGAGCGAAAAGAGTAAGAATGGAATGAGAGAAATGAAAAAGATTTTAAAAATGAGTCACAGAAATGCTTGAAATTAGAACCAACTAATCAAATAAGAAAAAGGAAAGCACTGTATCAGAGATTGTGTAGTCCATATCCTCTGAAGATAAAACATCAAGATGGCATTAGCCATGGAAGAAGTGTATCAATAGAAATCCTTATGAAAGAAAACGGAGAGTGAGTAAAGGGATGCTGGCAGAGCCGTCAGACCACAAAGGAAGTGTGATTCTATATGAAGGAGCAGGGAGAGGATGGAAGGAATGTTGGGTGGAAGTTTCTTTTCACACATGGGTTATAAAGAAACTTCAAGCGTGCATAGATGACTTATATAAGAATGTTTAAAATGCTTTTAGTTTTTGTAACGAAGTACAAGCAACCAAGCCATCCCTTGCTACGAAAACTGAGAAATTAAATGTAGTATGAGCATATAATGGAAGACTTAGCACAATGAGTAGCACACATGCACACATGTATTTCACAAAACACTGTATATTTTCAAGGATACATTTACAACTAAATAAGCATATTGATTGGCAATGAAATGGATTGAAAAACTATGCATTCAGTATTCTAGAGATAGGAATGAAAGAAGAGAGGAATATGACTGGAAAAGGATGAGGACAAAGAAAAAATACAATTAAAATAAATTAAAGAGGGGCTTTGGACATAATGATGCTTATATTATGCCATGAACCTAATTTTATATATATGTGATGTTCTTAAAAAAAGAAAGAAAGAAAAGAAAGGAAAAGAAAGATCTATATCTTCTTCCTTCAGAGTTAAACAGCATTTCCTGACTTCTTTCTGTGAAGATGAGGGTATTGGTATGTGTACTCTTCCCTCTGCCTTCAACTTCAATAATCTGCACCTTTAATTTTATATTTTAAACATTGTTTATATTAATATTCTCTTCAGCATCTATATTTTAGCCTTCCATATTTTGTCTACAAGTTGATTCTAAAAAATAACAACTACTGAGGAGCTTTTTAATCATTTTGACTATGTAAATAGTATGCATTGCAAAGCCAAGTAGTATCCTGGATTGCGTCTTCTACTCTAATTGTTGAATGTTAACAATTACCAGACCACTAAAATGGGAGTGTTCCTTGGATCCATGTCAAATAGTTTAACTTTTCTTATTTAGCGTCAACCACACAATATCTGGAGCCATTTTTATTTCCACCATATGTGGACAATACTGTTTTTTGGAGGGAAGTGATTTCTAATTTTTTAATTTATTGAGACTAAAGACATATGCTCTCTACTAATCCATTAATATCATCCATTTCTCAGTTAGTTTATTATGTGGAATGTAGTCCAGTATTCTTGATGACATTCTTCTTTTTTTTTAATATCTTTATTGGAGTATAATTGCTTTACAATGTTGTGTTAGTTTCTCTTGTACAACAAAGTGAATCAGCTATATGTATACATATATCCCCATATCCCCTCCCTCTTGAGCCTCTCTGCCACCCTCCCTATCCCACCCCTCTAGGTGGTCACAAAGCACCGAGCTGATCTCCCTGTGCTATGCAGCTGCTTTCCACTAGCTATCTGTTTTACATTTGGTAGGGTATATATGTCAATGCTACTCTCTTACTTTGTCCCAGCTTACCCTTCCCTCTCCCCCTGTGTCCTCAAGTCCATTCTCTACATCTGTGTCTTTATTCCTGTCCTGTCCCTAGGTTCATCAGAATCATTTTTTTTTAGATTCCATGTATATGGGTTAGCATATGATATTTGCTTTTCTGACTTCACTCATTATGACAGACTCTAGGTTCATCCACCTCATTACAAATAATTCAATTTTGTTACTTTTTATGGCTGAGTAGTAGTCCATTGTATATATGTGCCATATCTTTTTTATCCATTGATCTGTCAGTGGACATTTAGGTTGCTTCTATGTGCTGGCTGTCGTAAATAGTGCTGCAGTAAACACTGTGGTATGTGTATCTTTTTGAATTATGGTTTTCCCTACGGTATATGCCCAGTAGTGGGATTGCTGGGTCATATGCTAGTTCTTTTTTTAGTTTTTTCACGAACCTGCATAACGTTCTCCCTAGTGGTTTTATCAATTTACATTCCCACCAACAGTGCAGGAGGGTTCCCTTTTCTCCACATCCTCTCCAGCATTTATTGTTGGTGGATTTTTTTGATGATGGCCGTTCTGACTGGTGTGAGGAGATAACTCATTGTGGTTTTGATTTACAATTCTCTAATGGTTAGTGATGTTGAGCATCCTTTCATATGTTTGTTGGCAATCTATATATCTTCTTTGGAGAAATGTCTATTTAAGTCTTCTGCCCATTTTTGGATTGGGTTGTTTGTTTTTTTTGATATTGAGCTGCATGAGCTGCTTATATATTTTGGAGATGAATCCTTTGTCAGTTGCTTCATTTGCAAATATTTTCTCCCATTCTGAGGGTTGTCTTTTTATCTTGTTTATGGTTTCCTTTGCTGTGCAAAAGCTTTTAAGTTTCATTAGGTCCCATTTGTTTTTTTTTTGTTTGTTTTTATTTCCCTTTCTCTAGGAGGTGGGTCAAAAAGGATCTTGCTGTGATTTATGTCATAGAGTGTTCTGCCTATGTTTTCCTCTAAGAGTTTGATAGTTTCTGGCCTTACATTTAGGTCTTTAATCCATTTTGAGTTTACTTTTGTGTGTGGTGTTAGGGAGTGTTCTAATTTCATTCTTTTACATGTAGCTGTACGGTTTTCCCAGCACCACTTATTGAAGACGCTGTCTTTTCTCCATTGTATAGTTTTGCCTCCTTTGTCAAAGATAAGACGACCATATGTGCATGGGTTTATCTCTGGGCTTTCTATCACGTTACATTGATCTATATTTCTGTTTTTGTTCCAGTACCATACTGTCTTGATTACTATAGCTTTGTGGTATAGTCTGAAGTCTGGGAGCCTGCTTCCTTCCAGCTCTGTTTTTCTTCCTCAAGATTGCCTTGGCTATTCGGGGTCTTTTCGTGTTTCCATACAAATTGTAAATTTTTTTGTTCTAGTTATGTGAAAAATGCCATTGGTAGTTTGATAGGGATTGCATTGAATCAGTAGATTGCTTGGGGTAGTATAGTCATTTTCACAATGTTGGTTCTTCGAATCCAAAAACATGGTATATCTCTCCATCTGTTTGTATCATCTTTGATTTCTTTCATCAGTGTCTTATAGTTTTCTGAGTACAGGTCTTTTGCCTCCTTAGGTTTATTCCTAGGTACTTTAATTCTTTTTGTTGCATTAGTAAATGGGAGTGTTCCCTTAATTTATCTTTCTGATTTTTTGTTGTTAGTATATAGGAAGACAACATCCTTCTTAATGCTGATTTTTTTCAACTTCACATGGAGAAAAGTTTTAAAAGTAGAAAAACCATGGAAAATACTAGGAAAAAAACAAAAATAGGCCCTAAATATAGAGATTAAACCCATATGAATTTATTTGTGAATTTGCATTTATTAATTAAATCTGGTTAGGAAACAAGTTATTCTGATACTGTGAAATTGTTTATTTTATAATTAATGATAAGAAAAATGACAACATATATTGTACATTTACTATCTGATATGCTCTATGCTAAAAGTTTTACATACCTTATTTCATTTTTCACAACATTTCTAGTTTGGGGTTTAATTATCATTCCTATTGAATAGATAAAATGAGACTTAGAGAATTCATATGCTTTTTACACAAGGGCACACAGCTTGAGAGGTAAAATGATTCTGGTTGTCATGGACTGAAGAAATGAAGATGTGGGGGATATTCTTGTTAATGTAAACTTTTTATCAGTTAGGATTATAGGTGACTGTATACAATAGTTTGCTAGTGCTGCCATAACAAAATACTACAGATTGGGTGGCTTAAACTACAGAAATTTATTTTTTCACGGTTCTGGAGACTAGTAGTCCAAGATCAAGATGTGAACAAGTTTAGTTTTTTCTGAGGCCTCTCCCCTTGACTTGTGGTTGCCTGCCTTCTTTCTGTGTCCTCACATGGTCTGTCTTGTCTGTGTCCTAATTTCTTTATAAGAACTCCAGTCACATTGGATTAGGGCCCACCCATATGACATCATTTTAACTGATCTCCTTAAAGGCCTCCTCTATCTCCAAATATAATTATGATTCTGAGGTGCTGAAGTTAGGACTTCAAAGTTTGGGGGGAGCACAACTCAGCCCATGACACTATATATTCTTAATATATTTAGGGGCAGCTAGAGTATAGCAAATGGATTAAGAAAATGGACTCTAAATCTAGTCTGCTTGGGCTCAAACCATGTTCTGTGAGATTTCTCTGATCTATGCTGGATTTCTTCATTTGTAAAATGGGAATAAAAATTCAATCTTATATGAAAGGTCTATATAAAAGATTTTCCTCAATACATGCATTTAGAATATAGCCTGGTGTGTCATAAGTAGTGAATAAAATTTAGCTTAAAAAATTCACAAAAAGTGTATAATTTCTAAATAGGTTATATAAACATGGCACAGAGTTTGCCAGTATGTATTGAGCAGATGATAAAGTGGGAAATTCATACCAAAAATATTCATGATTAGACCCCAGATATTGCCAGAATTCAAATTCATATGTTTTCAGAAATGTACAAATTCCATGAGATTAATTTTAAATTAAACAATAAATATGTAATTTATAACAATAATAAATGTGTTAAAAAATAACAATAAAAGGTAATAGCAAGATCTACCTTGACAAGTTAATTTATAACAAGGGTTCACGATAATTATGGGGTTTGCACATTACTATTTTTGAAGATAAAGGGTAAAACGCTGTTAGCTTAGTTTTAACCACCAAATATCCAATCCATTTTTTAAACTTTTGTAAAACAAAGATATTATTACCCAGAAGAATTATTTTATTTGTTTATTTATTATTTTGATATTGTAATGCTGACAAATGAAAAAAATTAACTTCCTGAATTCAGGTAATCAATTCAGCTTTTTAAAAAACATTTCTATTTCATACTGAAAAAGGGCCATATTTAAACTTAAGATAAATAGAATTCACTAGTAAAAAGATAGAGAAAATAAAAGTACATAGAGTATTTTATGTTTCAGGGAGGAGTCTCAGATCACTAGCTTTATATCTAGACTTTTCTTTTATCCACTTAAAGTGTTTTAATCCACTTGAGTAGCTCTCAGACAAGGTAGAATCTGTAGTGTTTTACTTCGTGTGTGTGTGTGTGTGTGTGTGTGTGTGTGTGTGTGTGTGTGTGTGTGTGTATCTGTATTTTTTGACTGACTCTTGGAATTTCTATTTTTTTTGTGAGGGGCAGTTTTTACTTGGATTTCTGTTTGTTTGCAATTAGACTGTGTTAAAGAAAAATAATTGTGCTTTATGAAGTACTTCTCAGCATTGAGTGCATATTGCTTATCCTAAGAACCTATGGATTATAAAAGAGAAGAGAAAAGTAGAAAACTAACATTTCTGGACTTCATGTGCAAAGTTTTTAAGAAATGTATTTCTTTAATAGAGAAGTTAAGCACCTTGTCCATGGTTACATAACTAATAATTGTCAGAATTTGAATGATCACTTCACTACAAGTTCCATAAAGATTTGGTGAGTATATTCATGACAATCTGTCTTTATTGTTTTGTTAATATTTTTACTTTCATAGTTTGAATAATTTTTTAATTGTATATATCTAATGACACTATAGGGAGGATTTTTTTTTTATCTCCATAGCTTCTATGGGTCTATGAAATAAACTGACAACAGACAAAGTAACAGGAAAAAAGGTATACAAATTTATAAATTAAAAAAAAATTCAATCTATTTAAACTGAAAAAGAAAACAAAAGCATTTTATCCCCCATTTCTCTGACATCACAACCCCTCCCACCTCAGGTAATCAACAATTTGTTCTCTGTATCTATGAGCTTTTTTTTTTTTTTTTTGTGGTACGTGGGCCTCTCACTGTTGTGGCCTCTCCCGTTGCGGAGCACAGACTCCGGACGTGCAGGCTCAGCGGCCATGGCTCACAAGCCCAGCCACTCTGCAGCACGTGGGTTGCTCCCAGACCGGGGCACGAACCCGTGTCCCCTGCATCGGCAGGCGGACTCTCAACCACTGCGCCACCAGGGAAGCCCCTTTTTTTTTTTTAATTTTTTTTATTTTTAGATTTTACATATAAGAAAAATTTTACAGTATTTTTCTTTCTCAGTTTGACTTATTTCACTTAGCATAAAGCCCTTGAGGTCTATACATGTTGTTGCAAATGGCAAGATTTCATTATTTTTTCTGACTCAATAATATTCCATTATGGAGTGTGTGTGTGTGTGTGTGTGTGTGTGTGTGTGTGTGTGTATGTATATGTCACAGTTTCTTTACTCATTCATTCATCAATGGACAGTTAGGTTATTTACATATCTTGGCTATTGTAAATAATATTTCAATGAATATGGGGGTGCATATATCTTTTTGAGTTAGTGTTTTCATTTTTGTTGGATAAATACCCAGAAGTGGAGTTGCTAGATCATATGGTAGTTCTACTTTTATTTTTTGGAGGAACTTCCATATTGTTTTTCATTGCTGCACCAGTTTGCTTTCCCACATACAGTACATAGGGTTCCTTTTTTTCCACATCCTCTCTAGTACCTGTTATTTCTTGTCTTTTAGATAAGTAGTCATCCTAACAGGTATGAATAATATCTCATTGTGGTTTTGATTTGCATTTCTCTGATGATTAATGGTATAGAGGAACTTTTTCTGTACCTGCTGGCCATCTGTATGTATACTTTGGAAAAGTGTCTATTCAGATCTTCTGCCCATTTTTAATGGATTCTTTTGCTGTTGAGTTATATGAGTTCTTTATATATCTTGAATAATGCCCCTTTATTAGATATGTTATTTGAAAAAACTTTTCTCCATTCAGTAGGTTGGAGTTTCATTTAGTTGGTGATTTTCTTTGTTGTGCAGAAGCTTTTTGATGTCATCCTCTTTTTTAATTTTTGTCTTTGGTGCTTTTGCTTTTGTTATCAGATTTAAAGAAAAAACTCATTACCAAGATCTCTGTCAAGGAGCTTATCACCTATGTTTCCTTCTAGGAATTTTACGGTTTCATGTCTTACATTCAAGTCTTAAATCCATTTTGAATTAGTTTTTGTGTGTGGTTTAAGATCATTGTCCAGTTTCATTCTTTTGTTTGTGGCTGTGCAGTTATCCCAATGCCATTTATTGAAGAGACTGTTCTTTCCCCATTGTATATTCTTGGTTCCATTGTCATAAATTAATTAACCATATATGCATGGGTTTATTTGAGCTTTCTATTCTGTTCAGTTGATCTATGTGTCTATTTTTATGCCAATACTATCTTTTTAAAATTATTCTATCATTGTAATATAGCTTAAAATCAGGTTGCATGATGACTCTAGCTTTGTCATTCTTTCTCAAAATTGCTTTTACTATTTGGGGTCTCATATATGTGGTTACACACAAATTTTAGGATTGTTCTATTTTTATGAAAAACAACATTGGATTTTTGATAGGGATTGCATTTAATCCATAGATTGCTTTGGGTAGTATGGACATTTTAACAATATTAAGTCTTCCAATCTGTGAGCATGGAATGTCTTTCCATTTACTTCTGTTTTGTTCAATTTCTTTCCTTAATGTCATAGTTTTCAATATACTGATCTGTCACCTCCTTGGTTAAACTTATTCCTAGGTTTTCATTATTTGTAATGCAATTTTGAATGGGATTGTTTACTTAATTTCTCTTAGTTTATTATTAATGTGTAGGAACACAACATATTTTTGAGTATTGTTTTTGGATCCTGCAACATTATTGAATTGGTTTGTTAGTTCTAACAGTTTTTTTGCTGGAGTCTTTAGGGTTTTCCATATATAATATCAGTCATCTGGAAATAGTGAATTTTACTTGTTCCTTTCCTCTTTAGGTGGTTTTTATTTCTTTCTCTTGCCTAGTTGCTTTGACTAAGACTTCTAATACTATGTCGGATAAAAGTAGTGAGAGTGGGCATCCTTGTCTTATTCCTGATATTCGAGGAAAAGCTTTCAGCTTTTCACGGTTGAGTATGATTTTTAGTTGTGGGGTTATCATATATGATCTTTATTATGTTGAGGTGTGTTCCCTCAGTATCTGATTTGTTGAGAGTTTATATCATAACTGGATGTTGAATTTTGTTGAATACCTTTCGTGGTCTATTGTGATGGTCATATGATTTTTATTCTTCATTTTGTTAATGTTGTGTATCACACTGACTGATTTGTGGATGTTAAAACTTCCTTGCATCTCTGGAATAAATCCCACTTGATCATGGTATATGATCCTTTAAATGTATTGTTGAATTTGGTTTGCTAACATTTTGTTGAGAATTTTTGCATTTATGTTCATCAGGGGTACTGGCCTGTAATTTTCTTTTCTTGTGGCATTCTTGTCTGGCTTTGTTATCATGCTAATATGGGCCTTATAAAATGATTTTGGAAGAGTTCCCTCCTCTTCTTTTTTTGGGAAGAGTTTGAGAAAGATTGTTATTAATTTGTCTTTAAATGTTTGGCAGAATGCACCAGTATAGCTATCTGATCCTGTACTTTTGTTTCTTGGTTACTGATTCTATGACCTTACTTGGAATTGGTCTGTTCAGATTTTCTATTTCATCATGATTCCCCACTGTCCACCAGAAACAGGTGATCTGGAGGTGACTCTGGGGGTCAGTCACAAAAATTGGAGCTCCTGATGAGTGTGTAAGTTCTTTTCTGGATGATACCAGCAACATGGAACAAGGCAGAGAGAGAGCAGCAAGATGGTGTCCACAGCTTACTTTCCTTGCGAGCAGCTCCATAAGCCATTAAGTATGTGCGAAACGTGAAACCTGTCCCTAAGGCTGAAGCTCCAGGACAAGCAAAAGGCCTTCTTCACAGAAAGACTGGGTGGGGCTGTGGGTAGGTGCCTCAATCTGCTTTATGTGTGGAGCCCTGGGGTTGGTAGCCTGTGAAGAACCTTTTCTCTGATTGCCACAATTCTGTGGGATCCAGGAATACAAGCCCTCAGTCATCAAAGCCAGGAGATCAAGGGCCGTCCCCTGAAAGGCAGCTGCATGAACCAGGGCTTCAGACATAAAAAAGATACCAGAAGCATGTAAAACTCTCCTACAGGAGTCACTGGTACTCTGGAGCACTGTGGAGGTTGAGCACAAAGATAGTGCCCACCCTCCCAAGATGTCTGGAAAGGATTACAGTCAGTCCTTAGATGCATGTTTAATTAGAAGCCTGTCCCTCAGTCCACAGTCATGATGATTGGCTAGCTAATATGCCACCTCACAGAAAGACTGAGCTTCTAGCTCTGTTGCCTCTTGCCGTGCCCTGAGGATGGTGGCTATTTAAAAACTTTCTCTCAGTTGGTTACAGTCCCATGGACTTAAGCCTCACTGGCCATAAGAACCAGGTGATACAGAGGTGTCCCCTTGAAGCAGTCACAAAAATGGAGGCCCCCAAAAGGGATATGAGGTCCTTTCTGGGTAACATTAATTATTACAGGTTATTGTAGTCCCAGGGAACCAGGAATGCAAACTCCCCTGGCCTCCAGTGCCAGGCAATCAAGAGGTGCTCCCTAGGTGGGAGCCGTAAAATTTGGGTCACCAGATGCATGTAAAAGCTCCCTTGCAGGAGTTATGAGTGCTCTGAACCATGGCAAAGATGGTGCCCACCAATTTCTGTCCCTGGGTAGTGTTCCAGCAGGCTCTTAAATGTGTGTTAAATTAGATGCCTGCCCTTCAGTCCAGTGCTTTAATATAAGCAGGTGAATCTCCTTCATTAAGCCTGGGCACAATTGGCTGCCTCTGAGCTGGGCCCTGAAATGGGTGAGTCCACATGTGCAAGTCCTTTCAGAGCATTTTCTCAGATTGCTTCAGACTTATGGGTCTTGGGACACATGCCGTTTTGGTTTATAAAGTTAGATATTTTGAGGGCTCATCTCTCAAGTGTGTGTTCTAAAAGTTGGGATGACCAATGTGGGCTTTGAACCCTTTGCTCCTCAGAGAGAAGCTCCAGGTTATGAGTTCCCTCCAGTTGTGGGTCACTGTGCCAGGGATGGGGTTTATGGTGAGATTGTGGTCCTGTCTCTCCTACCTGCATCAGTGTGGTTTTCTTCTTGTTTGCTTGATATGTAGTTGTCATTCAACCAGGCTTTAGTTTTTTAAAAGAGAAAGTTGATCCATATGTAGCTGTAGACTCAGTGTGTCCGTGGGAGGAGATGAGCTCAGGATCATCCTGTGTCACTACCCGAGCTGGAAACACCCAATTTATTAATTTTAAAAATTATGTGCATGAGGGTATATAGGGAAAAAAAAGTGAATACTCCAAAACTGGTGCTATTTGGGAGCTTATATATCACCTAAATAGGGGAAAAGGAAGAGGGGATGTAGGCAACTTAGGGTTGAGGGAATGATTTTTAGGAAAGATGAATGGGCCTATAGAAGAATGGATGGGAGGTATGATAGTTGGTGACAAAGTTGTCTGAGTGTGATGTGGACTTCTAGTGTCCTCTCCTGTGATAAGAGGCAACCTTCCATGTTGATGAAACTCCCAAGGAGGATGTCTATGATAGTTGAGTTCATTTTGGAGGCTCTGTCTTTAGGCAGTTAGGAGGAGTCAGAGAAAGTCTCTTTCTGCTGTTTTCCCAAGTGTCTTCAAGCTCAAAATAATCAATATACCAAAGTCTCATATTTGTGGTAACTTTTCCTGAATTCTCTCAAAACAGATAAACAAATAGAAGCACTTTTTTTTGTTTTGGCCATGCCACACAGCTTGCGGGAATGTTCCCTCACCAGGGATTGAACATAGACCAGGGCAGTGAAGGCCCAGAATCCGAACCACAAGGCCACCAGGGAGCTCCAGAAGGACCGTTTTCTTATCTAGCATATATGTAGAATGGAATGTTCTGATAATCCACACTAATTTTTGGAGAGGTTCAACTTTTATGTGTGTGTACACAAATACACTTAATAGTGTTTCCAAAGAATTGAAATGTACTGCTGATATAAATACAATTTAATATAGAATTTTGTTTAGATTTTTAAATATTTTTTAAAGTGTAGCTGTTTATTTGAAAACAATTTCAAACTAACAGAAAAAGTTGCAAGAATTTTTTTTTAACATCTTTATTGGAGCATAATTGCTTTACAATGGTGTTACTTTCTGCTTTATAACAAAGTGAATCAGTTATACATATACATATGTTCCCATATCTCTTGCCTCTTGAATCTCCCTCCCTCCCACCCTCCCTATCCCACCCGTCTAGGTGGTCACAAACCACCGAGCTGATCCCCCTGTGCTATGCGGCTGCTTCCCACTAGCTATCTATTTTACGTTTGGTAGTGTATATATGTCCATGCCATTCTCTCACTTTGTCACAGCTTACCCTTCCCCCCATATCCTCAAGTCCATGCTCTAGTAGGTCAGTGTCTTTATTCCCATCTTACTCCTAGGTTCTTCATGAACTTTTTTTTTTTTCTTAGATTCCATATATATGTGTTAGCATACCATATTTGTTTTTCTCTTTCTTACTTACTTTACTCTGTATGACAGACTCTACGTCCATCCACCTCACTACAAATAACTCAATTGCGTTTCTTTTTATGGCCGAGTAATATTCCATTGTAAATATGTGCCACACCTTCTTTATCCATTCATCTGTTGATGGACACTTACGTTGCTTCCATGTCCTGGCTATTGTAAATAGAGCTGCAGTGAACAATTTGGTGCATGACTCTTTTTGAATTATGGGTTTCGCAGGGTATATGCCCAGTAGTGGGATTGCTGGGTTGTATGGTAGTTCTATTTTTAGTTTTTTAAGGAAGATCCATACTGTTCTCCATAGTGGCTGTATCAATTTACATTCCCACCAACAGTGCAAGAGGGTTCCCTTTTCTCCACACCCTCTCCAGCATTTATTGTTTGTACATTTTTGATGATGGCCATTCTGACCAGTGTGAGATAATATCTTTTCATACTTTTGATTTGGATTTCTCTGATGATTAATGATGTTGAGCATTCTTTCATGTGTTTGCTGGCAATCTGTATATCTTCTTTGGAGAAATGTCTAGAACTTCTGCCCATTTTTGGATTGGGTTGTTTGTTTTTTTGTTATTGAGCTGCATGAGCTGCTTGTAAATTTTAGAGATTAATCCTTTGTCAGTTGCTTCATTTGCAAATATTTTCTCCCATTCTGAAGGTTGTCTTTTGGTCTTGTTTATGGTTTCCTTTGCTGTGCAAAAGCTTTGAAGTTTCATTAGGTCCCACTTCTTCATTTCTGTTTTTATTTCCATTTTTCTAGGAGGTGGGTCAAAAAGGATCTTGCTGTGATTTATGTCATAGAGTGTTCCGCCTATGTTTTCCTCTAAGAGTTTGATAGTGTCTGGCCTTACATTTAGGTCTTTAATCCATTTTGAGTTTATTTTTGTGTTTGGTGTAAGGGAGTGTTCTAATTTCATACTTTTACATGTACCTGTCCAGTTTTCCCAGCCAGCACCACATATTGAAGAGGCTGTGTTTTCTCCACTGTATATTCTTGCCGCCTTTATCAAGGATAAGGTGGCCATATATGCGTGGGTTTATTTCTGGGTTTTCTGTCCTGTTCCATTGATCTATATTTCTGTTTTTGTGCCAGTGCCATACTGTCTTCATTACTGTAGCTTTGTAGTATACTCTGAAGGCAGAGCGCCTGCTTCCTCCAGCTCCTTTTTTCTTTCTCAAGATTGCTTTGGCTATTCGGGGTCTTTTGTGTTTCTATATAAATGGTGAAACTATTTGTTCTAGTTCTGTGAAAAATGCCAGTGGTTGTTTGATAGGGAGTGCATTGAATCTGTAGATTGCTTTGGGTAGTAGAGTCATTTTCACAACGTTGATTCTTCCAATCCAAGAACATGGAATATCTCCCCATCTGTTTGTATCATCTTTAATTTCGTTCATCAGTGTCTTATAATTTTCTGTATACAGGTCTTTTGTCTCCTTAGGTAGGTTTATTCCTAGATATTTTATTCTTTTTGTTGCAATGGTAAATGGGAGTGTTTTCTTAATGTCACTTGCAGATTTTTCATCAGTGTATTGGAATGCAAGAGATTTATGTGCATTAATTTTGTATACTGCTACTTTACCATATTCATTGCTTAGCTCTGTTAGTGTTCTGGTCGCATCTTTAGGATTCTCTATGTAGAGTATCGTGTCGTCGGCAAACAGTGACAGTTTTACTTCTTCTTTTCCGATTTGGATTCCTTTTATTTCTTTTTCTTCTCTGATTGCTGTGGCTAAAACTTCCAAAACTATGTTGAATAATAGTGGTGAGAGTGGACAACCTTGTCTTGTTCCTGATCTTAGTGGAAATGGTTTCAGTTTTTCACCATTGCGGATGATGTTGGCTGTGGGTTTGTCATATATGGCTTTTAGTATGTTGAGGAAAGTTCCCTCTATGCCTACTTTTTGCAGGGTTTTTTATCATAAATGGGCGTTGAATTTTGTCAAAAGCGTTCTCTGCATCTATTGAGATGATCATATGGTTTTTCTCCTTAAATTTGTTAATATGGTGTATCACGTTGATTGATTTGCATATATTGAAGAATCCTTGCATTCCTGGAGTAAACCACTTGATCATGGTATATGATCCTTTTAATGTGCTGTTGGATTCTGTTTGCTAGTATTTTGTTGAGGATTTTTGCATTGTGTTCATCAGTGATATTGGCCTGTAGTTTTCTTTCTTTGTGATATCCTTGTCTGGTTTTGGTATCAGGGTGATGGTGGCCTCGTAGAATGAGTTTGGGAGTGTTCCTCCCTCTGCTGTATTTTGGAAGAGTTTGAGGAGGATAGGTGTTAGCTCTTCTCTAAATGTTTGAGAGAATTCGCCTGTGAAGCCATCTGGTCCTGGGCTTTTGTGTGTTGGAAGATTTTTAATCACAGTCTCAATTCCAGTGCTTGTGATTGGTCTGTTCATATTTTCTATTTCTTCCTGGTTCAGTCTTGGCAGGTTGTGCATTTCTAAGAATTTGTCCATTTCTTCCAGGTTGTCCATTTTATTGTCATATAGTTGCTTGTAGTAATCTCTCATGATCCTTTGTATTTCTGCAGTGTCAGTTGTTACTTCTCCTTTTTCATTTCTAATTCTATTGATCTGAGTCTTCTCCCTGTTTTTCTTGATGAGTCTGGCTAATGCTTTATCAATTTTGTTTATCTTATCAAAGAACCAGCTTTTAGTTTTATTGATCTTTGCTATTGTTTCCTTCATTTCTTTTTCATTTATTTCTGATCTGATCTTTATGATTTCTTTCCTTTTGCTAACTTTGGGGGTTTCTTTGTTCTTCTTTCCCTAATTGCTTTAAGTGCAAGGTTAGGTTCTTTATTTGAGATGTTTCCTGTTTCTTAAGGTAGGATTGTATTGCTATAAACTTCCGTCTTAGAACTGCTTTTGCTGCATCCCATAGGTTTTGGGTCGTTGTGTCTCCGCTGTCATTTGTTTCTAGGTATTTTTTGATTTCCTCTTTGATTTCTTCAGTGATCACTTTGTTATTAAGTAGTGTATTGTTTAGCCTCCATGTGTTTGTATTTTTTACAGATCTTTTCCTGTAATTGATATCTAGTCTCATAGCGTTGGGGTCGGAAAAGATACTTGATATGATTTCAATTTTCTTAAATTTACCAAGGCTTGATTTGTGACCCAAGATATGATCTGTTCTGGAGAATGTTCCATGAGCACTTGAGAAAAATGTGTATTCTGTTGTTTTTGGATGGAATGTCCTATAAATATCAATTAAGTCCATCTTGTTTAATGTATCATTTAAAGCTTGTGTTTCCTTATTTATTTTCATATTGGTTGATATGTCCACTGGTGAAAGTGGGGTGTTAAAGTACCCTACTATGATTGTGTTACTGCCCATTTCCCCTTTTATGGCTGTTAGTATTTGCCTTATGTATTGAGGTGCTTCTATGTTGGGTGCATAAATATTTACAATTGTTATATCTTCTTTTTGGATCGATCCCTTGATCATTATGTAGTGTCCTTCTTTGTCTCTTGTAATAGTCTTTATTTTAAAGTCTATTTTGTCTGATATGAGAATTGCTACTCCAGCTTTCCTGTGATTTCCATTTGCATGGAATATCTTTTTCCATCCCCTCACTTTCAGTCTTTATGTGTCCCTAGGTCTGAAATGGGTCTCTTGTAGGCAGCATATATATGGGTGTTGTTTTTGTATCCATTCAGCCAGTCTGTGTCTTTTGGTGGGAGCATTTAATCCATTTACATTTAAGGTAATTGTCGATATGTATGTTCCTATTACCATTTTCTTAATTGTTTTGGGTTTGTTATCGTAGGTCTTTTCCTTCTCTTGTATTTCCTGCCTAGAGAAGTTCCTTTAGCATTTGTTGTAAAGCAGGTTTGGTGGTGCTGAACTCTCTCAGCTTTTGCTTGTCTGTAAAGGTTTTAATTTCTCCATCAAATCTGAATGAGCTCCTTGCTGGGTAGAGTAATCTTGATTGTAGGTTTTTCTCCTTCATCACTTTGAATATGTCCTGCCACTCCCTTCTGGCTTGCAGAGTTTCTGCTTAAAGATCAGCTGTTAACCTTATGGGGATTCCCTTGTATGTTATTTGTTGTTTTACCCTTGCTGCTTTTTATATATTTTCTTTGTATTTAATTTTTGATAGTTTGATTAATATGTGTCTTGGCTTGTTTCTCCTTGGATTTATCCTGTTTGGGACTCTCTGTGCTTCCTGGACTTTATTAACTATTTCCTTTCCCATATTAGGGAAGTTTTCAACTTTAATCTCTTCAAATATTTTCTCAGTCCCTTTCTTTTTGTCTTCTTCTTCTGGGACCCCTGTAATTCGAATGTTGGTGCGTTTAATGTTGTTCCAGAGGTCTCTGAGACTGTCCTCAGTTCTTTTCATTCTTTTTTCTTTATTCTGCTCTGTAGTAGTTATTTCCACTATTTTATCTTCCAGGTCACTTATCCATTCTTCTGCCTTAGTTATTCTGCTATTGATCCCTTCTAGAGTATTTTTAATTTCATTTGTTGTGTTGTTCATCATTGCTTGTTTCCTCTTTAATTCTTCTAGGTCCTAGTTAAATTTTTCTTGTATTTTTTCTATTCTATTTCCAAGATTTTGGATCGTCTTTACTATCAGTATTCTGAATTCTTTTTCAGGTAGACTGCCTATTTCCTCTTCATTTGTTAGGCCTGGTGGGTTTTTACCTTGCTTCTTCATCTGCTCTGTGTTTTTCTGTCTTCTCATTTTGCTTATCTTACTGTATTTGGGGTCTTCTTTTCACAGGCTGCAGGTTCGTAGTTCCTGTTGATTTTGGTGTCTGTCTGCAGTGGCTAAGGTTGGTTCAGTGGCTTGTGTTGGCTTCTAGGTGCAGGGGACTAGTGCCTGTATTCTGGTGGATGAGGCTGGGTCTTGTCTTTCTGATGGGCAGGTCCACGTCTGGTGGTGTGTTTCGGGGTGTCTGTGGCCTTATTATGATTTTAAGCAGCCTCTTTGCTTATGGATGGGACAGTGTTCTTGTCTTGCTAGTTGTTTGGCATAGGGTGTCCAGCACTGTAGCTTGCTGGTCGTTGAGTGAAGCTGGGTCTTGGTGTTGAGATGGAGATCTCTGGGAGATTTTTGCCGTTTGATATTACGTGGGGCTGGGAGGTCTCTTGTGGATCAGTGTCCTGAAGTTGGCTGTTCCACCTCAGAGGCACAGCACTGACTCCTAGCTGGAGCACCAAAAGCCTGTCATCCACATGGCTTAGAATAAAAGGGAGAAAAAATAAGAAAGAAAGAAAGGAAAGAAAGGAAGGAAGGAAGAAAAAAAAAAGAAAGAAAGGAAAGAAAGAGAATAAAATAAAGATAAAATATAATAATTAAAATAAAAAATAATTATTAAGAATAAAATTTTTTTAAGTAAAAAGAAAAAAAGACGGACAGAATCCTAGGACAAATGGTGAAAACAAAGATATACAGGCAAAATCTCGCACAGAAGCATACACATATACACTCACAAAGAGAAGAAAAGGGGAAAAAAATAATATATCTTGCTCCCAAAGTTCACCTTCTCAATTTGGGATAATTCGTTGTCTATTCAGGCATTCCACAGGTGCAGGGTACCTCAAGTTGATTGTGGAGCTTTAGTGAAAGGCGGAGCTTTAATCCGCTGCTTCTGAGGCTGCTGGGAGAAATTTCCCTTTTTCTTCTTTGCTTGCACAGCTTCCCGGGTTCAGCTTTGGATTTGGCCTTGCCTCTGTGTGTAGGTCACCTGAGGGCATCTGTTCTTCGCACAGACAGGACGGGGTTAAAGGAGCCACTGATTCGGGGGCTCTGGCTCACTCAGGAAAGCAGGGAGGGACGGGTACGGATGTGGGGCGAGCCTGCGCAGCAGAGGCGGCATGACGTTGCACCAGCGTGAGGCGTGCCGTGCGTTCTCCCAGGGAAGTTGTCCCTGGATCACGGGACCCTGGCAGTGGCGGGCTGCGCAGGCTCCTGGGCGGGGCGGTGTGGATAATGACCTGTGCTCACACATAGGCTTTTTGGTGGCGGCAGCAGCAGCCTTAGTGTCTCATGCCCTTCTCTGGGGTCCGTGCTGATAGCTGCAGCTCGCGCCCGGCTCTGGAGCTCCTTTAAGCATCACTCTTAATCCCCTCTCCTCGCGCACCAGGAAACAAAGAGGGAAGAAAAAGTCTCTTGCCTCTTTGGCAGGTCCAGACGTTTCCCCGGACTCCCTCCCGGCTAGCCGTGGCGCACTAGCCCCTTCTGTCTGTTTTCACGTGGCCAATCCCAGTCCTCTCCTTGCGATCCGACCGAAGCCTAAGCCTCAGCTCCCAGCCCCACCCGCCCCGGCGGGGGAGCAGACAAGCCTCTCGGGCTGGTGAGTACTGGTCGGCACCAATCCTCTGTGCGGGAATCTCTCAGCTTTGCCCTCCGCACCCCTGTGGGTGCGCTCTCCTCCGTGTCTCTGAAGCTTACCCCCCACGACCACCACCCGCAGCCTCCGTCTGCGAAAGGCCTTCCTGGTGTGTGGAAACCTTTCCTCCTTCACAGCTCCCTCCCACTGGTGCAGGTCACGTCCCTATTCTTTTGTCTCTGTTTTTTCTTTTTTTTTTTTGCCCTACCCAGGTACATGGGGAGTTTCTTGCCTTTTGGGAGGTCTGAGGTCTTCTGCCAGCATTCAGTGGGTGTTCTGTAGGAGTTGTTCCACATGTAGATGTATTTCTGATGTATTTGTAGGGAGGAAGGTGATCTCCACGTCTTACTCTTCCACCATCTTCCTCTGCTTCTCCTGCAAGAATTTTTAAAAGAAACCCCTTGTATTCTTTCCCTACTTTCATCAATTAGCTAAATTTGTTAAAATGGCTTTTCTAGTCTCTCTATATACATATTATTACTATTTTTCCTGAACTATTTGAGAATAAGTTCATATATTATGCACCTCTTTCTTTACTTTTTAATTTTTTATTTCTATAAAGTGATTTTTACGTTTTTCTATTATCTTTGAATGTAACTCCGTATGACTGATATAGTGCTATTATCATTAGATTTACTGATCTAGTCATTATTTATTCAAAAAATATTTGTACCCAATATGTGGCTACAGTGGTGAACACATTTGGTTAAGTCCCTGTTTTCGTCAGTTTTACAAAGAAAAAAAAATAATTACAATAAAAGTTTTGAGGGTAGTGGTAATAAAAATAAAATGGATGTGAATGCACAAAGCAAGAACATCTAATATATTTTCCTGTATCTGAGAAATCTGGAGAACGGTATATTTAAGCAAGGGCTGAAGAATTAAGCCCTAGGAGAAGCAGGGAAGTGGGTCTTCACTCAGGGAACTGACTGTGTAGAGCTTCAGAGGTGAGACAATATGCTCAAGTCCAAGAATATTCATATCTGTGGGCTTTTGTATAGTTCTTTTAGCTGGATAATATAAAATATGGTTATTACTTAGAAATATTTCCTTTTGCACTTAAAGAAATCAAGGAAAAACTCTTTCACTAGTGATCTCAAGCAACAGAAGCGAGAGTGCGTATATGCTTTTGTTTATGAATGGCAAAGTAGGGAAAGATGGACTTCTCTAGAAAGTAGAACAGTTCCTCTGATGTAATTTAATCAGATAGTAGAGGAACTTTAGATAGCAGGCATTTCCAGGAGAGCTTGGAAAAATGACTATTGCAGTGAGTCAGTTTAAGGGCTTTTTCCAGATGAGGAGATGTCTCCTTGATACACATGAGTCAGTGTTCCAGAAGAGCACTCTGACCTGAAGAAGAGAGGTGAGTGCCTACCAGCAGAGCAGGAAACAATGTCCCCATCCACTGAGCCACCATTATGGAAGGCAGCCAAGGAGAAAAGTTATCAGCCAAATGAACTGACCAAAGGCACTACCTTTATACAACCAGGCCCAGCCAGAGAGACCTCAGGATAACCTCAGGTCAATCTTTTTATGGTATGATTTGAGACTGTGGAATCATATAAAATTGCTCATCATCAGGACATGCCTGTTGCAAATTGTGTGTCTTAGCTTTCTGTGAGGGGGCTGGAGACAGGCATATGATAGTCTCACTCCAAGTCTTCCCAGGCAAAACTAAGCTTGGTATTTTATGTGAAGACACCACTCTTTGTGAGAGAGATTATCAAGAGTTTGGAAGAGTTTGAATGCTTATACTGAAGTATAAGATGTGTGAAATTCAGGCATACTTCTGAAAGTTCAAGCATGCTGAAAATTATACATGAATACTCATGCCTTTAGTGAAAGCAAAACAGCATAAAGAAAATCTCTGATGAATCTTAGAGTTATAAGTGCTCTCCAATTATATATATAGTTATATATGTATACATATGTACTGATTATTTCTGTTAGGGTCTTTAATACAGTATTATAATTATTGACTGTTTTCCTATCTCTTGAGTTTAAAGGTGGGCCCCATGTATTATTTTTCTGTGTTTTTTGCATTGCCCAGTATAGCAAGGAACACTAACTAATATGAAGATGAATAAATCCATTCAGTTTTACCAAAGTCATATATTGATTGGTATTGATTTAACTAATCATTGGAATTACTACACACAAGAATCATGACAAAATTAGCATTTAGATAGGAGATATTAGATTTTATAATATTCCCCAGTATTTAAAGTAAGATATTTGTATTTTAGTTATAACTGTTTCAATAAACTAAATTTATAATTAAAAACAAAAATTAGGTTAAGGATCTAATCCCTCTTGCCTCTATCTGTATTTAGAGTTAAAGGAACATTTTGAGAAAACTTTCAGGAATGCAATGAATTTAGATTTAGTTTTTAGAAATAGCATTTACTAATGGCTAAATGAACTTCTTACTGAAGAACTACTGGAACTTTCCTGACTTCTGGTCTGCCTCACAACTTGAAAGTGCTAGAAAAGCAGCAAAGCTTCCCAAATGATGCGTCATATTTCAATTAACCATTTGGAATTCTCCTGTCAGTCAGCTAATGAAATTTTACTTCCCAATTGTGATGAGAATAAAGAAATAGTATGTTTTACTGAACTGGGTCATTCAATACCCTGACCTGAAACAAAGATGAAATTTTCAGCAAACCCCGACTCATTATCTCTGCAAGCTGAGGTCTAAAGGGCAAGGTTATTAGTGGTGACTTCCAAAACAACTTAATGTATGTTTCATGGAAATGGTAAAAAAAAATTCTTTTTAGTGAAGGAAATATCACATCATTTACTTGTAGGGGCTCAGTCACAAAAAGGCCAGAATGATAATATAGAGCAAATGATTATTTTAGCCTGATGGTTTTCCAGAAGTTGATTAACATTGCTAGGAATTCATTGTATTAAAGTATTATTTTATTATGTATAGATGAAAAGTTTTTAAACTTGAACTTTTCCTCATTTTATTCTGCGTAAGCAAGGGTCACAAAGGTAACTAGGGGAAAGAACTCTGTAAAGCTGTCTGGACAAAATGAATTACTAGGAGATGCTAGTAATGAATTACTAGGAGATTCTTGGAAACAAGAACATTTACTGTTTTCATTTTGAAGCTTATCTCCCAAGAAAGCTCCGTAAATTAATGAGTAGTGCATTAGAGTAGCAAGTTGAGTCACATGCAAAGGTTTCAGACCTTTACTCAAAAGGAATCTGCTGTTCAAACTCTCTATGTGAATGTTTGAGCAAAAGTCAAAGGTGATATCCCTCAAAATTATCTATTTGATTTTTCTGGTGTAAGCTTTATAGTAAGGACGTTTTAACATACATGGATATAAGTAAATGGCAAATTCAAGATGACTTGTAAGGACATCATCCAAAGCACCACTTTAATTACCGTTCTTTAACAGGCACTAGTTGGATATAACATTCATTTTGGAGCACAGGCATCTGTCTGATTTCATCCCTCCCCAAGCTTGTCTGTATTTAAAACTCATTAGTAATGAAACTGATTTCTTTCATCTTTCTGGGCGCTGACAATGAAAAATTAGCAAGCAAATTGAAGTGAATATAAATATTTGATGCCGAAATATATTGCTGTTTATCATGGTGCGGGGACTGGGCATTGTGTTGATCTGGGTACATTCTACACCTTCTGAGAGAGCCATTTGTTTCTTTCAAAATGATAAGTCAAAGATCTCAACCACAAGCTATTAACTTGTACAGGGTCTAGCTCTCTATACAAAAATGTTGCATTTTCTTTGCCTACATTAATCTTTCTTGCAAAGGGAAGGAAGGAAGGAAGGAGGGAAGGGAGGGAGGGAATGAGAGAAGAAAGGAAGGAAGAAACTGAAGAAACTCACAAACTGTCAGAGTCATAGATACTAAGATTATTTTCTCACTGTTTTTTCTTTTTCTCTTTAGTAGCTTGCAAAGAGACAAGTTTTCATCTGCTGTAGGGCTTTTGAGATGAAAACAAAGTGTAGGCAAGTTAATATTTTAAAATAATATCAACATATAATAGTGTACTCTTTTTATTTGTTTCATTCAGACCTCTAAGCACTATTTGCCTATTCACAAGCCTTCGCTGACTCTTCATGATTAGCAAATTAAGTACAAAGTCCTCAGACTTGGCATTTGAGGTCCTCCATAGTGTGAATCCCACCTACCTCTCTGTAATTATCTCCCACTGGTCACTTACATTCCAGCCTACACGAAGTACCTAAGTCTTTCTCAGAAACTATCCTGCTTGTCTCCACTTCTGTTCCTCTGCTTACCTTATTCTTTATTATAAATTTGCCCTTACAGTATCATAACTTCAGTTTTTCCCTCTTCAGTAAATCTTACTTATTTCTCCCAAGCTCCATTAGGGTGGGATTTTTTGTTTGCTTTGCCTTGAGCCATATCTGGTGCATAGCAGGAGCTCAATCAATAATTGTTAAATGAATGAATTGCTCATTTATCTTGTAGTCAGTGCCTCCTAACTTTGCACATAGTTTGTCCTGTAGGGAGCTTCAGCCCACGTCCTGAGCTGAGGTGTCAGCTCAGCCGTTTCACGAGGAACTCTGGTCTGAAGGGATGGGGGCAAGGCCTCTGCACAGGTCTGCTATGAGCAAGGGAAACAGACTAAGCAGCACAAAGGGAAAAAAGGTGGATGGGCTAGGCCTGAAGTGAGATTGCCAGATTTATGTCCTTTCCAGATGAAATGTGGATCCTCTAGCAACAGTAGAAATGGAAGATTACCCTCAACTTTTCCTTGACTGATCTGGGAGTATGGAACACTTCAAAACTGAAAAAGAACTCCTAGATTTTACTGACATAATGCCAGGTGGTGGGTACTATTCCTCAGCTTCATTTTAAAAGGTGTGAAGAGAGAGGACCTTCAAGATGGCGGAGGGGTAAGTCGTGGAAATCAACTTCCTCCCCCCAAATACATCAAAAATACATCTACATGTGGAACAACTCCTACTGAACACTGGCAGAAGATCTCAGACTTCCTAAAAGCCATGTGGCTGACAGAGTCTTGGTGCTCTGGCTGGCTGACAGGCCTGAACCTCTGAGGTGAGAGAGACAAGTTGGTGACATTGGACCACCAGAGACTTCCCAGCCCCATGTAATGTTAATCGGCGAGAGCTCTCCCAGAGTTCTCCATTTCAACGCTAGGACCCAGCTCCACTCAACGACCAGAAAGCTCCAGTTCTGGACACCCCATGCCAAACAACTAGTAAGACAGGAACACAATCCCACCCATTAGCAGAGAGGCTGCCTAAAATCATAATTAAGTTCACAGACACCCCAAAACACACCACTGGACATGGTCCTGCCCACTAGAAAGATAAGATCCAGCTGCATCCACCAGAACACAGGCACCAGTTCCCTCCACAAGGAGACCTACACAACCCACTGGACCAACCTTAGCCACTGCGGACAGACACCAAAATCAACAGGAACTACGAACCTGCAGCCTGCAAAAAGGAGACTCCAAACACAGTAAGTTAAGCAAAATGAGAAGACACAGAATTATGCAGCAGATGAAAGAGCAAGGTAAAAACCCACCAGACCAAACAAATGAAGAGGAAGTAGGCAGTCTACCTGAAAAAGAATTCAGAATCATGATAGTAAAGATGATACAAAATCTTGGAAATAGAATGGAGAAAATAAAAGAAATGTTTAATAAGGACCTCGAAGAACTAAAGAGCAAACAAACAATGATGAACAACACAATAAATCAAATTAAAAATTCTCTAGAAGGAATCAATAGAAGAATAACTGAGGCAGAAGAACGGATAAGTGACCTGGAAGATAAAATACTGGAAATAACTACTTCAGAGCAGAATTAAGAAAAAAAGAATGAAAAACATTGAGGACAGTCTCAGAGACCTCTGGGACAAAATTAAATGCACCAACATTCGAATTATAGGGGTTCCAGAAGAAGAAGAGAAAAAGAAAGGGAATGAGAAAAAAATTGAAGAGATTATAGTTGAAAACCTCCATAATATGGGAAAGGAAGTAGTCAATCAAGTCCAGGAAGCACAGAGAGTCCCATACAGGATAAATCCAACGAGAAACATGCCAAGACACATATTAAACAAACTATCAAAAATTAAACACAAAGAAAAAATATTAAAGGCAGCAAGGGAAACACAGCAAATAACATACAAGGGAATCTTCATAAAGTTAACAGCTGATCTTTCATCAGAAACTCTGCAAGCCAGAAGGGAGTGGCAGGACATATTTAAAGTGATGAAGGAGAAAAACCTGCAATCAAGACTACTCTACCCAGCAAGGATCTCATTCAGATTTGATGGAGAAATTAAAACCTTTACAGACAAGCAAAAGCTGAGAGAGTTCAGCACGACCAAACCAGCTTTAAAACAAATGCTAAAGGAACTTCTCTAGGCAGGAAACACAAGAGAAGGAAAAGACCTACAATAACAAACCCAAAACAATTAAGAAAATGGTAATAGGAACATACATATCAATAGTTAACTTAAATGTAAATGGATTAAATGCTCCAACCAAAAGACATAGACTGGCTGCATGGATTCAAAATCAAGACCCATATATATGCTGTCTACAAGAGACCCACTTCAGACCTAGGGACACATACAGACAGAAAGTCAGGAGATTGAAAAAGATATTCTATGCCAATGGAAATCAAAAGAAAGCTAGAGTAGCAATTGTCACATCAGAAAAAATAGACTTTAAAATAAAGACTATTACAAGAGACAAAAAAGGACACTACACAATGATAAGGGGATCAATCCAAGAAGAAGATACAACAATTGTAAATATTTATGCACCCAACATAGGAGCATCTCAGTACATAAGGCAAACGGTAACAGATATAAATGGGGAAATCGTCAGTAACACAATCACAGTAGGGGACTTTAAACCCGAGCTTCATGAATGGACAGATTATCCAAAAGAAAATAAGTAAGGGAACACAAGCTTTAAATGATACATTAAATAAGATGCACTTAATTGATAGTTATAGGACATTCCATCCAAAAACAACAGAATACACGTTCTTCTCAAGTGCTCATGGAACATTCTCCACGATAGATCATATCTTGGGTAACAAATCAAGCCTTGGTAAATTTAAGAAAATTGAAATCTTATCAAGTAACTCTTCTGACCACAACGCTATGAGACTAGATATCAATTACAGGAAAAAGTTGGTAGAAAATAAATACACATGGAGGCTAAACAATACACTACTAAATAACCAAGAGATCACTGAAGAAATCAAACAGGATATCAAAAAAATATCAAGAAAAAAATGACAATGAAAACACGATGGCCCAAAACCTATGGGATGCAGGAAAAGCAGTTCTAAGAGGGAAGTGTATAGCAATACAATCCTACCTCAGGAAACAAGAAAAATCTCAAATGAACAACCTAACCTTTCACCTAAAGAAATTAGAGAAAGAAGAACCAAAAAACCCCAAAGTTATCAGAAGGAAGGTAATCATAAAGATCTGATCAGAAATAAATGAGAAAGTAATGAAGGAGACAGTAGCAAAGATCAATAAAACTAAAAGCTGGTTCTTTGAGAAGATGAATGAAATTGAGAATCCAGTAGCCAGACTCATCAAGAATAGAAGGGAGAAGACTCAAATCAATAGAATTAGAAATGAAAAAGGAGAAGTAATAACTGACACTGTAGAAATATAAAGGATCACCAGAGACTGCTACAAACAACTATATGCCAATAAAATGGACAACCTGGAAGAAATGGACAAATTCTTAAAAAAGCATGACTGAGCCAGGAAGAAATAGATAATATAAACAGACCAATCACAAGCACTGGAATTGAGACTGTGATCAAAAATCTTCCAACACACAAAAGCCGAGGACCACATGGCTTCACAAGCGAAATCTGTCAGACATTTAGAGAAGAGCTAACATTTATCCTTCTCAAACTCTTCCAAAATATAGCAGAGGGAGGAATACTACCAAACTCATTTTACGAGGCCACCATCACCCTGATACCAAAACCAGGCAAAGATGTCACAAAGAAAGAAAACTACTGACCAATATCACTTATGATCATAGATGCAAAAATTCTCAACAAAATACTAGCAAACAGAATCCAACAGCACATTAAAAGGATCGTACACCATGATCAAGTGGGGTTTATCCCAGGGATCCTTCAATATACGCAAATCAATCAATGTGATACACCATATCAACAAATTGAATGATAAAAACCATATTATAATCTCAATAGATGGATAAAAAGCTTTCAACAAAATTCAACACCAATTTATGATAAACACTCTCCAGAAAGTAGGCATAGAGGGAACTTACCTCAACATAATAAAGACCATATATGACAAACCCACAGCCAACATCATTCTCAATGGTGAAAAATTGAAAGCATTTCCACTAAGATCAGGAATAAGACAAGGTTGCCCACTCTCACCACTGTTATTCAACATACTTCTGGAAGTTTTAGCCACAGCAATCAGAGAAGAAAAAGAAATAGAAGGAATCCAAATCGGAAAAGAAGTAAAACTGTCACTGTTTGCAGATGACATGATACTATACATAGAGAATCCTAAAGATGCTACCAGAAAACTAACAGAGCTAAGCAATGAACTTGGTAAAGTAGCAGTATACAAAATTAATGCACATAAATCTCTCCATTCCTACACACTAATGACGAAAAATCTGAAAGAGAAATTAAGGAAACACTCCTATTTACCGTTGCAATAAAAAGAATAAAATACCCAGGGTTAAACCTACCAAAGGAGGCAAAATAATTGTACTCAGAAAATTATAATACACTGATGAAAGAAATTAAAAATGATACAAACACATGGAGAGATTTACCATGTTCTTGGATTGGAAGAATCAAAATTGTGAAAATGACTATAGTATCCAAAGCAATCTACAGATTCAATGCAATCCCTATCAAACTACCAACGGCATTTTTCAGAACTATAACAAAAATATTTCACCGTTTGTATGGAAATACAAAAGACAGCGAATAGCCAAAGCAATCTTGAGAAAGAAAAATGGAGCTGGAGGAATCAGGCTCCCTGACTTCAGACTATACTACAAAGCTATAATAATCAAGACAGTATGGTGCTGGCAGAAAAACAGAATGATAGATCAATGGAGCAGGATAGAAAGCCCAGATATAAACCCACACACATATGGTTCCCTTATCTTTGATAAAGGAGGCAGGAACATACAATGGAGAAAAGACAGCCTTTTCTATAAGTGATGCTGGGAAAACTGGACAGCTACATGTAAAAGAATGAAATTAGAACACTCCCTAACACTATACACAGAAATAAACTCAAAATGGATTAAAGACCTAAATGTAAGGTCAGACACTATAAAACTCTTAGAGGAAAACCTAGGCAGAACACTCCATGACATGAATCACAGCAAGATCCTTTTTGACCCACCTCCTAAGAAATGGAAATAAAAAGAAAAATAAACAAATGGGACCTAATGAAACTTTAAAGATTTTACACAGCAAAGGAAACCAGAAGACAAAATGTGGGAGAAAATATTTTGGAAGAAAATGTTTGCAAACGAAGCAACTGACAAAGGATTCATCTCCAAAATATACAAGCAGCTCATGCAGCTCAATATCAAAAAAACAAACAGCCCAATCCAAAAATGGTCTTAAATAGACATTTCTTCAAAGAAGATATACAGATTGCCAACAAACACATGAAAGGATGCCCAACATCACTAATCATCAGAGAAATACAAATCAAAAGTACAATGAGGTATCACCTCACACCAGTCAGAATGGCCACCATCAGAAAATGTATAAACAACAAATGCTGGACAGGGTGTGGAGAAAACGGAGCCCTCCTTCACTGTTGGTGAGAGTGTAAATTGATATACCCACTATGGAGAACAGTATGTAGGTTCCTTAAAACACTAAAAATAGAACTACTATACGACCCAGCAATCCCACTACTGGGCATATACCCTGAGAAAACCATAATTCAAAAAGAGTCATGTACTACAATATTCATTGCAACTCTATTTACAATAGCCAGGACATGGAATCAACCTAAGTGTCCATCGACAAATGAATGGATAAAGAAGATGTAGCAAATACGTACAATGTAATATTAACCATAAAAAGAAATGAAATTGTTATTTTTAGTGAGGTGGATGGACCTAGAGTCTGTCATACAAAGTGAAGTAAGTCAGAAAGAAAAAACAAATACAGTATGCTAACACATATATATGGAATGTAAAAAAAAGGTTCTGAAGAACCTAGGGGCAGGACAGGAATAAAGACGCAGATGTAGAGAGTGGACTTAAGGGTACAGGGAAGGGGAAGGATAAGCTGGGACGAAGTGAGAGAGTGGTGTTGATATATATACACTACCAAATATAAAATAGGTAGTGGGAAGAAGCCGCATAGCACAGGGAGATCAGCTCGGTGCTTTGTGACCTCCTAGAGGGGTGCGATAGGGACTGTGGGAGGGAGACGCAAGAGGGAGGGCATATGGGGATATAAGTATACGTATAGCTGATTCACTTTGTTATATAGCAGAAACTAACACAACAAAGTAAAGCAATTATACCCCAATAAAATGTTAAAAAAATAAAATAAAATAAAAAATAAATATAAAGGAATGAAATACAGTCTGTTTTTAATACCTGCGGGTTTTGCTTGTGCAGGTAGGGTGGGCTGACTGTACTATGCCATTTTATATAAGGGACTTGAGCATAGGCAGATTTTGGTATCTGCAGAGGTTCCTGGAACCAATCCCCCACAAATACTGAGGTAAGACATTAGATAATTATTCCCGTCATGTAGTAAAATAGAACAAGGAAGAAATATAAGGGAAAGTGTGTATGGAGAACTGTTGTTGTTTTTTTGTGTGTGTGTGTTTTTTGCGGTACACGGGCCTCTCACTGTTGTGGCCTCTCCCGTTGCGGAGCGCAGGCTCCGGACGCGCAGGCTCAGCGGCGATGGCTCACGGGCCCAGCTGCTCTGCAGCATGTGGGATCTTCCCGGACGGGGACACAAACCCGCGTCCCCTGCATCGGCAGGCAGACTCTCAACCACTGCGCCACCAGTGAAGCCCAAGAACTGTTGTTTTAAGAGACTTATCAAGAAAGGCTTCACTGAGAAAGTGGCATTTGATTAAACCTGTTGGGAAAAATACATGTGTGTATATATATATAAGGTGTATAATGTGTGTTTTTATATATGTGCATATGAGGTTTATATATGTATATTCTGTTTAATTAAATAGATGAAAAAGGCTAAAAATTCCAAGGCAATACCCAGATTAGTATAGGACATCTGGTTAATTTGCAGATACAGTGTTTAAATATAACTGCTTCTGTCAACATTAATTCAAACTGAAAAATACCCCAAATATTCAAATAACCCTAAAGATGCTACCAGAAAACTACTAGAGCTAATCAATGAATTTGGTAAAGTGGCAGGATACAAAATTAATGCACAGAAATCTCTGGCATTCCTATATACTAATGATGAAAAATCTGAAAGTGAAATCAAGAGAACACTCCCATTTACCATTGCAACAAAAAGAATAAAATATCTAGGAATAAACCTACCTAAGGAGACAAAAGATCTGTATGCAGAAAATTATAAGACACTGATGAAAGAAATTAAAGATGATACAAATAGATGGAGAGATATACCATGTTCTTGGATTGGAAGAATCAACATTGTGAAAATGACTCTACTACCCAAAGCAATCTATAGATTCAATGCAATCCCTATCAAACTACCACTGGCATTTTTCACAGAACTAGAACAGAAAATTTCACAATTTGTATGGAAACACAAAAGACCCCGAATAGCCAAAACAATCTTGAGAACGAAAGAAGGAACTGGAGGAATCAGGCTCCCTGACTTCAGACTATACTACAAAGCTACAGTTATCAAGACAGTATGGTACTGGCACAAAAACAGAAAGATAGATCAATGGAACAGGATAGAAAGCCCAGAGATAAACCCACGCACATATGGTCACCTTATCTTTGACAAAGGAGGCAGAAATGTACAGTGGAGAAAGGACAGCCTATTCAATAAGTGGTGCTGGGAAAACTGGACAGCTACATGTAAAAGTATGAGATTAGATCACTCCCTAACACCATACACAAAAATAAGCTCAAAATGGATTAAAGACCTAAATGTAAGGCCAGAAACTATCAAACTCTTAGAGGAAAACATAGGCAGAACACTCTATGACATAAATCACAGCAAGGTCCTTTTTGACCCACCTCCTAGAGAAATGGAAATAAAAACAAAAGTAAACAAATGGGACCTAATGAAACTTAAAAGCTTTTGTGCAGCAAAGGAAACCATAAAGAAGACCAAAAGACAACCCTCAGAATGGGAGAAAATATTTGCAAATGAAGCAACTGACAAAGGATTAATCTCCAAAATTTATAAGCAGCTCATGCAGCTTAATAACAGAAAAACAAACAACCCAATCCAAAAATGGGCAGAAGACCTAAATAGACATTTCTCCAAAGAAGATATACAGAGTGCCAACAAACACATGAAAGAATGCTCAACATCACTAATCATTAGAGAAATGCAAATCAAAACTACAATGAGATATCATCTCACACCAGTCAGAATGGCCATCATCAAAAAATCTAGAAACAATAAATGCTGGAGAGGGTGTGGAGAAAAGGGAACCCTCTTACACTGTTGGTGGGAATGTAAATTGATACAGCCACTTTGGAGAACAGTATGGAGGTTCCTTAAAAAGCTACAAATAGAACTACCATATGACCCAGCAATCCCACTACTGGGCATATACCCTGAGAAAACCATAATTCAAAAAGAGACATGTACCAAAATGTTCATTGCAGCTCTATTTACAATAGCCCGGAGATGGAAACAACCTAAGTGTCCATCATCGGATGAATGGATAAAGAAGATGTGGCACATATATACAATGGAATATTACTCAGCCATAAAAAGAGACAAAATTGAGCTATTTGTAATGAGGTGGCTAGACCTAGAGTCTGTCATACAGAGTGAAGTAAGTCAGAAAGAGAGAGACAAATACCGTATGCTAATACATATATATGGAATTTAAGAAAAAAAAATGTCATGAAAAACCTAGGGGTGAAACAGGAATAAAGACACAGACTTACTAGAGAATGGACTTGAGGCTATGGGGAGGGGGAAGGGTAAACGGTGACAAAGCGATAAAGAGGCATGGACATATATACACTACCAAACGTAAGGTAGATAGCTAGTGGGAAGCAGCTGCATAGCACAGGGAGATCAGCTCAGTGCTTTGTGACCGCCTGGAGGGGTGGGATAGGGAGGGTGGGAGGGAGGGAGACGCAAGCGGGAAGAGATATGGGAACATATGTATATATATAAATGATTCATTTTGTTGTGAAGCTGAAACTAACATACCATTGTAAAGCAATTATACTCCAATAAAGATGTTAAAAAATAAAACAAACAAACAAACAAACAAAAAAATATTCAAATAATTGTTAGTAATGGAAAATTTTAGTTACTTAAAATGAGAGCTAACAGCCTATTTTCTTTAATTTCTGGACGATTACTAATACATTCTTTGGTGATCAGCTCTGGTCATAAAATTGAGTGTGATTGATCATTATAAAGTGTGAACTAATGATGATTAATTGTACTGACTAAGCACAACTGCTAAACCCAACAACTCTTCAACTTGTCATTGCTGAAAAAAATTTACCCTAAATGCAATAAGAAGCTGATGCAACTTATTTGTTTTAAACATAACATTTTTCTGGGTTTTAAATACACTTGTATACATCCCTAAATAACTTACTAATAATGTCTGGTATTTAATATGACTTTTAAAATAAATATGTCCTAAAGGCCAAAAGCATCATGATTTGGTTAATAGTGAATAATGTATCTTATAAGAAAAGAGCCATCATAGCATAAGAAGTTACTTTTTCAGGTTTTTTTTCCTATACCTAATATTTTATACAATAGTGTCATTCGTTTTGTTCTGTCAATTAACTTGCAGAAACATAAGCACGACTTTAACGCACATAAAGAAAAATTCAAGTGCTTTTGATAGTGTGATCTTTTAAATGAAAACATCATCACTGCTGGAGGAGAAAGGTCTATGAACAAACAGAATTATGGCAGAGTTTCTCAACTTCAGCAGTATTGTCATTTTGGGATGGATGACTTTTCCTTATAGAAGACTGTCATAGGCATTGTTAAGGACATCATTCCTCTCCACCACCCACTAAGATGCCAGTAGAATCCCCTCACCCACCAACCTGGTCGTGATAACCAAGTATCTTTCCAGACCTGGCCCAACGTCCCCTGGGGGACAAATCACCCCTGGTTAAGAATCATTGGTACTGAAAATGCCTTCTTATATTAATAGTTGTATTAATAATAGTAAATAGGTTAGCAGATTTATTTACTGAGCACAAATTATATACCATGTGTTTTGATAAGTGGTAAAATATATACCATCTCATTCATTTATTTCATCTGTCATATGAGGAAGCACTCTAGTGATGGTCATTTCAGAGATATGGGAACAGAGCTCCAAGAGATTGGCTTGCATGTCCAAAGCCCTGTAGCCTGATGATGCCAAAACGTTTAACATGATGGTAGTTTTCTCATTATGGCAGTCACTCCTCTGATTACAGTCAATTGCCAGCTTAACTTTTTTATTAAAAAATTAACTTGTAACACAATTGCAAAATAAATTTTCTCATTGATGTAATGCATGTATATGCTAACGAGTTGCTTATGTGAATCATCAAATAGCAGTTAACAGGAATGAATATGAATTATACTAGAAACCAAATCAAATCAAAACAAACAAAAACCTTATCACCATGTAAAATTTTCCAACTCTAGAGCAGGAAGGGGGCTGATTTCTGAACAAGCTATCACTACAACAGGTTGACAGATGAAAATGGAAACAAATAGAGCAGAAAAAGATCCTAGTGTATATAAAATAGTTTAATTCATACTAAAACCCAGCAATATAGATCAAGAAGAAAAGAATGGGTTGATCATTAATTCTGTTTAATTAATTGACTATTAGTGTTCTACTGAAGCATGACGAATTACCACAAATTGAGCCGCTTAAAACAACTTGCTTACTGTCTCAGTTTCCATGGGTCAAGGATAGGTTACAATCCAGGTGTTAACCAGGACAGCATTCTCATCAGAGCCTGGACTGGAGAAAGATTCACTTCCAGATGCTTTCAGGTTGTTGAAAGCATAAGTCTCCTTACAGTTATAGAACTGAGGTTCTCACTTCCTTGATGGCCTTTGACTTGGGACTGCTTTCAGCTCCTACAAGTTGCTTGCATTTTCTGGACACAGGGCCCTCTCATAAGATGGCAGCTTATTTTTTCAAAACCAGGAAGAGAGAGACGTCTTCCTGACAGGCTTGCATACAAATGTATGCTTGCATACTTTTACAGAGAACTACATGCTTCTGTACAAAAATATATTCATATACATATATATGTGTGTATGTATGTTTTTATACAGGGGTAAATAGATATAGATATAAATATACATATATGTATATATTTACATACATATGTATATATATACACACATATGTATGTAAATGTAATCATGGGAGTGACATCTCAGCACCTTTGCCATGTTTTATTAATAACAAGCAAATCACAGATCCAGTCCACATTCCAGATTAGGAGATTATACAGAATAAAAACATAGGGGGTATCCTAAATTTTGTCCAACACAACTATTCTGAAAAGCATTAGTTCAGAACAACCTATGACAGATACACAACTTTTATCTTGTTGGTTTTAAAATTTCAAATGAAAAAGCAAACAAAAACACCAAAAACATAACCATGAAATTAGAAGAAAATGTTCATTTTAAAGAAAAAAATATTTTACCTCTTTGTGGAATAGAATTTCCTAAGTATAACATTAATATCTGTTTCAGAATAAACAACTTCTTCACTGGAAAAAAGACATATTTGGCAACTCTGGCAAGTGACAATGTGACATTTCCAGGTCTCTTTGCATGAGAGAGAAGAATCCTTAGAAGGATGTTTTGCAAAAACTTCTCTCCAGTCCTCCTTCTACTAACAGCCTGCAGGACAGTCACAAATATGTATTCAAATCTAATGTTTCCTCTCAAAGGAAATCCTGGTAATTAAATTGCTACCATACATTATTACTCAATTTGTTAAAATTTTTACTTATTAATACAACTCCTTTAGACTTAGCTTAACTAGATTTTTGTCACTCTTTGACTATTAAAAAAGAAAGATACAGAAAATATTGGTTAAGATTGTCATATTTATTCACTTTCAGATCTCTTTTTTTATTTTAAGGAAATTTATTAACTTTACCAAAAATTCCATGTTTGTTCACTTGTTTTGTATTTTCAATTCCACATATAATTGAAATCATGCAGTATGTGTCTTTCTCTGTCTGACTTATTTCACTTAGCATAATACCATTTATGTCCATTTATGTTGTCACAAATGGTAAGGTTTCATTCTTTTTTCTAGCTGAGTAATATTCCTATATGTGTATATATATTCTATATACATATATAGAGAATTATATATATTTATATATATGTATAAAATATCACATCATCTTTATTCATCTAGTGATGGGCATTTAGGTTGATTCCATATCTTGGCTTATGTAAATAATGTTGCACACTGGGGTATATATATCTTTCCTAATTAGTGTTTTTATTTTCTTCAGATAAATACCCATGAGTGAAATTGCTGGATCATATGATAGTTCTATTATTAATTTTTTGAGAAATTTTCATACTGTTTTCCATAGTGGCAGCACCACTTTACATCCCTACCAAAAATGCACAAGGGTTCCCTTTTCTCCACATCCTCGCCAACACTTGTGATCTGTCTCTCTGATAATAGCCATTCTGACAGGTATGAGGTTATATCTCATTGTAGTTTTGATTTGCATTTCTCTGATGATTAGTGATGTTGAGCATCTTTTCATGTGCCTATTGTCCATGTGTATGTTTTCCTTGGGAAAATGTCTATTCAGATCCTCCGCTCATTTTCTAATCAAGTTGTTTGGGTTTTTTGATGTTGACTTGTAAAAGTTCTCTGTATATTTTGGATATTAACCCCTTATCAGATATATTGTTTGCAAATATCTTCTCCTGCTTAGTAGGTGGGGTTTTCATTTTGTTGGTAGCTTCCTTTGCTGTGTGAAAGCTTTTTAGTTTGATGTAGTCCCATTTGTTTATTTTTGCTTTTGTTTCCCTTGCCTGAGGAGATGTCTCCAAAAAAATCAGCTTAAAGTTAATGATAACTGCTTTGACCAAACACTATAGTGTTCCATAGTGTACCAAGCGAAATAGAAATGCAGCAATATTGAAAGACTATTTCTGTCTTTTCTCTAAGCCAGTGGCACCTATATCAATTCAGTTAATTATTTTTTATCTTGGGTAAGTAAGAATCTCTGTGTTTTAGAGTGTATGTTAAGTGAGGCTGTGTTGCTTTCCTAGGGGTGCCATAACAAATTAACTGCAAACTTGGTCAGCTAAAACAGTAGAAATTTATTCTCTCCCAGTTCTAGAGGCTACATAACTGAAATAAGAATGTAGGCAGGGTTGGTACCTTCTGAAGGATCTGAGGCATAATCCAGTCCATGCCGCCCTGCTGGCTTCTGGTGGCTGCAGGCAGTCCTTGGCATATAGATGTTTATCACTCCAGTCTCTGCTTCTGTCTTCATGTGGCCTTCCCCTCTCTCTCTCTCTGTGTCTCAAATATCCCTCTCCTTTCTCTTATAAGGATACCAGTCATTGGATTAAGCCCCCCACTAAATCCAAGAAGATATTAACTCAAGATTCTTAACTTAATTACATCTGCACATATCCTATTTCCAAATAAGGTCACATTCACAGGTACAAGGGGTTAGGACTTGGGCATTTCTCTTGGGAGGGACACTACCAACCCATTATAGGGGCAACAATGAACAGTTGCTGTGTGTAAATAAAAGCAAATTCTAAATATAAAAATCTATACAATATAAATTTTGGCATATAAAAATCAAATGTCTTTACGGTTTTAGCATTAACTACTATTACTTGATCATTTAGTCTCAATTCTCATACGGTGTCACCAACAAAATTTTATGGAGGTAAATCAGGAACCAGAAGACCAGGGGATACATGCTAATATTTTATATGCAACTAACAAGAAAATAGAATGAAATTATGCATATTAGAATTAGAAACATAAACATCAGGATTCTTAGAGATATGAATGACACATAACATTACCTTTTGAATTTGGCCACTCTTCCATTTCAGTGAAAACATGTAAAAATTTGATGGGTAATATTGGTCACTGACAAAGAAGAACATATAAAATGAATCTCCTTCTTCAGATGATATTTACATTTCTTCCCCTCAAAGTTAACCGTATTATTACTAAGCTCTTTATAGCAAATTACATTTCTTATGGGTTCAAAAAGTAATTTCAGTGGCTAAGTTCTTAGTTTTCAAAGGTATTCTAGTTAAACATGCAAAGATTGACTCAGTTCCTCTCCTTCCAGGACAACTGATTTCATATATTATATAGTCTTAATTTTTAAGTCTTATTGTCAGAAAAAAAGCACATAGTGGATCTGGCAGCAGCATTTTTTTAAATTGCTGAGGGGAATTCTATTTAAGTAGAAAACAATAATAAATGCATTACTTCCTATAAAAATAGTCTTTCAGACACACACTTAGGCTTATAGGAATGTCTGTATTTGAAAGTTAGCATAAACATGTTCAAATATATATATGTGCACATGCACAACTTTTGATACTGAGGATATACATCTCCATTCATTTCAAGGTTTGTTGCTACCAGCAAGCTAGCAGCTCAGGAAGCACTGCATTAAAGTGACCTCCATCAATACTTTCATATAAAAATGTGATGGTAATATTAAACCAGGATATTTGTAGTTACCTGAAAAGTGGCTCTCTTTATAAACAGCTTACTATCTTCTTGACAAATCAGCAGACTAAGCCAGGTTATGAATAATGATAACTAGATATACTATATTGAATTCTTTACTAGATTAAGTGATTAGAGCAAAGGTTATGCTACTTAGAACCAATCCAGTTGGTTTAAGAAGTAGTGAGTTATTCCTCAGTATAAAAGCATATTTCATTTTGGTATTATTTGAACTCCTTTGATTTTCTGAGACTTTATAATAAGAAAAATTCATTTAGTTGTTTGGAAAATATTTATTAAGTGCTAACTGCATTATGTGCACTGAGTAGGAGGCAGCCTCTAAGATAACCTAAGACCTCACTTCCTAGTGTTTACACCTTCATGTAATCCCTTTCACTCCAGTGTGGGCTGAGTCTAGTGACCCACTATTGATGAATAGAATAGGGCAAAAGGAATCCTGATGTCACTTCTGAGATTAGGTTACAAAAGGACTGTGACTTCTGTCTTGTTCACTTTCTCTTGCCTTCACACTTGCTTGCTCAGATGGAAGCCACCTGCCATGTGTAAGCTACCTTGCGGAAAGACTAAAATAGCAAAGAATTGATTGAGACTTCCAGCCAACAACCAGTGAGGAACTGACCTCCTCAGTCCACCAGCTTGTGAGGCCCTGGCTCCTGCCAACAACAGGTGAGTGAGCTCGAGAGCTGATCTTTCCTCTGATGAACCTTAAGGTAACTGTAACCCCAGCCAATACCTTGATTGCCTCATTGTAAGAGACTCTGAATGGGAGGGCCCAGCTAAGGGGATGCACAGGAACTGTGAGATAATAAATGTGTGTTGTTTTAAGATGCTGAGTTTTTGGATAATCTGTTATGCAGCAATAGATATTTAACACACTGTTTATACTAGTGAGAAAATCAGAAATAATATGTGTAAGGAATACAGTAAATTCATTATGTCAATTTAGTACTATTTAAAGTTGGGGTGGATGAGAGTATTTTGATGTAGGAGTGTGTGTTTATGTGTGTGCACATATCTGTGCTTTTTACATTTGATGTAAAATATATGACTATTTTCCTGAAACAGGTCATATTTGCCTCATAATTTTATAGGCATAGGAAGTGGTAACATTCAGAGTTAACTCTTGTTAAATCCATTTAAAAAGGACATGACCTTCATTTTGGCGTAATTTCTGGAATACCTTGAGACCATTTCCATTTAATTTTTTTTGAATACCACCATGATTGAACTAGTTCTCAATGTCCTTAACTAAATTTATGCTTCCAGGTGGAACTGCTTTTGTTAATGTATAAAACAAATTATTAGAAAAGTCATCAAAATAAAAATTAGTTGGTATCTTGAAAATTGTCCCCAAAATGCGAAACTATATTAGGAAATAATCCTTACTTTGCCAACTGGGTAGATTAATTGCATAGGAATATATATACTTAAGCTTACTGGAAAACTGAGCAGTTCAAAATTATTTAATAACCAACATTTAAATAATTTTAACGATTTAATACTAATTAAAAAAATGTGACCCTTGCTATGTAGATATTTATCTGTATGTGAAGAAAGGACATAATTGGTATTGATTAACACTTCATATGGATTGAGTATAATTACACTATCTATCCCAAAATAATCCCCTTGATTGATACTAATTTAAAGAGTTAATAACCAGTTTTACATGTAATATTTAAATAAAGCAGTACAGCACTATGATGACGGTTGATGGAATACAGTCTTCCTGGTAAGTTCTCATTTGTACTTAACACTGTCTCTTTAAATGATATATTGCTATTTCTTGCTGTTGCTATCAGTAGCTTTCATTTTGTGTGGGAGGGGAGAGGACATTTAATTTTCCTTTATAAACAATCAATAAAAGAGGGGCTAGGTAGACGATTTAGAATTTTCATGTTTTCAAGCACTGCTTCTCAAGTGTTAATATGTATAAAAATCACATGGGGAACTTATTAAAATGAAATTTTCATTCAGCAATTTTGGGATTGGGTCTGTGATTCTGCATTTTTAGTGAGTTCCCAGTTACTGTGGATGCTGCTGTGGATAAGCAATTTTTTAAAGAATAAGAACATACTCTACCTTCTCTTTTGGGGTTTACTAGTATACATATGTGTATATTAGACTATGGCTAGTAAGTATACATACTCATAATGAAACTCTATATTCTCCCCAAATAGTATCAAGATACTATTTATGGTTCTTATTTTCTGTTGTAGAATCCTTTCTTTGTTTTTTTTTAATTCCATTGGCTAGTTGAAAATTCTTCCCTTTGAATCCTAAACCCCATTTAGATGTTTTTCATTTTTGTTTCGCCTTAGATTTGGACACAGGCTATATCTGGATTTGGATCTAAGATAAAGAGTCAGTGGTGATTGTCAATCACACTGGATATTGTATTTTACATTTAGGAAACAAGAATGTGTTTGGAATCTGAGAATAACATAATTAGACTTCTCTGTTCTTTAAAAAGTTGTCTGTCCATCTCTATCCCAAGACTTCCATGGCAACTATAAACTCTGTGTGTAGTAATTTCAGCTGGGAATTGATGTTGATTTAAGAATCTAAAGCCTTAGGCTATGATTATAAAATTTAGATGCTCATCTGAAGATTGAATTTGAAGATTGAGGCTTGCCACCTCTATTTCCTAATGCTTATTTCCTAATGCTGGCATGCCCAACTGCTAGTAGGGCATGCTTGGAAAATATCTGAAATCTAACACTGCCATTGAGACCAAGTTTTGTTCACTATAAACCAGAATCTGAATACATGCAATGAAACCATATGGCAATACTCAGTTAGTTACAAGGAGTTTGCACAGAGGATCCAGAAATATTTTTTATTATAATATTATATAATAATTATAATTATAAGAATTATAATATAATATTTTTTATTATTTTTAGATAATAAAATAACATAAATTAAATGAAATCTGATATAGACCACAGAAATCCATATATTCACATACTAGTTTACAACTAGTATTGAATTTGGGAAGTATTATTCACAAAGTAAAATTTTTGGTTCTTGAGTAAGAACCTCTCAAAAAGAATTTTGTGGCGCCGCCTTCTTCATATATAGTCTCAGGATCTGGGCTTATTCAAGTTGGAAAAACTCTCCAACTCTCCAGGTACTTATATCGGGTTGCCCAAAAAGTTCATTCGGGTTTTTCCATAGGATGTGAGGAAAAACTCGAACGAACTTTTTGGTCAGTATGTTGCCTAAACTTTCTTAGTTCTTGAAATAGTTAGACTTTGTCTTCAGTGAGATTACACCATTATACTCCTTTCAGACTCCACAGTAAAGACAAGTAACTTTACCTATACCATTCCTGTAACAATTTAACTTTTTTCTGATTGACTTACTCACACTAAGGTGAAGGCAAAGGGGTACAGACCAGGCCTTAACAAAGTTTTAAAAAATGTAAAAAAAAAAAATTAGTTTGCAGACAAGCCAGAAACGATAGAGGGGTGGAATTGAATCATGGATGTCATTTGCTGAACCTTGATGTAGACAATGCATTGAGCAGATCAGTATTTGAATGATCGATGACTAAGTTGAAAATAGTGCTGGATTTCAAAGGTTAGATTGAAATGTAGAGTTATGGGAGAGGTATTGTGCATAGTAGGAATAAGTATAGCTGGAAATACAGGGAAAATAAATTAGACAAAGAGATTTGTGTTTGGTAAGGGAGAACATTGAGTCATGATTTTGAATGTTATTTAGAAACCTTTTCGGTTTGTTTTGATGAAGGATAAGCGCCTGGTGGGAACACTGCAGTAGGAAATTAATCTAATGGTGATATGCAGAATGAGATGGTTTTACTGAAGGCTGGAAACTCTGTTAAAAGACTAGTACTGTTATCCAAGTGTGAGAAATTGATCTAGAAAAGTGGTAATAAAAATAAAGAGATAATAATGAGGTTACCAATATCAAAATAATTGGAGTCTGACCTAATGAGATATCTTAAGTTAAAGAGGGGGAAAAAGAAATTCAGACATATTTCTGAGGGTCTGAATTTGTATAACAAGAAAAATGATGGTACCATTGTTTCTGACAGTGAAATTGGAGAAATGAGCAGTTTGAAAGGAAAGATTGTGATTTTAGTTAGACATAATTTTCTTAATGAAACTAGGACTTCTAAATGAAAATGCCCAGCTGCCAGTTAATTGTAATAAAGCCAATATTTATCAAGCGGAAAGGAAAAGAAAAACTCTTGAAAGAAACTGGAGTAATTAAAACTACAGAAGTACTAATACATGATAGTATCTCTGAGACAGGGGAGGTGTGAGGGAGGCAGAGGTGGTCAATTGTGGCAGATTTATATCTTACAAAGCTATGTTTTGGGCCCCAGGCTTACAATTCCATTTTGAAGGTGCAAATAGCCATATTCTCACCCTTTGGGAATGTTCAATTTCTATTCAAACATAAGTGCTTGCTATGTGAGAGACTGCATGTCACTGTTTGCTAGTGTGAGGCAAAGTCGCAACAGAGGTTAACAAAAGATTTTTCCAGTAGGTGTATTTTCCTGCTAGATGAAATATAAGCTTCATAAACTGAGCATTATAATCTCAAGAAGGATTTTGCTTCAGGCTCATCTCTTCTCCCATGGGCTGTGGAGGTGTGTGTATGAGCCAATTTGCACCCCTTCACAGCACTTTCATTCATCTAAAATTACAATACAATCCTTATGTGATTTTTATGCACCCAGAGGAATTAAGCTCATCATTACTATTATGACAGTAGAGCTCTCATAAGAAGTTGCTATGTTGGAAGTTTTCCCAAATGATTCATTCGGGTTTTCATCCCTACCTCCAAGTATATAATTACCCATTTCCATTTTTAAGATACTTAACATGTATTGTAACTGGTGTTTTAAAATATTTATTTAAGGGAATTTTAGTAAGACTCACATGGTTTATAGAAAACGAACTATATTTTGGCCAACATATTTTCTGTGTTCGCAAAATGTATACATGAAGGCAGGAGTTTAGAATTACATTGTTAGCTCAAATGAAGATATGTTAAGAGCTTTTTTTTCCTGACTAACGCAAGCTAAATGTCTGTTGAACACGTCCTCCAATCAGAATATATCTATCTTTCACATATTTCATCTTAAACACAGCTCATTGAAGTACCTATATTTAATCCTCCAGAACAATCAAAACACAGGAACTTCAATGCATTTGGGAGTTATTTGTACACAAATTAGACATCCTTTTAGATTATTTAAATTGCTTTGTTTTTAGAGAAATAAAAATTAAAATTTCAGAGGTCTTTTATTAAAATCTCATTCAAACTTTTATAAGATAAAAACGCTAAGTAAAACAGATAATAAATTGTTTTCATTTGATAGCTGATTACCTCAATTATCCTTGTCAGCTGGGAATGAATTATTCATGTAGCTATGCTTAGAAATAGTGGTGAACAAGGGAGGGCTGTGCCCTATGTTTCCCCACCCAGAGGAAGGGGTAACATAAAAATACAGTAGACCGTAAAGCATATGTACATGAAATGAATTATATGTATATGTGTGTGTGTGTGTATACACTGATGAATACTGAAGAATAACTTAATGCTTTTTCTTCCCCGAAACACTGAAACAATAACATTTTTCTTCTATAAATTAAAACAAAGAAAAACTACAAGCTCCATTTTATGGAACTAATCACTATTAGCTTGTGACCTTATACCTCATCCTCACTGTACCCAATTGCTATCTATGAGAAGTGCTATCTTTGGAAAAGAAACAGTTTCTGAGGAGATAGTATGTTAATAAGAAGTCCTGTTATTAATAACATAATTATCTATATATACTATTACCCTATACATTATATCACTTGCTCAATAAACGGGCAAAATGGAAATTATTCCAATTTTATTGTTCAAGGCCAGAACAGAAACCTATGCTTTTGTAAATAAGCATATCACTAGAGGGAAGGTGATTAAACAGTGATGTGTCCTGACCCCTGCAAATGAGGAACCCAGGTATAGTTGAGTCTAAGCAGAAAGAATCTTTCCCTACTGCCTGGCACCTCTATAGATATGATAGAGCAGAAATGTTCAGAGCAGGAAAACACTGCTCACTATGGAGAGAGTTCAGACATGCCCATGTAGCTCAGAGAAACAATGTGGAAGTATGGTCTAGTCTTCCTTGGAGTGAAAATGAGAAGACCAAGAATTCAGTGGTAAGGTGTCCAGAGTTTAGCTAAGCTACTCTGTGGTATTGCTGCATTGGTGGCATCCATTCTGTTTGGCCAAGTAGGCTGTGGAGGCCTTAAACTGATACTAGCCCCTGATGCAAATGCATGCTCTAGACAGCAGCCTCCAGAGTCACAAGTAAGTGCAGGTTCCTGGTATGACTTCCCCAAGGGCCCTTGTGATAGAGTCTCCCCTGCCTCCCAGGGCCTTTAACCTTGTGTACTGCTTAGGTAAGACCCTCAGGGTCTATGATCAATCTGGCCTTAGCCTGGGAACCGAAATGCATTTCACTCACAGCTCCTGGTAAGGGCGTGTGCCCCAGTTCCTACCTTTTTCTTTGCCTGCACCCTGCCATGACTTCCCCTTGCTGTACATCTCCTCCAAGACCTGTGAGTAATAAACTTTTCTATTTCAGTTCCCTTGTGGTCTTTTGTTGAACCTAGCTCACTATCTCGTAGATACCCTGGGTTGGGGGGTTTACTTAACAAATGTTAATTTAACAAAGTCACAAAACAAGGAGATATCCTATAGCAAATTTTGCTCTATTGCCTTACTAACGATATTGCCTAAGTAAGAAAAAAAAAAACCTTTACCCTTTACAGCCTTTATTGTTCATTGCACATAAATATAAACACCAGTAACTATATCATTCTCATTATTGAATATAGGTTCTGTTATTTCAAGAGATCTCTTTGTTTCCTTCACACAGTCTTGAGTTAAATAAGTCTGGGATATAATATTGTATTGTATTTAGATTGCTGGAATGACTGGATCAATATTTATCACGTTTAAGAATGTATTCATTTTTGGCTTCATACTATTGGTATATAAATAAAATAGAGTATGGAGAAAAGCACACCAAAATAACAGCAATTATTCTTGTTGAGTGAGGTTAAAATAATTTATTATTTTCTTTGTATGCTTTTGCATAGTTTTCAACTGTTTAATTACTAATAGAGGTAAGATAGCCAAGAACTAAGCTCTGGCTTAAGCTGCCAAAATTTGATTTCCAACTCTGCCATTTAGTAACTGTGTGTTGAAGCTAATCTCTTTATATTAAGATTCCTCATTGATATGGATGGGTTATTTGTGAAGCTAAGATTTAAATATACATAGACATGAAAAGTTTAATAGTATTACTATTAATTCATTATTAATTAATTATTTTGTAATGAAGGAAAAAAGAGGGATTTCTGATTTGTTTAAGTGTTAGAAATCCTGAGAACTAATAAATAAATTGCACTAGTGGGTCTTTTTAAGCTTAAGGTATACAACACATTAATTTGATGCACTTACATAATGCAAAATGATTACCACCGTAGCATTAACTAACACCTTCGTCATATCATATAAAATCAACTCTCTTAGCAAATTTAAAGTGTATAATACAGTATTATAGTCACCATACTGAACCTTAGGTCCCCAGAACTTGTTCATCTTATAACTGGAAGTTTGTACTCTTTGACCAGTGTATATTGATTTACCCTGCCCTCTAGCCCCTGGTAACCACCATGCTACTCTCTGTTTCTGTGAGTTTGGCTTTAGTATTTTTTAACTGGACTTATTTCACCAACTGATTTCAAGATTTATTATAAAGCTGCAATAATCAAAACAGTGTAGCACTGGCTCAAAGATAGAAAAATAAATGGAGTAGAAAATCCAGAATTAGTCTCACATATATTTGGAAAACTGTTTTGACAAAGTTTAAAAGGCTTTTGGAGTTAACTTCCTGGAGTTGACTTTAAGTTTCAGCCTACTTAGCTCATAAATAGGAATGGAAGCCTACTTTTACTAAATTGTTTTATTTTAATCAAATACATTCATATTAGTGCTACTTTCTGATAATGAATACCTGTGATAGAGTATTATAGACAATCTATCATATTTATAAATAGAAAACTACAAATCATGCACTTTTAAATTCAGATGACTAGGTAAAAAAAAATAAAAAGAAAACCTACATAGAAAAAAAGTTAGGAAATAAAAGTATAGTGAAATGGAAAGAGGATTACTTTACTAGCAATGTGACCATGAAGTTATTTAATCTTGCTGTAAAGTTTGGATATAAAAGACTAACCACACAGAGGTGATATCAGAATAAACAGTATCAATAAACAGATCTTTTATCTGCTTGATGGGTTAGAAGATATAGTTTAGCAATGCCAGAGCAGCTGGAAAATAAAGCATGGGAAAATACCAAAAACATGGAGAAGCTCAAAATGTTCAGAAAAGCTGTCTTCAAATCTTTGACTGACACACAGAATTGTGTAAGTGTTGGGAAGGCTGTAAGAAACCAAGTGGAAGACACGATGGAATGTTGAAAAACCCTGAGCAGAAATTGCAACTGCTGCCCATCTCATGGGAAACATAGTATCAGTATTAAGTTTGAATCCTGCCAAAGTGGAGGTACATGGAAATACCTTGGGCTTTCCATTGAAAAACCAGAAGAGACATCAGGCATAAATGTACAGCCCTGAATTAAGGGATTCACTCCAAGAACAAGGGAAAATCTAAAACAGGTTGACTTTAATAAAGCACAAAACCAAGTTCTCAGTTTTACAAGGCAGTAAGCCAGCAATTTGAGTTCTAACCAAAAAATAATACTCCTCAGAGGAAGAAAATAGAAGCCAGAGTGTCTACAATGTATTATCCATAATTACAGTATATCCTTGTACACTTGAAGAAACAGGAAAAGCTACCTCATGATATTGGAATTAGTATAAGTGGAATTTAAAGCAACTATCAAATAATTAAAACTGGGGTGTTTTTTGACCCCCAAAGTGGGCATTTAGCAATGTATGGTGGCACTTTATTGTTACGACTGGTGGGTGTGTTGCTGGCTGGCATTCAATGAGTAGAAGCCAAGGATCCTGCTAAACATCCTATGATGCACAGAACAGCATCCGCAAACAAATTATGTGGTTCAAAATGGTAATGCTGCTTAGAAAATCTGACTTAGAGACAAATAATGACACAGTGAAAAAACATCTGGGAATTCTCAGTAGAAAAGGTATGGACTATAAAAAAGTTTAAAAAATAGCCGATATCTCTGTTATTAAGGAAATGAAATTTAAAACCACAACAAGATACCATTTTTTTGGCTGTGCCCTGCAGTATGTGGGATCCTGGTTCCCTGACCAGGGATGATCCCATGCCCCCTGCATTGGGAGCACAGAGCCTTAACCACTGGACCGCCAGGGAAGTTCCAACAAGGTACCATTTTAAACTGACTATAATGGCTATAATTTTTAAAAGGCCAAAAAGTGTAAGTGTTGAGGTTGAGGAAGAACTGTAACTCTCATGTACTGGGGGATTAGACTGCAGAATAGTATAGTCTTTTTGGAAAACAGTTTGTTTCTTCAAAAGTAAAGCCTAAACTCACCATATGATACAGAAATATGATTCCTATGAATCTACACACAGTGAAATGTACATATAGACACACACACACACACACACACACACACACACACACACACATTTTCACATTTAGTTCCATAGCAGCATTATTCATAAGAAGCAAAAATTTGGAACAGTCCAAGTGTCCATCACCAGTGAATGAAAAAAATATTAAAAATAAACAAAATATTATATGTTGCAATATGGGTAAACTTCATAAAATTGTCTTTAGTGAATGAAACCAGATGCAAAGGACTGTATACGGTATGATGCCATTTTTAACAGTGGTCCCCAACCTTTTTGGCACCAGGGGCCGGTTTTGTGGAAGGCAATTTTTCCATGGATTGGGGGTTGGGGGATGGTTTCAGGATGATTCAAGAGCATTACATTTATTGTGCACTTTATTTCTATTATTATTACATTGTAATATATAATGAAATAACACAACTCACCATAATGCAGAATCAGTGGGAGCCCTGCGCTTGTTTTCACTTGGAACTCACTGATAGGGTTTTGATATGAGTCTGAAAGCAGTTTATTTATTATGGTCTCTGTGCAGTCAAACCTCTCTGCTAATGGTAATCTGTATTTGCAGCCACTCCCCAGTGCTAGCCTCATCTCTTCAGCTCTACTTCAGATCATCAGGCATCAGATTCTCATAAGGAGTGCACAACCTAGATCCCTCACATGTGCAGTTCACAGTAGGGTTCACGCTCCTATGAGAATCCAAAGCCGCTGCTGATCTGACAGGAGGCTTAGCTCAGGCGGTAATGCGAGCGATGGGGAGCTGCTGAAAATACAGATGAAACTTCGCTCACTTGCCCACCGCTCACCTCCTGCTATGCGGCCTGGTTGCTAACAGGCCACAGACCGGTACCGGTCCACGGCCCGAGGGTTGGGGACCCCTGATTTATAAGATATGTATTTAAAACAGAAATCTTTAAAGACAGAAAGCAGATGTGTTGCTGCCTGGGTTTGGAGGTAGGAATGGGGATCAACTACAAAAAGGAATCATTCTGAAATGATGGAAATTTTCTAAAACTAGCTTCCCAATTTTATAAATTTGTTTTAAAGCATTGAATTATATACTTACAACTGGTGAATTTTATGCTATATGATTATACTTTAATACAACTGTTTAAAAAAAATATCAAATAAAATTACAAGTAGAAAATTACAATATCTGAAATGAAAAATTCACCAGATGAGTTTAACAGCAAGTTGGACATGGCAGAAAAAAAAGAGTCAGGTAAATTGCCGTCAGATCAATAGATGTAATCTAATCTGAAGAATAAAGAAAAAATTCTTCAAAGCCTTAGGGGACTAATGGAACTGCATCAAGCAGTCTGACATGTGTAAATGAAATCCTTGTTGGAGAGAGACTGGGCTAAAGTATATATTTGAATATATAATAGCTGAAAATCCTCTAATCTTGTGAAATAAATACACTTAAACATTGAAGAAACTCAGGCAACCCCAAATAGAATAAATACAAACAAAACCACATCTAGGCACATCATGGTCAGACTGCTGAAAACTAAAGTTATGGAGGAAACTTGAAAGTAGCAGAGGAAAAAAAAAGACATAAGGTAAACAGCAATATGTAAGACTACTCATTTGATCAATGGACAAAAAAGGAATGACATCTCAGAAGTACTAAAAGAAAAAATCGACACAATTCTATGGTGAAAATTTCTTCTAAAACAAAGACAGAAATTTTCAACTAAATGCTATATAAAGAAATTCATTACCACCAAACCTATCCTAAAAGAAATGCTAAAGAAAGTTATTCAGGATGAAGAAAATGATATCAGATGGAAACTTGGATCTAAACAAAGGAGGGAAGAACCCTAGAAATGGTATATTTGGGGTTAAATATAAAATATTATTTTTCTTAGTTTTACTTAAAGATAAACCATTTAAGGCAAAACTAATACCTATGTTTTGTGGAGTTAATAACATGTAGCTGCAAATAAATGAAAAAGTAGCAAAAAAGTCAGAAAGATAGGAATATATTTTACATGGGATGGTATTATATTAGTTCAAGCCAGACAGTGGTAAGTTAAGGATGCATATTATAATCACTAGAATAAGCACTATAAAAGTAATATAAAATAAACACCTAAAAACAAAATAGAGGAGATAAAAAATGACAAAAACTACTTGGTTAAGTAAAAGAGAGATAGGAAAAGAGATACAAATAAAAAAAGGATAGATCTAACGAAAAACAAACAGCAGTATGGTATAGATTAAACCCAACCATGACAATAATAATATAAATAGTAAATGGACTAAATACTTTGATTTTAAGGCAGCGATTGTCAGACTGGGATAAAAAGGAAGATTTAGCTAAATAGTCTTTATAAGAGAAAAATATTAATTAAACATAAAGATAGAGACAGCTTGAAGGCGAACCATTACTCATCAAAAAGCTAGTATGGCTCTATTAATATCAGACAGACTGTGTTTGTATTTTCAGGACTATATTCAGAAGAAGAGAAATTTCATAATAATAATGAAATAAGTTAATCAATTACATATGCTTATTCACCTACTAACAATTTCAAAATTTTTAAAGCCAAAATTGATAAATAGTTGTTTTAACACTCCTCTCTCAGTAATTTATAAAATTAGCACACAAAAATCTATAAGGACTTAGAAGATTTAAATAGCCAAGTGCATGTGTTTAATATAACAAACCTAATGACTTAAAAAAAGTTTCTGTAAATTTCAAGTGTCAAAATAGTACAGAATGTATTCTCTGACAAAATCAGAATTGAAATGGAAAACAATAGCAAAAATACATGTAAGATACATACTATCTTAAGCATGCAATCACAATTATCATCCCAAGAGTGATTTTTGAGGAAATGACTGGTAAAATTAAAGTTTATATGAAAATGCAAATGATTTAAAATAGGCAAACCAACTTTAAAAAGGCATAAAAGATGGATGATTTCTACTGCTCAAATTTTTAAAGTACTGTAAAGGGACAGAAATTAATAAGGATATATAAATAGATTAATATATTAATCTATTTAATATATTAACTGAACATGAAGTCCAGATGTCTGTAAGCTCACATAACATGTGGAAGTTGATTTTTTAACAAAAGTAAATAAAGCAATTCAAAGAGAAAGCAAAGTCTTTTCAACTAACGGTGTAGGAACAAATGAATATTAAAATGAAGAAAAATGAATCTTCCATATTTTGAAACATATATAAAAATTATTCAAAGGTGTATCACAGTCCTAAATATAAAAGATAAAGTTTTAAAGATTACAGAAGAAAACGAACGTGTCATCACAGCTCTGGGGTAGACAAAATTTTCCTCAGATACAAAAGCACTAGCAATATGTTAAAAATTTAATAAATTAGGTTTCATTAAAATTTGAAAACTTCTCTCATTAATGGACACTATTAAGTAATTGAAAAAGCAAGACAGAGACTGGGAAGAATATTTGTAAAATTTTCTGGCAAAGGACTTGTATTCAGATAATCTAAATATTATTCTTCAATTTATAGTTGAAAACACGAACTACCCAATTAAAAGACTTGAACAAACACTTTACAAAAGAAAATAAGCATGTGGAAGGAGCTCAACATAGTGCTTCATCAAGGAAATGCAAATTAAAACAATCAGAGAGAGATCACTACACTCTCTCTAGAATGACTAAATTTTTTAAATGATTAATGTTTTGAGAGAGTGGAGCAACTGAGAACTCTCATGCTATACATTGCTGGTGGAAGCATAACGTGGAAAAATATTTGATACTCTTTTATACAGTAAATTAAACACGCACCTGCCCTATAACCTTCAACGTTCACTTCTTGGTGTATAATGAAAATAAATGAATGTGTACCTATTCCCCCACCAATACTTATGTGAAGAAGTGTTTAGCATCTTTACTTGTATTAGCTCCAAACTGGGAGAGTTGAGGAGATGGTGGGGAAACAAGTTATCTATCCACAGAAAAATGGGTATACAAACTTTGGTACATTCATACAGTGGTATAAACTAAGCAAGAAAAAACGATTACTAATAAGTGCAACAACATGGAGTCATCTTGTAGCTATCATAGTATATGAAAATGTCAAGAAAAAAGTAAGATATGCCCTATGATTTCATGCATATAAAGTTCTAGAAGAGGCAGAAATAATCTATGGTGATAGGGATCAAAACAGTTCCTCTGTGGGAAGAGATTGACTCAAAAGGATGGCGAGAACACTCTGTGGGGTGGAGAAACCTTCTGTTTTGAGTGTTGTATACACAGTTGTATAGATTTGTCAAAGTCCATGAAGTGAACAGTTCAGATCTCTGCATTTTGCTGAGTGTACATTAAAACTGAATTAAAAAGTATTTAAGGGCTTCCCTGGTGGCGCAGTCATTGAGAGTCCACCTGCCGATGCAGGGGACACGGGTTGGTGTCCCAGTCTGGGAAGATCCCACATGCCGCGGAGCGGCTAGGCCCGTGAGCCATGGCCGCTGAGCCTGCGCGTCCGGAGCCTGTGCTCCGCAACGGGAGAGGCCACAACAGTGAGAGGCCCGCGTACCGCAAAAAAAAAAAAAAAAAAAAAAAAGTATTTAAAAATTCTGATTGATGCATTGGATATATTACTTATCAGTATTTCTGGAACAAAAACACAATTTTGTCTGCGTAGCTCAAGTAGTTTAGTCTCTTGAGAACTAATCCACAATGATTATATTTTCAAAAGATTCAGTTGTAACCAGAACCACAAAATATTGATTTGTCATGAGCAATATAGCTGCGATGTTCGTGGTGACTACCCAGGACATCCATTCTCCGTAGGAAAGTCTTCCTTGAGCAGCCCAATTCCAAAAAGGAGTTAGTTCAGTGGGCACAGAATCAGTTCAAGGATAATTGGTTTTATTATTGAAATGGCTGGTATCATCAAGCTGGGATAGCCTGAGACACCTATCTCCCTTTTGGGCCATGTGAACCTTTACCCAGCCTAGACAGATGTGAAGTCACGTGGTCGGAGTCCAGCCTTTTGAATGCCTTTTCTCTGGAATCCTTTAAAACATTGTCTTTCCGTTAACACAGTTTTTCTCTGAGGAACAGTGAAATCAATGACAATTAAGTTTTATTCAAACTCATCTACTCATCCTGCTCTACTGGGACTTCCACTAGCTATTTTGCCTAAACTTTGATATTTCTATATGTAGTTACTGATTTAGTTACAGTCACTCAGAAATCTGTGTGTGTGTATTTTAATATTTTAACTCTTGGACAATAAATTCTTAGGGGGTCCCTCATTACAAAACTTTTTATGTTTGTGATGAAACAGGACATGTGATACGGTTGATTGAACAAAACATTATATTGCAATGATTTGTTCATAAACACATCATAATATTTAAAGGTTATTTTTGTACCACAGTAGTGTTCTACAGGCACTCAGAGTTGTATCTCTGAACTTTATCTCTCACCCCCTCTTTGATCCTTACTCTATCCCTCACTCATTCATAAGATTTTCCCCATTTTAATCCTATCTGTGATTTTGAAATTTCATATTTGGTCTGGCTAATTTCTGAGTCTCAGCTCATCCTAAACATCTAGATGTAGTGATAGGGTAATATTCAGACAAGGTGAGAACATATACTTTTCATATTACTTGGCAATAAAAATGGCTAAAAGCTTAGTTTTCTTAATTTACCTCATCAAAAATATCACTAATCAGAATGATCATATAAAACAGTTAAGTAAAATGAATTCTAGTGAAAATAAGTATTAGAAGAGTTTTTTTCTGAATGTTATATACTCATTCATCATAGATTCCAGTTTGGGGTGAGGATGCATTGATGGATTAACTGAATAATTTATTAGGTATCATGTTTTATAGGTAAAGGTGATCTGATTGTAAAATCTTTTCACTCCTTGATTACCAAGGTAGACTCACCAGTGTGTATAATCTTCTTTCTTTACTCTTCCACTTATATACCACCTCAAGCTGTGATTTGAAGCAAATGGAATGACTATCTAAAGTCATATATTTTTAATATGGGATTGATATTACAGACTGAATTTTGGTGATTGTTAATAATTCAGCTTCTTTCATTGGTATTAGAAAAATTCATAAATATACCAGGGTCTTGTTGCTAGCATGTAATATTTTCTGTAAGGAATATATTCTGAATTTTCATTTCCTCAAATTTTCTATTTTCCTTGTATGTTAGATATTATATATTATATTTGATTATTTTTAAGATTGAATAATATTTGACTGTTATTTTAATGTGATAAACTTGTCCCTATAGTTAGAAAATAAATGTATCCTTTACAGAGGAAATTAAAGAGAGGTCAATTCTGTGACAGAGCAAAGGATTGCTTATATGAGATTTGTTGTGTCTCTGAATTCCTGAAGGAGCATGGCAGCTAATTTGTAACAAATAACAGTGAAGGCAAGAAAGAGGCTGTGGCTTGACATACCATGGAACAAGCCCCAGTGTCCAGATGCTGGTAAGTGAGGAGGTCCAGGCTGGAAGACACTCTCAACTGAGAGAGGTAATTTCTGGTCATGATCCAGGCAAATGGCAAAAAGTACAGCAAAGAGGAATAAAGCAAAGTAGTGATTTGTCCCAACACATAGGAGGAGAATTATCATAGTTTAGCAGAAGGCTGATTCTCAGAAATCTGGCCATACATTTGTGTGGATGTATGTAGGAATCAGAGCAAGGATAGTTTGTGGACCCAGATGGGGGTGATATCCAGATTCTAAGGACAGATCCAGATCAGAGTCAGGACCTTTTCATTACTCAAAGATTAAGAAACCACCCAGGCTGCTTACACAGGGACTTGAGAAGGACTATTGGGATGTGAATGAGAGGACCAGAGTAGAGGAAGGATGGAGGGTATGCTCTGTGGTTCAGCATGCAGTTCCAGAGTTTCCTGTTCAGCACTGAGGTACACTTCCCCAGTCAGCCTAAGGAGAGGCATATTGTAGCTGCTCAGAGAACATAGTTTGAATAAAAGTGGTTGAGCTATTAAAAGGCCATCCGATGGAAGTCTCTAGCAGCACTAGGTTTTCTAGGATTGGATGGGAGATGAGACCATAAACAAGGCAGAACTGACTGAAATGTTTAATCAACGTAGCATATTTTATTTTATCCAATATTGAATTAGTGTAAATATTACAAATTTTTCCATTTTTACCAGTACAAGTAGAAAATGAAGTGAGAAGACACATACTTAAGTAAACATCAACATGTACACATATAACTAATTCAATTCTAATCAGTGGGCTTATTTTCTTTATTCCACAATTATGTGGAAGGACATTCTGGCAACCTATATTACATTTTTCCTAGGAATATTCATTTGTTCTCACATTGTGAAGAAAAGAGTTCTTTTCAGGTTTTTGAGCCAGCAGTAAAATAAATTAAAAACTTTGACACCTTCAAAATTGAGACAGACTTTGTGATCAAAAATATATCTAATTCTCCATATCCGTGGTTAAATATTATCACCAAAAATTCTCTTAAGTACACAATTTTACTGATTATTTCTAATTTAATGAAATTACTATTTCTAAAACCAAAGGAAAAATAAATTATTTGATTATATAATTATTCAATGGATTTATCCTTAACCAAAGGAAAAAATATAGTCATATAAAGATGAGCTGAAATTATATAGCATATTTGTGTATTTCCTTCTAAAAATTAATAGCTTCATATGGCTACATTTATATACCCAATAGAGACTACTCTGTGAAGATATTATTTAACTTTTATATTTATGTTTAGACTGCAGTCTCAAATAATTCCATAATAATTTGCCTAATTAAGTCTTTAGAAACAAAGCCCAAACATGATATTAGGAACATAAAGAAGTCTATATATAAATAATAAATTTGTGCTTTTGATGTCAGGTCTTATGTTTAAAGTGTTTTACTGAACTGATAAAAAGACATGTTTATAAATTAAAACAAAAGTTATATATGCCTCCCACTATACTGCTGTTCTTGTTGAATAAAATATATGTAAATGTAGCATGGTTTGAGTGAAAAATAAATACATAAAATTTCTGCTTTTGACTATGGCAGATCAGGTTGTATCAGACTAACTCTTCTGCTGAGAAAAACTAGAAAAGTAAATAAAATATTTTAAAAAATCAATTTAAAAGCATCAGAAAACTATCAAGTCAGTCAGAATTTTAGAGGTCAATATCTTAGAGAGATAAGAAACAAAAAGAAGTGACCCTGATATTGGAAGTTGCTGTTGCTTTGGAGTTATTTGCTTATTTACAAGTTATAGCCAGATCTTAAACTTCAGCCATTTCTGCCCTGATTATATCATGATGATCTGTCCTTAGTCTAAGCAGCAGAGGAAATGCTGAGAAGTTGAGAAAAGCATTTAGTAGTCTCATGGGGACATGGGGAGGGTGGTGAGTGCTGGAACACATTTAGGATTTTAGTTGGGGTCTCTGAAGAAATTTGCCCAAAGAGAATGGCCAGACAGAATGTAGAATTGCTCTCGTGAAGACAGAAACCTAGCCTCAAAAGAGTTAACTCCTGGTAAGATTAAAGCTATCTTCCCATAGTGTAACTTCTTGTTAGGGACAAAAGAAGAAAATAATAACACTTTGTATACTCACAAATAACCTGGACACATTTTCATACAGAATGCCTGGAATTAAAAAAACAAAAAAACAGGAACACCAGGATACCAAAAAAGAAAAGAAAAGAAAAGAAAAGAAAACTTGTTGAAAACTAAGTGAAAAACCATACAATAGAAACAGACCTACAGGACAAATCGAAAACCAAATAGTGGAGGTATGAGCCATATTTTATATTTCAAATAACTGAAGTTTATATCCAAATATCTATCTATATCTATCTTTCTACGGAGATTTTCAGTAGGAAATTAGAATTTAAAGAAAATAGTTCAAAAATAACTCTAACATTAGAGAAACATACTACCTAGAATTAAGAACTTGATAAATTGATTTAATAGTACATTACACATAGCCCAAATAAGGACTTATGATCTGGAAGTTAAATCAGTGAAAATTAGCAAACTGAAGCACAGAGAGATTAAAAAGTTTGGAAAATATAGAAAAAGGAGTAAGACACATTTGGGGCATGGTAAAAAAAAATTAATATTTATATATTAGAGTAACAAAGGGAGAAGTGAAAGGCACTGCAGCATGAACACTATTTGAAGAAAAACAGTAAAAATATTTCCAAAGATAATATAAGCTACCAAGCAACAAATAGCACTGTAGACTTCAAGTTGGTGTTATAATGAATTTGTTGAACTTTTTGGCAGTATCTACTAAACATAAACATATGAGTACCCCATAAGTAAGTAATTTCATTTCTAAGTACAGTAACAAGAGAAATGTCTATGTTTGTGCACCAGAAGACATGTTCAAAAATGTTTGTAGCAACATTATTTGAAATGACCCCAAACTGGAAACAACAAAATTGTTTACAAGAATATAGTGGATGAATAAACTGTGTAATATTCTTACAATGGATATAGAAATGAAAGGGAGCAAATGACAGCCACCTGCAACAACATAGTCTGATATCACAATCATTTTAGAGTCAGACATAAAAGGAAACATACTGTAAAAGTCCATTTGAATAATGCTCAGAAACAATCTAATCTGCAGAAAAGTGATTACCTCTAAAGAGGAGGGATGCTATTGGGACACGGCTTGAGGGAAGCTTCTGAAATGTGGATAGTGTCCTGTTTCTTGTTTTGGATTTTGTTTTTGGATGTGTCCACTTCATAAAAATTAATAGACCTGTGAACTCGTTAGTTTGTACTTTTTAATGTAACTTATAACTTAATATGATTTTTTAAATAGAAATAAGTATGTTTGAAGATAGATTATGAAATATGATGGACTTACCAAAAACAAAAGTTTGAAGGACAATTTAGCACATTTTCACATTTATGGAGGTAGTTATAGAATGTTTTTGCTCAAAAGGGTAGGAAATATATTTACCTCAAGGAAATCACTTAATGTTAACCAAAAGAACTCCTAAAGTCGATTTTAGCTGGAATTTGTTTCACTTATATCATATTCTTCAATTAAAAAAACTAGTAGTTCCAAAGCACTTGCAGAAGTTTGGTTATAGACTGATCAGCCAGAAAAATCTCCCTTTTCCTAGTTAATCAGGTAAATGATTTATATTGCAAAGTCCTTGTCACATTTTGCCAACTTATGTGATATGCATTCCTGCCCTGTTGCACAATTTAACTAGGTGCCATTCACTTTATATTCTATGTGAAAGGTGCCTTCAGTAGGTACACAAACATGGTGGTGATGTTAAATCAAAATTATTGGTCTGACTGTATAACATTGTAAGTTGCCACATGGAAAGCAGAGCCTAATGCAATTTTATGGCAGTTGATTGACTTTGTCCAATAATACTAAAGCAATGAAATCTAATTGTCCGTGTACATTAGTCACACCATCTTCCACTACAGTGAACATAGACTATGCCTATGTTTAAAAATAAATTATCCAAGTAAAAATAACTTCAACCTTTCCTTAAGTTATTCACTGAAAAAAATGTATAATATATAAAGTTAATTGCAATCACAGAAAATTATTTGCAGATACATGACATGTATCTTAATTTTTACACTCATATGCGTATATTTACATCATTATATATTTCTGCTTATTACAGCATCAGTATGTGGGCAAAGTCCTAGATCTATATTTCAAGTATATAATCTAAGTTATGAGTTAGAGGAGACAGCCTCTTCAAATAATAGTCATTTTTTTGTGTTGGTACTTGTTGAGCATATGACCATCTTTATTTGGCCATCTCCTAGGTGAATATCAAAGAGATATATGATGGTTAATGATCAGAGCCATACCATGCTAGAATGGTCAGCTAATATAAATAATTCATATAATCTGTAATTCTTATTTTCTTCACCTTTCAACATCGGCTCCCTTTGCTATTTAGGATAAGCAGAGAAGGTTTGGTGATATGTCTTTGGATTTTTGTATTTAGATGTTTTCTTAGCACTATTATGTCTAGTTTTGCCATTGCCCGTTGTACAACTGGCATTCTGTTCCCTAAAGTGAACTTTCTTGAGAATCTGTAAAAAGATTATCTAAGGAATTAGAGTTCTTCATCAAAAGGTTTCCGCATGAGGACACATTCAATTTCTTAACTGTTCTGATAAGATATCTTTCTTTTCTCAAGTCCAAACTGCATAATGCTGTTGTAATAATTGCCATCACATTTATAGAGTGCAGATATTACTCTATTCCTTTAGCAGTACATTTTTCCAAATTTGAGACATTTGGGATTAAGTCAGTCCCTGGGCTTTTAGGAGGATGATCAATGTTACCCTCCATTCCCAAGTACTGTGTCTAGGGGAGAGAGAGTACACTGTGTCTCTTGGCCCGTGTCAGGCTTCTAAGTCAGGTCTCTTTCACAAGATTCCTGTTTAATGTCTCACAGTAAGCCATTTGCAGTTCAGAAACTACTGTATAGCAGCTGTGTCCCCCACATTGTCTCACTTGTTGTGCTCCCTGGCATTGTGTATAATAGAAAGACTCAAAAAAAAAGATTCTTTGAGAAATTGAGTTTTGACTAAAATCAGGTTTTTAAAACATTCTTGGGAAAGTCAAGGGTCATAACTAAAAGGTAACAAGCCCTGATTCTTAGTTCAGCATATCCACACAAGGAAGCAATAAAGTGGAAAGAAATAGACTTTATTCTGACTGTAATATGTTTTTCTAAATGTAAGCAGGTCAAAGAAATATTTCCTTCCTCAAATGGGTTTCAATAACTCTGTCATTGTCCTATTAGCAATGTCCAATGTCCAACAGCGGTAAGGGGTTTGTGTGTGTATGTGGGGGGATGTGTGTGTGTGTGTTTCAAAAGATGCAATAATTAAATAGGTAGTTCTGTAGCTCAGACTAGCAGGAGTCTTGACCTACGACAGAGATGGAGAGGTGGAATGCTTCTGGTGTGACTTTAGCAATTTGCCTGGCAGTGCTGGGCCAGCCCAGAGTGGTAGGGAATCAGCAGCAACTATTTTCTTGTCATTCGGGTAAGATTTCTTGAAGGAAAAATAAGGTTTTACAGAGCTATCTATCCTCCAATATGTGTCAGAGACCATCCTATATATAATAGATGCTGAATAATATTTATGGAATGAATAATAAATGAGAACATACTTTTGTTCCATGCCTAGTGTTTTCTGTTTTCAAAAGAAGCAATATCCAACATTTAAAAGAGAAATTTCCCTCACCAAAACATTTCTTCGAACTGTATCAAAATAATGAAAAATTTAAAAAAACACATCTGTATAAGTGGTAACAGAACACAAAGTGATAGTTTAGAATGCAGTGAAATTACTGTATAAAATTACTATTCAAATCATAAAGTTGTACAGGATTAAGTTACAAACTGAATTGGAGAGAAGAAAATGTCAGCCCAGAAAGAAAATATCATGGGCATTTTAAACTAACATTCAGAAACATGTGATGCTCTGTCTGTTCTGTGAGATAAATTTACTGACCCTTGTTTCATTCAACGAATATTTCTTTTAGTTATACAACTGGCATTTTTTTTTGTTTTCTGTGTTTGTCTGGATTGATTATTTGTTTGCAAGTAAACCTCTGCGTCCATCATCATCACAGAGATTGCTTCATTATTCAGAAAATTTTCAGGCATTTTGTGAAACATTTTAAGAAGAGAAAATCATATGGCTTAAAAACACATTCTATTTATATGGTACTTATATGACATATATGTTATTTATATTTATATTATATATATATGTATGACATATATGTAATAAAAGTCATTTGCAAGTTAAGTGATCAAAACATTCTCATTCTTTATATCTCTACCTCTCAAAAACATTTCACAAAAACTTCTTCAGACATGAATGCAACTTAACACTTTTCTTTCTTTAATTCACTATCAATAGTTAGCTTCGAACTTCTAAGGAAAAAGGAGGATTCTGTAGCCTGCAAGTTCCCAATTATATGCACTAATGGAATGGATAAGAGAGCATCTTCTGAGACCCTTATTTGCTAAAAAGAGAATATTATTTAAGTCACCCAAGGCAGTAACATTGAATCGGTATTTCAGAAAATATTATTAATATAAGAATTAACATGAAATTTTGAACTGATTAATTACCTTTGGGTAAAATTAACTGAAATAAAGGAAACACAGCAGACATTATGCCCCCCAAATTCACCCTTTTAGAGTTTTCCTAAATTCATTTTAATAGTATTAATTTGCCTAAATGATAAACTCATTTGCCCAAATCAACATACTTACTTTCAACTCTTCAGTAGAATTTATAAATTCATTGGAGATTTGTACCTAGACCTATAACTATTTCACTTTAGTATTTTTTTCCTTTTATGGTAATAAATTATAAAAGAGCAGTTTTCATAGCGCATATAAAGGACAAAAGCCAATTACTGAATATGAGTTGTAACTAAAAGTACAGGTTATTCAGAATTAAAATGGTTTGTGGTTTATATGAAAGCAAAAATGGTAATGATGCATTATGCTCCTACAGTTCTGTTACATCACACTCATACATAGACCCAGTGCCATGAGTTCTAGCCGAAGATGCAAAGGGTATATAATGGAAGGCAACAGCACACTAAAATGTTAGTATAAGAAGAAATGGGAGTAAAACGAGTTGCATTTTAGATAACATTAGATATAAAATATGATCTTAAACTAATTGAAATCTGTATTTGTACCAAACACATGATTGGTGAGAAGAGATTGGATCTATGTTAGAGTTACTTGAAAAAGAAAAAAAATTCTCTTGTACCCACAGATTTCAGCCATTCCCTTTTTTTCCTTTTATCAAAACTCAGTTACTAGTGAGAAACACTCACTTCAGGATTCAGCTGATTCATGTTGTCCCCACACTTTGGTCCAGACAGAAATAGGTCATTTTGAGTACTTCCTAGAATAGCAGACTGATGGAAAATAAACTGTCCCTGAGAAATCATTAGGACAGAAATTTAGGACAGATAGATTTAAGTATCTCACCAAGAAGCTGTAATACTTAAAGAGCTCTAAATTCTTCAAGGGTCTAAAGGATAATTTTAAGTTTCAGGGCACTTCAAAGCTAACACATGCTTTTGACATTTCTTGGTCCCCCAAATGGGATTTGGTTCAGATCTGCATCTAGGACAAGATAATCCAATGCAGTGAGCTCAACTTTTGACTCCAGTTGAGACTCCAGCTGACTCCTTGTCCAAACTTGAGAAATGGAGACTCTGGGGAGACTGAAAGGAGATAAATGACACGCAGCACAACAGCTTCTTATCTTCCTTCCTGACAGTGATTTTGGTGCATTGGAATCACTGGAGCCATAAAAACACTTGTAGCTAGGGACATATAATTCTGGGAGATATCAGCTATTTATATTAGATTCTACCTAACCTATTCTACCTATACCTTAGAGTTACTTTATTCTCCATGCAGAGCTCTACAAAAGATTTGGTTCTAGGTTAATGTTACTAATAACCATTTACCACTTCCTGTGAACTAGGCGCTGCTCTAAGTCTTATATCATTGATTATTTAATTATCACAAAAATAGAATGTAGTCTAATTTTTCCCACTTTTCAGATCTGAAAGTTAGGCGAAGAGAACATAGGTAAGGTAACCAGAGAAACTGATTAACTGGCCCAACGTGGATCCATGCTACACTTATCTTCTAACAAGTAGAAGACTGTTGATTTGAGCCCAAATGATCAAGCACCAAAGTCCATGTCATCAACTACAGTACTGCTTCTCAAATTTGACTACTGTTGTACATGATAACTCTGGAGACAGAGTTGGTTTTGAAACGTAAAAATTTGATTTTAGCCTATTTGACATTGGACTCTTCTGAGACACCTCACTTTGAAGAATACTGTCTTTAAACTCTCACATGTTGTATGCTTTTACATATAACATGTATTTTTCTAGTCTAGTCAAATATTTTGACTATTTGTCTGGATTGTTACTTACTTTTTCCTTTACTGGTTGTTTTCTAGAGACTGGGTAAATCTGTAATCATGTTTTAAGAGGTGTAGGGGTACTGATATAAACTTTATTTTAGCGTAATTTGAGCTTTTATATACTCTGCTGTTATATACCTCGAATAGCATATTTTATTGAGGACTGAGATATATATCATTCATACAGCTTTTACAAATTCTATTATACTATCTCATTTAAATCTTACAGTGATTCTATAAGTTTGATCAAAATTGTACAGATTAGAAAAATGTATACCAGAAAATTAAGATAGTTCACCCAAGTTCACACACAGTCACTAACAAGAGCATAGTCAATATATAAACAAAGACCTGTAGGAAATGATGGAGTAAACTAAGCAGAAATTTGAAGGATGAGCTTTCAAAACAGAAGGATCGGGAAAGCAAAGATGAGAGCATGTTGGGCCTGATCTAGGAGCAGAAGAAGTCTAAAGTGACAGTTTTGTAGTAAGCAAAGAAAAAAGTAAGGAATAATGAATGAAAAGTAAGTAAGGTTTTCAGTAGTAGAAAACCTTATCTTGTAGCCCATTGGAAGAAAACATGGTTTTACATTTGAGCAACATGGGATGCCATTGACAATTTGGAGTAAAAGAGTGTCATGACCTTCCCTGAGTTGTAAAAGGATCAGTCTGGCTGTTTTTTTAGCACATTGCTGATATATCAAGTGTGGAGAGTTAAAGAACCAGAGGAGTCAGATGAATCCAAGGTTTTATGCTTCAGTAATGATAAAATGGATTTTCCATTTGTTGAGTTTAGGAAACCTCAGGAGGATATTTGGGGGAAGATCAGGAGTTTTGTTCCGAGTATAAATTTGGGATGTTTATCATTCATCAAAATTAAGATAAAAAGTTAGACATAAAAGTTGGGAGTACAAGATAGATATGCAGGATGAAAAGTTTCAATTTCTGAGTCATAGGCATTTAGATGGTATTTAAAACTCTTGAGGCTGAATGAGACCTTCAAGGTGATCAGTGTAGACAGATAGGAAAGATACAAGTACTGAGCAGCAGGACATTTAAATGATTAGAAATCAGGGAAATGCAGAGAAACCAACACAATCAGAATAAGCCAGAGGAAAGAGTCAGTGATCTAGGATGAAAATCAGGAGAGAATGATGATCTGGAGCCCAGGGAGCAAATATTCAAGGAAAATGGTCTGAGAAACGATGACACATGTCACTACTAGGTCAACTAAGATGAGCAAGGAGAATTGACCATTGGTTTTTAGCAACAGGGAACAACTTAATAACATAGGAACATTTTGGAAAAGTGGAGGCAATTTCTGATTAGTGTGGATTTTTGAGAGAGAAGAAGAAGAAGAGATAAATTAAAGATCAATATAGACCTTTGAATCTTAACTGAGATTTGCTCTTGGTTTTCAGACTCCTGTCTATTATTATGACTGGATCTTCTGTTTTATGGGTACAATTTTGAACTCTGATGTATAGATATTGCATACCAGTATATAAATAAATATTGATAGAGGTTTTCTAAATATTCTAAATATAGAGGCTTTCTAAATATTTTATTTATTTGGATGATAGCAAGTAGAACAATAGTGGTTGTGATATTACAAGTTTATGTCCTAGAAATAACTAGCATTATAAATGAGAAGCTATCTCAAACTTTTTAAATATTGGGAATCAGACCATTCAGAGATAAATTATTGAACCGAGATTTTTATATTATTAGGATTAAAAGGAATGACATTCTCCCTTAGCCTTTTACTTAATTTTCTTTTGTTCAAATACTTGTGCATCAAAAACTTTCATTGCTTATGTTGGTTAGATTATATCTTTTAGTTTTTGAGTTAAATTACCCACATTCACTTATTACACACTAAGCAAAGTAGCAGTTTGTCCTCAGATATCTCAGAGACAGTTTCAAGGAACCTCTGACCTAACTTATATAGGAAATGATATTCACGCATGTCACAGTCTCCAAAACTATGAATGTCATCTTTATTTAAGAAAACTAAAGAATAAATATTTAAAATAGGAGCATACTTTTATATGAAAAAATCACTGTGCTTTATTTTATCTGTTTATAGATGAATCATGTGTGGATAAATTGTGGATTACATTTATCTTTTGAAACTTACTACTTAAAGATGTAAGAAAAATCAGTGTGACATTTGAATACACTTTGAAGTACTTTCAAAATTCAACACTTTACAACATTTATCTTTCTTTTGCATCAACTGCTTTTTAAATTGTATTTCTCTAGCAACAGCATTTTTGTTTTAAACCAATTTTCCTTTCCTCTTATTTTATTCCCCCCCCATTGTATTTTTCTCTCTTTCTTCACAAGGACCAAAATATTTTCTGTCAAAGGTAACATAACACCGTTCTAATAAATCCTTGCTGTTTGAAAAGAATGATAATGACTTTGATCACTGTATTTGTATAATTAAGGTGCAGGCTTTTGCTTTAAAAAGAGTTCACCTCTTGCATTGAATCTGGGAGGACATGAAGCATTTACCGAGATGAGTACTCTGTTGGAAGGTCCCTGGTCTCCTTTGGTGTTGCATCTATCTATGTCCCCAGACTGCTCCTCCAGTGTTCCAATGACAATGATTAGTGGGACCCCCCAACGAGTTGCAGATGGAATGAGGCACAGCGATAAGGCAAGCTGCCTCTCAGATCAGCAGAGAGAAAGGCCTTCTTCACAGGAAGCCCAAGAGGAAGCCATTTAAACAAGTGTGCAGAAAATATTGGGGTAATTACCAAGCACCAGGAGGGGGTCTCAGCATTGAGAATGGATTCAAAAATTCATTCAGCAGATTAATTGATGTTTTCCCTGCAGCTTGTCTTTGGAAATAATTCCCATGGAAATTCACAACTGAGACTGGGGAACTATATTATAAAAAGATATTTTCATTAGAGCATATATATTTACTAATGTTTGAACCACATTTATTTCTGCCAGAGAAGCTCTGACGCTTTTGATCACTCAGCCTTGCAGTTTTGCTCTCTAAAATAAGACTCTTGCAACTACAAAAGCCAGAAAACCTCGATGCGTGAGGATGTATTATAAGAAGCTTCTTAAAGTACTCTGATTATTAGAAATAGCTAGGCAAGCTTTTTGTGACTATTTTTTCCTAACATAACAGACTTGATTGCCATTCTGATGTCCGATTCATCTAGAAGAAAATTTGTTGTGTGTATTTGAGCAGGAAGTGCCCTAAAGGAGGAGGACTGGCCTCCCCAGTCCCACAAGGCTGCTATAGTGGAACATCAGTAATATGACAGATTTGTTTCTGGGGAGAAGCAAATCAACCTTTGCCTCCTTCTTTCCTAACCAGCTGGCAAATAAAGGACCTTGACAGCAAAAATACAGAGATAGCCACTTCTCAAATGTACCGGTTTAGAAAAGATGTCAAAAAGCAAAAATATATGTGTGTGGGCTGTGCCCATATGTATATGGCACAGTGTTTATGGAACACAGAGTTAGTCTTAAAAAGGGCACACCTTTCTTTTGGAAATATTGTTCTATCATTTTGAAAAATTGAAAGGAAATTCTGTTAAAATGATGTCGCTGTATTATCATTGGCATCTCTGGGAACACCTGTTTATTATGTCCAGTTTAATTGGAAATTGACTTGGAATAAATTAATCTGAGTATCCTCATTGCAGTTGTCTGCTTATGCATGTAATGATTCTAGGGTCACTTGGGAATTTGAGACTGTGGATATCAATTCGTCTGAAAATAGGTGGTTCACCTTTCCCATGAGGAATGCATATGCTGTTCCCTTCACCTTGAATGCACTTCCTCTCTTAGTGCACCTAGCATGCTACACACATGCAACTAGAGCTGTATTATGACTTCCATGGGCCCCTGCCACTATAGAAAAAATTTTAAACTTATGGTTCACAATCACATTTGTATAAAGATGAGTATATTGATTTTACATGTTAATACATTTTCTTCTATCTAAAAACTTACTGTTTTCTGACTTAAAGGAAATGAAAATATTTTCTTGTCCCCAAATGCACTGTGTGTCCTAAGCATTATACCTTTTGTGCCTGATAGATTGGTAGGTCCTGCATGCATCAAGTCCAAGGTAAAATATTAACAGTTTTGTGTAAGTTCCTATAGCAGACCTGTTGAAGGCCTCACAACAACTATTTACTTCCTTTCCTGGCTTATAGATCCTGGATTTTGTTTAGGGTTCAGGCAGTAAAGGCACAAGGAGCAGACTACCCCACCCCCACCCCTAGGACAAAGGAATAGGCCATGACTGGCCCACTGCCATCTTGGAAATTCTCCCTTTTGTCAGTGAGGGGTCAGCCATAAAAAGGTTTGGGCCCTCTGTTGATCATAAGGGCAGACATGGTTGAGCAGACTAATGGAAGGAACCTGAGTACTTGATAACATTGTTGAACCACCTGAGATTCTTTTTAAGTTACGTGATAGACATTCTTGGTGTTTTTGCCTTGTTTTAGTTCAATATTCTGTTATTGGTAGCTTAACCAATATATTTTCTTTGCACTTCCTAGAGATGTAGGCATGTTTCTTTTTTAACCTTAGGTGTACGTTGCACATTCTATCATCATAGTTTCACCTTACTGACTAATTAATGTTTAACATAACAATGTCTCCACTAGATGGTAAACTCTGCCCAGTTCCTTGGATAATCTTGCTCAAAAAATATAGAATTATTTGTTTAATTAGGAAAATGGAGATTACTAAGCTGTATTTTTCTGAATATGCTTTTTCCCCCTTAATTAAAAGTCAAGATGGTAGTGTTTTGATACCTTTACCATTCTTAAATTGTTAGCAAGTTCTGGGTTGTAATTTGCCTGAGCCAAAAAAACATTAACTTATTTAATTTCATATTCATCCACTTCTCATATATTTAGAGCTCTGTTTGTTATACCCTTTCCATGACTAAAGACCAGTAGCCCAGTTACAAAAGATGTAAAGAATTAAGATTGGTAGTGATGTATTCTCTGTGCCATCACTTTTATCCTTTACTATATACTCAGTACCCAGTACCTGACTAAAGGCCTGGCATATACTAGAAATTTGGAAATAATTTTGGTTGACTTAATTTTAAACCTCATATTATCATGTATTCTCAACAATAGCTCTGTTCAGTCTTTGTTACCCCAGTTTCAAATGACCAGTCTCCATACCTTTTTCTTTTTTCCCTAGCCTCAAGCTTTAACCTTTGACAAGGTCTTAATAGAGCAGTACTACTCTGAAATTTTAAAGCAATGTGCCCATATTTCCCTCTTATGCATTTTTGATAGGTTTTGTTCTATTAGTCTCTGTCAAGATTGGCTTGCCTCTGCTAATGCCACTTACGAGCATCAAGTGGTTTTGAAAAGGGCCTGTATTTCTTGTCATTATAGAAAGGGCTAAATGAAGTTAAGAGCTATAGGTTGGCATGTGAGGGGTGACAAATAAGATAAGGGCGTCACATTACTCTCACACCGTTTTGTCCATTTCCCTAAGGAAAACATGGCATACACCATAGAAACTTAGGGTCACACTGGGGTATACCAATCTATAGGACATATGCCAAAACACTCTGGATTTACGAAACTTTCTAATCCTCAAATGCTATTGGATTTGTACCAGACCGCTTCAACTGAATGCATTCTCCAGGACAGATTCTTCTTTATTCATGTCTGTACTTCCCATTCAGCCTCCAGAAGTTCCTTGTTTCCCAGCTCTTGTTGACTGGGTACTTGAACCTCAATTCTTCCCCTCACAATCTCCCTCTCTCTTCCTCTCTGTTCTCCCCTCTGTTGCCAGACATGACTCTTCCTGGTGATAGTCTTTGAGAACTGACCTATCTAAAAAATACAATTCAAATTTAGGTGGCTTGGCCCAGAAAATCCTCTTTTATCTCACTTACTGTCAATATGCTACAGTATCAAATAGATGAGCTTGATTTCCAAGCCTTGGGGAGATTAGCTGCATTAAAAGTTATGGCTTCTGCATAGCACAGGGAGATCAGCTCGGTGCTTTGTGACCACCTAGAGGGGTGGGATAGGGAGGGTGGGAGGGAGACAAAAGAGGGAGGAGATATGGGGATATATTTATATGTATAGCTGATTCACTTTGTTATACAGCAGAAACTAACAACAACATTGTAAAGCAATTATACTCCAATAAAGATGTTAAAAAAAAAAAAAGGAGCTGGGACCCAGTGGTCATGAAAATGTCTTGTCCACCTTGGATTATCTGTATTTACCTACATTTACATGGGGGAGAATTAATTTCTACCCATTTTGTTTAATTTATTATTACTTTGATGTTTCTGCCATTTTCTGTGAAACCTAATTTTAACTGATATGGTTTCTGAACTTAAAAGGAGACCAACTGGTTCAAAATCTCTTGGTTTTAAGGTTCAGGCGGCTTGCCAGTCTTTTAAATTTCCTAAAATGCTTTCATTGCCTGAAAACTGGGAAAATAGAGGGACATTAAAAAATTAGAATTGCAAAAAATTAATTAATTAATTAATTTTAAAAAATAAAAATTATTGCTTCTATAGGAAGAAGTCTGGTACCAAAGTGTAATAGCTGTTCAAACTAAGTATTAAGGTCAATAGATAACCTCCCTGGAGATTCTGGGAACAGGTTGGGGGGATAGGGTAAATATGGTTATATCCATGTCTGGGTTGGGGTTTTAACTTAAGTGTGTAGCTCAAAGTCTATTTACATAATTAATCACTGAAAAAATTAATTACAGCTAACATTTGTGCACTACTGAATAAGGGAAACCTGCTAATTTACAGTTCTTAAACAGTGTGCTGTTTATGACTCTGCTCAGTAATCAACTAACTGCTGACGATCCAAAGTGGACAATCATGACTTGCTTCGAAACACCAGTGAAATTTTAGCATAATGGTGACACCAATGTTCAATGTATCCTTTTGTTTCACTTTTACATTTTAAAAATTAACTTGAAAAATAAGATTTAACGGAGTTCAATAACATTCTGACTCATCCAATTCCCTTTGTTGTTTTTTTCCTGTCAGAATATCAATATCTAAGAAAACATTAACAGAAATGAATATTGGCAGGTACTAATTTGTTTAATGCATGGAGTAAACACAGACACATACAGTGGAATAAAACAACAAAGAACAAAGGCATAAGTACAGTGAATGAAATTCCCAAAGACTACTATAAATGTTTAAGTTACTAGGAATAAAACATTTTTGGAGAAAGAGTCTTTAAGTAAAGATGTAAAAATGTCTCAAAATATTTGGAAGAGACGAAAGAAAAACATGCGTCTATTAAAAAGTCAGAAAATATTGTAGATTTGATACATGTATATTGGAAGTGAAAAAATAAGTGAGAAAGTACTGCTAGATTTATTGATTAGTCTATAAAGATGTCAGTAATTCAAGATAATACAGTATTAATAACAACAAAAAATAGGTCTCAAAATAGTTCCAAAAATACTTAAGGGGAGGCTGAATTTAAGCTAACTGTCCACTCGGCAGATCAATCTTTGGGCAAAATGCTCTTAAGGAATGTGGGTTTGGGTCATTGTTTTTTAAGAATTGATTAGACAAATATGAATTGGACTTTCTGAATATACTAATAGTAAATACTTATAGGATACTTGTATTTCATAACCTTTGCTTCCACATATGTAAGGATTTGGGACATCTGACTGGGGAAAGCAAATTGGGCAGGACAAATGACAGTGGGCTGGCCAGTTTTTCCTGTTACCCTCAGGGGTTATCTTTCCTGTGCCTGATTCAATTTTTAGCAATTTGGTTTAAACCTTAAGTTTCCCCAGTTATGGCACCTATAACCTCTGTTTTCCTTTTATTCATTTAAATATCCCAAAGGTATGAATTCATAAGCAGCCAGTTTGGTTTTCATACACTTCCTTCTTTTTTCTCCTTTTGCAGCATTTTAAATTATAAGTATTTACTTGTGTAGTGCTTCTATTGTCCTTCTTTATCCATTTACCCTTTGAGAAGCTCTGGCTTTGGAGGCTATTTCTTTGAAGGCTTTCGTATGATTTAATATAATATAGGGTGCCAGGTATTTTTCTAGAAGGGAAGATTAAAATTTCCAATTATGCTTCAGTTTTTTTATGTCCAGATTTAGAATTAGAAGAACTATTCTCTTCACCATTTTCTTAACTTAAAAAATCAATAAATAGTCTAGTCGTGAATTTACCAGTGTTCTGAGTAATTTGTGTAAATCTCCACATACCAATCTCAGACCAAAAAATAAAAAAAAAGAAAGAAAACATTTTTAGTGTTAAATTCTAAAATCAGCGGGTGATGGGTGAGAGAATACTTGCTTAAAATGTACAGAGACAATGATGGGCAGTGCTCTGGTTCAAGATCTAAAATTCTTAGAATTTTGTTGTACTTACTTATCTCCATCCTGAGGAGAGGTATAAGTTAGGCAATTTCAGTCTGATGCCATTAAATATTGAATTATCTAATTCTTCCTTTCTCACCAAGCAACAGACCTATTGATTATAATTTGATTTCCCGTAATCATGGGAAAAATTAATTGACTTGAGGATATAGTCATCTGGTCGTATTCTGCATATTTATCATTTAAAGTAGCAAATTGAATTTTGTTCCTTTATAAATACTGTACATCTTTTCCTTTTTGTTCACTTAAGCAGCCATGGAGAGAGAGATGGATATAATCTTGGGAAGCTGCCAATGGCAGTTTCTAAGCCTGCAAAACTGAAGCACAAAGTTTGGACCAAAATAAATTAAAGCAGTGCCATACTATTAAATATCTTGGAATAGATCCATGTGGTTTTGTATGAAAATCCTCCATCGTTGTGCATCATAAGCTTTTTCTATTTGCGACCTATATGAGTGGTGGTTGTTTTATTTAACATTAAAATGTCTGGGTCAGAATTACTTCTTGCCACTGCATAAATTTGTGATTTTAGGAAAGCCTACCCTGTTACTATATTAATGGTCCATAGTACATTCCTTCTGTTTTTCTCTTCTGTTCTTCTTAAATACCTCCTGCCTTGTTTCAGGCTTTTCGTGGCTCTATGGACTTCCCAGGTATATAGAGCTATCTACCACCCCTTTCAACACTCATAAGCATATTCAGCTAAGCCTTGCTGATATCTGTGTGTATTGCAACTAATGAGGAAAATCAATTTGTTTGTTGCCAGTTTTAGTTTATTTGTTCTTCAATGTCCACTATCACTTAGTCTGTTTATTTTCAGCTTATGATCTCATTTCGTACTTATAATACATCTGATCTGAACTATTTTAGTTTCCCACCAAATTTATTGGTGAAATGTTATTATCCCTCTGCATAGAGGGCCATTCCATTCCCAAAGCAGAAGCAGGAATGAGGTAATATTTCCAGGCATTCTATGTATTTTTCTCACATCCCACCTCAAGAGAGAAAAAATGGCATTCATTGACTCCCATTGTTGAGTCAATGTGTTAAAGAACAGTACTCATACATAGGCCAACTGCTTGATGCCCTCTCCCTCTCTCTAACTTTCTCTTCACAGCTGCTTCTTCTGCAATTTAAAGGTTAAATATAATTCACAGGGTGGACTGGTAGACCACACATTTTAAACCTTATCCAAGGCTGCTTTTTCAATCCAGCTTTAACACCAATAAAAATCGTATATTATTTATATCCTCATTTAATTCCTATATCTCTTTCTCAGTTGGTTCAAAACATGAAAGAAAGAAGTGTAAATATTAAGTAGTAATTCTCAAAACAGCCAACATTTCAAAAATACATTCTAATTGTATTATCTCACTATCACAATCTTTATATTAAAATGTACACTTATAAAAAGTGTAATAAGAAATGTGTACATGATGAATTAACTTTATTAACAGGAAACAACTTATTAAGTCATTGGTCAATTTTCAAGTTCACTGATTAGACTGTTTTTATTTGTAAAAAAAATAAATAGATGATATATAGCCCATAAAACACCCTACCTCATTTCTGTTGCCAAGTTCTCCAAAGGTGAAAACGGATATATATCTTTTTTTTTTTTTTTTTTTCTGGCAAGAATCCATTCCAGTACTAAATAGCTTAGAGGTGTAGATTTTCTTGAGGTTTGTGGGTCTAGGCTTATTTCCTTGTAACCTTGGTTTTGCCTTAATATACTGACACCTGGGAATTGCCTCAAAGAAGGGGTGGCTGAGTCCTAATTAGAAATGTTAGGTATAGTGGAAAGAACCTAACTTTTGGTTCTTTTCGAGTTATATACCCTCACAATGTAATGCTCCCTATAATTCATACTAGATTTGATATATTTAAACTTATGTGATTCTCCATTTCGTCAATATTAAAATGATTGCAAGGATAATGTTAGACTGACTATCTATGTAACTATGTACCTAACTATCTATCATCACCTAACACAATGCATGGGTGCATGTAGACACACTCAATAAATAATAGACTTTAATTTTTTTCATTATTACTGTTACTTTGAGTTAATGGCGTGGTTAACAAATAAGTCAAAATCCATGCTTCTGTCCAGAAAAAAAGCTCAACAGAAGCCATTAATTCAGCTGGAAATAGCCCTTTGACATTAAATAATAAATTTATGCTATTGATTCCATTTAGAATGAGCCAGAAGTTCCCTGTATCTTACAGCAAATCACTGGATTGTCTATTATTTATTTTACAGAAATCCTTGAAAAGCTGTGTTTATCTTTTGCAAGGTGAAAGGTACTTATCCTTTAAAAATTAGAGTGCCAGGGGCTTCCCTGGTGGCACAGTGGTTGAGAGTCTGCCTGCTGATGCAGGGGACACGGGTTCGTGCCCCAGTCCGGGAAGATCCCACATGCCGTGGAGCAGCTAGGCCCGTGAACCATGGCCGCTGACCCTGTGCGTCCGGAGCCTGTGCTCTGCAACGGGAGAGGCCACAACAGTGAGAGACCCGCGTAATGCAAAAAAAAAAAAAAAAGGGGCATGGAAAAATGAGAGAGTACCAAAATTCATGAAAATGAAGATAACTTTTATTAAATAATTATCCAGAAAAAAAGAAACAGCATTTCGATATTCATTTTTTTATATTACCAGAAAAATCTTTCAACAGCACTCATTATTTGATGATCCTACTGTCACTTCAAATAAAAGCCTATGATCATTGGAACGAATAAATACAAACAGGTTATTGAAATAGATGGCTCTTCAAAGTTCACATGTGTCAGCATACCAGAAGTTTTGACCAAGCAAAACAGACTCTCAAAACCCCTTTTTTAAGCATCTTACTTTTTTAAACTGAGTACTTTTTTTTGTATCAGCAGGAAAAAAAAAGTCTCTATGTAATATCATGTGATATATTCAGTTGATCTGTATCTGAAACATCTTGTAAGGATTTACAAGTGACTTCTATGGAACTGAGATGTCCCTTACTAAAGGCTTCATTTATTAAGCTACCTTTCTGTCTCTAGATGCAAACACAAATGTATTTGTTTATTTAAGCTCTAAAATATTTGTGGGTAGTGTCAGCAAAAGTATGCTTCAGTTTGCTATTCTTCGTATACTTTAAAATATATTAAATTATAAAATGTCCAGTGCCCTTTTAATAATAATGATATGAATATTTATTTCCATTTACAAAGATCCACTAACAGTCAAGTCCAGGAAAAGTTACTTGTATAACATGCATATAAGATATAGTTTGCCTAAAATTGCATTATAGTGTGTGGGGTTTTTTTAATACTTTTTTAGGTGCAATTTGGGTTGAAACATCTAGTAGTACTCTTTGATCTGTCATAATAAATTTCTAAAATATACTATTTAGGGTACTGTCAAAAAAGATTGAATCAGATTCCTAAATGATCACAGGGAGATTTGATTAAGAGGTTTAAGTTCACTTTAAAGGAGACCTTTAAAAATTAATAAAGCTCAATGACATTAGTTATATCTTTCTTATATTTTACAAAAAATAATATACACATGCTCTTTGTTGTCTACAACATAAATGTATGTCTCCATCATCAACTAATGGTTTGTTGAATTCTCTTAAATTCCACCATAATAGAGCAAGTATTTGAATTGTGTCTAGAAATTAAACCAATCTCTAATATTTAATAGTTCCCCAAACTGAGAATCATGGAACAAGTCCTATAATATTTCAGTGAATGTCTGTCTATTTATAACTTGTAAATGTGTGAGCCAGACTAAAAAAAATGTGTGCAGAAAAATAAAGTGTTTGTCATAATCTCAAATCCTGATCTGAAGCAGGTGTCATTTTTCTATTCCTTGTTAGTTCATTTTCCAGGATTTCTTTTGAGGATCCATCATAGAATTCTAAGTGTTGTGTCCACTGGGATTTACACCACTTGTTCAATCTATTTATACCAAGTTAATTAAGTGATAATCCCAAAGTATCAGAGGGCATATGAAATAATAAATGTCTGATTCTCTCACAGACATGCCGAGACCACATGATGAGGAGTCACAGGATGGAAGACTGTTTCATTGCCTAATATCACGTTCTCTTCTATAGGGAATATTGCTATTAAAATGCTGTTCTCATATTTCCTGAGGTTTTATACCTTTCTTTGGATAATATTCTTGTGACAATTGATGTGATGCTTTTGAAGGAGAGTCAAGCCAAAGGCTTTCATACATGAAATTTTACAATTTAAGTTATGGATTACTCCTATTTTGCAAACTTGGTCAAATCCATTTCTGAAATAAATCAAAATACAACATAATTTTTATATATGTTAAATGATTTCCATGAACAAAGAAAAATCTGTAAGATGCCTTTATTTCCAATTCCACATTGATCCTATACGTGCATACAAACACAAATACACGCAGAGAAACAGATATTATCCATTTGCTAACTATTTAATATACCTGATTGCCTGTTTAAATGTTTATTAATCTCATTCATTTTGTTGAATAAGCAAGAAAGAAGTAAAATTCATTGTTCTTATATTAGCACTAAAGACAGTTTTAAGAGATAAATATCTGAATATCCTTATGTCCTAGAAATCCCATGAGTGATTTACAGCTATAAATATAAAGCTATTTCCAACAATTAAAAAAAAATTAAAAGACTGGTCAATATAGAAAGCTTACTATTACATTGAGAGTCAGGTAGTCTCCTGATAAGATAAAGAATTAGGAGAGAGTGGCAGGACATATTTAAGGTGATGAAAGGGAAAAATGTACAACCAAGATTACTCTACCCAGCAAGGATCTCATTCAGATTCAACAGAGAAATTAAAACCTTTACAGACAAGCAGAAGCTAAGAGAATTCAGCACCACCAAACGAGCTTTACAACAAATGCCAAAGGAACGTCTCTAGGCAGGAAACACGAGAGAAGGAAAAGACCTACAATAACTAAACCAAAACAATTAAGAAACTGGTAATAGGAACATAAATATCAATAGTTAACGTAAATATAAATGGATTAAATGCTCCAACCAAAAGACATAGACTGGCTGAATGGATACAAAAACAAGACCCGTATATATGCTGTCTACAAGAGACCAACTTCAGACCTAGGGACACATACAGACTGAAAGTGAGGGGATGGAAAAAGATATTCCATGCAAATGGAATTCAAAAGAAAGGTGGAGTAGCAGTTCTCATATCAGACAAAATAGACTTTAAAATTAAGACTATTACAAAAGACAAAGAAGGACACTCATAGTGATCAAGGGAACAATCCAGGAAGAAGATATAACAATTGTAAATATTTATGCACCTAACATAGGAGCACTTCAGTACCTAAGACAAATGATAAGAGCTGTAAAATGGGAAATCGACATTAACACAATAATAGTAGGGGACTTTAACACCCCATAACACCCCACTTTCACCAATGGACAGGTCATCCAAAAGGAAAATAAATTAGGAAACAAAAGCTTTAAATGATAAGCTGTAAACAAGATGGGCTTAATATTTATAGGACATTCCATCCAAAAACAACAGAATACACATTATTCTCAAGTGCTCATGGAACATTCTCCAGGATAGATCATATCTTGGGTCACAAATCAAGTCTTGGTAAATTTAAGAAAATTGGAAAAGTATCATGTATCTTTTCCAAGAACAACGCTACGAGACTAGATATCAGTTACAGGAAAAAATTCTGTAAAAAATACAAACACATGGAGGTAAACAATACACTACTTAATAACCAAGAGATCACTGAAGAAATCAAAGAGGAAATTAAAAAATACCTAGAAACAACTGACAATGAAAACACAATGACCCAAAATCTATGGGATGCAGCAAAAGCATTTCTAGGAGGGAGGTTTATAGCAATACAATCCTACCTCAAGAAACAAGATACATCTCAAATAAACAACCTAACGTTACACCTAAAGCAATTAGAGAAAGAAGAACAAAAAAAACCCCAAATTTAGCAGAAGGAAAGAAGTCATAAAGATCAGAGAAGAAATAAATGAAAAAGACATGAAGGAACCGATAGCAAAGATCAATAAAACTAAAAGCTGGTTCTTTGAGAAGATAAAATTGACAAACCATTAGCAAGATTCATCAAGAAAAATGGGAGAAGACTGAAATAAATAGAATTAGAAATGAAAAAGGAGAAGTAACAACTGACACTGCAGAAATATGAAGGATCATGAGAGATTACTACAAGCAACTATATGCCAATAAAATGAACAACCTGGAAGAAATGGACAAATTCTCAGAAAAACATAACGTTCTGAGACTGAACCAGGAAGAAATAGAAAATATAAACAGACCAATCACAAGCACTTGAAATTGAGACTGTGATTAGAAATCTTCCAACAAACAAAAGCCCAGGACCAGATGGCCTCACAGGCGAATTCTATCAAACATTTAGGGAAGAGACAACATCTATCCTTTTCAAACTCTTCCAAAATATAGCAGAGGGAGGAAGACTCCCAAACTCGTTCTGCGAGGCCACCATCACCCTGATACCAAAACCAGACAAAGATGTCATAAAGAAAGAAAACTACAGGCCAATATCACTGATGAACACAGATGCAAAAATCCTCAGCAAAATACTAGCAAACAGAATCCAACAGCACATTAAAAGGATCATACACCATGATCAAGTGAGGTTTATCCCAGGAATGCAAGGATTTCTCAGTATATGCAAGTCAATCAATGTGATAAACCGTGTTAACAAATTGAAGAAGAAAAACCATATGATCATCTCAATGGATGCAGAAAAAGCTTTTGACAAAATTCAACACTCATTTATGATAAAAACCCTCCAGAAAGTAGGCATAGAGGGAACTTACCTCAACATAATAAAGGCCGTATATGACAGACCCACAGCCAACATCGTTCTCAATGGTGAAAAACTGAAACCATTTCCTGTAAGATCAGGAACAAGACAAGGTTGTCCACTCTCACCACTATTATTCAACATAGTTTTGGAAGTTTTAGCCACAGCAATCAGAGAAGAAAAAGAAATAAAAGGAATCCAAATCAGAAAAGAAGAAGTAAAGCTGTCACTGTTTGCAGATGACATGATACTATACATAGAGAATCCTAAAGATGCTACCAGAAAACTACTAGAGCTAATCAATGAATTTGGTAAAGTAGTAAGATACAAAATTAATGCACAGATACACTAATGATGAAAAATCAGAAAGAGAAATTAAGGAAACACTGCCATTTACCACTGCAACAAAAAGAATAAAATACCTAGGAATAAACCTACCTAAGGGACAAAAGACCTGTATGCAGAAAACTATAAGACAGATCAATGGAACAGGATAGAAAGCCCAGAGATAAACCCACGCACATATGGTCACCTTATCTTTGACAAAGGAGGCAAGAATGTACAATGGAGAAAAGACAGCCTCCTCAATAAGTGGTGCTGGGAAAACTGAACAGCTACATGTAAAAGAATAAAATTAGAACACTCCATAACACCATATATAAAAATAATTCAAAGTGCGTTAAAGACCTAAATGTAGACCACACACTATAAAACTCTTAGAGGAAAACATAGGCAGAACACTCTATCACAGCAAGATCGTTTTTGACCCACCTCCTAGAGAAATGGAAATAAAGCCAAAAATAAACAAACGGGACCTAATGAAACTTAAAAGCTTTTTCACAGCCAAGGAAACCATAAACAAGATGAAAAGACAATCCTCAGAATGAGAGAAAATATTTGCAAATGAAGGAACTGACAAAGGATTAATCTCCAAAATTTACAAGCTGCTCATGCAGCTCTATATCAAAAAAACAAACAATCCAATCCAAAACTGGGCAGAAAACCTAAATACACATTTCACCAAAGAAGACATACAGATGGCCAAGAGGCACATGAAAAGATGCTCAACATCACTAATCATTAGAGAAATGCAAATCAAAACTACAATGAGGTATCACCTCACACCAGTTAGAATGGGCATCATCAGAAAATCTACAAACAACAAATGCTGGAGAGGGTGTGGAGAAAAGGGAACCCTCTTGCACTGTTGGTGGGTATTTAAATTGATACAGCCACTATGGAGAACAGTATGTAGGTTCCTTAAAAAACTAAAAATAGATCTACCATACGACCCAACAATCCTACTACTGGGCATATACCCTGAGAAAGCTATAATTCAAAAAGAGTCATGTACCACAACATTCATTGCACTTCTATTTACAATAGGACATGGAAGCAACCTAAGTGTACATCGACAGATGAATGGATAAAGAAGATGTGGTACATATATACAATGGAATATTACTCAGCCATAAAACGAAACGAAATTGAGTTATTTGTATTCAGGTGGATGGACCTAGAGACTGTCATGCAGAGTGAAGTAAATCAGAAAGAAAATAAATACCGTATGCTAACACATATATATGGATTCTAAAAAAAAAAAAAAAAAAGGTTCTGAAGAACCTAGGGACAGGACAGGAATAAAGTCGCAGAGGTAAAGAATGGACTCGAGGACATGGGGAGGGGGAAGGGTAAGCTGGGACAAAGTGAGAGAGTGGCATGGACATATATACACTGCCAAATGTAAAATAGATAGCTAGTGGGAAGTAGCCGCATAGCACAGGGAGATCAGCTTGGTGGTTTGTGACCACTTAGAGGGATGGGATAGGGAGGCTGGGAGGGAGACGCAAGAGGGAGGAGATATGGGGCTATATATATATATATATATATATATATATATATATATAGCTTATTCACCTTGTTACAAAGCAGAAACTAACACACCATTGTAAAGCAATTATACTCCAATAAAGATGTTAAAAAAAGATAAAGGATTAGGATACAGACTATTTAAAAGTAACTTACAGTAATCCTTCTTTAAAGATGTAGGACTTCCTTCATACCAATTTAAAGTGTGATAATAAAAAACAAAGGAGCATAAATGATACAAGTTTATAAATGTGTGAAATCAGGAAAATTGGGAATGATTCAAGTCCTGGTTCTCTTGCGATTAATTAGTTTCAAAAATATGAAACATTTTACCACGTTGGTCGTAAATTTTTCCCTCTATTAAATGTCGCAGGGTTGAATTGGATTAGCTCTGAGATATTTTTGTCCTAAAATTACATCACTTGAAGTATGAAATTCTGAAAAAAACTTCAATATCTTGATTATGATTATTTGAGTAAAGTATGCTTTTAAAAAAAGAGCTATTAAAACGGTGCTCTGTGCAAAAAAACAGTAAAAATCACTCAGTCGGACTATGGTTACTGGATAATTTGGCTCTAGATGAGTAATTTCTTGTCACCATTTTGATTCATATAAACTGTCCAGAAATCTATGGAGCAGCATCACATAATAAGAATTTTAGGAATGGTTTGCAAGCACAATGCGTTAACACTGTGTCCCTGATGTTATTTTTAGTTTTAGAGTGTAACTTCAGTAAAGCAAAGGCATTTTTTTTTTACCATAGATAGTATAATACTACATTAAAATATTAACAACTAAATACTTTTACATTGATTATAAAATAATAATTAAATATATTTCCTTGCATTAGGCAATATCAGAGATTTTCTGAATTACAGATTTGAATGTCACATCAATAAATATATTTGTTGCATGATGAATTAAAATTTGATGCCCAAAAGAATGTTTGCAATGTAAGCAATTGATATAGAAATGTATTGAGTATAGATGCATCCTAACTTCTTTTCTCTTGTGTCTTTGGGAATCTCCCCATCAGAATATAAGCTCCATGACAGCAGAGTTTCTGTTTTTATTTTTTCTGTTCCCTTCTTGCTGTATTCCATATATATAAAGTATATTCACCAGTGCTTGCTACATAGTAGACCCCTAATTAATATTTAATGAATAAATTATTCTCCTTAAGAGTACTGCTGTTAGTTTTTCCACGCTTAACTCTTTTAGAAAATGCAGTTAGAGAAAATGAAATGAACAGAAGAAATATTCTCAGAAACAAAAATCATAAAAATGAAAATGATTCCATGATTCAAAGAGTATCATAGCCTTGGATATTGTATATAATGTATGTATCCAAAGATCATAAAAACAATTTTTGTTGGCATTTTAATTAATATAACTTATTTGATTCATTAATTATAATGATAGAAAAAATGAAGTCCATTATCTTACTATTATATAATGGTCTCATACACCATATGAAATTTTGATTTCATCTTCACATTTCTGAACCAGAGTGGAGCCTGGATATGTGCCTACACTTTAGCAAGAGGAAACAGATCATTAATAACACTGTGTAACAACTAGTAAATAAAGAAACACAGTTAGGATTGGGGCCTTGTGAATTTCATGTTGGCATTATTTACATATTAAATAAACAACATGACCATAGAGTTGCAAACAATTTTTTTGATACACTAATGAAATCTCTCCTCCCTTTCCCCAACAGAAACTAATAGCTGCAGCACTGGGTTTGACATTTTCTTAATGGTGACATAAATGTTAAACCAAAACAATGAATGAATTTCTGGCTTTTGGATTTCCAAATAAATTATTGAAACCCGTGGCCAAAACTGTACCATGACATGAAATGGTTTGTGTTCCAAGAACTGTCTAAAAAAGACTAACTCATTTAGAAAAAGAGGAGTCAGAAGAAAAGCAGGGTAATTAGGTGCTGGTGTCTGTATTTGATTATGTCACATGTAAGTATCTTTATAAGTAAATAGAAATAACATTGTAAAATAATTTTTACAATAATAACATTGCGGTATGACCACACTTGCATTTTAAAAAAGAAATGAATAGCACTTACATTGGTCATACCAGGATGTAGAAGTGGAAGGAATACACCTCCTACTCTTGCGATAAAAAAGAGCTGTGGGTTGAAATTTGTAAAGAAATGAAAGCTTAGAAAGCTTGAAGCTTTTTCAAGGTAGTCCGAACTTCACTTGGAGAGTAATTTAAAATTATTTATCTTAATACTCTACTGCTATGGTTATAACCACAGTTATTTTTATTCCTGCCCTTTCCCCTGTCCCCTGCACTATTGAAATCCGTATCTACATGATACCATAATAAAGAACCAACAGCTCCTTTAAAGTTATTTTCTATTAACTACAACACCTGGATCAATTTGAAGTTAATTGTTTTTCCGATCTTTCTTTTGTATATAGAGTGGTCTTTCCTATTTCTTCACATCTAATATTTTTTCTTTAATTTTATGCTGCACACAGTGGATTACATTGTGGAGTATTTGGATCATTTCGTACCCCATTAAAGGGCATTGCATTTTGTTTTGCCAGGTATTTGAATCGCTGGTTTATACTTTAGTCCTGTCAGGTTTGATCTTATTCTGTGTTAAAGAGATTGTGTTTCCGTTTTGTGATCAGTATCAGGGCATGCCACTTACCACAGGTGTGGTCCTTACTTCGAGGCCAGGGCATCTTCTGGAGTCTTGACTGAATGTTCAGTGTGTCCATGGGGGTTGTTCCACTCTGATCGGGGTAGGGGGGGACTCAAATGTCTATCTCAAGTGAACCACTTAGCCGTCACTCAGGGACCGGTGATGATTCCCTACACAGCCATATGGAGCACACTTTCTGACAGCTCTCTAGTCTTACATACCCAGAGCTGTACATTTTGGCTGTTCTAGAAGACAAATCTGATGTCTTCTGATACCTTCATCCTCAGCTCAGCAATACCACTGCTCATCTGTCCCTATTTTGCAGCACAGAAATGCCTGCACACTGAAATTGGGGCCATCATAGCACAATCTTCTGGCTCACCTCCTGTGTTTCCCTTCTCTCCACAATCACAGTTCTCCTCTGCCTGTTGTCCCATACCTGAAATGTTTTGCCTCATATCTATTTATCATGTTTTATAATAGTTTTCGTGAAGAGACCAAATCTGGTACCATTTATTCTGTCGTGACTGAAAGCGGAGGTCCCAGCATAGTGACTTGTAACAAACACAGATTAGGTTATACCTCTTTTCTGATTAAATATTTCATTGAATACCCATTGTACTTAGATTAAATCCATATTCTTTATCAAGACCTGTTAGGTTCTGCATCGTTTATCTGCTGACTCCTTTCTAATATCTAATGAAAATCTTCTTGCTCCAGACACACTGATTTCTTTCAGACCTTGACTAAGTCACTGTTTCAACACATTCACAAAGGATGTTCCATCTTCATGAAGATATCTTTTTCTACTCTTGATCTACTAACTTCAAGTTTGAGTGAAAATTCTGTTCCTCTTAAGAAACTACTCTGACCACTTATATAACCTATATTTCTTTCCCTCATAACATTGTATTTCTTTTCCTTTATAGCCCTTACTGCTATGTTGTCCAAATATTTATGTGAGGGTTTTTCAGTAGATAATATACACTCAGTATCTTAAGTAAGGGTTCTCTAGAGAAAAAGGACCAATAGGAGGTACAAGTATGTGCATGTGTGCGTGTATTATAAGGAGTTGGTTCACATGATTATGGAGGATGAGAACTCCTAAGATCTTCAGTCAGCAAGCTGGAAATCCAGGAGAATTGATGGTATAGTTTTAGCCAGAATGGCTTAAAGCCAGGAGAGCCTTTGGTATAAGTTCCAGTTTGAGGCCAAGTCTAATGCAGAAGAAGACTGATGCCCCAGCTCAAAGACAATCAGTCAGAGAGAGCAAATTTTCCCTTACTCCACCTTTTTGTTCTGATCAGGACTTCTTTGGTGGATTGGATGGGACCCACTCACATTAGTGAGAGCACTTCGCTTGATTCAGTCTACTGGTTCAGTGTTAATCTTATCCAGAAATATCCTCAAATACACACTCAGAATAATATTTACCAAATATCTCGGTATCCTGTGGCCCAGTCAAGTTGACACATAAAAATAACCATCACACTCAGTAAATATTTGTTGGATGAATGAGAGCAGTTGAGATCTAAAGGATGCAGGGAATCAGTATAAAAAGTGGTAAAGAGCATTCTGGACAGATTAAAACTCTACATGCAATGGCATGGACATATAGAAGAGGTTGACATACAAAGGTCAAGATGCTTGGAGCTGTGTAAGTCAGATGCAGAGTGTTAGGTGATGAATTTTGAGAGGCTGCAAAGAGGCCAATTATGTAGGACTTCATGGGTTCTTGTTCAAAGTATGGTTCTCAAACCATCACCACGGGTATCCCTTGGGATCTTTTTAAAATGTATAGCCTCAAGTCTCACCCTAAACCCACTTAATCAAACTCTGTATTTTAATAAGATCTCAATATGAGACATCCCAGATGTGTAATTTTGATAGGACATGGTGATGAATTACATATTGGTGATGATGTTTCAAGGATAATGTCCAGATTTTATGCCCTGATGAAAAGGGTTAATAAAGGGCCATGTACTCAGATGGAGAGCCCTATAGGAAGGGCAAATTTGGTACATCTGTCTATGTGTAGTGAAGAATTCAGGCTTCCAGTTTTACATTGTTATGTCTTAATTGACTATGAAATATCCAAATAGTGATGTCTAGCATGCAGGATATAAAGGTCTAGAACTCAAGAAAGATAACTGGGTTGCATTAAGGGGGAAGTAAACTAGGAACATGTAAATAAGTTAGAAGAATATTAGTTTGAGAAAATGTTAATGAGAATCTAAACAGTGATTTAGAAGTCAGAATTCTAAAAATAAAAAATTTAAGAGATCAAACTATTGAAAAGATAAAACTAATTCAACATAGGGAAAAGGGCAGAGAGAATGATCAACGATGACTACAAAATTCCCGCCCTGTATAATTAGAATAAGGAGGTACTAACAGAAATAGAAAATGCAGGAAGATTTTTAGGTGCATACACAATATACTCTGGAAATAATCAGTTTGAAGCAACAAAAGGATATTCATTTGAAAAGGCGATGCATATATATGTACATATGTACACAAATATGCATGTGTTGTGTGTCTGTGTGTGACTATGTGTGTGTAAAAGTGGATCTCAGGGTGCTAAGTCTGGAGTTAAATATTTGGAAGCTATATGGATTAAGAAAATAGTTGAGACGTGGATCTTGAGTTCCACTTTTCACTGGCTCTGTTGAATTCCATTTGTACTCAATGGAATGAGTTTGCTAAAGTCAACACACCAACCCAAAGTGCTGGCTGGTCATTGCTTAACTGGCATTCTGCCCAGCGACCACGTTGAGTAAACAAACACAAAGTAAAGTCTGACATCCACGAAAAGGAGTGAGCTAAGATATCAGTCTGAGTGGTTGAGGATTCCATTTTTGTTTCGTTTTCCTAATAGAAAAATCTCTACATTTTTGAAGGAGAAAAGAATATCCGATACACTGAGTTAAACTTAAATTGCAAGAGAAAGGGGGATAAACATTAATGCAGCCTGACCCTAGATCTGGTGATTGCCACATCCGAGTGGTTAGTACTGGGGAAAAGAAAGAATAATATTCATTCAGACAGTCCTAGTACAGTCAGTTAATATATTGACATGCATTCTCTGGGATTGGAAATTTGCTTCTGCTTCAAGTCCTCAGAGAATAGTCCCCACAATACAAACCTATATCCCAGCTGCCTCTTCCATCCACCAACTTTCTGGAACCCAGCAGTCTACTTGCAGGTTAAAGCTTAGATCAGTAACAGGTTATCTATATCCTGACTCTCTGGGTTACATCTGTCCGTTCTGATTAGTAGGTTCTCATAGGAAATAGGCTGATTGGCCCCAGCTCTGCAGGCAGCAGTGCTAGGAGCCATGGGAGGGGACACCTAATATGAATAATACCACTTTATGCAACTGGGAGGTACTGATAAACTATAGAACACCCAACTGTTGGCTATCAACATTATGAAATATACTAATAAAATGAGATCCAATATTAGGTCACACCCTAAATATATATTAGCTCATTTGAGTACTATAATTATTCAACTATAATGAGAACTATAATTTTACAAATGGGAAACTGTGATATATTAAGATTAAAAAACCACAATGACTGAGTTTCAGTTTGAACCCTAGCAGCAAGGAAGAGGCTCCACTTGTAGTTGTTCCTGTGCCTCTATTCTTATCTGGAGGAAAAGTTTCAACATATTTATATATGCTTTCAAATAAATGAGTTTGTGTATAGTAAATAATAAATGAATGAATATATTAAATGTTAGGCATAATACAGGAGTATTAGAAAAGTGAATTTAATTATTGCTAATTCACCGGAAGCTGAGGCATGATTCAGTACCATGAAGAATTATCATTGGTGATGGTCATAAAGGAGAAGAGTTTGGACAAAGCTATACTTAATCATTAATCTGTGAAAAAGAAACAATGAAGATACTTATTTTAAATGGTCATAGTTTTAATTCTAAAGATATGAAGTCATCTGAAAAGAGAAGAAACCGTTCCAAGAGGAAATGAAAAGTTTCTGAATACTAGTGGTGAAGTGAATGGTATGGAAACATTCCAATCCTTTATCGTGTACCAGCCACCTTCAATTATGAAGGGATTCTGATAAAGAAAACATGAGTGCTTCCTCTTCTTAAATACCCTAAACAGGGATTTTGTTACAGGGAGTATTATATGCACAATTCTTGTTTTCAGGAATATGTTTCCAAACATATATGATAGAACAAAAGCTTAGAAATAAACCAGAATGACACTTAGTTAAAGCAGACATTTAATCCAATAATTGCTCCTCCAAAAGCTTTGTTAAACCCAACATGCTAATGTTGTTTATGACTTTTATACTCGAGTATTCAGTTATTTTTTTCAACAAAAAGCCCCTTACACATTAAACCACTTATCCATTTACACAGCCAAAATGCACCTCTAAAAATACATCATAAGGTTTCATATGTTCACTTTAAGGAAGAAAATGTTGTAGGCTGGATTAAGTAGGATATGAATGAGCAAGCAGAATAAACCAGTAAAATTTAATTAAGCAATTTAGCACACCAGAAAAGCAGCAACACATAATAGTGGGATGTACACGACAGGGGGGTGGTTCAGTGCAATTCCAATCTTTTAGGAACCTGGGAAGGGGCACTGAGTGCAGCAAACAGACATGCTTTTTCTACACATAGTAAGTTGAAACAAAAGTAGTGATTGAAGCAGCCTTTATGCGTGGAGGTTCTGTCTACTGTATATGTTTGCCTTGTGCAGGTGTGGCAAATTACAACAAAGAAATGATTGTAAGACTTATACTCTTATATTTTCTATAACCAGACAGGAAAATGGAGGAAAGAATTCATTTATTAACAGTCTGATTTTCAAAATGATATGCCTGCCATATACAACCACTAACTGATCCCCCTGAGATAATAAGAACAATTAGGAGCTCAGAGGTGAAAATTATGACACATTTGCCTTGAAAGAGCTGAATGGATGAACAACATCCTTTGCTTCATTTCAGGAATCTGATTTGTATTATCTCAGGATTATTATGATACCATATTCCTTTTAAATCAAACCTGATTGTCAAGGTGCCTGTAACCTTGTTTGTTCTAAATCTATTTCCTACTGGCTTCCAAAATTTCCCTGAATTTAGTGCAGCTGAAGTTATTTTAAACGTTAAAACATTTACATTAAAAAAAGCACAATCAACTTATTGAATATTTAACCAGGGACTTTATCTCACAGACTCTTCTAAACTAAAATGACATATTTGTTAAAAACTACAAAATTGTATCTTATTGATAAACATGCTTAGACTACTTTTTAAAAATTCCTTAATTCTTATTTTTTAACTCAATTTATCTAACATATAAGTACATATTATACATAATAAATTGTGATATATAATTATATATATAATATATATATAATATTATATATAATATATAATATACATTATATATAATATATAATATTATATATATTATATTATATTATATATTATTATTTATAATTCAGTTTATGTTTCTTTGTCACATGTATTTTATAAATTGCTTTAAATATTTGTGGACTAGCACAAGAATAAGAAAGTAAGTAAATGAAGGTTGTAGTATTTCAAAATGTAGCAATTAACATCAAATTTAATTTTATTTCCTCACAGAGTGGAAAGAACACCATAGACAATTCTTATCCAGTTATCTTACAGGTCTTCACATAATCATAAGCACATCATAAATATTATTCAGCTTATAATATGGATCCTCATCCCTTTTTATTAAATATAGCATATTTTATTCTAACTTATCATTTTAATCACTTTATTTTAAATATTATCTATTTATATTTTATTTAAAATAATTTCACACATACAGAAAAGTTGCCAGAATAGTACAAAGAACTCACAAATTCCCAAATTTTCATTCACTCAGACCCTCCAGTTGTTAGCATTTTGCCATTTTTGTTTCATTACCCTCTCTCTCTTACTTGGAAGCGTGATGTAAACACAATCCCGTCATCCCTAAATACTCTTGTTTGCTTTTTGATAAAGCAAGGACACTTTATTACATAACCACCAAACATCCACAATGCAACCATTCAAACTAAAATATTATGCACTATCATCCAGTTTTTATATCACCACTAAATTGTGCCAACTGTTCCAATAAGTGTATTTTTCCTTTCTGGTCCAGGATCCTGGATAGCACAGATTTCTTGTCTCTTTAGTCCCCTTCAGAGTGCTACAGTTCCTCAGTCTTTCTTTGTCCTTCATGGATTTTAGAATATCCTTTTTATATTTCATATCTTACAGCCTTTTGATAAGTGATATGTGCAGAGATACTCCTAAGAAAATCCTGTTATCTTTTTTTCCAAATGCAATACCTGTTTCTCATCAAATCTCCACCCACCAGAAGTCCATCCATTCGTGACTTCTGCTTGAATCAAACACCAAAATGAGAGTTGCCAAATGGTGATTTTTTTTTTTTCTCTCAGTCATTTCTTCTATATTCATTATTTGGCATTTTACTCTGAGAAAGAGCTTTCTCTTCCTCCCCTATTTATTTATATATTCTTTTATTTTTATCAGTCTGGAGTCTTAGATTTCCATTTTATTTATTGGATGTTAACTCACTATTTTCAGTATTTAAAGCTAAAATTGTCCCAATTTTGGCCAGCGAAAATCCCCTTGAAAGACTGGCTCCTGCATCCTTGTGTTACGTCCTCATTTTTCTTTGAATACTTCTTTACTTTCTGGCCCAATATAAGATGTTCCAGGCTCATCTTGTACTTTTTCTACCTCAGCCCTAATACCAACTATTTCTAAGGGGCCCAAAGAAACTAGAGCCCCTTATCTATATACCAAGATAAGGGGCCCTAGGGCTGGTATCTATATACCAAGATCTGCGTGCCTAGTGTGCTCATTTTCCTGTAGTGTGACTGCTTCTATGTTTTAGCAGACAGACCAGGGAAATTTATGCCCGTGTGTGTGTGTGTGTGTGTGTGTGTGTGTGTGAGAGAGAGAGAGAGAGAGAGAGAGAGAGAGAGACATATATACATACATATGTTTGTATCCATTTCCATCTTTTTATTTATTTTATTAAAATAACGTAAGTTCACAGCTGTATGTTCTGGTCCCCATATAACATCCCAGGTTCTTTCTGTCCTTGTCCTTTTTCTACCTTTGTAAATTTTTTTCTAAAAATGAGAAACCTCGTCCCATTATCCTCAGTATGTTTACTATTTGTTCATTCCTCCCGTATGTAATGTCTCCCCCAAAATGCCAGCTGCCTCCTCATCCTAGTCCCAGTGTGACCTCCTCAACTGTACTCTCTCCTTGGACCTAGAAAAAAAGGGGGAAAGGAAGAGGACTAGTTCTGCTCTCTTTTTAGAGGAAAACTCAAGCAGGCTGTTCTTGTACTATTTTGTGTTTCTTATTTTTCTATACCAAGGAATTGTTCATTCATTCGTTTGGGAGATACTTGAACACGTGTCCTCTACAAGGTACTATTGTAAGCCCAGGGATTAAGCAGTACAAAATAATATCTGGTTGTATGAAATGTACATTCTAGAAAACAAGAATGTAGCTCTTGAATTTTTTCTTAGTTATTAAAGTGGATTTCCTGGGAAAAAAATTAAAGCTTTTGATCAATATAAATAAGCTAAGATTTCCTTTGGCAATTATACTTGAGTCCTTGTCCCGTCTCATGTTGTGTCCCTCCTCTGAGGTAATTACTTTCATCAGTTTGGTGTGTCAGGTTTGAGATATTTTACAGTGTGTTTACACACACACACACACACACACACACTCTGCCAAAGTATGATGCTATCCTGCAACTTTCCATGTGTATTTTTCTTACTTTTACAAAGATATCATAGTCCATGTATAATTTTGAAGCATGCAGTCTTTATATTGTCACTTTTTACATATTAATAAATGGAGATTCCCCTCATTTTTTTGAACTGTGACACAATATCCCATAGTATGTATAATGTTAAAATATATTATTATGTTTATTTGTCATACATTTTTTTTCTGTGAATGACTGTCTTATAATTTTGCCATGTAGATAATAAAACTGATGGTGTAATATTTCAATAATTTCCCTTTTTCTGTTATGAAAAGCTTTCTTACTCCAAAGACACTATTTATGCTTCCAGTATATTCCCAGATTTTAAAATATTTAGATATTTAATTCATCGGAAATTTATTTTTATGGAGCACATGATGTAAGAGTTTTATTATGTATTTCTCCAAATAATCAATTAATAAAACCAAATTATAAAATAATGTCTTTTCTCTAATAACTTGAAATATTTTTGTCATTTACTAATTTTTTTGTTGTGTGTATTTATGTCAGTGACTTTATAAATTTTCTAATATTCTAATTATATATTCTTTGTCTTCAATCAAATAACACTATTTTATTTACTCTAGTTTTATAAGATGTTGTAATTAAGTCATAGATCATCTAATGTATTTTTTGTTTAATCAAAACTCTTGGTTATTTTTACAAATTATGGTTCCATTTGTATTTTAAAAGCCCCATGTCAAATTATACAAAATATTGTTCATTATTTTGGGAAACCACTGAGTATATAGGTTAATTGAAGTGGGACTGACAATTTTATAGTATTGATTCTTCTCATTCATGAACATCATTATATTTTATGGTCTTCAATAATATTTTCTGGTTATCAGTTTTTACTTTTCATAGAAATTTTTTATGCTTCTTGTTTTATTTTTGAGTATTTTCAATACTTTAAGTATATAATGGCATTTTTCTATTACATTTTCTGACTCTTGACTAATAGTTTAAATGAAGACATTATTTTGTATGTGAGAACTTATATCCAACACTTATTACTATTAGACTCTTTTTTTTAGTTGTTGTTTTAGTCATTATTTTAGGATTTATAGGTAAATTAGATTTTCTGCAATAATGAGTTTTATATATTATTTACAAACGTTTTTATCTCATTTCTTTGTCTTATTGTATTGGTTAAAACCTCCACTATAATGTAAAAGAGAAATGGTGGCAGTAGTCATTTCTTGATTTTGTACTGTAATGGAACCGATTTTTGGTTTCACTGTTGTGTCATATTTACTATTATCTTCTTGACTAAGTTAAGGAAGTTTTCTACAATTTCTAATTTGTTTTTGGGGGCATCAATTAAAATAATTATGTGGATTTCCTTCTTTGTACTGCCTATGTAATGAGTTTTTTTTTTAACATCTTTATTGGAGTATAATTGCTTTACAATGATGTATTAGTTTCTGCTTTATAACAAAGTGAATCAGCTTTACATATACATATATCCCCATCTCTCCTTCCTCTTCTGTCTCCCTCCCACCCTTCCTATCCCACCCCTCTAGGTGGTCACAAAGCACTGAGCTGATCTCCCTGTGTTATGCGGCTGCTTCCCACTAGCCATCCACTTTTACATTTAGTAGTGTATATATGTCCATGCCACTCTCTCATGGCGTCCCAACCTACCCTTCCCCCTCCCCGTGTCCTTAAGTCCACTCTCTAGTAGGTCTGTGTCTTTATTCCCATCCTGCCCCTAGGCTCCTCATGACCATCTTTTTTTTTTTTTTTAGAATCCATACATATGTGTTAGCATACAGTATTTGTTTTTCTCTTTCTGACTTACGTCACTCTGTATGACAGACTCTAGGTCCATCCACCTCACCACAAATAACTCAATTTCGTTTCTTTTTATGGCTGAGTAATATTCCATTGTATATATGTGCCACATCTTCTTTATCCATTCATCTGTTGATGGACACTTAGGTTGCTTCCATGTCCTGGCTATTATAAATAAAACTGCAATGAACTTTGTGGTACATGACATGGAAACACAAAAGACCCCAAATAGCCAAAGCAATCTTGAGAAAGAAAAACGGAGCTGGAGAAATCAGGCTCCCTGCCTTCAGACTATACTACAAAGCTACAGTAATTAAGACAGTATGGTACTGGCACAAAAACAGAAATATAGATCAATGGAACAGGATAGAAAGCCCAGAGATAAACCCACGCACATATGGTCACCTTATCTTTGATAAAGGAGGCAAGAATATACAATGGAGAAAAGACAGCCTCTTCAATAAGTGGTGCTGGGAAAACTGGACAGCTACATGTAAAAGAATGAAATTAGAACACTCCCTAACACCATACACAAAAATAAACTCAAAGTGGATTAAAGACCTAAATGTAAGGCCAGACACTATCAAACTCTTAGAGGAAAACATAGGCAGAACACTGTGTGACATAAATCACAGCAAGATCATTTTTGACCCACCTCCCAGAGAAATGGAAATAAAAACAAAAATAAACAAATGGGACCTAATGAAACTTAAAAGCTTTTGCACAGCAAAGGAAACCATAAACAAGAAGAGAAGACAACCTTCAGAATGGGAGAAAATATTTGCAAATGAAGCAACTGACAAAGGATTAATCTCCAAAATATACAAGCAGAACATGCAGCTCGATATCAAGAAAACAAACAACCCAATCCAAAAATGGGCAGAAGACCTAAATAGACATTTCTCCAAAGAATATATGCAGATCGCCAACAAACACATGACAGAGTGCTCAACATCATTAACCGTTAGAGAAATGCAAATCAAAACTACAATGAGATACCATCTCACACTGGTCAGAATGGCCATCATCAAAAACTCTACAAACAATAAATGCTGGAGAGGGTGTGGAGGAAAGGGAACCCTCTTGCACTGTTGATGGGAATGTAAATTGATACAGCCACTATGGAGAACGGTATGGAGGTTCCTTAGAAAACTACAAATAGAACTACCATATGACCCAGCAATCCCACTACTGGACATATATCTTGAGAAAACCATAATTCAAAAAGAGTTATGTAAGGACTTTTGATGACAGATTCTCTAATGCTACACCATTCTTGCATTACTGGAATAATTCATTCATTTTCAAGGCTTTTTATTTTCACTTTACTGTAACATAGAGAAAAAGGAAGTATTATCACCCTGTCCTTTTTGTTCCTTTGTTCTGATTATGTAAACAGCTGGTTATCTAAAACTTTGACAATTGTCTTTTTAATATATTCTTTTTTTTTTTTTTTTTTTGCGGTACGTGGGCCTCTCACTGTTGTGGCCTCTCCCGTTGTGGAGCACAGGCTCTGGACGCGCAGGTTCAGTGGCCATGGCTCACGGGCCCAGCCGCTCCGTGGCATGTGAGATCTTCCCGGACCGGGGCATGAACCTCAACCACTGGCAGGTGGACTCTCAACCACTGCGCCACTAGAGAAGCCCTATGTTCTCTTTTTTGCATAGTTTTTATCCCTAAGTTTCTTTTCTAGTGGAGAGTAATAAACAATACATGTTTCTTTTGTTTTTTCAGAAAACACTGCTGTTCAGCTAGAGGCTATAACTCCTTATAGTCTCCTTATTTGTCTGTTGCTTGCAAGGTATTCACATTAAATGATATGAATTTCTTAAACAAAATTACACAGTATATGTATAGGTTGTCTGAATGAACGTTTCAATCATTTATTAATTGATGCTTTGGGCCCACCTTTGATTTCATTGTTTCCTATCCAAAGAACCAGTTGATCTCTTCTTAAGATTACATACAACTGATACTGTCTAACCATAAGGAATTAAAACTATAAGTAATAGTCATGACTCTTTGTATTGCAAGAATCTGAATCTCAACTACTAGTAACTGAAGCAATAAAGTAAATGTATTGACATAAATTACTGGTTGACTCTACCTCCAGATATAGGTAGATTCAGGGGTATTGTTAATATCATCAGAATTTTTTTAAAAAAATCTTATTTCTGCTTATATCTATTTGGCTTTATTTTTAGTAAATTCAATTCATTTAGTTGCAAAAGGCTCACCAGGAGTCACATGCTCACAGTCTACAAATTTAACAACTTGAATAGCAAACAATAATTATTTTCCAACAATGCCTGAGGTCTCTGGAGTCCTGACTTGGGTTACTTGTCCTTGTCTGAAATAATCATTGAGGTTGGAGGACTGGATTACCTCACTGGCTATGTGTGGCAAATATGCCCATTCTGCTGGTTGGAGGAGGAAGGAAGGGGAAGATGTTGTTCGTCCCATGCAAAGTACTTGCATGGTACTCCCCCAGGCAAGAAAGGGTTCCCTTTTTAGAAGAAGTGGGAAAGAAAAGACTAGACTGACAGAATGCATATTTAGCTAACATTACTTAATGTTTATATATCAGTAGTTGACATATACAATTTATATATATTAACTTATTAAATCTTCTTAACAACTCTAGAAGGAACATATTCTTTTTATTTTGGAATAATTTCACATTTTTTACATTTATATTTTGCATTTATAGAAAAATCACAAAGATGGTACATAGAGTTCCAGTACACCTCTCATCCAGTTTAACATCTTAATATTCCTAAGGTGCATTTATTGAAACTAAGAAACTTCCATAGGTACATTACTATTAACTAAACTCTAGCATTCATTAAAGTACATTCTCTGTGATGTATGACTTGTATTATATGGTTTATGATGTGTGTGATCTATAGATTTTGACACATGCATAGAGTCATGTATCTGATATTCTAGTACCATGCAAAAGAGTTCCTTCACCCTAAAATTTCCCCTGCCCATTCTCTTGTAGTCAACTGATCTTCCTCCTCTAATCCCTAGCAACTGCTAACATATTTTCTGTCCTTATAATTTTTGCCTTTTCAAAATATTATATTAATGGAATCATGTCTTATGTAGATCTAGGGGTCTGTCTTCTTTCAGTTAGTGAAATGCATTTAATATTTATCCATGTCATTGTATGCATCAATAGCTCATTCTTTTTATCCCAAAATACTGTTCCATTACATGGCTCTTCCATGATTTATCAATTCTCCAAGTGAAGAACATATTGATTTCTTTGGCTATTAGGGATAAACATGCTTTCAACATTCTCATACAGATTTTCTGTGAATGTAAGTTTTCAGATTTCTTGGATAAAGACCTAATAGTGTGATTGCTAGGTTGTATGGTAAGTCTTTAACTTATAAATATCTGCCTAACTCTTTTCTAAGGTTGCTATACCCCATAATCCCATCATCAGTGAATGAAAGTTCTGTTGTTCCTCATCTTCACCAGCATTTGCTATTATCAGCTCTCCCCCCTCCCCCCTCCCCCCATTTTGACCATTCAAATAAATAAGTAGTATCTCATGTCATTGTGGTTTTATTTTACAGTTCTCAATGACAAATGATTTTGAACATATTTCATGTTTTTATTTGCCATATGTATATCTTCTTGCCGTTATTATTATTAATTCCATTTTACAGACAATAAAACTGAGAATCAGAGCAGTTAATTACTCGCTCTAATGTAGTTGGTAGCAGTAGATTTCCACTACTCTACTTTTAAGTAGCGTATCTACAGAACATTAAACCAGTTACAGAAATAGCATCAAACTCTAGGGTAGATATTATCGTATTATATCCCCTTTCTCTCTGACCTCCAACTCTTAAGAAACACCATGCAAAATTATAAATTAAAAAATCACTCCAGAAAATCAGAAATAAATAAGATATAAAAATCTGTGAGATTAAATATAAATATTGAAGAACTCTTAGCAACAACATCGAAGGATTGAGTTAACCTAGGAAGCTACTGCAGTAGCCATTTTCAATTAAGTTCTATACCTTCAGTGACTTTTGAGAAAACTATTAAAATGATGATGTATAGAATGCTAAATGTTGTGCTTTAGTAGCACTATATTTATTCCTGGGCATTTCCTGACTTGATATTTGCAGTCTCAATACTTTGCTTTCTTTTCTGTTTCTTTTGTCTGGTCATTTATGTGAGATATGGGTGAGGTGCAATGTCACATGATGCCAGTAGTTGACTCCAGAATGATATGTGATGATACCCCACTTTTAAAGCTTATTTGTGTGAAATGAGGGGCATCTACACAACCATAGAATCACATAGGCTATTTTCAACTTTACAGATTGGATTGATTATCTTCCTCAGATTGGATTGATTATCTTCCACTTATTTTAGTCTTTTCATGTATTGAAGTTGTGGCCATCTATGCCTTTTATGTTGACTAGCATTAAAAATAAGTTCAGTCCTCACTGAAGCTTTATACTATTTTTTGCATTGTAATTTTAAACTAAAAGACAGGGTATTTCCCTAACATGTTATAAACTAGAATCACTATGTTTTGAAAGCTAGACTTGTGCAAAACTCTGTTTCTCTGGATCTTATACTATTTTGCAAGAAAAAAATATGTGACTACTCTGTGTAACCATGCTTTTTAAAAAAGAGGCATGGACATGTATACACTACCAAACGTAAGGTAGATAGCTAGTGGGAAGCAGCCGCATAGCACAGGGAGATCAGCTCGGTGCTTTGTGACCGCCTGGAGGGGTGGGATAGGGAGGGTGGGAGGGAGGGTGACGCAAGCAGGAAGAGATATGGGAACATATGTATATATATAACTGATTCATTTTGTTGTGAAGCTGAAACTAACATACCATTGTAAAGCAATTATGCTCCAATAAAGATGTTTAAAAAAAAAAAAAAAAAAAAGAGAACACTAAAGAATCCACCCCAAAACTTATTAGAATTAATAAATGAGTTCAGCAAGGTTGCAGGACACAAAAAAAAAAAAAAAAAAAAAAACAGCTTTAATGCTTGGTCATAAATGTTAAAACTTATTAAACTTTGTTTAAACCTGAACTTTACTGATTCAAGATGTACTAAATTAGGTGTTTTTAATACATGCATTTCATAAGTAATAAAGAACCATTTAAATATTTTATGATACATTCAAAATTTATTTGAGCAAATATTTACTAATTCTTTAAATTGCAAACTGATTTTTCTTAAATTAAGTGTATATATTTTGGTCTCTTTACTGAGGCAGAGATATAATTAATAAATATTATTTAATAAAGATTATGAATACAATGAATTTATCATAGTGTTATCCTCATTTTATGAAAAAAATCAACTATTTTATAGGAAAAGCATGTCATAACAGTTTCAAATGTGGACAGAATAATTATATTATTTTTAGTGTTTTTCTCCCTTACAGTTATGCTACATTATTAGTTTTGGCTTATTTGCTTTGATCAATGGGCTATAAGAGTGAGTAAATGCAAATGAGGGTCTCTGATATACAATGCCTTAAAAATTATACTATATATCACAATAACCTTGCATCAGTTTTCTATAAAATTTCTAACTTTTTTAATCAACACGTAGAAGCCTATATTTTAGAACAGCAGCTATCAAGTGGTTTGTTTTAAAATATAGTTTTATTTCCATGTCATATCACAGTCTATTACAGTACATCAAATACTGAAATGATATGAGCAGATTGATTTCTAAAAACATTTATTTGCAAACCACTGTTCTTTTTTATGGTATATTATATACTGTAAAGTGTGGTCAGTGATTTCTTATTTTGATCATTTGTATATACTCTCTCATGGTTTGGGAAGAGAATTAACATTATTGCTACATTAGATTATTTTTCTTTTTGTCTATGGTTTCTCCTAATAATATGTGTATTCTCATAAATAACACATGACAAAATAAAACTCAATAGATACTGAGTTAGTATCTAAATTAGTCTGCTAAAATCTACCAGGAGATAATAAATTGTATGTTTTGTGAAATATAGTTTAAAAGGTTGGAGTGAATTCTGTTTGCTTTCATGTAACTCAAGTGGAGGATACAAAATAATTCAGGATTTGGGAGAAAGATAATGTTAAATATTTGGTAATGAGATCCAGGCAAACAAGAATCAAATTTCATTAAGTGCATTTTTAATCTGAATAAAAGTAAACAAATATCTGGGTCTTGATATATTATTTTACTTTACAAAAGACTGAGATAATTGTTTCCTTCCCTCCACTGAGCAAGAACAACAACTTAAATGTGTGACACAAAGGAAAAATTTAAAAATAGCAGAATCAGAAAATTAGACTGAGAGGTGTAAATATAGGGCACAAAGCACAGACTTCCTAAAGAACTAGGTGACACTAGTGTCTGGAGTCTTTGGGGAAACATAAGATAGCTGGTATATGGTAAACACATCATTTCTGCCAATAAAAGTGTTATTTGCATAGACCTCTTGCCTGAGTGCATGTGTGTATGTAGAGGGAACAGATGGTCATGGGAGATAGAAAGGTAGGACATACTTTTAGCTTGTTCACACTGCGTGTCATATTCAAGTGCAAATTTGAGAGTCAGGTGGAACTTTGAGAGTCACAAAGGTGTATGTATACCTGCATCAATCATTTTTTACTAACCAAATTACTAACCAAATTACTAACCACAAAATCTTCAGCCTTTTAATGCAGATAATATTTACCACAAAAAATAATTATGAGAATTAAATGGAACAGTAATTATAAAATACCTAGAACACTGGGAAACACATAGTAGGTATTCAGTAATTTTTTATCTCTTTTTTCCTTATTCTTCCCTGCTTTTGTTCTCCTTTGATTGAAGGTGGTGACCAAAAAGTCAAAATATTAGATTAAGATTTGTAATGGGGTAATCTATAATTTAATTTACTTAAATAATAATAACTACAGATTACTGCTCAGCATGGTAGAACATTATTTTACAAAGTGGAAAACCAGGCCATAGAAATTAAATGACTTTTCATAGATTACAGCTACATTATGTCATAACTAGATTAAAATCCAATTTTCAACATTATTTATTCTTCACACTTTGCCATCAGATTTGTTAGATTAAGTTACTCATATACCAGCTAATATCTGAAACATTATTATTCAAATATTCTCAATATCAATGTGATTAATGAACTGGTTCTTCTAAAGTAGAATCACATTTTTATTTATGTGGGAGCCAGGAAGAGAAAGTACTCTACAATATTTCAAAGTTATTTTTCAGCTTCATTTACATTCATATATTTTAGTTGTAAGAATCCATTAAGATCCATTACAATTATATTGGAAATTATGTAATCTGATAGGCAGATCAGGCTTCATATCCATACTGTAATAGTATAGTAATGGTCAGGATGGATAGAATTAAGCCTCTCCTGTATTTTTATTGTGGAATTCTCATTTTTGTTCAAAATCTGTTAAAAAAAAAAACCACGAAAGTGATTATTTTTGCTTGTTTTCTAACATGTCATTTTTGTCAGCAAGATATGTTTGAAGCAAATCATATTCAACGGAGGGAGAGAATGGGAAGAAGGAGAAGGAAAAAAATAAAGAAACAAGCAAAGAAAAAAGGAATGTCAGCTGAATTCTGAAGAGTCACAGACCTAGTAGATAGGCCCTAGTTGTCTTGAAAAATTGTGACTTAATTTATCCAGTCATCAGTCACTGCAACTTCTAGCATTTTCTGTAGCTTATGAGGGCTCACAGAGTTGGACTTTCCTAAAATTTCTCTCAGTGCCTCTTAGCCATTGGTGTAATGGGGGTGAAAGTGCTTTGTGGACACTATGTGCTCCATGAAAATATAATGCATGGATAAACTAATAGGTAAGCAAATGCAAAAAAATGCATATAACCTTAAGGTTGTATGTCTCAGATGTGACCAAATAATCCCCATCTTAGATAAGAATTAATTAATCAATTTTACATAGTTCCTATTACATAGGTTGACATAAACAGGGTTTATTTGTAGGAAAATAGAGAGTATTTCCTAATATAAATGAACACCTGACAAAATAGTATATGTTAGAAATATAGAAAGTGCTTATCAATACAGACTTCCTAGCAGTTATTATAAGCACCTAGAAACATTCTGCAGGTTGCATATATTTGCCAATTTACCTGAAGTATTCTTGTTTTTCTTTTAACCCTTCCAATTCTAAACTACATTATTATTTGGGAAGTATATAGATAGAAGCAGAACAAAATATGCAATTTTTAACTATCTTAACAGTTTTAATCAATGTTAAGAGACTTATTTTCTTAAAATGAACCTTGTAATACTACCACTAATAAGCCAGTCTTTCCAGAATTTTGAAAGGTGGAGGAACTTTTTTCTGAACAAAGACTCTGGTCTTGCTGATCTTGATTTTGTTTTAAGAGTAAAGCAAACCTTTTAAGGGAACTTTGTTTTAAGATTAACAATTAGATTGCTAGTGTAAGCTCTTTTGGAATATTGATGGAAAACCCACAATAAAAGATTAGTGATACAATAACATTTGACTTCTTTTCCAACTCTTATACAAGACCTATTAGTGAAGTCTGTTACCGGCAGGGAACAGAACAGAACAAGACAGGAGAAAAGCATCACATGGATAAGCCACTTCTCTATCAACTCTGGTAACATCTTTGCTTTTCACTGAGTTTTTCATTTAGCTAAACAAACTCGGAATATTTAGCAGGTGTGTGTGTGTGTGTGTGCATTTTTTTCGTGTGTGCATGTATGTAGCCTCTTCCTACTAGACTAACAGTCTTTGAAAAATTGTGACACTGAGTCAGAAATTAAGAATATCAAGAGCATCAATATATTAAAAAGATATAATTAAATTTTTCAGTGTTCTTATCAAGTGATTATCTACTCAAGTTGTCCCTATGAGGCAAACCCTTCCACCAACGTTAAGTATTTTCCATTTCTTATACAGAAAGAGACTATTTTGTTGGAATCCGTTAGTTCTAAATTAAAAGTGAAAATGGATTTTTCTAACTTACTTTAAGTGCATATTTTATATTGAATGCTGAGTTTGTACTATGCCTTTTGGAAAAAAAAAAACCTCAGTGATAATCAAATCCTACTACGCCATTTTACAAATGAAGGAATTTACTAATATAAAAATGAAATGACCATTTTCAGTTGCACATAGATATTGGAAGATTCAATTCTAGAATTCTAGGCTAAACTCTCTTTCAAATAAAGGACTCCTACCTCTATAGTCAGGTACATGTTATCAGAAAGGTCTTTAGGGGAATGAAAGACCACATTTTGGCATTAATATATTTTCTTCAGTTTAGTTAATATGATGTCAAATTAATATTTTCAGAGTAATAATTGAAGCAAATAAAAGCTAAATAAATCGCTATATAGTTGGTTGATTTGACTCAATAATGGGGATAATGTTATAAGCCTTCAGGTGCTTGAGTGTCTTTTAAAGGTATCATGTTATATGACCAAAGAAGGAATCAGTGAATATACTTAGATCAGCCTCCTAATGAAGAAGTTTTAAATTCAGTACCATTGAATCTACCAGGCTGGAAAAGAAAATCAGAGGCAACTGAGGAAGATATTGAAGTTAGAAGTTTAGCAGAAAAAAATGGGTAGTTTCAGAATTGGATTAGGCCTCTAGAAACCAAATTTAGCTTAAATTACAATTCTTTACTTCTTTGGTATTCAGCAGCAACAAAAGCCACCTGACAATCATTTGGATCCCTTCTGCTGTTTAAAGTGTTCAAGGGAAAGAAACATGACATTGTGTCTTATTGTTTCATTTCAGTGAGCTTACTTTGGGGTCCTAAAAATAGGAGATAACATGACAAGAATTACCAATAGCTTTTAAATATTATTTGTCTATTTACAGCCTGTTTTTTTCTCATGAAATTTCTCTTTTTTATATCTTAAACTGATTGCTAATTGTTTAAATGAATACAGCTCTACTAAGAAAAACATTTAAAACATGAAATTTCCTATCTATTAAACAAACAAATATAAGAGGAATAAAGCATAATAGCCATTACTCAGTGTTTCTGAAATACACTTATAAATTTATGTATAGCCGATATTAGTCTACAGCAAGATTTCAGTGTTCCTTTGGATGTCATTCTCTCATAGTAAGTCATAATTTTCCAATTATTACAGTTATATATATGAAAAAAGCATTGTTTTGGATTGATGACAGAGAGAAAGTCTAGAAGCACATAGAATAATAAAAGTCATTTGATTTTAAAAACTAGAAATCACTCAAACTAGATGATCTTTACATATATAGATTTGGCCATGAATAATGTCATGGGCCAATAGTTAAACAAATGAGAACAAGACCAAAAACTAAAAGAGAAAAACTTCAAATCTACAGAATATGCATTTAAACTCCTAGTGTAACCAAGAAACATAAATAGTTAATAAAATGTAAACCTCTAGAGTGCGTGAGTATGAGTGTGTGTTTAAGTAGCCATCTTTAGAACACACACAAAACCCAGCAGTCTCCAAGTAAATGCATGCCAATAGGGTCTTCTTATTAGATGGACGATATGTGAATTACTACTCCAAATGCTTTCATGGCAAAAAGAGAAGGCACTTGCTTCCTAGTTGTATGAGTCATGAATTCCTATGAAGAGTAATGCTTGAAGTTGCAAAGTAATAGTTTAAATTCAGTGTATTGGAAAACTCTGAATTGACAGAGAATGTACTTAAACTGTAACTGTCTTTTATAGAAATTGGTAAAATAAATTAGTCTCTACATGAAATATATAGATAGGAAAATAAATATTTGCTAATCCATTATATTCTATCTAATATAAAAAGCCCAACTTAAATAATTTTCTTTTCTATTACAATTACACTGAAAATCAGTTTATTAACACTAGATAGTATAGTCAATGGATTTGCAGCCCTTTCCACATCTTAAAGGACATTATTAGAGTATTATTGTGGAATTTATAGTAACTCTTTTTATAATAAGGAGGTTAGACCTTATTTTCTAGTATTGTGAATTTCAGAAAATATCATTAATTCATAGGATTTTACTAGATTGTGTGTTTTATTTTATATATATAATATATATATATATATGACAATATGATGTACAGTGATTTTCAGTGTGTGTTTGGCAGAAGATTAAAATTTGCAAAGTATTACTGTGTTACCACAAAATATAATCTGTAGTCAAATAAGTTAAGAAAATGCAGGATTAATCACTTCAAATGAGTTCTTTCACTGCAGGACCTCAAAGAGCATTTTAAAATAACCAATTTTATTAAAAATATTCAAAATTAGGATATGCTTTAAAAACTTTTCCAAGTTTGTTTGACCAATATACAATTTTTAGGTGACATCTTATAGGATTAGTATTCTACAGAAGTCTCTTTAGGAAAACATGTTTCTTTAGAAAAGAAATTGGGGCTAGCAGTATGTAACACTTTCAGATTTCAATATCTAGCATTAACTACCTTTGGGACCTAATTTACTCAATTAACTCTTTTTCTTTTTTAAACTTCAAACCACTTTCATATATTACATTTGGAACAAAAGGAGAAGATCATGTATGAATAAGATTTAAGAAGAATATACCAAACAAACATACATTGCCTTTTAAAACATAATAAAGCAACACATTACTCTTTATCGTATGGCTTTTTTGGCACCTCAACATTTTAGACTTCAGCTGCACGTTAGAATCTGGAAACTTAAAAACAATCAATGTCCAGAACCATTCCTAAATCAATTAAATGAAGATCTGTGGGTTGAGGCCAGACCTTGATGTTTTTAAAAGCTCTCAAGATGATTCTAATTGAGAAATACTGCTGTAGACTACATCTGAATGGAAAGAAATCAACCCTCTGAGTTTAATCCGACTTGTCCTAAAGTAATATATTGTATCAGATAGTGAAACAAGTCCCTTCTCTGATAACCCTTGTTATTTGACTCAACTTCACATCCCATGCTAGTCACTGGGATTCACCTGGCAAAGGTTCATCTTGACCTGGAACAGGATATGGGAATAGGAGGCGAAGAGCAGAGGTGATGGGCAGCAAGCTGAAGGTTGATGGCATTGATTCAAGTTGGTTTGAGGGATGGAAGGAGGAGGCAGAAACTTAGCTGAGTGTCTCTCAGTCATGTAGAGGGTATGGAGGATGCTTCACAGTTATCCAAGGAGTACTTCAAAACCTTCATGCCTGGCCAATCCCTTCTCCTCACCCACACATCCTGATGCAACTGCCCTGGAAATTTTGTTTTACTCTCAACTCTGCATTGAGAAGCACTAGCCTGGAAATTTATTTCAATTTCAGGATCTATGGTGAGTATCATACATATTGGTTAAAATGTATTTAAGTGTGGAAATGCAAATACTGTAAGAAAGGATAACACTGCTTTAATTGTTTATTTTTTACCTTGGTATAAAAAAATTAGGATATGAAAGAAAGATTTTAGAAATGTTGAAGGTCAGACAAGGAATGAAAATGAATGCTGAATGGACATGGGAAGTGAAGGAAAAACTAGAATGTGTCTGAGAAGCTTGATATATTAGAGGCAATATTTACCTATTTGATAACATACCATCTACCTGAGCATTATAAGAAATGTTAATGGTGGGCAGGTATAAAAAAGCCATAGAGAAAATAAAAGGTATACAAAAGAGTTAAGGGCCTGAAAAGATATAACCTCTACTAATTTCATAAATCCTTTATCATTATTAAGACTCGAGGTCTGATTATATACAAGATCATATGTTCTTGTTCAGAAGAGTATAGCCAATGGAATTTGACAACACGTAGCTGAATTGTTTTGGAAACAGTAATAAAGAGATCATTTTAACAGCATGGCTTCCCTCCTTCTCAAAACTAAACAAACAGCCACTATTAATCAAGTTTACACTTTCCCAAGTTCCTAGTAGTCTGGTTCAGTGTGAGTTAAATGAATTTGTTCTCTTAACAGCTTTTTTCTTCAAATGATTTTGTTGCTCAAAATTACCTAGTCTAGAAACCCTTGCTCTTACAGCAAGCCCTCAATAGCGTAGTGGACATGAATCAACAGCTTATACTGAATTTCGAGAAATACTGACTAACCCTACTGCAGCAAGACAAGATTTGCTTCTAACTAGCAATTAAATTGCCATGTAGGCTAAAATCCATATTTCAAAATTATCACCATAATATTAGCTTATTTGATTCCTAGACCTTCAAAATGTACTTACTATTCAAACATACTGTTATGAAAAGATAAATTTCACAAAACTAAATCCAGACTTTCTCATCTCTAGCTTCTACTTGTCAAGTAATGGCAGCCTGAAAAGATTTACTTATTGCACTGAGAAAGCAGAGGTTGAGTTCTGGCTAACAAATAAAACAGAGCCTTACTGACTCTAGTCAGTGCTGTGATTCTTACCTCAGTCTACCTCAAACAGAAGTTTTGTGCTTTGAGGCATTGATGGAAGAGTTCAGGAAGGAGCACCTGAATGCTATGGACTGAGATGCGTTAAAGAGTATCAGAGAATCATAGAAATAGCAGCCAACTAGTAGTCCTTAAAGCTTGACCCATGATACCCACTCTAAAACTAGTGGCTGATTTTCTTGTATATCGTCAGCATTTCTCCAGACCTTCCCAGTGGTGTTGAGACGCCAAAAAAATTACATCTGCAGTTCCTTTACAAACAGTGATACATGTGTCAATTAGGTTAAAACTAATATTGAGGGTAGTGTTCCAGAAGTAGAACATCACAAAGGGTGCTCTGTTTAATAAAACTAAAGTGCAGTGATGGTTGGATGTATGGGCTGAAATCTGTCAGATGATGTTTCCTCCACATGGAACAAGAAAATCTCAAAATTATAAAAATCTTGAAATATTGGTTACCCAAACTTAATTCGATGTGCTCTATACCAGTGGTCCCCAACCTTTTTGGCACCAGGGACCGGTTTTGTGGAAGACAATTTTTCCACGGACCAGGGGGTGGAGGATGGTTTTGGGATGATTCAAGCACATTACATTTATTGTGCACTTTATTATTACTACATTGTAGTATATAATGAAATAATTATTCAACTCATAATGATGCAGAATCAGTGGGAGCCCTGAGCTTGTTTTCCTGCAACTAGATGGTCCCATCTGGTGGTGACAGGAGACAGTGACACCTGAAGTGTGTTGCTTATGTCCATCTACTCCGTAATCTCGTTTCCGTTGCCATCACTGCAGAAAACCCTGCTTCACAAAGATAGGATGTTGGAAATGGAAGCAGGCTTTTCAGTGCTTTTGTGGCAATCTCAGGATATTCCACCTTGACTTTAATCCAGAATGTATGGAGATTTGAAGCTGTTTCAAACATACTTTTAAGGCCACCATCATTCGCGATCTCAAGCAGTTGATCCTCTTCCAGCACGGACAAAGTTGATTCACCTGGCTTATTCACAAATGGGTCGCGGATCCATTCCTTCCCAGTTTGGGGGTCTTTTGTGGTTGAGAAGTAATGCTCAAACTGTTTTGAAAGCTGAGATAAGAGATCATGCACGAGCTGGGAGAAAGAAGGCCCTGGCTCAGTCTCTTTCAAAATCTCTGCTAATGTTTGAAACATGTCAACAATCCCAATGTTCATTCATCGCCCCCATAATTCCAGTTTGGCTTTGAAGGCAGCCACTTTATCTGCCGACTTGAACACAGTTGTCATTCTCCCCTGAAGTGACAGATTGAATTCGTTGAGCAGGGTGGACATGTCACACAGGTAAGCACGTTTTGTGACCCATTCTGCATCACTGAAATGTGCTGTCAGTGGTGACTTTTTCTAAAAGAAATCTCTGGAGCAGCTCTCATAATGCAGAAACTCTTGCCAGTGATCTGCCTTTAGAAGCAATCTCACTTCTGTGTATGAGGGAAGACATGTGTGCTCTGCGTCCATCTCCTCATGGAGCTGTGGGAACAGACATAAGTTAGGGCGTGTACTTTAATGTAGTTGATAATTTTAATCACATCCTGCAAAACATCGTTAAGTTCAGGTGACATCTTTCAGCTAGCCAGCATTTCTCTATGGATGACACAGTGCATAGACTCACATTCAGAAGCAGCCTTTTTGACCCAAGTAGTGAAATCAGAAAGCTGTCCAGTCATGGCAGCCACTCCATCCTTTCATAGACCGACACAAAATAACCAATTCAGTTTTCCTGATATGTAATAATTCAAAGACTTGAATAGTTCTGCAACTGTGGTGTTAGTTGGCAACAAAAGTACACATAACATATCCTCATGAAAAATATATCACACAGAAACAAGCATTGTTGCCTTGTTGTCAACATCAGTAGACTCGTCAACCTGGATTGCGTACTACGGTGACTCATTAATCCTCTCTAACAATTGTGCCTCAATATCTTCTGCTACTTCATCAACTCCTGTAGTTATGGTGCTAGCCAAAAGAGGAACAGGTGCCACCTTTTGAACTGCAGCCTCTGCTAAAAGTTCACAACAAATGTCCTTAGCAGCAGGCAGGATCAACTCTTCACCAAAAGTAAAGGTCTTCCTGGCTTTAGCAATGCAGTTAGTCACTAAGAATGATGCTCTCAGTGCAGACACGTTTGATGAAGTGGTGGTATTCAATAATTGCTTTTGTTCTTCGTGTTCACATATTTTTCTTTTGAAAAACTCCAAAGGCTTGTCTTTTAATGTAGGGTGCTTGGTCTCCATGTGGCGAAACAGTTTTGAAGGTTACATGACTTCGTTGGGTAGCCAGTCATCACATATTATACAAAGCATGGTTGGAGAATGTGAATCACTTGTTGCAATGAACCCATAATTTATGTAGGCCTCTTAGTACGTTCTTTTAAATGCAGCTTTCTTTTTGTTGTCAGTCTTAGAGCCTTCTGCTGTCTCATCATTGGGTCTTTCCCCCTTTTCAAAGAAGCTCTCCAGCGACATTTGTTTTTTTACTCATTTTGGCTAGAGTTAGCTTGTGGGCTTACGAAAACTGTGACTGAGACAAGTGCACAGTGCAGGAAAGAGGCGTGGATGGAAGTGGTAAATACAATAATGGGTGGGCCATGTGCGGACTAAAATAAGTGTCGGATTCTGACTTAAAGCCTGCCACCAGATGCAGCTGTACAATTGAAGTACGTCAACTCACGTGCCCCTATAAAGCCTGCCACCAGATGCAGCTTAATTGTCACTTGCCACTCACTGATAGTTTTTGTTTTTTTTTTTTTGCGGTACGCGGGCCTCTCACTGTTGTGGCCTCTCCCATTGTGGAGCACAGGCTCCGGACACGCAGGCTCAGCGGCCATGGCCCACGGGCCCAGCCGCTCCGCGGCATGTGGGATCCTCCCAGACCGGGGCACGAACCCGTGTCCCCGGCATCGGCAGGCGGACTCCCAACCACTGCGCCACCAGGGAAGCCCTCGCTGATAGGTTTAATATGAGTCTGCAAGCAGTTGATTGATTACGGTCTCTGTGCAGTGAAACCTCTCTGCTAATGATAATCTGTATTTGCAGCCGCTCCCCAGCACTAGCGTCAATGCCTCAGCTCCACCTCAGATCATCAGGCATTAGATTCTCATAAGGAGCGTGCAACCTAGATCCCTCACATGCGCAGTTCACAGCAAGGTTCACGCTCTCATGAGAATCTAATGCTGCTGATCTGACAGGAGGCGGAGCTCAGGTGGTATGTGAGCGATGGGGAGCAGCTGTATATACAGATAAAGCTTCACTCACTTGCCCACCTCTCACCTCTTGCTGTGCAGCCTGAGCCTGGTTCCTAACAGGCCACGGACTGGTACTGGTCCATGGTCTGGGGACTGGGGACCCCTGCTCTACACTTTAGAACCCAACCTTTTAAAAAAATTAACTTTCCTTCTGAAGAGACTGGAAACCGAGGCAATCATTCTTTGTACTAAAAAGAGTACACTAAGTATTTAACTATTTCCAGTTTCCCTCTAACAATGAAGAGGGATATCTAGAATTCATTGACTTTCCAAAGGGAAGTGAATGAAAATTATTGAAACTCAAAAATAAATGCATGAGGATAAAAAGAAAATCAGAATGGTGAAAATAATGTATTTGTTGGGGGGGAGGGGGAGGGGGAGGGAGAGGGAGAGAGAATCCTGGACAAAGAAACATATAAAGGAAGGCATTCACAGATGTGACGGTATTAGGGGAAACAATGAAATTTCTGGCTCAGGCATTTATGGAATATGCGTAGGAAATGTGAATCCCACTGCTTTCTGACCTTTGTTGTTTTAATGCAAAATCATTTTTTAATTGTAATTTTGTTTCTCTGTACATGTTTTTCTCTGGCTATACTGAAGATTTTCTTTGTCTTTATTTTTCAGCAATTTAACTTTGACATATCTAGGCTTAGATATATTTGTGTTTATATTACATGGAGTTTGTTGGGCTTCTTGGATTTGTAAATTGATATTTATGACATTAAATGTGAGAAATTTTGAATGCTTATTTCTCCAAATATTATTACTACACCTTTATCTTATTTCTATCTATCTGGCAGTCACATTACCTCCATGTTGGCTTGTTTGATATTTGCTTACAGGTTTCCAAGTTTCTGCTTATTTTTCTTAAATCTTTGTTTCTCCTTGTCCTTAAGATTGAATAATTTCCTTTGATCAAGTTTGTTGATTTGTTTTTCTGTGATCTCAAATATGCAAATGAGCCCATCTAGTACATTTTCCATTTCATTTATTATATTTTTCAATCCTGGAATTTCCATTTGGTTCTTTTTTCATATATTGCTATGTATTTACTCAGATTTACTATTTGCTGAGTCATTGTCATCATACTTTAATTCTTTAAAAATCATTTCCTTTGGTTCTTTGAACATAGTTATAAGAGCTGCTTTGAGGTCTTATTCTGCTAAATCCAAATCTGCCCCCTCTTATAGAAAGTGTCTTTTTCCTGAGTATGAGTCACACTTTTCTATTTGTTTATATGTCTTGTGAGGTTTTGTTGAAAGTAGCCATTTTAGCAACTCATTTTAGCAACTTATAGTTGCAACTCTGTATTCTGACTCTTTCCCTCTATGCATTTTTATTGCTCTTGTTTATTTGTTTAGAAACTTCTCAGTACTAAAAATGTCAAAAGCAAGAGGAGTAAACATAAATAGGCACTTATAAGCCATATTTGGGATAATTTAAGCATCTCTTAAAATAAATAATAAAATGACAATAGTATATTATAACATTAAAATAAAGACATTGATGAGTCTATGGAAGATACTAAAAAAGAGGGAGGGGAGGGCACTCTTCTTTAATATCAGGTCTTAGCAAAAAAGTACTAAATGATACTAAATATATTATGGAATTAAAATATTGCTATTTTGCAACTACCAATTTAATAAATAATTTAGGAAAGGATCATCAATGAATGAGAAAAACCATTACTGAGTTAAAACAGCCATCAGATATCATTACACATTTGTTAGAATAGCTTGAAAAAATGACAGTATCAATTACTGTCAAGGATGTGGAGCAATAGGAAATCTCATTGTTTGCTCGTGGGAATGAAAAATGGTATAGCTACTTTTGGTTACAATTTGGCAGTTTCTTATAAAACTAACATAGTGTTACCATAGGATCCAGCAATTGCACTTGTATTTATCCAACTGATTTGAAAACTTATGTTTACCAAAATTCTATGTGCAAATATTTACAACAGTTATCCCCCAAAATGGAATAGCCAAGATGTCCTTCCAAAGACGAATGGATAAAAAACCCTGTCATACCTTCATGCAATGGAACACAATTCATTGATAAAGAGAAATGAATGCAACAACTTGCATGAATATTAAATGCACATTGCTAAATGAAAGGAGCCTGTATGTTAAGGTTATATATTATATCATTCCATTTATATGACATTTTGGAAAAGGCAAAAATATAAAGGTGGAAAACATCAGTGGTTGTCAGGGATTTTGTGAGAAATAAATAGAAACACAGGGAATTTAATTTCACAGATGTGAAACTTTTTAGGATGATACTATAATGGTATACATATTACAACGTGGATTTGTCAAACCTGTAGAATTTTACAGCCAAAGAGTGAAACTTAATGTATACATTTAAATTAGGAGGTCAAGTGATCCCAAGATGAAATGCAAATTGTGATAAAATAATCTATTGCATTACAAATGTATGACATCACTGAAGGAGGTGGGGAGAAAACATGTTGACCCAAGTGACTTTTAACAAGTGGAGACTTAAGACTAAAGAAAAAAGGAATGGTACATAAGCACTGTACTGTAGTTAGTGAAATTGTTTCTCACAGGTCTATGAGATAACAAATCTGAAACCACTGTACGTGTATACTGGGACTGAGCAAACACATAAATGAATTATGGATGTTGGAAGCCAGGTTTCTCACTGTTGGAGTTACAAACAAGCAAGAGAGCAAAGCTAGAATAAACCATTTAATGCTGGATTAAGTTGGAGACATCAGTATGAACTCATGTTTGGTTTAATATTGACACAAAGGGATGTAGATATATAAATAATTATAAATATGGGTTTATATACCATATTTATCTATATAATATATAATCTATATAATTAGCAAACTATTAATAGTTTATTATAATAATATGTTTATACATAGATAGATTTCTAAGCTCTGTATTCTCAAAAAGCCTAGAAGCAATGACACCCCGGCAGCAATGAACATGTCCAGAGCCCAGATCTTGGTTTCTAGTGGAAGGAATGAGGGCTCCTTGGGGAAATGGATGCTTATAAGTCTGGGACAGGAAATATACAAGATAAGCCTGGAGCATCTTGTACCAGAAAGTAACAGAATATGTTAGAGAAGCACAACTGAACTACCTTTTGTTGACCAAAGCTGGAACAATTTGAACAAGAAAATAAATAATGTAGAAATGAACTATAATGTAAAGTAAAAATAAATATCTGTAAGTCCATACTTATACAAATAAATGATTGAATGAATAAATATATAAAATGGGGAGAATAGACAAATCTTCACACAGATTAAAAATAATTTATGAAGATACTCCTTGTTTCAGGAGGTGGAACATAGAACATCATCGCTTAAGTGTGGGCTCCCCATAGTGATTTCCTACAAAAGAGTAGAGTATGGTAAGAAAGAAAAGGAGTAACTTTACAGTGGTGAAGCCTGACAAACACTACTCTAGCCGTGTGATCAAGGTTAATATCCACAGTCGTAAGTCATGTTGATAGCATTCACCCCTGATATGATGTGATGCACTTTACCTCTGTGGCTTTTCTTTCCACAAACTCATAATTCTAGTCTAATCATAAGGAAAACATCAGCCAAACCCAAACCAAAAACATTCTATAAAATACCTGATTAGCCCTCTTCAAAACTGTCAACTGTCTTGTCATACAAGAAAAGTATGAGAAACTGTCATCGTCTAAAGAAGTCTTAAGGAGACATGGTGACTAAATGTAATGTGATATCCTGGATGGGTTTCTGGATCAGAAAAATAACATTAGATAAAAATCAAATAATCCAACTAAAGTATGGACTCTTGTAATAATACATCAATGCTGTCTCATTAGTTGTGACATATATGTCATCCAATGTAAGATGTTAAAAACAGGGCAGTCTACTTATGGTAAATATAAGAACGCTCTGTACCATCTTTATATATTTCTGTAAATCTAGAAATATTCTAGAATAAAAATTTTATTAAAAAGAAAACATTGGATAAAGTTTAGCAGGAAAAAGGAAGTTTGCACAGTTCAAAGAATAGCTACACAAATTGTTTTTCATTAATGGGGAAGGCACCTTTATGATGGAGAAATCTAGAGGATAACACTTTAATCAAGTGATCAAATTTTTCACTGCCAAATATTGAACAGTTATACACCATATGCCTCCTGATATGATGCACAGAAAATACAACATCACTATTCCTGACAAAAATGTTTAACCTGGTCTCATTATGAGGATACCATTAGACAAATCCACATTATGTAATGTTCTACAAAATAACTAAAATTTATTGGATAGCTAAAAGCATTCTTAGCTGGAGGGTTTCAGTATTCAGTTTTTTACCTAACACAATCTGTTACCATGGCATCAGGGATGCAAATCTAAGGATGACTTGGAAGGATCACTTGGACCTAGTGGGAGAATAGAATACATGTTATGGTCAATTAATGTGTTGCTGCATAAGAAGAAAGAAAAAATACAAATTTAACTAGGAATTTGGATCAAACAAGTTAGAGATGAGCAGGCATAGTGTCAGTGACAGAAAGATTTAAAGTTTGAAGTTTACCTAATGCTGAAACTTTGTGTTAATTCTAAATTCTACTTCATGATCTTGGGTATAAGAAATATTCAACTATTTTTCTTTGCTTTTATCAGTCACTATACCCACAGAGAAAGTAATCATGTAAACAATTTTGGAGCATAAGATTTCTTTTAAAATGGAAGAGATTATTCATGTTTTTAAAAATATAAATGACAGAATCATCTTTTAAATGTAGGAAATAGTTTTGTATCCATTTAAGAGGTAGATCGGTTATGCCATCCTGGTTGACAAAAAATTTAAACACTGCTCTGTTACATTATCTTGTCTGGTTATGCAGAGAAATTTGCAGCTTTTGACTGAACCACTTTCATTACTGGATCATTAATTTCAGTTTCATTGGTTACATTTTATAAAGTTAAGTAAAAAGACAAAGTTGTAATAAAGTTCTGTAAAGGGACAAAGGTGTAAAGACACCTTCCCACCACTGTGCTTTTTCTTATTTGTTTTTTAGTATTTCAGTAAATCTCTGTGAAAACCCATATTTATTTCACACATGCTGTAGGTAATCCAATCCTGGTAACAGAGGTTGCATTCTTATCATCAAGCCCTGCACTTGTCTTGCTGCACTTGAAGCCAGTTTTCTTCTTTCCTCCAGCTCTGTGATCTGTTTCCTAGCACCTCAGCACTACAAATTTCTGGCAGAACCTCCCTAGAATGGGTTGACTGGGTTATTTGCCTTTGCCCCAAGCTTTGCAGGCCCCCTGTAGCTGGCTATAAGAGGCAGTTGAGAAAGGAGAGAAGTGCAGTTCGCCAGCTAGTACTGAGGAGAGACATAACACGGACACCTTGAGACTCATATTCAATTAACCTTCCCTGCCTCCCAGCATTTTCATGGCCAAACTGCTAGCATCCACACAAGTTATAGTCAATTTAACAAATATTTACAGAGCTCCTACTGTGTGGGTGGCACTCTGCTAGAGCAAGGAGGATAGGAGAAAAGGGAAGGAGGTGACTGATGAAGAACAGGGGGGAGAGCTTTGGAATTAAATAAAATGGGTTCAATTATTTTTAACTTTTCCCTCATTGACCTGTGGCCTTAAGTAAGTTAACTTCTGCAGTTATTTTTTTCCCCATTTGGATAGACCTAAAGAGAATTGTAAAAAGGTAAAATTAACTATGCAGCCATTTTTAAATTTTGGATAAGGCATTAACAAAAGTTAAAATTAAGCAAAATAGAGTGAATAAATGTAACATTTTAAATTACGTGCCTGCTACCTTGTAAGTGACTGAGAATAAAAATTGAATAAAACTAGTTCTGAGAAGCAAACCAGAGTTCGGAAATACAGGTAAAACTTTCTGAGAGGAGGCATTCAGATAGGCTGCGCTAGGTGGAGATCAAAAGTCCAGGTTATCTGGTGGAACTGAATTATGCATTTGTAGACAGGTTAGCTACAGAGTGCCTTGATAGCATGCCAGAACAGATAATTGCATTCATTCCTGGAACTGCAGTCTAAGTGGGGTAGTCGAAAATTTAATAGCAAATTATAAAAGAATACAGGATGAAACAAGTGTTAAAATGAGATACAAACCACAGAGCCAGAAACCTAGAATAATTTATTCCAGCTAAATTGAGTGGAGATGACAGGAAAAGTTACATAGGAGAGGTAGCATCGCATTGGCTCTGGGGATAATAGTGGTGGGTATCAGAGGCAGAGAATGGGAAAGAACTTGATCGAAGTCAACTATGTGAGAGCACAGGAAGTTTTACAGAAATACAGAAGTATTACAGAAATTATGAATACACCAGAGGGTTGTGATATATGAGTGCAATCGGTGATGAGTTTATATTTACAGAGGGCAGGGAAAGCTGCATAGCTAACTTAGGGAGAAAGTTTATATAAGGAAGAAAATGAGGCCTGAGGTCTTAACCCTGGAGTATGCCAATATTTGGAGTTTGGAAAGAGGACGTAGATCTAGCAATAGATAATGAAAGAAGACATCTATGTAAAAGTTCTCATCACAAGAAGAAAATTGTAACCATAGATGGTGATGGATGTAACTAGACTTATGGTGATCATTTTGCCATATATACAACTATCGAATCGTTATGTTGTACACCTGAAACTAATATAATGTATGTTGATTATATCTCGATTAAAAAAAGAAGACATCTATGGGGTAGGAAATAAATCAGGAGTGTATGGAAACTAAAAAGGCAAGAAGAAAGTAATTCAAGAATGGGAATTAATCATTTGAATCAAATGCTGCTAAGGTTTGAGTAAAAAGGAGACAGGTAGCTGATAGTGGACTTAGCATGATGGATGCCTTTGGTGATTAGGAATGATTGGTTTAATGGGTTTGTGGGGATGAAAACCTCCACTAGTTTCTAGAGAGAACAGACTTGAGAAATTGAAGACAGGCAGTATTGACAGCTTTTCTAAGGAATTTTGTCATAAAGTTGTGTTATATCTTTTTATCCTAAAGGCTAGCAGAGAAATGTGGCTGTGAATGGAGGGAAGGAGATCCAGTCAAAGCTTCAGAACTGGAAGCTTCAGGGATGAGAATCAGGAAGGAAACCTCCTTCCCTATCCTATGGATAGTGTGGAGTTTTATTGGGCATAATAAAACCAGCACCTAGAAAGAAGCATGGAAGACAGCTATGCAGACTTCTGACTATGGTTAGGCCAATCATATGCCAGTATCTTTCTAATAAATCCTTCTTTAGCCTAAGTTAATTAAAGTGGGATTTTTGTAACCTAAAGAGGCCTGGCTGATTGAGTAGTAAAATATAATCACCTAAACTTTGAAAATATTAAGTGTGAGGTGTCAAAAACATCAGCAGATTTTGGAGATTCAGACCTGGAATTCATGAATGAGCTCAGAACTGTAATTTCCTAGTTTGGAATAGAGAGGACAATCAAATTATTAGGCAAGACGGAGATTGCTTGTGTGTCCAGGCATGGTAGGAGTATTTTTAAATGTGTATATAAATCAATATCGTAGAATACATACATGTGAAGAACAGATGACTAAAGCCCACAGAAGGCAATTTCAAGAAAGGTAATCAGAGACATGAAAGAGAAAAAGAATGTAGCGTCATAAAATGTAAGGGGCGCTTAAGCATTTTAGGGAGGCATATGTCGTCGTGTGTCAGGTTTTTTCAAAGACAGTAATTATGATAAAACTACTGGACTTCATAGTGAGGAACTTCGAGAAAGCAATTTTAGTTTAAGTAGTAAAAGAGGGAATCAGATTATCAGGTTAAGTTAATATGTCCATTGACAGAAAGGAGACAACAAGGGAGAAGTAATTTAAGTAAAAGGAAGGAGAAAAATGGTAACTATAGAGGGAAGACTGAGAATGAAAGTGAAGGATCTTTAACAGTAGTGATGCTCGAGCATATTTGTTGATGAAAATAGAGGAGCAAGGGAGAGGGAGAGACTGAAAAGCAAACAGTTAATGGATGCAGCAAGGATGAGAATGCCAACAGGGGAGGAAGAGTTAGCATTAGAAAGAAGGCGGATCAAGTCTTTGTTGAAAGTAAAATGACAGAAGTAATAAAGGCAGAGATATGTTAGGTGAAAAAGTGGGGAATTTCTCTGTTTTGAAGGTGATAACTGAGAGTAAAGGGGCCAGATCTAGAAAAATAATAAGGCTGTAGGTCAGCCAGAGTAGCAAATAAGGTAGATAATTATCCAGAAATGAATAAACAACGCTGCTTCTTCCCTTCCTCCACTTCTTCCCTTCCCTAGAAGTCTATCCTTGATTTACAACTAGTTTTAAGTCTATTAAACACCCAGGGACTGTGCCATCAAAGGATAGGATTAGGAGAGCAAATACTGGAGTTTGCTTTGGTATCCAAGAGGATGACTTTAGATTCTGTACCACAAAGAAAACCTTGATTTCCCAACACAAGAATTAACCTTTCCAGAATGTTATCTTGGTATACAAGCAAGAGCAAAGGACTATTAATTAGCTGATGAAAGTCTTTCTGTAGGAGATGATTGGTTTTAGAGGAAATTGGTAGCTTCTACAGGGCAGCCAACTTTGTGCTGCCCTACCCTTGTGATAAGTAAGGAGTTCCCATAAGAACCATCATCCTCCTTTACAACGGAGACTCTTGATACCGTGATACCGGAAATACATCCTTCAGAGGATTATAAATGAATATGCGTGTATAGAAAAATACCATCCATTTACAAGTTATGGATCACCTTCAAGTTTACTGCTGGTTCTTTATGTGAACTCTGCATCAACAGAAAAACACATTTGCTCTGTAGCCTATGACTCTGATACACTGAGACATTGTAATTGCTCCGCATTCCTGAGTAATCATTTTCTGATGGGTTTATTGCCACCTCTGCGTTATCAGGGCATGGCACTGTTACGGACCCTGGTGATAAATTACGCTGTAGAGAGGGATAAGACAGTGCCACTTTAACAAGTGCAATAAAGCACTTTTTATATTGGGAGAGTTCAGTGCATTTTCCATTTATCATACACCCTCAGTGATTTTACACAGATTTTACACTGTTGATTAGCTCATTAGTGGGGTTAATTGGATACATTAACTGGCAGAATTACAGCTTGACTATGAACCAGAGGCTGCAGCATTATAAATGACAGACAAACCACAGACATGCATGGTCAGCCTGAAGGAAGTTCTTCTCTTTGATTAACTTTCATTAGATTTTAATTTTCCCCCTCCCCACTCCTGTAATTGACTCCACATGAATATTTACTATGGATTGGATAAGTGAATAGATGGCGTCAATACATATTTTGAATATTTCCTCTCCTTCAACCATAAGTTTTCCTGAAAAATAATAAGAAAAAGAGCAGTTTAGGAAAGTGATGAAACTAGTCTGTAAGAAATCAAGAAATGAATGTCTAGAAATTCAATAAATTTCTCCTCTTTCAAAAGCTATATTTTTACTGAATCCTTGATAATACGTAGTGTGAATTAATTGTTTCCTCATGGGCTGCATGTCAGTATCCCAAGGAAGCATTTAACAATACAGATTTCTGGACTGTACCCTAAACCTACTAAATAAAGACTTCTAGGAGTAGGCCCAGGAATCTTTATAATTAACAAATTCCCCAGCTGATTCTTACACAATGAGCTTTACATTGTGGTTAAAGTAGCATGTTAGTTTGCATTGAACATCAAGCAATGTGTAGTATTCACTTAATTAAATGACTTTAAATGGATGTGATACTATTTGGAGAAAGGCCAAGGTCTTTTCAGAAGCAAGAGAAAACTTTTTCTGTAGTTCAAATTCTCTACCAGACTCAGGCTTTAAGTTTGCTGAAGTCTTTCTGAGTCTCTTCTCCCATATTTTCTTTAACTTTTTACTTCTACGAGTTGTAATTGTCTTTATGAAAAGAAATTTTTAGTGTTATTTCTTTCCTAAGAAATTGTATTTGTCCCGGTGGAAACTATAAGTATAGAAACTATGTGTAATTTACTTACGTTTTTGATTTGTTTATGTTTTATATAAAATACTGGTTGGCAGTGGAAAGAGCATAAGACTAGCAATGTGGACCTGGGCTCCAGTGTCAGCTCTGTCACTCCCCTTTGTAGGCACCTTGAGAAAGTTTCAAATTCTCTGGGCCTCAATGTACAATTCTTAAATTGGAAATAAGTCATACCTCATGTGCAAGGCTAGTGATGAAGATTAAGTGAAATTTTGAGTCTATGTGCATTTCTGAGAATGGTAGGAGTTGGAAAGGATCATCTCCAGAGGAGCGGGAGAGAAGGAGTGTGGCACATCAGGCAGCTAATTCACAAAGCAACGGATCTAAAAAAGGAAAGGTATTTCACGTGGACAACATGTGCAAACTGTGTGGAGATCAAGGAAGTTGGGATTAAAAGAAACCCGATGATAATTTCAGGTAATTCACCCCTACCTCCCACTTTTCAGGCAGAGAGGAGCAAGCATGCATATAAACTGTTATCCATGAAGCAAACACTGAATGAAGAGAAGGCAGAAGATAAAGGAATTATTTGTAGTTGTAGGAAAGAAAAACACAGGAATAGAACGGGGAGGAAGAAATAAGAAAAACAAAAAGCTTTGTCTGTGAGTTCTAGGAGAAAAGAAAGCCAGGAGGGCCAGGGAGAGAGAGAAAAATCTCCCGTACAATATTGCAGGAAGGGAGTGGAAGGCCTGTTATTAGGAAAATCTACATAAAAATGCATGGGAACGATTACCAACAAGTTACTGTGTAGTTGGGGCTTTGATAAATGGATGATTTAACTGAACTGAACCCAAAGGCTGCATTTACAGAGATTCTGTTTTGGAATTCAGTGCTTGATTTGCATTCCATAGTGAAACTTTTACTCTGAAAAATGTTTTACGAGGATAAATATTGCTACTGAAATTCCACTAGGAAAGGTAAAGTCAGTGCTCTCAGTGGTTTTCCGTAGGTGTGAAGTAAAACTTTTAAGACATACTGTATCGTGACTTTTGTTAACAAGATACTGTGATGTGTTTAGGCGGCCTTGAATCCAGAGATAGCAAATCAAAACTCCAAACTCAGTGACTCATATGTTTAAGAAACTTTAGGAGTCTGGCATATCATTATTTTTCAGAAAAATTATTATTTGCACTATTTTGGAGGGGGACCCTCAGGCACGGATTTTACCTTCTTGGGTTATGTAATATTTTGTTTTAACTACCTTAATGAGCTTTTTGTTAATAGCAGCCCCAAAATATGACAGTGCCGTCTCTTAAAACTCAAGAACTAAAAAGTTTCCAAATACATTCATTTAAAAAATATTTTCTGGGCTTCCCTGGTGGCGCAGTGGTTGGGAGTCCGCCTGCCGATGCAGGGGACACGGGTTCGTGCCCTGGTCCGGGGGGATCCCACGTGCCGCAGAGCGGCTGGGCCCGTGAGCCATGGCCGCTGAGCCTGCGCGTCCGGAGCCTGTGCTCCGCGGCAGGGGAGGCCACAACAGTGAGAGGCCCGCGTACAGAAAAAAAAAAAAAAAAAAATTCTGTGCTATCCAAATAAAATGTAACACATTAAATAAAGTTCTTCCAATTCAACCAGGTATCTTTCTTTTCTCAACTTGTGTAACATGCTGTGTGTGCCCCTTATGAGGTACTTATCTTATTTTACCTTCTGTCATGGTTATTTGCACATGAACTTTATATTCCTTCCTAGATAATCTATTATTTCTTGAGGACAGAGATGGTGTTTAATAAAATGCAGAATAGCCACACAGTTAATCATTGTAATTCTCATAATACACATAAAGATCTCTTGAGAACAAAGGAGGTACCAAGCAGAACACAGAATGAGACAGACATTGATTGCAGTTTCCTTCAGAGTTCATATATTGAACTTAACAGTTCTCACAGCTTGGAACAAAAGTTATGAATATACGTTAATATTGGATTAACTTTTTATATCTTAGCGGAGTCTAAAATGACTGGAAATAAAGATCAATAAAATATATATTTTGAAAGGTATTGAAATAGGGAAATAAAATATTTTGTGCAGTATATTGTAGATTATTCTTGGTCATGCTGAGAAATGAAAATATCTTGAAGGAAAATAGACTAGACACAAATTGAACAATGTATTGAAATGAAATCACAAAGTGAAACAAAATATATGTTTAAATATGCATAATGTAAGAGGGCATATTGCTTTAATATTGTTCTAGAAAGCAATTGAGAACCAATGAAGAGGACTAAAGAGCAGAAAAATGTTGGAAATACATTTAGAATATGGACAAAGTATCTCACCTTTTTATTTCTCTAGTCACAAATCTGAAAAACCTTAGTATTCCCTGTTTTCCACAGTGGAGCTCAGACTTTACAACCTCCTGATTTCAACTAATGTACCTGAGCCAATCACGTAGGGCAGAAAGAGCACTGGGAGAAGAAACTCCACAAGCAAGGGGGTGCTGGAAATCATCCTGTTACTTTTACCTGCCATAGGGCCTGGGTGGGCACTTTGGACACAAATCACAGTTTTATTTATCTACTGTAGACTACTACTATGTGTCACATCTACTACATAGTGTGACTTCCTTCTATTCTTGTTCAATGCACTTATTACCCATCAACTTGAATCTCAGGCTGCTCAGCTGGAGTCCTGACACTGCTAAAAGCTATCACTAGTTCTCTCTTTCTAAGTCCAGAATCTATTCCGTACTCATTTCTTGCGGTTGGCTCTGAAGTTTCTCCAAACAGGATAAGTCAGTGAGTACCATGATGAGTATCTGCCTGACCTAATCTTGTCAGATCTTGAGACTGTGGCTTCAGTTGGCCTACATTGAAATGAATGACAATGTATAGTCTGTCATTATACCTTTTAAATACTTATAATTTGGAGGACAGTAAGTCAGTGACAAATTAGCTAAAATATTGAACATATCTTTTTGAAACTCAATGTGTTCATTCACAAAGCATTCATTCCATTTGTTCATTTTATTGAGAAAATATCCTGCAAATTATTATAATAGTAATATATAGAAATACAGCAGTTATCATTGCTTGTTAATATCCATAAAAATATAAAAATGGATACATACTTGCAAAGGATGATGCAGAAATCAAGCTGGTACACTACAATCTGGAATCTGAATCTTGGTTCTCCAGAGCTAACTTACCTTTTTGACAACTTCATTACCTAGCATAAGCCCTTACCCATACTAGGCACTATATAAATATTTGTTGCAAGAGTAAGTGTGTCTGCCCAAGACAGAAGGTTTTAGCAAACAGAAATAAGGCACAGCAGTTCTATATAATAAATGAACAGTTACAGCTGAATCAGAATCCAAAATGCAGTATTAATTTCAAAAACACAATATGCTGACAATGGAATATATGAGGATTCCCTTTGCCTAGTGTATTAGTAAGCGTTCTTCAGAGAAACAGAATCAATAGGCTATAAAGAAAGATTTATTGTGAGGTATTGGCTCATGTGACTATAGAGGCTTAGAAGTCCCACAATCCTCTGTCTGCAAGCTGGAGATCCAGGAAAGCCAGTGGCGTAATTTAGTTTAAGTCCAGAGACCTAAGAACCAGGGCAGACATTGATGTAAATCTCAGACCAAGGGCAGGAGATGATGAGATGAGATGTCCCAGTTCAAGTAGAGGCAGAAAAAAGGGACAAGTTTTTCTTTTCTTGGTCTTTTTGTTCTATTCAGGCATTCAGCAGATTGAATGATGCCCACCCACATGGGGGAGAGCTACCTACTTTACTGAGTTCACAGATTCAAATGCATATCTCACCTGGAAACACCCTCACAAACACGTCCAGAAATAATGATTAACCAGATAGCTAGGCATCCCCTGATCCAGCCAAGTTGGTATACAAAAATAACTCTTGGGCTTCCCTGGTTGCGCAGTGGCTGAGAGTCCATCTGCCGATGCAGGGGACACGGGTTTGTGCCCCGGTCCGGGAAGATCCCACATGCCGCAGAGCGGCTAGGCCCGTGAGCTATGGCCGCTGAGTCTGCGCGTCCGGAGCCTGTGCTCCGCAACGGGAGAGGCCACAGCAGTGAGAGGCCCGCGTACCGCAAAAAAAAAAAAAAAAAAAACTCTTATACCTGGTTTAATTAATTTAATTAGAGTATAGTGACTGAGTAATTTAGTTATAGTTTAGTTACAGTATAGTATAAAGTGTAGTTAGAATATATTTAGTAAGAGTATAGGTGTGTATGTGTATGTGTTTTCACTACGTGATATATATCTTTAAACTCAGAACAGAAATTGATTCCATGTTGCTTTCCAACTCTGATTTGTTGGAAGTACCTACCCGGAGGATTGCATTGAAAAAGATTATGATCCTAAGTTTGGACTTAATAGAAAAGTTTCAAGCTCAAGTTTCATACCTGGCATGGTCTGGAGCTGGGGGAAAATCAGTCTATTCTGATTTCTACACTTGATTGAAACTGCATGTTAACAATCTTTAGTAAAATATTAGATATTGTGATTTTATAATAAATCCCTACTCTTAAGTCGCTTTGAGCTATAAATATAGCTTGGAGCAGCGGTCCCCAACCTTTTTGGCACCAGGGACCAGTTTCGTGGAAAACAATTTTTCCACGGACCGGGGATGAGGGTTGAGGGGTATGGTTTTGGGATGATTCAAGCACATTACATTTATTGTGCACTTTCTATTATTATTACATTGTAATATATAATGAAATAATTATTCAACTCACCATAATGCTGACAGGAGGCGGAACTCAGGCGATAATGTGAGCGATGGGGAGTGGCTGTAAATACAGATGAAGCTTCACTGGCTGGCCCAACGCTCATCTCCTGCTGTGCCGCCTGGTTCCTAACAGGGGCTTGGGGACCCCTGATATAAAGGATCTTTAATGTCAAAAGCATGTATGATGCTGCCTGTGTACAAGGCTCAAGTTGGGAATACAGAGTGAATAAGAAACTGTCTCTGCTCTCAAGGATTTATAATTAATAGATGCTCTTAGCCACAAATAGTGCCATCCTGAAAAGTGTAGAGAGCTTAATACAACACTGTTCATGAAAGCTGGCATTTGACAGTATTATCTACATATGTATAAGTCAGTATATATATCTACTTGCAGTCTTCTGAGACACAGGAATTAGAACATCCAGTATAGCTAGATAATAATTTAGGCAGTCTTGGGACCAAACAGCCATTTTATGTATTTCCACACCAGTGTTTTCTTCTAGAATTGTGAATGCCTCTCTGTCTTTTATTGCTGGTTCTTTGTTGCCCCAGATCATAGTGCTTCTTGAAAGCTGTTAGTGAATGAATAATTTTATTTCCAATCCCAGGCTAACATCTGTAGGAAAACAACTCAAGCAGATACATTCACTTATGCAAGCAAATACTACTTTCTTTTTATCTGCAGAAAGTCACTTGAGGCATGATTATGCAGCACCTGCTAAGATGTTGGCTGTTTCTTTCCCTGTTAGGAAGATGTGGTTCTGATGACCCTAACTGTGTTGGAAAGAATAAGGGCGGTGATTAGGTGGTTATTGTCTCTCATTGGAAGGCAGATTTCTGGTTGAGACTTCTTATTTTCAGTATAGCTGGTTTATATAAATGAGAAGAATGCCACACTCACAAATCCTTGAAATAAAATGGCACATCCTCAGCATTTCATTCTGAATCTTATCTTCCTCTCAGTAGATTCATCTCTACAAAATGTCCAGTTAATCCTTCCAACCCTTCCACTATCATTCTAACTTAATTAAATACCTTTTCAATGGAATTATCATATTTTGCTGTGTTAATTAATCTTTTATTGTCTTGCCTTATAATGAAAAATATTTGTTTATGAAAAATGTAACTGAGTACTGAATATTTTAAGCTTTTCCATGTTATCTCTTTTACTACCTATATGTGCTTTAACCATTTAGCCTCTGAATTACTTAAATCCCATCATCTGCCTTAGTTGAGGCTGCTGATCCCCCCTTCATGGGTCTCTCTATGATCTCATTTTATATCCAATTGCTGTCTTCTTTGAATTCTTCTCTAGATAGGTTAACCTTCTCACTTTGATCACATGTACATAATTTGGTCTCTTTCCCGTATGGAGTCTTCTCTAGGTTGAATATTTTGCACTTAGCCCTAGAGTTTCATTATCTACCCTTCTTTACCATACTCTGTGCATCAGTATTTGATGTGGCTAGACTGCCTGTCCTTATCCCTTACAGTTACATTTGTTCCATAGAAAATTCCAAGGGAGATTGGTGGGTATGAAAAAACTACCATTGCATTTAAATCTCTGGCTCTCTCTGTTAACCTGTGGTTACCAATGGCTGGTTCCTGTACTGCAGGCCACAGCTCCAGTTGGGCCTCACCTTCTGTAGCTCTAAGTCTTGTCATGTGCAGAGAAGCATCAGTCACCAGCTGTTGCCAATTCGTAGGATTCTTCACCTTCTTTTTTGGTCTCCCATAAATGTGTCCACACAACTGTAAAACATCCTTTATTAAACTCTTTTTCAGTCATCTTATATGAGTATGCCATATATGTTTCCTGTGGGAATTCTGCTAGATACACTGTCTGCCCAACCCTAACCAACATCAGTAAAGACTGAGTAAAGAACAAATGAAAAAGTGGGTAAATCTCAGTAAAGAAATAGAAGATATAAAGAAGACACAAATGAAGATTTGAGGACTGAAAAATATAATAACCACTAGTAAAATTGGGTAAAGAATACACAGGATCTCTCTGTATTATTTTCACAACTGCCTGAGAATCAACAATTATTTCAAAATAAAAAGTTTAATTTAAAATATCTATTTTAGAACAAAAAAGAGTTTACCTTGAAAGTATCAATATTTAGATGAAAAAAAGTCTCCAAACACCCATATAATAATTTTTCTTTTTAACCTTTTAAAACAGCTTTATAAGAGTATCATGGATATACAAAAACCTGCACATATTTAATATATATATAATTTGATGAGTTTAGACATATACATACACCCATGAAACTATCAACACGATCAAGGTAATAAACATATCTGTCACCTCCCAAAGTTCCCTCAAGCTCCTTTGTTTTTGTTGCTGTGTGTGTATGTGTTTTATATCATGCCTTTAATCACTAAATCACAGTATTGACACTATATTCAAAAATCCGTAATATTTTCTGTATCTACAGTATAACTCTTGATATCTTTACAGTTTGTTCCTTTGGAAAATGAACCTTCTCATAAAAAAAAAAATAAATGACTGCTTTTATCTTTTAATTATTAAGTAATTAGTAGCAAAGCTTTGTATATTAGGAATACTGATGGGTAGCCATGGACCAGACTAGGTAGGGGCTTATAGGACCTGGAATGGATTTTGAATTTTATTATGACTGTGTGTCAGATTAAGCTTGAGAATAAGGTAAAGTTTGGGTGAGAATTAGCCTTTTATCTTTGTTTATGCTCTCCCTTGCCAAATAATATTTTTTCATATTATACAATTTATTCTGTGAAAATCTTCATTCCTAATTTGAACTTACCTAAATTATTTAAATAAGTTTGTTTTCTCCACCTCCTGATTATATAAATATTCTCATATGTTCTAATATGTTATTCTAAATTTATATTTAGACCTTTAATTCATTTAAAATTAATTTTGTTGTATGTTATAAATTGAAAAACTTATATCTGTTTTCTTCTAAATAAAATATTAGGCATGCTAGCACCGTTTTTGGAACACTCTTGTCCCCCACTTGGGACATATTATTATTTTTATATTATTATTTCCACATAACTACTTTGATCAATTTCTTCACTTTCTATTATTTCCATTGACGTTTATTGTACAACTATCATGCTATTCTGATTGGTAGCTAAAGGACAGGTATCTTTTCATTATTCTTTTAAAATGTTTGTTTAGCAATTTCATGCTTATTCTCCCATATCCACTTTAGAATCATTTGCTGTAAAAAAGTCCTTTGTAATTCCGGTTGTCATTAAATTAAATGCAAACATTTATGTGGCTAGATAGCTATTGTATAATGTTATATTTTTCCTTCAGTGCATCTATTCATTTATTCAGGCATCTGCAAACAAAAGTGTATTTTTCTATCATTTGTGTGTGTGTGTATGTGTGTGTGCACTTGTGAAATTTTTAAAATAACATTTTGGTGATAGGATCATGCCAGCATTATAAAATAAGCTGAGGAGTTTTTCATGTCATTCTGTTATGAAATTTACTAAAATATGAAGGGTTTGTCTGTCTTTTGAATATATGCTAAAATTCACAAGTAAAACTACCTGGGACTGGTGTCTTTTGCAATCATGTACCTTTGAAAATCTTTCCTTCTAAAGCTATGGAATGTTGAATCTTTTATCTCTTTTTAGGCCGGTTATTATAATATGTATTTTGCTGGAAAATCATGAAAGATGTCATGCATTAGAATACAACTGTCACTTATAATAATTTAAATCCCTTTTGAGTCCATATTTCTCAATCCTGAGGTTGTACATATTAGTACTTTTTTTCTTTCCTTTTCTTAATGATACTTGGTCTTTTTAAGGAAAGAGAAGGTGGCTCTATTTAGAGTTTTATATTAATTTATTTTTTACTTTAATTTAATCTAAGCTTTTATCATTATTCATACCAACTCAATTTTTAATTTATTTTGCTCTTTTTCTATTATCATAAACAATATAGCACATATATTTTCTTTTATTTCTAAAAAGGAAAGCATTTAAACAAATACAATTCACTTCTTACAAGATATGTTATTCCTTAAAAATCTCTTTTTAATTTAGAGATTATTTCCATTTTAAATTTCCATTTATTTAACGTTAAGCTATTTTTGTTCACTTCTATATTTATTACATTAAAGTCTTAGAACATGGCCTCTAAAATCACTGTTTTTAACATTTACTGATGCTGTTTTTGTTACCCATATACAAGATTTTTTTAAGGGTTCCATAGACGAAAGAAGAACGTGTTTTTCTGTTTGTTGGTTCAGACATCCTTTTTCCTTTGGGTTTATGTTCGAGTTTTCAGATTACTTGTTTCTACTCCTGAAGTGATGGTGATTTTAAAGATGGGGAAGCAACTACATGGGGAGAGACAACAGAGTCTAAATCAGATGCTTTGTAAAGTGATGTGCTATCCTTGTCACTCATTGTAGTCCTGCAGCTATTCTGCAATTTGGATTATATAATGTGATTTTAGCTACCTTCCCTTCTGTTTGAATTGATGTTTCTTTTTATTGCTGTTAGCTAACATGTTATTCAAATTCAAAACATTAGTATATTTCTGTCTTTCTATTTCAGATCAAACCTTATTAACAAACCCAATTCCTACTCATTTTGTTGTTTGTTCCCTTAGGGTATACCCAGCAGCCTTCATGCTGTTAGAAAGGGGCAGGGAGCATAATTAATTTACCAAGAGCTGACACGTTAAAGGTATAATGTTAAAAATATCTATTAATCAAAACTTATAAAACACATTAACATTTTTAAATAGAAATGTCCCAAAGGCCACTTAGAGGAGGATGAATATGGGCTTTCTTTCCAAATGCCTCATATCGTTCTTTTAAATATTTTCCACTTTGATATTTTGACAGGGGACAACCATACCATTATATGTCTGCTTTATAAAAGCCACTTAAAACAACTAATGTGAGAAAAATCAATCTGAACTTACAATCCATTTTAAGTACTATTATAGTAAAATGTCTGTCTTCATATAACACACGTGCCCATGTTTAAGATGCTTGAAGAAATGTACTACCAATGTAGATGTAAAAGCATTGATTTTTCAAAATATAAAGAGTAGGAAGTGCATTATTGAGTGGATATAATTTCTAAAATTTACCTGGGTGAAAATTCAAGAATAAGGGTGTATTTCTGGGATACAGTTTTATGTAATTTCATTTACACAAAAAAGGAATGGTTATCAAGCAGCAGTCCTCCCCAATATCAAGCACACCAAGACATCACACACACAAACCCACATATAGTTGAACATATACACATGTAAAATTGCACATACAGGACTTCACCTGCACATACACTCACACACACATACACACGTATAAACTCAGACATCTCTAACTTTCAGGGCTTTGTTAACAGTTTTTTCCAGACTGAAGTATGCATAAGAAGAATTTGGGGATGCTTTAAAAAACATTTCTAGGTCACCAGAGACTTAACAAACAGACTTCTAAGAATAAAGACTGAGAATCTGCCAACCCTTGCTGTAATAATAACAGTGGAAATATCACTTATTTTATCCTATTATTCCTAACATTTAGCAAAATTTTAATCAGCTTTCCCCCTAAGATTCCACACTTCTTAATGAAGAATAAGCACAAAAAACATATCTTGATTAGTTCAAGTCTGGACACTTTAAATCACTAGCTATGAAACTTGGCTCAAGTCCCCATTTTTCTGAACTTCATTTTTCTCACCTCCAAAATGGGAATAATGAACTTCCTTCTCTTTCTTATAAGCCTGATCAAGTGGAATGAGCTAAAATTATGAACAGCATTTTTAACTGTAAAACATTATACAACACTGTTATCTTTTGAAAAAGCATATTAATATATTTTGACAATTTTCTTCTTTGTACAAAAAGTTGTACATTTCTTCTTTGTACAATTTTCTTCTTTGTACAAAAAGTTGTACATTCTGCCTCTCGGTTCAAAGAGCCAGAAAATACATATATACTTCTGTTGTTTATATATATATATATATATATATATATATATATATATATATATATAGATAGTTGTTATATTTTGTTGTTGTTATTGATTGGCAGTTTTTATTTTTTAGCTCAAGACTTCAAAATTGAAATCAAATAGGAGTTAATTTTTTTCATAGGCTAATTAATTTTGCTCTAATCAGTCATTATATTTAAATACATTTCAAAATAATTCCTTTTTTTCTATTTGAAATTGATAATGTTCCCTTGCTTTCATTAAAGTACATTTCAAAACACAATATGGAGTATTTGCCTGCAGTTTCCTATTGTTACAATCCAATTTCTTTTTTTTTCTAGTTTGAGAAATAGATTTTTGTTTTATGGAGGATGCATTGCTCTCAAAGAAAAGGTAATTTACATTATTTTTGACACCATATACTTTGAAAGCCACTTCTCATCCCAATGTGCCAATATAATAGGGAAAAATAAGTTATTTTCTTTATTTTATAGAAGAGCACACTAAATTCCAGGGAGGTAAGTGACTTGTCCAAAGGCACATAGCAGGGAGTAGAATATAGAGATTTATAATTCATAAACAAGTATTTTATAAAATCTTATTTTCTCTTAACTCTTAAAGGTAATATTAAATTTATATTTATCCACAAACTGTGTAGATAAATATACAGTTTCTTTCTACAGGAAACTTTCCTAAAAAGATCTCTACCATACAAAGGGAGCATGCTTTTATGGGAAATTCACTGGACTGGTAGTTAGAATGCAGAAGCCCAAATCCTGCATTGGCTAATAGTGAGCTGTAGAGTTTGGACCAATTAGACCTATTATCCTTGGGATGATTTAGAGCTAAATTTCTATCTGTATCAATAGCTGTATTTATATCTCCATTTATGGATGAATTTTTAGATTAAGGATTGGACAAGGAAAATATCTCTTTGATTAAACTACTATTATTCTTTGATGACTGCTATGGTCTGAATGTTTGTGTTCCTCCAAACTTCATATGTTGAAATCCTAACCATCAAGAGAATGGTATTAGTCAATAGTGCCCGTGGTTTAGGTCATGAGGGAGCCCTCATGATTGGCTGTAATATTCATATAAAAGATGCCCCAGAGGGCTTCCCTGGTGGCGCAGTGGTTGAGAGTCCGCCTGCGGATGCAGGGGACATGGGTTTGTTCCCCGGTCCGGGAAGATCCCACATGCCGCGGAGCGGCTGGACCCGTGAGCCATGGCCGCTGAGCCTGCGTGTCCGGAGCCTGTGCTCCGTAATGGGAGAGGCCACAACAGTGAGAGGCCCACGTACCAAAAAATAGAAAAAAAAAAAAAAAGATGCCCCAGAGAGTTAGCTCATCCATTCCACCATGTGAGGTTACAGCCAGAAGGTGCAGTCTATGGACTGGGAAAAGGGCTCAGCCCTGACACCAAGTCTATTGGCCGCTGATCTTGGACTTCTCAGGCTCCAGAGCTGTAAGCAATAAATTTCTGTTATATCTAAACTACCCAGTCTATGATGTTTTGTTACAGCAGCCCAGTGGACTAAAATAATGACTTAACCACAATTGTCATTATTCTGCTTTAAGAAAAATTGATTTCAGGTGTTCTTGGTCCTAAAAAATTATGAATTTGCTTCTTGTCTTTGTTTTCATAGTGATTGCCCTTGTCTTCTGATAATTCCTAAAAATGTCATTGCTGATAACCTTAGTTAATAATAACTATGGTAGATTACACAATAATTTTTAGCTTCTCACATCTTGAGGTGACGATCTTTTATTTACCCCTTGAATCTAAGCAGACCTTGTGACATCCTTGAAGCAATGGAAGTGACAATGAGCAACTTTCTAGGTACATGTCATGAAGTCTTTCTTGCTATCACATGAATAAGCTCAGACTAACCTGATGGAAAATGAGAGAACATAGTGAAGTTGTTAACCCCCCTGCACTCTTTGTTGCTACAGCCACCAGCTACCCAATCAACAGGGGCAGAGTTGCTCTGCTGAACTGCAGTTCATTGCAAACACTGTATGAGCCCGGCTAGACCAGCAGAGGAACTGTACAGATGAGCCCAGTCTAAAGTGATGATATACAAAAATTTGAGTTAAGTAACTAATAGTTTTAAGACATTAAGTGTTGGAAGTTTTTTATGTAATAATAATGATAGTAAATTTAAAAATTAAAAAACCAACAAAAGAAAAAAGAAAACCTAACTATGCATATTCACAAGTGACCAGCTAATGCTAAAATTTATATTGAAAGGAAAAGGTACTAGAACAGATAAAACAATCATGAGAAAGACAAAGTTTAAGGACTCACATTACTCTATTTCAAGACTTACTGTGAAAACACAGTAACCAAAACAGTATGGCATGGGCAAAATAATAGATATATAGATCAACTGGACATAATTGAGAGATTCAAATATAGTTAATTAATTTTTTACAAAGGTGCAAAGGAAATTCAATGCAGAAATGTCAGTTTGGGGAAATGGCTGATTCTAGGGCTGGAACATAAAAAGTACAAAATGAGCCTGGGCATCTTATAAGAAAGTAAGAAAATGCTCAAAAAATTGAATAAGGGCATGTCAAATGGACAGCAGAGCCAACCTGAAGGAGCTGCCAATAACCAAAGCTGGAACAATTGAGCAATAAAATAAATAATTTAGTACTGGTCATAACCCAAAGTATAAAATAAACATTCCTGACTCCATATAAATAAATAACTGATAAAATAAATAAGTGGGAAGGAATACACAAATCTACTATACAGAAGAATTCCAAATAATTTATGTAAATACTCCTCCTTTTAGGAAGTGGAGTCTATAATGGTTTTCTTCCTTGAGTATGGACTGCACTTGATGTTTCACAGATTGGAATATGGAAAGGGAGAAAAAAGTAACTTTGTAGTGAAGAACCTGGCAAACAATACCTTAACCAAAATATCTAGTTAAATTACAAGAAATAAAATTCAACTTAATAACATATACCCCTCTTATTATCTGATGAGAAGGGCAGTCACCCCTGTGGTATTCTTTTCCTAAACCCACCTTCCTAGTGTAACTGTCAGAAAAATATTTAAAAAGTCAAGGGACAGTCTACAAAACTTTCAGGGTCATGAAAAATACGGAAATATTAAGAAAATGTCCCAGACCAGGAGAGACTATGAGATATGATGGTTAAGGTAGTTTTTTGGATAGGATCTTGGCACAGAAAAATGACATTACTAGAACATTGATAGTAATGTGCAAATGTTTTCTTAGATGTTACAAATGAACCATGGTAATGAAAGATGTTAACAAAAGGAGAAACATAGTGAAAAGTATACTACAACTCTGTTTACAATCTTTGCAACTTTTCTGTGAATATAAAGTTATACTAAAATAAAAACGTCATTTTGAAAATCTGACCAATGTAATACCTAACTTTGAGTGATTGCTTTCCACCTTCCAGGTACTGTCCTAAGCTTTACACGTATCAATTCATTTCTTCTTCACAATGCTATGAAGTGGGTACATTTTGTAGAAATACTGAGGCCCAGGGAGGATACATAACTTGCCTAATGTTGTAAACTAATAAGCATGCCAAACAGATCCAACATTCTTTATTTCTAATAGCAAAATAAAATATTATTAACTAGTCTTTTAGTTAAGTTAAAGAAAAAATAGTTCCTTAAAGTCCATTTCTGTTTTTTAATGCAAAATCTTTAAGCAGAGTATTAGAAAAAAGAAAAGATATGAAAATGGTTACCAAGCATCAACCTCCAATCCCAAATACAGCTAACTTTGCAGCTATTGAGCTCTATTTTTTTCTGTATATAGAAGATTAGTTAAAACATGATTAGAATCATATTTTAACTATTGTATATGCAGTACTTTTCCATTTTTTATATTTTTTAAATTTAATTTTTATTTAATATTGGAGTGTAGTTCATTTACGATATTATATTAGTTTTAGGTATACAGCAAAGTGATTCGGTTATACATATACATAAATCCATTCTTTTTCAGATTCTTTTCCCATATACGTTGTTACAGAATATTGAATAGAGTTCCCTGTCCTATAATGCAGGTCCTTGTTGATTATGTATTTTATATACAGTAGTGTGTATATGTTAATCCCAAATACCTAATTTATCCTTCACCTCACCTTTCCTCTTTGGTAACCATAAGTTTGTTTTTGAAGTCTGTGAGTCTGTTTCTGTTGTGTAAATAAGTTCATTTGTATCATTTTTTTTTTTTTTTTTTGGATTCTACATATAAGTGATATCATATGGTACTTGTCTTTGTCTGACTTACTTCACTTGACAATGACAATTTCTAGGTTCATTCATGTTGCTGTAAATAGCATTATTTCATTCTTTTTAATGTCAGAATAATATTTCATTGTATATATGTGCCACATCTTCTTTATCCATTCCTCTGTCTATGGACATTTAGGTTGCTTCCATGTCTCGGCTATTGTAAATAGTGCTGCAGTGAACATTGGGGTGCATGTATCTTCTTCAGTTATGGTTTTCTCTGGATATGTGCCCAGGAGTGGGATTGCTGGATCGGATGGTAGTTCTGTTTTTAGTTTTTAGGAACCTCCATACTGTTCTTCATAGTGGTTGTATCAATTTACAGTCCCACCAGCAGTGTACAAGTGTTCCCTTTTCTCCACATCCTCTCCAGCATCTACTGTTTGTAGACATTTTGATGATGGTGTCAGATACCTCACTGTAGTTTTGATTTGCATTTCTCTATTCATTAGCAATATTGAGCATCTCTTCAAGATGGCTTTTTGGCCATCTGTATGTCTTCTTTGGAGAAATGTCTGTTTAGATATTCTGTCCATATTTTGATTGGGTTGTTTGTTTTTATGGTATTGAGCTGAATGAGCTGTTTCTATAGTTTGTTGATTAATCCCTTGCCAGTCGCAACATTTGCAGATATTTTCTCCAATTCTGTGGGTTGTCTTTTCATTTTGTTTATGGTTTCCTTTGTTGTGCAAAAGCTTTCAAGTTTAATTAGGTCCCACTTGCTTATTTTTGTTTTTATTTTCATTACTCTAGGAGTTAGATCTAAAATGATATTGCTGTGATTTATGTCTAAGAGTGTTCTGCCTATGTTTTCCTCTAGGAGTTTTATAGTATCTGGTCTCATCATTTAGGTCTTTAATCCATTCTGAGTTTATTTTTCTGTATGGTGTTAGAGAATGTTCTAATTTCATTCTTTTACATGTAGCTGTCCAGTTTTCCCAGCATCACTTATTGAAGAGACTGTCTTTTCTCCATTGTATGTTCTTACTTTATTTGTCATAGATTAAATGAGCATAGGTGTGTGGGTTTATTTCTGAGCTTTCTATCCTGTTCCACTGATCTATATTTCTGTTTTTGTGCCAGTACCATACTGTTTTGATGATGTAGCTATGTATTATAGTCTGAAGTCATGGAGCCTGATTCCTCCAGCTCTGTTTTTCTTTCTCAGGATTGCTTTGGCTATTCAGGGTCTTTTGTGTTTCCATACATATTTTAAGATTTTTTTGTTCTAGTTCTATGAAAAATGCCATTGGTAATTTGATAGGGATTGCATTGAATTTGTAGATAACCTTGGGTAGTATAGTCATTTTGACAATATTGATTCTTCCAATCCAAGAACATGGTATATCTTTCCATCTCTTTGTGTCATCTTTGATTTCTTTCATCAGTGTCTTCTAGTTTTCAGAGTACAGGTCTTTTGCCTCCTTAGGTTGGTTTATTCCTAGGTATTTTATTCTTTTTGGTGTGATGGTAAATTAATTTCTCTTTCTGATATTTTGTTTTTAGTTTGTAGAAATGCAGATTTCTGTGTATGAATTTTGTATCCTGCAACTTTACCAAGTTCATTGATAAGCTTTAATTGTTTTCTGGTAGCATCTTTAAGATTTTCCATGTATAGTATCATGTCATCTGCAAACAGTGACATAATTACTTTTTCTTTTCCAATTTGTATCCCTTTTATTTCTTTTTCTTCTCCGATTGCCATGGTTAGGATTTCTAAAACTTTGTTGAATAAAAGTGTTGAGAGTGAACATCCTTGTCTTCTTCCTGATCTTAGAGGAAATGCTTTCAGCTACTCACCACTGAGTATGAGTAGTATGGTTTATCATATATGGCCTTTATTATGTTGAGGTAAGTTCCCTCTATACCCACTTTCTGGAGAGTTTTATCATAAATGAGTGTTGAATTTTTTCAAAAGCTTTTTCTGCATCTATTATGATGATCTTATGGTTTTTATTCTTCAATTTATTAATGTGGTATATCACACTGATTGATTTGCAGATATTGAAAAATCCTTGCCTCCCTGGGATAAATCCCACTTGATCAGGTGTATGATCCTTAATATTAATTAAGCATTTTTCCATAGTCTACCTTCAGTGAAACAATTTACCTTTAGTACTTTAACTTTCAACACTTCAGTAATTAACTTTCTGTTCTTTTGGAAATAGAGGATGGAGGTAGCAGAGTAGAATTTCTATTAAATATTGTTCCTCCTTTGCCAGCCATTGGATTAAACACAGATCTCAATGGGATGGCCCGTACTTCACTGGGTGAATGGCTAAACTGTGGTACAACCATGCCATGGAATACTACTCAGCATGAAAATGGAAGAAAGAGTTGATACATACAACATCTTGGATGAATCTCAAAGAGATTATGCTGAGTGAAAATAAATAAATAAACAAACAAACAAACAAGCTAATCCCAAAAGTTTATCTATTAAGTTCTTCATTTACCTAAAATTTCTGAATTGAGAAAATTTTAGAAATGGAGCCCATATTAGTTTTTTCCTGGGGTTAGAGATTAGGGTGGGGTGTGCAGATGTGATTATAAAAGGCAACAGGAGACCCTTGTGATGATGGAACTGTTCTATATTTTGACTGTGGCAGTATATACATAAATCTAAATGTGTGATAAAATGGCATAGAATTAAATACACACACACACAAGTACAAGCAATACTTGAGGAATATGAATAAGATTGGTAGATCATACACATGTCAATGTCCTGGTTGTGATATTGTCCTATATTTTTTCCAGATGTTACTGTTGGGGAAATAGAGTAAAAAGTATGCAGGATATTGTTCAATTTGTTAGAACTGCATGTAAACCTAAAATTATCTCAAAATAAAAAAGGTAATTTATAAAAAGAATCCCCCCCAAGAAATTTAAAAAGATGGCCTCTTTAATTTTAACTTCGAGATGAGGAGGAAGTAGTAAGTTTGGTGTTGAAAACCGACACACTGTGTCACAGACTGGGAAGGAAGGAAGCAAGCAGTTAATCCAGCCAGAGTGTTCAATGTGAGTTATCTGTGTGAGAAGATTGTTCAGCTACCTCCTAGCCAGCATAAATTAGGTAAGTAGTGTGGGAAGAGACTTTCCACAAAGAAGGAATAGTATGAATGGAACTACGTAGATAAGAAGCAACATGATAACAAATTATGAGGGGCAGTATGTGATAAGGGGAGTAGTAGAGACGGAGATGGGAAGGTAGGTAGCAGTCAGGCCATCGAGTATCCTTTTTTTTTATACTCAAGAGATTGACATTTTTATTTACATGGTGAGGAGCCAATGTCATGGTTAGGTGTGAGACCTAGACGTTCATTCTGTCTCTATGGAGCCGGGAAGTGAATTGGATCTGAGGGCACTAGATTTAGAAACATTCATATCTCTTAGACAGACATAATCTCTTTTAATGTGACAGAGGTAGGTGGTGATAATGAGGAAGGAGAAGAGAGGAGAGATTAATATATATATATATATATATATATATACACATATATATATATACACACAGGTTTTAAAGACATTGATCATTTGTAGAGACTTAAATAATGTGAGGGACCTAGGATGGGTTTTTCCTTAAGTGACTGAGTGTGTGATGGCCTTTTGTTAGAGGTAAAGAACCCAGGAGGACCAGCATGCCTGAGGGGAAGGAAAGTGGGTTCCCTGTTAGCCTTCTGAGCTTGAGGTGACTACGACAGCACTTGGTGATTGTAAATCCCCACTACATTTGCCCACTACTTTATGTATGTCCAGATGTTCCCTAAATTTCTATCATAAGTTCTATGATATTTTACCTCACTTCTTTTGGTTTAAACTACTAAATTGAAAGCCCTCAAAACAAGGACTATTTTTTCTTTTTTATCCTAAGAATCTAGTTCATTGTCTGATACATAATAAGTGTAATAGGAGGTATAAACAGACTGTTTCTGTCTCAGAATATTTGTGAGGCCTTAAAGGCCAAGAACAATACAGTTATTTCCACTTCTCCCACATTCTAAAGGTTCTAAATACTTTGGTAAGACATGTTAAGAGATAGTAATAAGATGTTACCAGCAGTAACCACCTCTCCCTTTTCTTATTGTTATTGTTGTAGAGGGGGTTGGGGTATTGTACAGAACAAGGAGTGATAATCTGGGGGGAATGAATCGTTGGAGTGCTGTGGCATTTGCTCTCCCTACCTTTTGGAGGAAAAGAATAAAGTGTGTCTCTGTCACCTTAAGTCAGGTGAGTGGGCCTTCAAGGAAATAATTTGGAGAGCCTGATATGCATCTTCTGAAGAATGAGGGATATTGGGGTCTAGGATCTTACTGTTCTGTGATAAGTCAGAAGGTAAAAACACTGATTACTTATGTCTGAAACATCAAAACAAAGCAAGAGAGGACTGTGATGGCAGAAGCTGCATTTTCCTGTAGGCAGGGCAAATGTATTTAGGACCTGATGAGAATTCTCTAGGTGATTGGCCTAGGGTCACTTTAAAAGCAGCAGTCCTAAAATGGATAAGGGGTTTCTATCAGAAGGGTGAGTACCATGCAGACCAAGGCCTGGGGGGGATGGGAAAAAAGGGAGTGGATGCATTAGCAGCAGCAACAGGGTGATCAGGGAACTTATTAGAAATCAGATTCTCAGACCTCACTGGACCGACTGAATGAGAAACTCTCAGGATTAGACACAGCAACCTGTCCAACAAACTGTACAGTTGATTCATGCTGAGTCGTGTGGAAGTCTGATAACCATTGCATTAGAGAATGAAGAGGTGAGTGTCACACTGTGCCAGTGTGGTCCATGGCAGTCCTGAGCTGTAGAAGAAACAGAGTTCCCAAGCAGATCAATTGGACTTTTGGATCGGAGATTATTTTTAAATAACTGAAACTGAGGCTTTCTCTTGTACCACAAAGGACTAAAGAATTGATGGACCATGCTTGAAAGAAGAAGAAAGAATGAGATTGGAGAGTGTGTTTGATAAGGAAAGGGGAAAAATAGAGTTGTTTTCTGATTGTTCCCTATAGAGCTCAGTTCATTCAATAAACTTGTCAGGAATGAATCAAATAAATGTGTCCATAAATTTGAGTAAATGTACAAGTCTGAAGCTCAAATGAAAAGGCAGAAGAAGAGATAACAATTTTGCTATATACTGCATATGGATGCTAGTTAAAACAATGAGAAATGTGGAGAATTATAGAAAGGTTAGGAAACCAAAGACAGGAGTCTGAAAACCCCAGTATTTAAATAGGAGCTGGAGAAAGAAGTTCTCATGAGGCAGATGGAAAAAAAGAATTGTTAGAGATGTCAAAGAAAAGCTAAGAGAAAGTAGTAAAATGTGTGGCAAAGCAGGATAGTCAATTAAGAAGAAAAGAACAAGAAAGAAAATTGACTCACTTTAATTTTGCGTAGAGATTCCATAGTATTGGATGTGAAAATGTGGAGTAATTTTTTTCCAAGAAGCTTAGAAAGCAGCAGAGGTGAGAGAAGCCAGTAGCTGGGGTTTGGAGGTGAAAAATGAAGGAAAGCATTTAATTCACATGAGACAGAATGTGTGGATGTGTATACGTTTTAGGGTAAGAGCCTTTAGACATAGAGATGCTCAGAATTTAGGAAGAGGTTGTAGTGAAACAACATGATCCAGAAAGAGTAGAGGAAGGAAGTGATAAAGGGCATTGGTTAAATAGCTGGTTGTTTAAACAAAATTTCACAATGATTCATTCACAATAAAAATTGAATGACTACTAATTATCAAAGTGGAGTACTTAGACAGTAAATGATTGTAGAAATCCTTTAGTTGTCTCATAAATTTCAGACACTGATGGGACAGCTTGTTCAGTACAGGGGATTCCCTTCTTTATCAAGATGACACAATGCTGGTCTGACCCACATAAAGTAGGAGAAAGAAGAATAACAATTTTTTAAAAAATCAAACACATTCACATATATATTTTTATTACCTAAGAGTTAAAGTAGCTTGAGCAATGACTAAGTTTAGAATATGGCTATGGGGATGGATGTCTCCGGTGTAGCAAGTAGGATGGTTATTTGGAATATTGGGTCAAGGAACTGGAAATGCAGTGTGTTGGGTGGAATTTTTTATATGGACATAATCCTTCAGGATGATAGTAAGGATTTGAATGGAGTAAGGCCAGAAAAGCTATTAGCAAGGTTATCAGTGGAAGAGAGGAAGATGGCAAGAATGAGTAATGAAAGCATGAGGAAAGATAGCTGGTTACATAACCAACTGGCATGGGCCTCCAAAAGCACTGGACTGGTTTTTACAAGAGAAATCATCAATAATAGCTTGGAAAAGCCACTGAGGAACCAAGACTACACCAGTCTCAGCTGATACCCATACAGCAGTGTAAGAGAATGGTAACTTCCTCTTAAATGTTCTGCAGGGAAATCTGTTTCTACAAGGCCACAATTTTAAAGGGAGAGGACGAGATTGTAGTGGAATAGATGTTTTCAGAATTCACAATGGAAATATTTAGGAGCAAGAATAAGAGGAAAGAAAGCATTGTAAGAGTGTATTGGTAAAACAAGACAGAGTAACTTATGGAAAAAGCTTACATCTTGGGTCTGGTCAAGGGTTTCAAGGATGTTGAAGAATAGTAGATAGTAAACTTTGTATAATGGGCAACATTTATTAAGATGTATGCAAAGAGAATACAATATAGAGTTGGTTGTAAAGAAAACCATAAATGTTATTATACTGAAGTTGTGAAACCCTCTCTGCTATGTCATCAGTTAAAGAACAGATTCTAGAAGTGTTTGGAGTTTTATATGCCTGTAATAAGTTTATGAAGCCACTAAACTTATCTAGAGACATGGTTATAATACTATAATCAGATATATATATATATATCGGACAGATATTCTTACGTGGAAACCTTTCTCATATTTTATAGTCATTAATCACTACTATCCTTACATATAAAGTACTTTTTTTCACTATTTCAGAGGTCATACTTTTAGCTAAGAGAATAGACATTCTAATTCTATTATCATTAAAATTTTACCTATGCCATGCTTTTTCTCTAGGGCAACAGTAAAAATGTGAATATTTAATTAATGTTAGGATTTTGCTATGTGATTATCAATTTTATACTCATAAAAATCATTTTATATATTATAATATATTGAATTTCTGACTTCCCAGAAATAATTTCAATAAAGAGTATTTTAAAATGGGGCAGTTCCAAGCATATTTGCTCTTTAAAATGCGGATTAAAAACAATTTTAATGCATTTCCTTATATAGTTGGCTTTAGTATATTTTAATTTTTGTAATTAAAATAAGGAATTTGCCAGGGTAGGTAGGAAGGACTGAATGCTCACCACATGCAAACAATTCACAGTTCTTCCCAAGACATTCTCCTTGTATCACCATGGTAACAGCCAGGTAGGTTGGCTGTTGGGGTAACATCACTGATGGCAGGTCCTTTTCTATACAGTCCAGTAAACGATTGTCAAGAACTTGTTTTATGCATTCACTTCTATGCCAGGTTAAGCCAGGGGTTGTGATCTTTACAGAACTAGGGTGCATTTATAGATACATATTTTGGGGATGAGATGGTTAACTCTGTCACCTCAGCTCATTCTAAACCTCAGGAACTTCAGACTTCTAGGTAAATTGGTTTTGTGTATCCAGGAACAGATGGGAAAATTGGACTGTGCTCTATCATGATAGAACTGATAATGGGGATTTTGATTAAATTTCTTCAAATTCTATTCCAAAAAACTTCTTACCATCATACCATTTAAATTATATTGAATGGACGTAGATGTTTTAACTGATTCTTAGGTAAACAAAGGGGATTAAGTTAATTATCAACATGAATTTCTTCCATTGTAGGCATTAGATACCGAATAAAAGGATGTTCTTTCAATGACCTTAATGCCTTGTCATTATGAAGGGACAGATGAAACTGGATGGCTGTGCCTTCCCTGACACACAATGTTAAATTTTGAGTTTGTTCAATATTTAAGTACAGCTGAATATTCTATTATTTATAACTCAATTAATTAACAATTTCCTTACTCATTGCCACATTATAATAAAATATTTACTTTATATATTTAGAAATATGCAGTTATATTTATATTCATGATAAAATATCCAAGCTGCTTTTCTAAGAACCCTGATAAATTCTGTTTAGACTTAATTTAGAGCAAGAAAAAGGTCAATACTGCAACTGATACAAAGAGTTAACAAAACATAAAAACAGGCCTTAAAGAGGCAGGAACCATGCAACTCTAGAAATTACAGTCATTTTTTTTTTTTTGTGGTACTTGGGCCTCTCACTGTTGTGGCCTCTCCCGTTGCGGAGCACAGGCTCCGGACGCACAGGCTCAGCAGCCATGGCTCATGGGCCCAGCCGCTCCACGGCATGTGGGATCTTCCCGGACCGGGGCACGAACCCGTGTCCCCTGCATTGGCAGGCGGACTCTCAACCACTGCGCCACCAGGGAAGCCCCTACAGTCATTTTTAAAAAATCATTCATATTTTCTTTAGAGGACTATATTGTTTTAATCATGACTAAAGCTGTTTCATTCCAGAAGCATCTCTGCTCTAAAGTCCTGAGAAAGGAATTGGCCCAGCCTGAGTCACATGATCATCCTCTGCATAGGAGCCCGAATTCTGCAGTGATTGGTAGCTTTACCAGAATCACATTGAGCAGGAGAAGCTATTTCAAGAAAATTGAGCTTGTACTACTAATAATCAACACACAATTTATTTTTATTATTTATTTTGTGTTCTTTTCTTGATACACCTGTCTCTTTCTTTCCTTCCCCCCTCTCTCACACACACATGCACACACACACCTTTTTCCCTATATGTATTCACTTCCAAATATGTCACTGTTTACAAAACTGACCCTCTTAAAATTGCAAACCAATTCACTGATTTGTCAGAGAGACAATCTTTAAAAAATGTCTAGCTGAAGCCTACAAAGGCCAGTGTTACAAGGCTTCTTTTCTCCAAATCCAATATCATTAAGGAATATTATGGACTTATGGAGGACTCAATGTTAAAACAAAAATATTTCCCAAAATTATGCATAGCAGAAGTGAAGAGGAAAGACTGAGCTTCCTGTCCAATCTCCAGAGTCTGAAGCCTTCTAAGATCCTAATTTTCTATTCCATTAGTCACAACTCATGAATTAGTGTAGATCTTGACCCCAGGTCATCACTCTTTTTAAGCAAAGTAGAAAAAAAAATGTAATGATTGACGTTTTTGCCTAATCAGAGAACTTTCCTTTTGTCCTTAGGGATTTCCTATTAATGAGGCTGTAATATTCCAGTTGATGCTCGTTGCTGTAGTCTGCATATTTTCAGAACCGTCTGTAGTTTGGGCAAGAGATTTTTCATTGCTTAGTTAATTGATCTGAGGCATGCCTCTGATTTCAGTGGTTGGTGGTGTGGAAGTGGTATGTATGTACGGCACTTCAGAAATAGTAGCTTGTTAATGCAGTGTTCCTTCTGAGACTGCCCAGGCCTCCCTTAGATGAGCCAGGTTTCTCTGATGCCACAGAGTGGCTACCCATTCCCAATTTCACAGCCAGATGAGTAACGGAAGGCTGGGTCCATGTTACCATCTTAGATTGCATGTTCACGTGCTGGACCAAGGGTAGGTGTGCTGTCACCCTCAAAGCAAAATCTGTTCCTCAAACCATATGCAAATCCTCTGGATGAAATTCTTTAACTTTCATGATCCCACTTGACTGATTCCAGGTTTCCTTTATTTGAATTTGTTACCTTTGAATTTATGTTACCTTGTAAATTATGCGAGGGGTATGGTATGAGGAGAAGGGTTAATTCTTTTCTATAGGGGAAGCACATTCTCTTCAATATGATAAGACACAATAATAAAGGATAATTCTCGAGGGATTTGGGAAGTTGGGATTCTTCAAGGCTTTTAGTCCTCTGAAACTGTATGATCAGCCTTAACTTTTCATCAAGCAGCCAGATGTCAATAAAATCCAGCAATTTCCACAATCAACCTCTTCATACTATCTTCAACAACAGATACAAGCAGCAAGCTATTCTTTCATTATTGTTACATAAAGGTTGTAAAAGCTAAACATTTCAAATTTTAGTTCGTTTTTCTTTTTTTTTTTAATTTTAATATTCAGTGCTTTGAAAGCAACCTGTATTTCTTTGGTTAAACAAAAAACATTTCTCATCTCCTTTGTATTGAACTATCTTAGCAGTTGCTTAGTCTCCCAGACTTTACCAAAAGCTTACTCTGAAGCCACATGGAGTAGGCTGATTAATGCATTTGGCACTGAGAGACATGGACTAATTCTAGCTCAATCAGAATATAAATGGAGACTTCAATTTCATATGCCCAATCTGAGTTTGATAACTAATTCAAAATACCCCATGTTTCATGAGGATCTTTTCTGCATAGCTCCTCTCTGGTATCAATTTTTGTATCACTTAGGTTATTCAGTTATCATAAATAAACTCCAACTTCAAACTTAAACAATAAAAAGGAATAAAGGAGAGTAAAGGAGGATTTATTTTAAGAATTGTGTAGTTCAGAAAATCAGAATCATCAATAGAATAAGTTCTCAAGAACAACAGAAATCAGGGCAGCTTGAGATCTCAGCAGAAGGCACTTTGGGGGACATCTCTTCAGGATGATGCAGTAACAATTCAGTTCTAACCACTTCATCCCCATGTGTATCTGGAAGAAAATCTGAATTGGGTCATGACCTTATGTAGGAGGCAGAGGTCTGATTAACAGGCTCATTAGATCCATTGGTAGTAGAAGTCTGATCCTAAAGTAATATTTGTGGGGAAGATAACAAAGTTGTGGGGTTTTTGTTTTTATTTTTCTGTTTTTTCCAAAAATTTTACTTCTCTTTCTTCTTTGGAGATGTTTTACATGATTGGAAATTATTTTCAAATTAATTATGATCTCCATTATATCTCCAAACTGAAGTCTCAAGGTTGCCCGAATAATAATAATGCTTATCACTTATGCAAGGTTTAAATACAAAGCTCCTTATGGTTAGAATTATTTTAATCTATTAGAAGCATCATTATGTTAGCTGAAGTCTCCCTACTTTGCTGTACTAATGTGCCACTTTCAATAGGAGTAACTGTGATGACAAGAAATGAACCTTGAGAAGTTCCCCCATGTACTTCAAGCCCCATATGTCCCCAAAAGAACTAATTATTTTTCTTCTCAAAGGTATTTACCCAACTGAATTTTCTAGCCTTTTTAGTTAAACTTAACTCTGTTCATTCATATCTCCAAGCCAAAACCCTTATAATTATTAACTCTTTTCTCTTGAACTCCTCTCCTCCAATTAGACACTAAATCCATTTACATATATCAGGAATATCTCTCAAATTTGGCCATTTCTTTTGATCTATGCTTATTACCCTTTTCAATACAGGTCTTTAATGTCTTTCAACTGCAGCAGCCTGGTAAATGCTCTTGTCAACACCATTTTATCCAGTTTATATATATATGTTATATATAGTCTCACTGTCACCAGATTTATCTTCATAAAAATGTCTTAATCACATTTTGCTAACTCAAATATTTCTATTGGTTCATTATTGCCTGCAATATAAAATTGAATACTGCCATATGGTGTAGAAGGCAGCCAAACTGGCACACAATTTGGACTCAGTTTACCTCTTTCATTTTATATCAGATATAATCATCCCTATCTTCTCCAAAAGCTTTTGCTTCAGCAAAACTGAGATTATCATTTTATCAAGATGGCAACTAAGATTTATACTTTGGTTCCATGACCTTACACAGAGGTGTTTCTTCTGCTAAGTGATTCTCTTCCTGAATATTCATTCATTCTTTTCCTGCATGCTCTTGTTCATTATTCAAAACACAACACAAATGTCAATTCCTGACTATCTCTGCTTACTCTGAGAGTTTACGTGCACACTAAGAACATTGCAATCTGTGGAATAAATAATCCACAAAAATTAATATGAATTTATTACTATCATTATCATAATAATTATTATGTTACATTGTAATTGTTTGTTACATGGCTATCTTCCTGAGCAACTTCTGAGCTTCTCAGAAGCAAAGGACATATCTAATTCACCTTGGGTGTGCCCAGTGCGTAGCATTGAGCATGGCTTTTTATTTGGTATTCATTAAGTTTTATTGAACTAATAAATCAATGATTGAATCTTCTAAAACTGAAACATGACATTTATCAACCACAAAAATTTCTGAGTTGTGAAGTCTAAAACAATATATTTTTTTCCTCAGAAGACCTTAGGAGTTACTTAGTCATTGTCTAGACTTATTTTACATGTTTTAAGAAAATCTAAACCTTTTTCACCCAATGTAAAGATGACCTTGGTTCACCCTCAGAAAATTAACAGTAAGAGATCTATTTTAAAACAGCATGCTTGTTTTGAAATCTTGTCTTTACTCATTAAGATAAAGGCATGCATTAACTATTTTTGTAAAGAGTATCTTCAGCTGATCAAGTATACTTTGATGTATCCTTAAACATTCATCTTACCAGAATGAAAAGAAACTTCTAATCAAAGAGGTTCTCACTAAAGCTTGGCCTAGTAGGAAGCAGAATGTGTACTGAGTGAAAAAATAGGTCTCCCAGGCAACTTGCACTTTGAGACCTATCCAGATATGTCAGAAATGAAAACCTTCAAATGATTTCAGAATGTTCTATTTCTTTGTCAAAAAATGTTTTTTCAAGTAGCAATTTTAAGAAATATTAACTTGATAACTGAGAAGTATAATGGAGACGAATGGGTAGTAAGTTCTTGATCTCTTTCATTTTTCTTGAATATAAAGATTGTAGGGGCCAAAGAAAGTGAAGAAAAACACGTGTGGTCCTTGAAAAGTTATATTTCTGTTCTTTGTGTGAATGCAGCATTGTAAATGCTCAGGGTAAGACACACTTTAGTACTAAATATTAGTTGTTTCAGGGACCCCAGTACTATATAATGTATCTTTGTGGTACAGGGCGGAGACTCCATGCATTGACTCATGCAGCAGATATTGCCAGACATTATTCTAGATTCTGGTGGTACAGTGGTACAAACAAAGCCTTTGCCCTCGAGGAGCTCACCATCTACTGGAGGGAGAAATACAGGAAAATACAAACAAATGGACTATAATATAATGACAGGTAAATAGATGGAGAGTACATATTTTAGGGTGGTTAGGGAATGACTCTCTGAGTAGGTGTCACTTCATCCAGGCAGGAATGTACTTACAAGTGTGAAAATCATGCGAAAGGGAAGGAAAGAGCACTTGCAAATGATCTGGAGTGGGAAAAAGCTTAGTGTATTCCATTAACAGCAAGAAGGCAAGTGAGAACAAAGCCCAGGGTTGTAGAAGATGAAATCAAGAAGCTGGACAGAGGCAAGATCCTTTAAGACATTGTAGGTTGAGGTAGGGTGTTTGCATTCATTTCATATTGGATGGGAAGCCAGTGAATAGCTTGAGAAGCAAAGCAATACAATATTTGCATTCTTAAAATATGATTTCAGCCATTGAGTTTTGGGGTCAAGAATGGAAGTAAAGAGACTAGTTGGCAGGCTCTCATTGACCTCAAGGGGACAGGTAGCTCGGGGCATGAGCTTAATGCTGAATATGGTCAGAGTTGGGATATATGTTGAAGGTAGGGCTGATAGAACAAGTTGATAGGGTGGGTATTGTATTACTGTACTCAGGATGCCAAAACAACAGACTAACTGGCTCAAACAACAGAATTTTTTTTTTTTTCTCACATTTCTGGAGGCTAGAAGTCTGAGATCAACGTTGGTTACTTATGAGGGCTGTGAGAGAAGGTTCTATCCAGGGCTTTATCTTTGGATTGTAGATGGCAGTTTTCTGCCTGTACCTTCTCTTCACCATTTTTCTGTATCTGTCTGTGTCCCAATTTCCTCTTCTTATAAGAATATCAGTTATATTAGATTAAGGCCCACTCTAATGATGTCATTTTTCTTAATAACCTCTGTAAAGATCCTAACACCAAATATGGTCATATTCTGGGTTACTGGGGGTTAGGACTTCAACATATGAATATTTTTAGGGGTAAGACACAAGTCAGTCCATAGCAGACAAAGAGCCATTTTGAAAGAGATGAGTTGGGATAATTTCTAAGCATTGGCCTGAGTAACTGGTAAATTTATATTACTGAAGGGTAAGAATATGATTGGTCAAGTGTGAGGGTGATCATAGGAGGGAAAACAAGATTTATGTTCTGTACAACTATATTGGAAATGCCCATTAGATAGTTGGGTATATGAGCCTGATACTCAGAAAAAAGATTAGGGCTGGAGGTACACATTTGAAATGCTTCAGATAGACATTTGGAATGCACTGGGACAGAGATGGTGTTTAAAATCAAGGGATGAGATGAGAACACCTAGAAAGTGAATGTGGAAACTGAAGACTTCTGAGGACTCAATCAAGGGACACTATAAAAAATCTAAAGGCAGAAAAAAAAGAGCAATCAGAAAAGGATATTTAAAAGGAACAGTCACTGGTTCAGAAAGAAGACCAGTAGGATATGTTTCCCTAAGAGTCAAGGGAAGAGAGTGATTCACGGGGGAGATGGTCAACTGTGTACAATGCATTTGTGAGAGAAAGGTGAGAACTGAGAAATTAACCACTGGGTGTGGCAAGATGAAGGTGACCATGGAATAATTCTTTCAGAAAATTTGTGAGGAACAAGCACAGAATGGGTTGAGAACAGAATAGAAGATGAGGACAAGGAAACATCAAGTACAGTACATTTTGGGGAATTTGCTATAAAGATGAACAGTTAGGCAAGGTGGAATCAAGGGAGGGTTGTGTTTTGTTGCTTTGGTTTCATTTTAAATTGAGAAATATTGTGAGATGTGTCTATGAACTAAAGAGAAACAATTCAGTAGCATGGGAAAATTTGATGATACAGATGAGAGAGAATCATTTCAACAAGAAAATCCTTGCAAGGCAAATGGAACAAAGTTTGTTGCACAATATATTGTGATAGGAGGGAAGGCAGATTTTATGGAAACATGTATGAGTGGGTTATTAGATTTGTTGGTGGGAAGATGAAGTAATTCTAATCTGATGACTACTAGTTTGGTTGTTCCTTTATAATGAAACTGCAAAATCTTTTCACAAGTATACTTTATAAAATATTTGCTTTAAAGCTTTATAATGTATGGGAAAAGGTATTCCTATTGTAGATTTTATATCATGTTTATCTTGATGCCAGTGGGTTTTATTCCTTGTTTTTAAAATTATGTGAAGATATTTTGTTGGGTGGTATAAAGGCTGAAGATTCAAATAATGAGTTGTAAAATAAAATTTGAAATAAAAATGTAGCAGAATGTGATTTTTTAAATCCCAAATGAATGTTAAAATGTTTTAGCTATTTAAAGATTTAATATATTAAATAAAAAATAAGAATTAATAAATTTAAAATATGAGACTAAAATCATTTCTCTTTCAGTTTTCATATCCCTTTCTTTCCTTTTCTCCCTACGTTTACTCATTATTCTACTTACATGCCTTTCTTCGTTCTATCAGTCTCCTTTGAATCTACAGATTACTCATGTAGAGGTAATTCCAAAGATAAATTACTAAGGAGTTCTCATAATTGCTTAGTCTGATCTGCTGTCAGATGTCCAGATTATTTTTCAGACTTTAAATAAGTTTTGAAAAGTGAAAATCTAATTATCTATTTTGACATGGGAAATAGAGAGGCAAGACAGGAGACATTTCTTAGCTTCTCCTTTAAGAGATACCTTGTTTCTCTTGAATTGTCGGATATGGCATTATTAACCTAAAGCTAAAGGTGGGTCATATCAATGCATATGTTAGAAGTCAGAATAGTGGTTACCATTGAGGGGTAGAGGTGGATTGTGACTGGAGGGGGCATGAGGAGATTCTGGGGTGCTGGTAATGTTCTGTTTCTCATCTAGGTCACTTTGTCTGGTTCATGCTCCATTGTGATCCAGTAGACTCCTCGAGGGCAATCAGGCTGCACCATTCTTCCCTCTCTTTGTGCTTCCCTCCATTACATATACTCAAAGCAGTTTTGCTAAGTGCAAACTGTGTCTCATGCTTGACTTGGTATTTATTGTAGCCCCTTCTCTAAATTTAGAGGTGATTTTGAAAGGAAGAGCAGAGGGTTAAGATATTTTAAGATACAGTTATTGATTGCTTAATACTCCCCTCTGATGCTGACACATTACCTGTGAAAGAAATACATCATGAAGATGTTTTCCCTTAGAGTGAGAGTCTTCCCATATCTTTCATCAGTCCTTCAGGCAAACAGATACATGATGGGTACCTAGGGTGGAGAGACTTGAGGCTTACAAGTGATTCTTTTTAACCCTACAGCTCTTTTAAGTCTGTTGTTTTTGTTATTTGATGTAAGGTCACAGGATTACCTTCTACACTTTAAGGCAAGATAATATTCCTCAATGTCTTGTGATTTCTATCAATTAAAGATTACACATATGAATTCTGGGAAACTCCACATAACTTAAACATTTTATTAACTACCTATTTTTATGATCTTTTCTTCCTTCAGTAGCAGTTTATAGATTTGTAAACTATAGAAATAAAGTTTGTGATATATAGCTTTATCTAAGGCAATATAAAGGTTAGAGGTATAAAACAGGAATCACTTCATTTACTGTGATGATGGGTATATAAGATATGGAAAACATTCTATTTGAGGATAATCCATTTCTATCAATTCAGTCAAATTAGTTTGGAACATATTGCTTGGTGGAAAGGAAACCAGCTACTGTTTTCTAATTTTTAAAAATATGTGCTGCATTTCAGAAACTTATGGTGACTTTGCAAAGTACAAATGACAAATTTCAAACTTAAAATGGTATCTTGTAGGATAGTGCTAAATTTTACCTGAAGGTTTATCTTTTGTCATGGCAGTGATGACATTGCACCATTTTTTATGTTTCTATATTAAGATGATAAAACATGGAAAAATATTGGTTCCACAGAGAATTGCAGTAATTGCTCTGACCCTGAAGGGTGACACAGGACCACCATGAGAGACACAGAGTAATGATAGTGCCTCTAAGCAGAAGTTACCCTTTTCATGAAAATGCTACAATTTGCTTCTGTGCCTTTTACTATAATCATTGATGGCAATGATTTAATCTCATTTTTATAGTTCTAAATAATGTAAATCATCACAAACCACACTTAACATGGAGAATGGGAAGTACAATTAGTCACTGATTTATTGCTTCAGTGAATGTGCAAGTGAGCATAATAACCTTGCCATATTTATAAGAGATAAGAATAATGTCACAGAGTTACTGGAATTGGGAACTAAAAGGTGAAACGAAAACCTTGACTCTACCTGGAGATTTCTTACTTTATTCCACATGATCTGTATTTCCATGGTCTGCTTGAGGATTATCTAGAGACTGAATTTGTGTATACTTCTTGACAGAAAATTACCAAATGTTTCCAAATTTTGCTACCCAAAGGAACACACACAATTAGCAGATTAATTGTTTTATTTATTGGTGTACATTTTTCTCCCAAGACTATTTTCTCCTGCATAGAAGATGTGCTTCATGCTTTTAAAGAATCCAATTTACCAGCCTAATCTATCAGACCATCACTTTATGCAATTTAACTATGTCATATTATTTTAATCCAGAATATAGACTTAAGAACAAAAGGGATATTTTTACCCTGAATTTTTCTTCAAGCTCAGCTGGTTTTAATATTCTGTTTTCTTCTTCTCAGATATGGATCCATCTGCACCCCTTGTACACATTTGTACACTCTATAGTTTACTCATCATCTGTCCAGAATATAGAACAACCCCAATTTTAAGCAGAAGGGATTTAGGCAACTCTAACATAACACTCTGGAACTCAACATTAAGACACCCTTCCTGCTTGTCTAATTCAGACATATTTATCTCTGTTCTAAAAACTCAACTTTATTTTTTTCCTTAGAGACAGTTTGCCTCATTAGTTAGGATCGCAGTTATTCCAGGACTCTAATTCTTTATTTGTCTTGCCAGATTTTGCCCCAGACTTCCCTCCACCAATCTCCCCTTCACCTCCAAAAGAGCATTGCTTACCAAAATATATTCTTGGAGGAACTGATTTCTCAGGCTGATTCAGCACAAACAGATGTTTCTATGATCAGGTACATTTCATAAATTCTACATGCTGTATGAATGGTTTTCCATGTATACAGGAAGGTGGAATGTTAAAGGAGCTTTGGTTAAACTATATATATAGCACTGTCTCCACCATACCAACACAAAAAAACCCTCATTTTTCCTAAATAATATCTATCCACAATTTTAACTAGGACCTTAATCACATAGGGCCAGTCTTCCTGAATGCCAAAAAGCACAGTGTAGACTTCAGATGCTACCTAGATACTTTTTAATGCCTCATTTTCCCCCATAGCCTTATGACAAATGTTTAATATCACCTCTGTAGTTATAAAAAGAATAAATTAGGTCTGAAGAGCCAGGTGTGAGGCCTCTGCCCCCGGCACTAAGGCAGTGAGTGAAACTAGAAGGCACAAAGGGAAAAAAAGGGAGAATTCCTTGTAAAATATGAAGAAGGAAAACTTCTTGATCCAACAGACTGGAAAACTAACGCAAGGAACACATTGAAGAAGACTTGAAGCCGTGTGGCTGACAGGGTCTTGGTACTCTGGCGGATGTCAGGGCTGAGGTTCTGAGTGGGAGAGCCGAGTTCAGGACATTGGTCCACCAGAGACCTCCTGGCCCCACAAGAAATCAATCAGCGAGAGCTCTCCCAAAGATCTCCGTCTCAACGCTAAGAACCAGCTACACTCAACAACCAGCAAGTTCCAGTGCTGGACACCCCATGCCAAACATTAGGAAGACAGGAACACAACACCACCCATTAACAGAGACGATACCCAAAATCATAATAAGGTCACAGACACCCCAAAACACACCACCAGACATGGTCCTGTCCACCAGAAAGGCAAAATCCAGCCTCATCCACCAGATAACAGGCGCCAGTCCCTTCCAACAGGAAGCATACACAACCCACTGAACCAAACTCACCCACTGAGGGAAGACACCAAAAACAATAGGAACTATGAACCTGCAGCCTGTGAAAAGGAGACCCCAAACACAGTAAGTTAAGCAAAATGAGAAGACAGAGAAACACACAGCAGATGAAGGAGCAAGATAAAAATGCACCAGACCTAACAAATGAAGAGGAAATAGGCAGTCTACCTGAAAAAGAATTCAGAGTAATGATAGTAAATATAATCCAAAATCTCGGAAATAGAATGGGGAAAATACAAGAAACGTTTAACGAGGACCTAGAAGAACTAAAGAGCAAACAAACAATGATGAACCACACAATAAATGAAATTAAAAATTCTCAAGAAGGAATCAATAGAAGAATAACTGAGGCAGAAGAATGCATAAGTGACCTGGAAGATAAAATAGCGGAAATAACTACCACAGAGGAGAATAAAGAAAAAAGAAGGAAAAGAATTGAGGACAGTCTCAGAGAACTCTGGGACAACATTAAATACACCAACATTCGAATTATAAGGGTCCCAGAAGAAGAAGAGAAAAAGGGACTGAGAAAATATTTGAAGAGATTAGAGTTGAAAACCTCTCTAATATGGGAAAGGAAGTCGTCAACAAGTCCAGGAAGAGCAGAGAGTCCCATACAGGGTAAATCCAAGGAGAAACACACCAAGACACATATTAATCAAACTATCAAAAATTAAATACAAAGAAGAAATGTTAAAAGCAGAAAGGGAAGAGCAACAAATAACCTACAAGGGAATCCCCATAAGATTAACAGCTGATCTTTCAGCAGAAACTCTGCAAGCCAGAAGGCAGTGGCAGGACATATTTACAGTGATAAAAGGGAAAAAGCTACAATCAAGATTACACAACAAGGATCTCATTCAGTTTTGACAGAGAATTTAAAACCTTTACAGACAAGCAAAAGCTAAGAGAATTCAGCACCACCAAACCAGCTTTACAACAAATGCTAAAGGAACTTCTCTAGGCAGGAAACACAAGAGAAGGAAAAGACCTACAATAACAAATCCAAAACAATTAAGAAAATGGTGATAGGAACATACATATCGATAACTACCTTAAATGTAAATGAATTAAATGCTCCTAACAAAAGACATAGACTGGCTGAATGGATACAAAAACAACACCTGTATATATGCAGTCTACAAGAGACCCACTTCAGACCTAGGGACACATACAGACTGAAAGTAATGGGATGGAAAAAGATATTCCATACAAATGGAAATCAAAAGAAAGGTGAAGTAGCAATTCTCATATCAGACAAAATAGACTTTCAAATAAAGACTATTACAAGAGACAAAGAGGGACACTACATAATGATCAAGGGATCAATCCAAGAAGAATATATAACAATTGTAAATATTTCTGCACCCAACATACAAGCACCTCAATGCATAAGGCAAATGCTAACAACCATAAAAGGGGAAATTGACAGTAACACAATTATAGTAGGGGACTTTAACACCCCACTTTCACCAATGGACAGATCATCCAAAATGAAATTAAATAAGGAAACACAAGCTTTAAATGATACATTAAACAAGAGGGACTTAATTGATTCTTATAGGAAATTCCATCCAAAAACAACAGAATACACTTTCTTCTCAGTGCTTACGGAATATTCTCCAGGATAGATCATACCTTGGGTCACAAATCAAGCCTTGGTACATTTAAGAAAATTGAAATCATATCAAGTATCTTTTACACTCACAACACTATAGGACTAGATATCAATAACAGGAAAAAAACTGTAAAAAATACAAACACTGGAGGCTAAAAAATATGTTACTAAATAACCAAGAGATCACTGAAGAAGTCAAAAGAGGAAATCAACAAATATCTAGAAACAAATGACAATGAAAACATAATGACACAAAACCTATGGGATGCAGCAAAAGCAGTTCTGAGAGGGAAGTTTATAGCAATACAATCCTACATCAAGAAACAAGAAAAATCTCAAATAAACAATCTAACCTTACACCTAAAGGAACTAACTAGAGAAAGAAGAACAAGCAAAACCCAAAGTTAGTGCAAGGAAAGAAATCATAAAGATCAGAGTTGAAATAAATGAAATAGAAACAAAGAAAATCATAGCAAAGATCAGTAAAACTAAAAGCTGGCTCTTTGAGAAGATAAACAAAATTGATAAACTCTTAGCCAGACTCATCAAGAAAAAAACGGTGAACACTCAAATCAACAGAATTAGAAATGATAAAGGAGAAGTAACAACTGACACTGCAGAACTACAAAGGATCATGAGAGATTACAACAAGCAACTATATGCCAGTAAAATGGACAACCTAGAAGAAATGGAAAAATTCTTAGAAAAGCACAAACTTCTGAGACCAGGAAGAAATAGAAAATATAAACAGACCAATCACAAGCACTGAAATTGAAACTGTGATTAAAAATCTTCCAACAAACAAAAGCCTAGGACCAGATGGATTCACAGACAAATTCTATCAAACATGTAGAGAAGAGCTACCACCTATCCTTCTCTAACTCTTCCAAAATATAGCAGACAGAACCCACCCAAACTCATTCTATGAGGCCACCGTCAGCCTGATACCAAAACCAGACAAAGATGTTACAAAAAAAGAAAACGACAGGCCAATATCACTGACGAACATAGATGCAAAAATCCTCAACAAAATACAAGTAAACACAATCCAGCTGCACATTAAAAGGATCATGCACCATGATCAAGTCGGGTTTATCAGGGGAATGCAAGGCTTCTTAATATACACAAATCAATCAACGTGATACACCATATTAACAAATTGAAGGATAAAAACCAAAAGATAATCTCAACAGATACAGAAAAAGCTTTTGACAAATTTCAATACCCGTTTATGTTAACACTCCAGAAAGTAGGCATAGAGGGAACTTACCTCAACATAATAAACGCCATCTATGACAAACCCACAGCCAACATCGTTCTCAATGGTGAAAAACTAAACCATTTCTACTAAGATTAGGAACAAGACAAGGTTGCCCACTCTCATCACTATGATTCAACATAGTTTTGGAAATTTTAACCATATCAATAGAGAAGAAAAAGAAATAAAAGGAATCCAAATCAGAAAAGAAGAAGTAAAGCTGTCACTGTTTACCTATGACATGGTACTACACATAGAGAATCCTAAAGACTCTACCAGGAAACTACTAGAGCTAATCAATGAATCTGGTAAAGTAGCAGCATACATAATTAATACACAGAAATCTCTTGCATTCCTATACACAAATGATGAAAAATATGAAAGAGAAATTAAGGAAACCCTCCCATTTACCACTGCAACAAAAAGAATAAAATTCCTAGGAATAAACCTACCAAAGGAGACAAAAGGCCTGTATGCAGAAAACTATAAGACACTGATGAAAGAAATTAAAGATGATACAAGAGATGGAGAGATAGAGCATGTTCTTGGTTTGGAAGAATCAACATTGCGAAAATGACTATACTACCCCAAGCAATCTACAGATTCAATGCAATCCCTATCAAACTACCAATGACATTTTTCACAGTACTAGAACAAAAAAATTCAAAATTTTTATGGAAACACAAAAGACCCTGAATAACCAAAGCAATCTTGAGAAAGAAACACGGAGCTGGAGGAATCAGGCTCCCTGACTTCAGACTATGCTACAAAGTTGCAGTAATCAAGACAGTATGGTACTGGCACAAAAACAGAAATATAGATCAATGGAACAGGATAGAGAGCCCACAGAAAAACCCATGCACATATGGTCACTTTATCTTTGATAAGGGAGGCAAGAATATACAATGGAGAAAAGACAGCCTCTTCAATAAGTGGTGCTGGCAAAACTGGACAGCTACATGTAAAAGGATGAAATTAGAACACTCCCTAACACCATACACAAAAATAAACTCCAGATGGATTAAAGACCTAAATGTAAGGCCAGACACTATCAAACTCTAAGGGGAAAATGTAGACAGAACCCTCTTTAACATAAATCACAGCAAGATCCTTTTTGATATGCCTCCTAGAGAAATGGAAAAGAAAACAAAAACAAACAAATGGGACCTAATGAAACTTAAAAGCTTTTGCGCAGCAAAGGAAAGCATAAACAAGACCAAAAGACAACCCTCAGAATGGGAGAAAATAGTTGCAAATGAAGCAACTGACAAAGGATTAATCTCTAAAATTTATAAGCAGCTCATGCAGTTCAATATCAAAAAAAAAACCCCAAAAAACAGCCCAATCCAAAAATGGGCAGAAGACCTAAATAGACATTTCTCCAAAGAAGATATACAGATTGCCAACAAACATGTGAAAGGATGCTCAACATCACTAATCATTAGAGAAATGTCAATCGAAACTGCAATTATGTATCGCCTCACACTGGTCAGAATGGCCATCATCAAAAAATCTACAAACAATAAATGCTGGAGAGGGTGTGGAGAAAGGGGAACCCTCTTGCAGTTTTTGGGAATGTAAATTGACACAGCCACTGTGGAGAACAGTATGTAGGTTCCTTAAAAAACTAAAAATAGAACTACCTTACAACCCAGCAATCCCACTACTGGGCATGTAACCTGAGAAAACCATAATTCAAAAAGAGTCATGTAACACAATGTTCATTGCAGCACTATTTACAATAGCCAGGACATGGAAGTAACCTAAGTGTCCATTGACAGATGAATGGATAAAGAAGATGTGGCACATATATACAATGGATATTACTCAGCCATAAAAGGAAATGAAATTGAGTTATTTGTAGTGAGGTGTATGGACTTAGAGTATCTCATACAGAGTGGAGTAAGTCAGAAAGAGAAAAACAAATACCATATGCTAATACATATATATGGAATAAAAAAAAAAAAAAAAAAGGTTCTGAAGACCCTAGGAGCAGGACAGGAGTAAAGGCGCAGACGTAGAGAATGGACTTGAGGACATGGCAAGGGGGTAGGGTAAGCTGGGACGAAGTGAGAGAGTGACATGGCCTTATATACACTACCAAATGTAACATAGATAGCTAGTGGGAAGCAGACAAATAACACTGCACAAGGGAGATCAGCTTGGTGCTTTGTGACAACCTAGAGGGGTGGGATAAGGAGGGTGGGAGAGAGACACAGTGGGAGGGGCTATGGGGGTATATGATATGTATAGCTGATTCACTTTTTTATATAGTAGCAACTAGCAACAATGTAAAGCAATTATACTCCAATAAAGATATTAATAAATAATTAATGACAGATTAATAGCGAGACTCTTGAACATTTCAGTACTCATGTTATTTGAAACAATTCATATTTATTCATCCCAAACTGCCCAGCCTGGTGGTGATTTGTTGATCCATATGCTAATTAAATACAACATGCTTTTCATTTTCAGTGGGTTAAGGATATGGAGTCAGACAAGATTTGAATACCAGGTACCAGCTGTAATTAACCTATCTGGTCCACAGTTTTCTTTTTCATGAAATGAAAAAAATTTGAGATTATTGAGGATTAAATGGATCAATGGGTGTAACTTTCCACTCTGGTGCCTGACACTCCTTATGTGGGTTAGTTCCCTTTTCTTCATCACTGAAGACTTCCCTGATGTTGACTTCCTGATTGCTGGTATGATCTTCTAAATAACATTTGTTTCTGGATTCCTTATGGCTGTTCTCTACTTGCCTGTTTGAAAAACACTGTGTCCATGTTGGAGCTCTCTGAGGCAAAATCTACGTGGAATTGTATTACTATCATTACTATCTATGATGTATCTCTTCCATATCATGTTTTATATGTGTAGCTAGACTTCTTCCTGGCACCTGTTGCAGTGTCTGTGTCCTGTGTGTGACCCACCCCTGGGACAAATTCCACAGTCTGACCCTACCAGCCTGCTCTATTCTGTTATGGCTAGCATGCCATCCATTTTCCTGCTCCAGGATTAGACAGAAAATATTTACACAATTGCTTGTATCTGTAAGAAAATGACTCTACGTATTCAGTGGTTTTGGATTTGCTACATGGGAAACAAAGAAACAAACATAAACCTATTTATCATTTCATAAATTCTCCAAAGCATGTGCATGTATAGAAAGCCTAATACTTCCCAGTACTGCTGATGAGTTTTGAAAAACTTCTTAATAATTTTATAAGTGGTAGAGATGGTAAAACCATTTGTGGAAATATATATCCTAATAATGTAAACTTTGTTTTCCAAGACAATTTAAATAGCAGATCATGTTGGTCTAATTGAAAAGAAGCATAACAAACAAACAATAAATAGCCCTATTTGAAAATAATTCCTACTCCAGTTAGTTGGGCTTCCTGGGGGAAAAAATAAAAACAATCCATAAAAAAATTGAACATACAAAACAAAGAACACTGTTTTGCCAATTATTAAAGATAACTCAGTGTATGTCAATTTGTTGTTAATATATAAGCTTTTCTAAAGACTTTCTTCTGTAGGGAATTTTCATTTGAAGATTTTTGGTGCCTGTATTAAAATCTGTAGTACTCACATTTTCCTGCATAAGGACTACAAGCTTACTCATATGGGGCATGCAGAAAATATTAGCAATATTTTAATGGTGTTAAAGTATTTATCTGCCAGGGATATAGAATATTTCCTCTCAATCATCCTTCTTTCCCTGAGGGGTCCCTAAGGGAGCCCTGTGCATAGCTGAATGGGAATTAAAGTATATTTTATGATTATTTGGGTCAACCCAAATCAGAAATGCAGGGCTCGTTGGCATAAGCTAAACTGGATTGCATGGCTTCAACTTGAACTCTGGTACAGTTTTATACTTCTTCCTTGATTCTAAATCTTGCTACTAACAAGCTAAATCTGTCTGTGTGGAAAGAGAAAATATGGCCTGTCCTCAGAGTGGTGCATTGACTAATCTAGCATTGATTAAAGAAAAGAGAAGACAGCCTGCCTCGTTGTGCTCCACCGAGGCAGTATGGAACCCAGGAGAGAGGAGGAAGCTGAACTTCTGCCTTGAGGCATGGGCAGTATACCTTCTGGTGAAATGTGGCACCAGGGGGTGGTTCTGGATTCCGATGAGATAAAATAACAAGCAGAGTCAGACTGAGAAAGAGTGGACATGATGCCTCCTACCTATGGTGATGGAAAAGAGAGGGGACTTTAATCACTTTACATAGCCTCCTTTAAGTATCTTGTACTCTTTCCATAGAACACTGGAGAGAGGCCCACTGGCGGGAGGCCCCCTGCTGTGTGTTTGCATCCCAGTCATTGCAAAAGTAGGCTTTATGCTATGAACTTCACCTAACAGGGCCCACAGATGTATTCACATTGTGGGGTTGTTCTGGAAGATAGTTATGCATTAAAGCCACTTAACTACATCAGCCACTTTAATCTTATGTGTATATTACAATTACTTGGGCACTGTTTGCCAGTGCAACATTTTATGCCAAATATTGTGTCATTCTGGAAAATAATCCTTGTACTGGAGTAAGATGTTATGTTTTTTGTGTGTGTTTTGTATACAAAGAAGAAATTACTTCATGTATCACCAACCTAGCATTCAGTTACTTAAGGATTCCAGTAATATCCTATGTAGCCCTAGGTTGAAACATTACTGATCATTGCCTAGGGAAATTACTAATTTTATGTTAATATATGCCTTACCTAATTTATACTATAGTTCAGTCATAATTGCAAACTATTTTTGAATTGCGGTTTTGCTTCTAACCAAATGTTTTTAATATTTTTCCTCTAAAAAGTTATTTTATTTAAAATAATAAAGAATATCATATATACTGAAATGAACGACAATAAGAAAATAGACACACATGTATCCACCATTAAAATTAAATAAATGTTAATATCTTTGCTTCTAAAAATCTAATTAAAAGGAGAGCTAAAATGATACAGATGTAAATAAGCTCCCTTGCCGTTTCTCTCAACTTTTCATTTCCCAGAGATAAAGGAGATGCCCAAGGTTGACATATTCCATTTATATTTATATATTAGAACTTATACTATTTATTTATTTATCATTATAATATTAACATTTTAAAATGTATATTTTGCAACATTATATAGTTTCTTACTGTGTGTATTCTCACTCATTTGACCTTATAAATTATAAAATCTTTATAGTGATATATATATATTCACTTATTTGCACTATTTTGTAATTTTACATTATATTAGAGTTATTTTCAGTTTCCTATTTAAAATGAGACAGCCATAATTAGCATTCATTTTGTCTCTTTATTCACAGGAAGATACAGAAAAGTTTATTTCCTGGGTCAAAGGATATGTGCATAATCAACTTTTCTTGATATTGCCAAATTAATTTCAAAATTGTAGCAATTTAACTCTCATCAGCAAAGTGCTATCAGACATTGATTTTGGTCAATATGATATCTATGAAATGACATATAAATGTTCTAATTTGTATTCCCCCATTTCTGGTAGGAATAAATCTGTTCGTATTTTTTGCCATTTTTCCAATGCTTCATCTTTCCTTTCTTATTGATTTGTAGGAGTTCTTTAATTTCTACTTTCTTTGTCCTATTAGCTTTGCTTAAGAAATATTTCCCTACATTGATGTAATAAAGATATTCCCATTTCTATTTGAGGGTGTGTGTTTAGAAAATAATTACAACTACTTAAGCACAAATATATTTTGCTAGTTGGCTTAAATCTAATGAAGCAGCATATCACAAGTTGATCTTATAGTTTTCTAAGAATTTATTTTTCTTTTTGATCCATAATGGATTTTTGTATTTTAAATAATGGGTAAAATCCTATGAATCCTATGATTTTCTTATGCTTTATTTTAAAACATTTTCTTTTTTTCACATTCATGTCTTTAATTCATTTGAAATTTATTTTTGCGTACCATGTGGCAGAGGTATCTTAATTATTTTTCATTTTATCAGTATTTAGTTCACCCAGTCTTCCCTAACTGATTTGCATTGCTCTCTCTATCACATATAATGTCCCCGTGTGTCTACAGTGGTCTGTTTTTGAGACTTCTTTGTTCATTTTTCTGTGTTTCCAACTCTATGCCAATGCCACATTTTCTTAATTATTGTAGATTTTTATAAATTTTGCTGGCTGTTTCCATCACCAAAGGTAAACAGATCGTCCTGGTTGTCATCTGATCTGGGTAAGACCGCCTTTGCCAGCCTCCAACCCTCCACTGTAGAAGTCAACCTCAGTGCAATCAGTCTCCATCCAGCCATACAACTTCTGTTAGCGGGAGCCCTGGAAATATTCCCATGCAATGCAGCCCACTCTGTCTTATACATCTACCATGATCTACCTCAGGACCATCATGACCAGTTTCTTTATGCTTTTTATTACTATTTTTATACCAGCATACAAATGCAAAACTTTTAGGTCATCTTTCTTCACCATATGACTTTGAGTATATCTCTTTTCTGAATACATCTACCCCCATTCCCAAGTCCTAAACTACAGAGAGACTCAAAGATGGAAGTCATTCAAGAATTCTGGACATTTTTCAGCCAACATTTCTTCAAATATTACCACTCTGCAACTCCCAATGGTATCGGCTTTTGGAATTCCTATAGGAGTTTCTGTTTTTAAGCTTCTGCCTTTATTCACCATGTTTCTTAATTTCTCCATCATAATTTTGAATTCTTTACATCTGTGCATTTCAGGTAATTGCCTCAGTTTTATCTTGAAATTTATTTTCCTAATAATTTAACTAATTTATTGTGCATATCTTATTTCAATGATGATATTCGTTTCTTCTAAGAGTTTTGGTAGTTTGTTAAAAATATCTAGCATGTTTTTCATATTTTATAAGGATATCAATTCATTATTATATGTCTTTAATGTTTTTCGTATACTTCCTTTGTATTATTTAAATGCTTTTTATTATGCAAATGTCTGAGGATTACTATCCCTCTTGATTCTCACTCTAGGTGTTGGTTTCCCTCATTAATTTCCTTTGTGAAGCTCTTCTTCAGTGGGATTTATCAATAGTTATCCTGTGACCTGAGCAATTTGTGTTTGACTTTACCAGGCACTTCAGGGCTATCAGTAGTGCAGGACCAACTTTTATGGTCTTTGGAACTAGTTGGGAAGTTTTGGAACTACTGGTCACTTCACACAAAAACTTTGTAAGGTACAGGGCAAGGTTATGAATTCTCACTGACTTTATTTTTTCCACTTGGATCCTATGAGAGACAGACAAGTTTCCTTTTTCACTTATTTGTCCCATTGGACAGATTATCTGTTCTCAGATTATACATTTAGTAGTTTAACAGCTCTTTAAATGTCTCCATTTTATGTCTAGGCTTCTCAGATCAACTCCCTGCATTTCACAGGTTAAGGTCTTACCTCCTGCCCCCATGTGACAAAACTAATGGACTAATGTGGGAACCACCTCTACTTCGCCAACCCCTTCCCCATTTTTTGCCAAAGGTTGCATATGAGCCCTTGTGCTTTTATTTTCAATTCCTTCTGTATTTCCTGCACCTGGTGATTTATTTAGTTTTTAAAAAATTCCAATCTCAGCTTTCAATATATGAATGTGTTGTGAATAGTTTTCTTAAATGTTAGTGTTTGGAATGTCTGCAGTTTACCTAGTCAGCTGCATTTTTGGAATGTGAAGTCAAATAACTTGTTTACTTAACTAGTTTTCTTGAAGATTATTAACATGTCAAAGGAACACTTAATCTATGAACAAAAGAAGTAAAGGTTAGAAACACAAACCCTTATTTTGGCAATTTAAACAATGTAACAATGATGTAGTCTCAGCTTCTTAAAATATACAGAAGTCTTTAGGCAAGTTTAATTATGGAAAAAATATCAATAGGCAGCATATGATATTACGAAGAAAATCTTATATATAGAATTCTCTTAACCAACAGAGTCAATATTTAAACAACAAGGTTATGAAACATTTAGCTGTTTTTTATTTTGAGAAACAAAAAGAGAAAAAAAAATTTAAGTGTATTGTGTTAATAATTTTGGTTAAATTACTTAATCTCCCTATGCCTTATTATTCCCAACTTTAAATGAAAATGAGAATTACATGTATTTCGTAAGTATACTGTGAGGATTAAATAAATTCAACACAATTAGAACAGTCCCTAACAGCACAAAATAAATGCTTACTATTGCTCTTGTTAGTATTATCTGTTTTGGTTATGTAGAGTTGAATAAGAAACAATCCTAAACTTATGTGATGGTTCATGTTTCAAGATGACTGGATCACAGGGCACCCTGTTATTTGGCTAAGCATTATTTCTGTATGTGTCTGTAAGAGTGTTTCTGGATAAAATTAGTATTTCAATGAATGGACTCAGTAGAGCAATTTGCCCTGCCCAGTGTGGGTGGGCATCATCTAATTAGCTGAGGGCCTGAAAAGAACAAAAATTTGAAGGAAGAAAGAATTCAGCCCTTCCTGCCTGATTGCTTAAAAGCTTTTCTTGCCCTCTGTGCTTCTTCTGGTTCTCAGGCCTTAGGACCTGAACTGATTCTTGAGGTAAAGAATTCCTAAAGGACATTGCAAATATGACTTGTTTCAGCTCTTCTACATCTGAGGCCTCGCTTGGGAAGACTCAGCATCTGGGATGGACTCAAAAGACTAGAGTCTAGAATTATCTGAGGGTTTCTTTGGTCACATGGCTGGCATCTGTGATCGGATGACTTAAAGCCTGGTATAGATGAATCTGCCAATGAGAGCACCTGCATATGACCTTTTTGTGTGGCTCACAGTGTGGTGGCTGGGTTCTGCCAGGAAGCATTCCCTAGAGAGAACTTCTTGAGCCCAAACGTTCTGAGATACCAAGGTGGAAGCTTCAAAGCTTCCTTTGACAAAGCCTTGAAAATCATATAGCATTATTTCTATTGCACTCTATTGGTCACTGTTCCACCCAGATTCATAGCGATAGTAGTAGCAGCAGTAGTTGCAGCAGCAATAATAAATAATCCTACTGCAAGAGACTAAAAAATGCCACACCTCCAATGATATCAGGTCCAAATCCCTGGAACCTATAAAAGGTACTTTATTTGGAAAAAGGTTCTTTTCAGATGTGATTAAATTAAGATCTTGAGATGGGGAGATTATCCTGGAGTATCCAGGTTGACCCTAAATATATCACATGTATCCTTATAAGAGAGAGGCAGAGGGAGATTTGACTCACAGAGGAGAAGGTGACATGAATATGGAGCAGAGAGAAATTTGAAAATGCTGGTCTTGAAGACTGGAGTAATACAGCCAAAAATCAAGTAATGCTGGCACCCACCAGCAACCAGAAGACACAAGGAACAGATTCTCCCCTAGAGCCTCCAAATGGTGTGAGGCCCTGCTGACACCTTATTTTGGCCTAGTGATGCTGATTTAGAAATTCTGGCCTCTAGAATATAAAATAATGAATTTCTGTTCTTTTAAGACACCAAGGTTTTGGTAAGGTGTTACCATCCTCAGGAAATTAATAGAGCACCAGTAATAACCACTAGTCTACTTCAACCTTACTCAACTTTCAGTAGAAAATTCAAGTCCAGAAGAATTAAAGAGAATCATTCAGGGTCACACAGTTAACTAATTAGGATTAAAACCATAGGGTAGTCCAAGTCTTAGATCTTTGGAGTTTTAGTCCAATCTTTACATTATGTTCATTGTACTGTATTATTAGCTGTGATTTAATGTAAAACTGTACTGAAAAGATAAAAGAGTTCTTTCCACCAAACAATTAAAAATTGGGCTATTAGTTCTGTTTGAAAAGGAAGTTATTCTTTCACCTTTAAAAAAAAACCCTGAGATTCAAATGTGTAGTGAAAAAATGTATAAATTGAGAAGGCACTGGTAATTCCAACGTAAGGAATTTAACAGAGTTTTGAGTTCACGGAACTTGCAGTTTTAGTAGAGTGATGGACAATTAGCCTTTACATGATACTGTGATATATAGAATATATAACAGCTTTACATGATACTGTGATAGTAGAACAGTGGGGGTTACTATGGGAGCCACTAACCCTACCCCACAGGTCAGGCCTGATGGGACCCAGGTATATGTTAATGTGTGTGTGTGTGTGTGTGTGTGTGTGTGTGTGTGTGTGTGTGTGTGTGTGTAGGGAGAGGGTGCATGCATAAAAGAGAGAAAGAGTGTTATGTATAGCATGGTGACTATAGTTTTTTTTTTTTAATTTTTCTTAAATTTTTGGCTGCGTTGGGTCTTTGTTGCTGCGCGCAGGCTTTCTCTAGTTGCGGTGAGCAGGGGCTACTCTTTGTTTCAGTGTGCGGGCTTCTCATTGCAGTGGCTTCTCTTGTTGCAGAGCACAGGCATGAGGCACTCAGGCTTCAGTAGTTGCAGCACGCAGGCTCTAGAGCACAGCCTCAATAGTTGTGGCGCACCAGCTTAGTTGCTCCTTGGCATGTGGGATCTTCCCAGACCAGGGATTGAACCCGTGTCCCTTGCATTGACAGGCAGATTCTTAACCACTGCGCCACCAGGGAAGTCCAAGCATGATGACTATAGTTAATGACACTGTATTGCATATTTGAAATTTTCGAAGACAGTAGATCTTAAAAGTTCTCATCCCAAGAAAAAAAAAAAGAAAAAATTGTAGCTATGTAGATTACATTTGTTTACTAGGCTTATTGTGATGATCAGTTCACAGTGTATACAAATATCAAAGCATATGTTGTACACTTGAAACTAATGTAATGTTGTATATCAATTTGACCTCAATAGAGAGAGAGAGAGAGAGAGAATCTTAACTAATTTTAGAAGTTCAAGGAAGATTTCTTAAAGTAGTGACTGCTAAGCTAACACTGGGAAGATTAGGCAGAGCAATAAGGCGATGATGAGAGCAGCATGTTTGTAGAGCTTATCATTTTTTTTTCTTTTGTGCTGTTTATTTTTTTTGAATTTTATTTATTTTTTGTATAGCAGGTTCTTATTAGTTATCTATTTTATACACATCAGTGTATACATTTCAATCCCAATCTCCCAATTTATCCCACCACCACTCTCCCCCCTTGGCATCCATACATTTGTGTAGAACTTATCTTTAAGCAGCAAGAGTGTGAATTGTATAGCAGACTATCAATATTAAGTCAGAGTTGAGTTGGTTGTATTGACAGAAAGGAAGACAGCAGGGGTTTCCTTTTGGTGAGCCAGGCAAGGGTTGCATGCCAGAAGTAGCCTGACTACAGGAGTAAGAAATGCTCAGATCCTTTTAGGTACAGGTAGCAGAGAAACTATGAAATGAAGAACAGCAAACCTAATTCAGCTCTTCAATTAGGTAGCAACTGCAAAGGAAAGAATATTCTTTAGAGATTAGAAATTACTGTGCTTATATGACTTGTTTTCCAAACATAGTCCTATACACAAATGGAAATCATAGTTACTTGTATCATCTTTAAATATCACTTTTTCCACAAAAATGCTGAATTTATAGAACACACTAAAGAATACACTATGTGGTAAAAAGGGGTCATCCAACTTTTATTGGTGTGTCTGAAACCGGGTCTTCAGCAAACATTGCAGTGTGCCTTCTCCCCATTCCACTAACACTCATCTCATTTCACTGAGCCAAAGCGTATTCAGTAAATAACCATCACTTTTTTTCTGTATTCTTGGTGATTCTACTTTCTATTTTTAGTGAAAATAGAGCTGAAAAGGAATGGTAAATTATATATGAAGTTAAATGAGATGACTAAGCAAGTGCATATACCATTGCTTAAGAGTGTAACCAATGAGCATCCAGTTTTATAATCTTTGAGTTTCTTTTGCAACAAATGTTTATGTTTGAGTCCACTGCTTTTTGTGCTCATTTTCAAAAGGATGTGTCTCCTTATTCATTCCTTACTCAGTGTGTCACTTTGGAGTATGCCACCATTGCAACACAGTTTATTTTTAAAAGTAGCATCCTGTTTTAAGCTTTTAAATTTTTATCACAATATATTATGAAATACCTCTCTTTCAATTTTTAAAATTTGAGATTGCTGCAAAAATGTAAAATCTGCCCCTCAGGTAAATTTGTGACCATCTGCCTGGAAGTCATAATTGAAGGGCCAGTTATGGATGAAGTGGCCTCATGAGAGAATATATCGTGAGTTAAAAATAGAATATATAACAGCTTTAAGGGATTCCTAAAATGAATGACTCAACAGAAGAGGGGAAGCATAAACGTGTCTGAAAGGACTAGTTATAGAGATGGCAGGAAAGCAGGACAGTGTCACATCACGGCTTCAAAAAAAGGAGACTGTTTCAACAGCAAAGGAGCATTCAAATGTGGATGGCTGATGGGGGAATCAAACAAGTGGGGTGTGGAAGAAGTTACCAGTTTCCAAACATGGCCATAGAGATGAGGGACCAATAGCAAGAAGATCAAATAAAATATTCTAGAAACTTTAAAACCACTTTAAGTCAAAAAAATGATGAATATGACCATGGAACATTGTCAGAAAGTGCACACAGGCAGTATACTATAGAATGTACAAAAATCTCTAACACATATTTAACCACTTTTTCAAAGAGTTTGGTTGTTTGAAAAGAGAGATAGAGAACTGTAATTGAGGGTGCTGGTGGGGTCCAAGAGACTGGGTGTGTTTAAAGGCTGATGGAAAGACTCAAGGGAGAGGAAGAGTTTGCAAAACGAGAGTAGACGAATAGTTGGTGGAATAAGGGTCCTGAAAGGAATGAAGGTAGTTCCACAGCACCCACAGAAATTGGCTTCAGGCACCTTGAGCTGCTCCTCCCAGCAGCAGCAGGGGTGGAGAAAAGGTAATTTTAGTAGTTCTGAAGGGAGCCTCTATGATAAGATTTCTTTTTTTTTTTTTTGATAAGATACAAAATCATTTGAAGGACCTAAAGGAACTTGAAGATTATTAGTTAACAGTTGACCCAATCTACCTCTTTCATAATTATAGCTAAGCATCCTCAGCTTCTTGGAAGCAGGGCTGGCTAGAGCAGGTGTTTGGTTTTGTTCCAAGATGTGTTTTTTTGCCCAGGCAAGTGTTACAAAAAAGATGAGCAATTAAAGTAACTTGGGACAATGACAAGAATGTTCTTAAAATAATGCTCCTAGGAATCTAATCCAGATGTGTTTAGAATTGAATAAAAGGTCTATTTCCTGAGAATTCAGCTGAAATAATGGTGTCAGTCACTGAAAGTCTCCTTAAAGGTGAATGAAACCATAGCGTCATCATTGAATAAGAGAGTTGAAAGGAAGGAGGTTGTAATCAGAGATTGTGATTCTTGAGATGGTGATACAGGTTCAGCAATTTTGAGTGATGACAGCATTCAAGATGAGGCTGTGAGTGTGTGTTGTTGCACAGGTACTGATGATGAGGAAGGGATTAATGATAATAATAGCTTATATTTATTGATGGCTTATTATAAACCAGGTACTGGTTTATCTACTGTTTTTATCTACTGTTGTTTTCTCCCAAGAATTCTAAAATGAGTTACTGTACCAACCCTATCTTACAGATGAGAAAGTTAAGACACTAACAATTTAGTAACTTGCCTTGGGATCAAAGTTATCTGCTTCAGTAAATAGGTGGACAGGCAGCTTACACAGTCCACAATATAGGCCTCTGACCTATATTGCTTCTTTTTTTTTTTTTTTTTTTTTGCGGTACGTGGGCCTCTCACTGTGGTGGCCTCTCCCGTTGCGGAGCACAGGCTCCGGACGCGCAGGCTCAGCGGCCATGGCTCACGGGCCCAGCTGCTCTGCGGCATGTGGGCTCTTCCTGGACCGGGGCACAAACCCGTGTCCCCTCCATTGGCAGGCAGACTCTCAACCACTGCGCCACCAGGGAAGCCCTATATTGCTTCTTTAAAATGCCTGGTATAAGGTGAGTATTCTATGTGGATGCTAAAGTCATCCAAGATATTGGTGTTTGTGGTAGAAGACCATAGTCAAAGTGCTAAACTTTTCAGTGAATGAGGGTAAGTGGCTCAAATTCAGGTGACAGTCTGCAGTGAGAGAAGAGAGCTGCTGAGTTTCATGGAGTGAGCTGCAGTTAGTCAAGTTTGATGAAAGTAATGATATGGAAAGTCTGGAAGAGACTATGTGGCTCTAAGAGGGGCACATCCTTAACCCCTGGCCTAATGAGGATGAGGGTAAGAATATATACATATCAAATATTTGAGATAGTTCAAGAAAAGAAAAAAGAACATTTTCAAGGAAGACCTACGTATCAGTTAAAACAGAAAGGTAGAACAAATACAAATGTGGTTGAAGATACAGAGGATGTGTTGGTTAAGAAGAAAGAGATCCAGATGCCTCTGTGGAAGAGTTTGAAAAGTAAGTGAAGAAAAGGGTTTGGGTAAATGCAGAAAGCATAATGCATTATGAGAGGATAGTGTGCAAGAAGATTTAAGGGCTAGAATTGGTTATACTTTGTGCAGTGACCAATGAAAACAGACCCAAACATTCCCTTTGAAGAGGGTGAGCACTGGGTTTAAAAGCAGAAGGGCTTGGCTTACATTGATGGGCTGAATGCAGTCTAAGAAATTGTAAACCTCAGACTATTGATTGGTAGACACTGTATGGAGAGCTTTGCTGGTAAAGATTGTAAGGTCACATCCTAACTCAGCTGGAAGGAGCAGTGTGACTGAATAGATGGCTCTACCATGGACACAGAAAGAGACAGTGGAGAACATGTAGTTGTCCTTGCTGACCCAGATTCATAATTTATCTGGAAATCACACTTTCCATAGAAGTAGCCATTGTTGTGATAAAATATTTAACAAAGACGCTACTCAATCACATGCTTTTCTAGAGAAGTGTCTCTTTATAAATTATTTCTCCAAGATACTGGGTTTAAAATAATGTATAAAAATCTAGGTCAGATCAGGGAATAGGTAGCACATTCAAAACGTTAGGTGAAGAATATTGAAAGAAAGGACTATTGATAGAAGCGATAAGAGGCTTAATGGAACCAAGAAGAGACATTAAATCACCCAAAAGCTTATAAAAGCAGGAAGTATTAGCTATCCTAGGCTTGAATGGTCAAGGCAAAGATGAGTGTTACCAGCACCCAGAGAATTGGACTGTGCGACTCTAGCTGTGCCAACAGAAAGAACAATGGAATGACTGATAAAACAAAGTCCCAAAAGAAAGAAAGCTGAGGCAATGTGCACCCTGACCTTTCTCTACCATGATACTCCAACCTCCTGTTAGTGCCCTTCTTTGGAAGCTAAAAAGCATGAGGCCCTGAAAATGACATTCATCAATGTTAGTCTCCTGGAGCAAAATCGTAAGGCAGAGAATGATCTGGAAAAGCTAACTGTAAAATTCTCCCCAGAAAGATGATGTCATCATGCTCTGGGCTGCCACTTATGGTTGTGCCCGTTGTGCACTGCACAACCTCAGTAGGCACCATTCCCATAGGCAATGGTATTGAATAGCATTTATGTAGCTCTTCATTCAGAATTGCAGCCATGGCTATGCTTTATGAATCTTTGAATGCATAACCAGATTGCGGTTTGTCTTTTCCTCATAATAGTTAAATTCAAATTGAAGGAGGTATAGGAGAGGAAAAATAAATTTCCCTCTACCTTTCTGAGTTCTTAGCTGAAACCCCTGTAACAAAAGATAGATTAATGAGAAAAACAAGTTTATTAACATACATTCCTCATTTATACTTGGGAGATAACCAGGGGAAAATGAGTAACTCTCTGTAGTGGATTACATTTAGACTTACATACCATCTTAATAGGGAAAGGGGAGGGAGCATGTAGGCCTCCTAGGGGAGAGTAAATGATTTTTAGGAAGGATGAATGGGCCCCTAGAAGAAAAGATAAGAGATATGATAGTTTGTGACAGTTTGTCGGGTTGTGGTGTTGACTTCTAGCTTCCTGTCCTGTGATTAGTCTGTATTCCCTGGTTGATGAAACTCCTAGGAAAGGGATTTATGGCAATTGAATTCCTTTTGGAGGATTTGTCCTTAGACAGATAAGGGAAGTTCAGAAAAAGCCTCTCCCTGCATCTGCTGATTTCAAGTGCCTACAGTTCAAAATAATCAATATAACCAAAGCAGCATATTTTAGGGTGGCATGTCCTGAAATCCTACAGTCATATTTTGGGGTGACACTCTGTTATACTTCTGAGGATTCTAGGATATCATAATATGGAGTAATAACATCTGTCACAGATTGAGATTTAATGGACAATTTATGTTCGTTAAGTGTGACATAGCTATTGTACAGGATAACCTCATAGAAGTGCCTATTTCTTTCTTATTGTTTGTTTGTATATTAGTAACACATGATTTCATGTAAACTCCAACTCGAACTCTTATCACATCAACAAATATTTTATTTTCTAGTACTGACATATGAAACAGACCAAAAAGTCTCAATGCAGTTGTAGCTTTGAGAAGTTTAATTCAAGAAAGACTTTAGAGAGTATTGAAAAACATAGATGATGTTTGTAAAGTGCATTGATATCTTCATCACTGTTACTTTATTAGTCTCTTCCAAATGAATTTCAAGTACTTCTTATAGAATCATTATTATAAATAATGTGACACCTTCTTTATCTTTAGTAACTCCATCAGAAGAAGTTTGGGAGAAATGTGGAACTAACGAAGAGATAAAGTGGTGTCCTTGGCTACTCAATCAAGTTTAGAAACATAATTTGAATATATATAAATTTAAGAAAATTTTTAAAATTAATTTTAATGTTCATAAACATTGATAGTATTTAGTTTTTATGGATAACCAGATTCAGATAATATCCTTCTGCTTGCTTAAATTCTAGTATATAAACCTTAATATTTACAAAGTAACATAGAGTAGCCTCTGAGTAGGGAGAAATCAGAAATACTGTAAAATGGACCGAGGATGAATTTATCTAGTCTTCCATATCATTCAACAATATCACCTTGCTTAAAGAATTGTCAGAACTGCTAAGAACAAATTACATTTTATCACGTATTCACTTTGTTGTCCACAGAAAGAAAGCTTGTTAGAGAATGTAGCAAGTTTCATTATCAAAATGTATGGCAAAAAGACACTGACAGGGAAGTGTTAGTCTCAGAAAGGAAAAACTAATATGCACAGTATGGGGCATCTTTACCAGAGCTTTTTGTTCACCCAGCTCCATTGCACATTATGTAAATATGTGCTAAACCACTTAAATACTGTTTGAACTACATAATGCAGTATTTTAAAACATTACCTAATAGGAAAATTGTTCAATATCATTTTTTATTAATTGTCTTATTATAGAGTATGATTTGACATAGTGTCTTCGAATGAAGGATATCTGTGACACAAATTCATAGAAACAATAAATATAGAAAAGTGAGGGAAAAAATTAATGTATTCATGTTTCCTCTCTATTTCCTTAAGCAAGAATTTCAGTTCAAAGACTCACGCTTTTTGCTCAAACTTCTGAAATAATGCATTCCTGTTATACTGTCATCCCAAATTCCACCATATGTCAGTTATGCCTCAAAGTTCAATTAAAGTGACAAGTATGACACACATCAATAGTTCTGGAGTAAAAGTGAAAAGTGCGGGCACTTCTAAATGAAATTTAATTATGATCTTACGGCAGAAATTATTCTAGACAGAAGGGAAATGCAATAGCAAGCAACGCTTCATATTTTGGAATTTTCATCCCCAGAGACAGTTAACCCACAAAAGCTATAGCAACGTTTGATTAAGTCTGCATGTTGTTCTTGACCTCATTAACGGAGTCAGCTGATGGATTTCCAGATCAATTTGTATGCAAATGTAACAGAAGTAGGAATGCAGTTTCACAAATAATCTGCCCACTTTCTCTAAGTACTCTTTTTCTCTCTTCCCATCTTCATTTAGGCACTTAGTGATACTTATTGGTGCCCTTATTAAACTGTTTTGATAACTGATTGTATATGTTAAATGGGAAAAAGGAAGATGTAATTCTAGAAGTTCATTTCAAATAAGACTCTGTGGGATTTAAATGCAGTCTAACATTTTCTGAAGGCTTACAGCTGTGATTTACTTTACTCCTAAATTATTCTAATGCATTCGAATATACTGGGAAATGGCTAGTTGACAAGAACAAAACACAGCACAGTTAACACCCATCCATTCTGAGCTGAAGGGGACATCTCACCACAAAATGGGATAAATATAGACATTTAGTGTTGTACTGAAAAAATGATAATTATATATTGTAAGACCTATATCTATTTTTAGGCTAATGGATGTGGGATCAACTGATTTCTCTATAAACATTATTTATATGATTCACACTTGTTTGATTTCAGGTGTTTTCATTAAATTCAGTCAATGAATAATATCTTGTGAAGTATCTATTTATGTGATATCATATTTTTGCCAGGCATTATTAGAAATGTTTGGGGAAAGTTAGTTTTAATTTATTTGTTATTATACTAAGATTGCACAAATGTGAACTAGATAGGTAAGATAGATGATAAATAAACTTAATAAGGGGAAAATTAAGAGGCTTAAAGGAGGAAAAATCTGTAAGATTCATGATTGGATGTGTGGAAACGTGAAAGGGAAGGCTAGCGTCAGTCTTAACTGAAGAACTCCTCTAGGACATCAAAAGAGTGACGAATCACAGAGTAGGGTAGGCACATTAAATAGATGGCTTGATGAAATGAACAAGGCTTTATGAAAAGACGAAAACTTGTATTTCAGGTTTCATCTCAGTCAGACAGACTGAGAGTATGTGATTTTCCTCTTTTTCCCAAGGTCTTATGAAAAATTCTGGTCAAAAACAATGAAAACAATGAGGGCAATAGAATAGAGATGTTATTACCATAGTCTTGAAATGCTAAATCCTCACTTGTCATGGCAAAAGTCAATAGATAACATCCACAGTTAATGAATTAATATGCAATGTCATAAGCATATAATCTGGAGTTTTGAAAGTAAGCAAGTGAATAACAGTTACAGACAATTGTTAAAAAAAGTTGTGAATGTGGAAACAGCAGCAGTGGGGCAATGGGACTGTTGCTTTCCTTTATAAATCCTTGTTTACCACTGGGTTTATAAGCCGTGTGTGTGCGTGCGTGCATGTGTTACTTTGATAAAGCATAAAACTACTAAGGGGAAAAATAATACCTGCACTATTACTTTGAGAATTCTGTACATTTCTAAATATTCTGTTTACTTTAAGATGATGATTATTAATCAGATATTTAAACTTCACTCACTGCTTTATAATTAAATAGTCAATATTGCTCTCTTATAATATCAGTTGTTTAAACAATTTTATAAAATTTTTGAAAAGTTAAATTATGTTTTGTTATTTTTATTTAAATTACACATTAAGGATTGATTTGTACTGCTGATAAACCTTGTGGCTCAGATGCTTTCGATTGTTTGCAAATGTGGAGTACTTTTATATATAGCAGAATATAATACACTTTCATATAACCCAGAATATGGTATATAATATACCACAGAATATTATATATACCAAAGATGTACATGCCATATACATGCATACATATATGATATATAGAATATACCACAGAATATGGTATATAGTATACTTCTATATACTGTGCAGAATTGATGCTTTTCAGCATTGGCTAGAGTTTAAATTAGCCTAAAGATTTACAAAACCTCCATATTTTGGCATCATTATTCAGTATCAGATCATCAAAAACCTTTTCAATACCTTCTGAAAAATGAGGGAATGTGTTGCTCAGTCTTCTTCAGGTGTACTGAAGAATAAGTGTTCTTATTTAAATCCACTTTATATTAACCTGTCAATGCCTGTAGATTCACAGAAAACCTCCACCAGGCATGAGATTGAAAAGTAATGCATGCCATTACAAGAGCTCAGTGGCCACACACCGCTTTAGAAGACAAGTTGCCTTTGTTAAAATGCTCTGATTTTTTATTAACAGCTTCATTGAGATATATTTGATTCATTTTAAGTGTAAGATTCAGTGATTTTTATTACATTAACAGGATTGTGCTAACATCACCAAAATCTGTTTTTAAGCATTTCTATCATTCCAAAAAGGAAACCTTGTACCCATTTACAGTGATCCCTATTCCTGCCCCTAGCCCTACATCATGAGAGACCTACTTTCTGTCTTTATGGGTTTTATGATCAATTCTTCATGAATAATTTGTGACTGGAACTATGCTTTCAGTTAAATACAAGTTTGGATTCTGTTGTTCAAAGTGTTGTAATTACATAATTTTTAATGTCAATTTTGCTTTGTACCCTTTTAAAAGGCAAAGTATGTAATTCATGAATACTTTGAAAAGTCAAAATTAAATTGTTTGACTTTGGGCTCTTTCCTTACCCATATCCATTTAATACACCTCTGATCAGAACTGGCTGCATAACTGGCTAATCATCATTATAATTGTATGAATTAATCAGATAAAATGTATAAATTGATAGCACAGTCTAGAAAATACTGGCTCCTTGTCAGATTTTCCTCACCTCATAAACTCGATTCAGGATTAGATTTTTAACTGTTTACAATTGAGTAAAAGTAGGTTTATTCTGAACACAAATCCAGTGATTTGCATGTGTTCATTGGACTACAGGTATATTGATAAGTTTTCCCTGAACTGAAGAGTTAACCTAATTGTGACTACATTTTTATAAACAGTGATGTAAATTTCCAGTGAAGTATAAACAAGTTCTCCAAATTATTAGCAACAATTGTTATTTTAGAATTTATTCAAATCCTATGAGAATAGTATGGATTAAGATCAAACACAGTTTGGTGAATGTAAAACAATTTAGAAATATTTCTTTTGAAAATTATGCCTAGGTTGGATGATGGGTTTGGCAGAATGAGTCCATTAGCCTGGTGTCTTTCACCCCACAGCAGGAATAGAAGGAAAGGTTTGTCATTCTTAAAGCTGAAATCTTGTCAGCATCTCTGTAGATTTATGTGACAATTTTCCAATCCCTCATGATTATCTGTCCTGTTGCTCTCCATTACTGCTTTCTCAAGGTTGTTTTGTGTATACTGCTCATGTCATGCTCAGTTGAGGTATAATTGACTGGAAGACCATCTACACTTACAGCACATTCATACACAAATGAATGGATGCTGGAAAAGTTGTACATGCATTAAGCAGAGCATTAGTTTTGATGTTATTCATTTATCTATCAAATATACTTAGACATATGAGTTCTCTGAAAGCTTGTTTACTGAGAAATGGCACTTTGCTTTTCGATAGGGGAAATGAAAGATATTGCTACTGTCAATGAATTTAAAGGCTTTTATGCAAAAGTCTGAAAAATGAGAACTCACGTCATTCTTCCCTTGTCTGTTCTGTGAGGGTTTAAAGTGAAGTCTCTCAGCAAGCTGTTTGAAAATGTTATGAGCAGAGAGAAAACACATACATGAAAACACACATATTTATTTTGAGTTGCCTTACTTTATCTTTAAAGAGAAGTGTACAGAAATTTAAGTCACTAGTGACTTCCATATTTCTAATTGCAGGTAGTTTCCCGTTGAAAAATAATGCAACACAATAAGCAGATGATTTAAAATGTCATTTTTCATTAATTAGTAAAAATGGACTATATTTCATGTCCTTAGGCGTAAGAAGGAAGCTAGGAAGGGCAAGTCAGTTGAAACAACGGTCAGGAATATGATCAATTTTCTGAAGGAGAAGTACAGAATATTATATAAAAAGATAGTGGGGACACTAATACTTGTCGAGAAGTCTTGGAAGCTCTTTGGGGAAGTGGCAGATAAGTCTAACTTTGAAAGTTGTACAAGAGTTAGAACCAAAAAGAGAAAAAAAGAATGTTCAGACATTAGAAATAGCAGGTGTGAACACTTCAAGATAGATAAAAGTAAAGCACTTCTGAAGAAAAAGTCCAGTATCACTGGAGCACAAAGAACAAGAAAATGTAGGCTGGGCTAGATCATGTAGAGCCTTGCAGACTTCATTAATGGTTTTAGACTTTATTTTAAGGAAAAAAGAGTTAACCACCAAAGGATATTAAATAGAATAGTGAAAAAAATTGGATGTGAATTCTTTAAAAGGACAATTTGGCCGTCATTTGGAATTGAAATTGGAGTAAGAGAGATGAGCTTATGGCTATTGTAATGGTCCAGACTAAGGAGAGCTGGTTAGCACCCATTGGTTGGAAGGGGGATATAGAGAAGTGGGGAATTGAACACTTGTGGGATATTCAGGGGAGGAGTATAGAAACCACAGGAATTATGTTAGATGCTTCCATATGAATTCTCATTGAAATCCCAAATTATTTTAAGATGCATGTCATCATATCATTTTTAGATCTGTAAAAATGGAAGCTTAGAGTAAAATGGAAGCCCAAACTATTAGATGTGATAGACCTTTTACTAAAAGGTCTGAATTAAAAATCAACCATATGCCAATTAATGGTCAACTTTTTTTGATATAACCTTTAAATTAAACATATAACATTTTAATAAACAATTTTTTAGCATCCTTGTCACTAAAGCTCACTAATTCTTAGTATTGACACCATTTGGAAACCCTCATTGTTTCCTAATTTCTTTTCAACGTGTCAGTGACATTTTGAAATTTTATATGACACAAATATTCTTTTATCTCATTTATACTTAGTCTATGATCATACTTTGTTCATAATATTTCTCCTTTATTTTTCTTTTCTTTTTAACTTTCCAACCTAGAATAGAATATGTAGAATTTATATGTCAGCACTCTCTAGATATTTTGACATACTTTATTTTAAAAGGTGCTTCACTCTTTTCTCTCACACAAATGAAACTATAGTTTTATCTCAGTTTATTTTTTTCTGCATTACTGAAACAAATTCAAATGAATTTTAAACTTAAAAACATAGGTATATTAAAGATAGTCCTTGAAAAGATAAGTTATATTCCCACAGATAATTATTAATACAGTCACAATTCCCCTTCTTTTTTGTCTGTTATTTGGTAAGTTATACATCTACCCCAAGGCAGCTCTTGAGTTGCAATACAGTAAATTCTCAGTTGACTAACCATCTGGTTACAAAACTTTAAGGAAATCACTCTGAGTTTCCAAGGAGTTGTTCAAAGGTGAAAAGTCTTTAGTGTGAGAGATTGAATATACAAAAGCACAGTAGTTAGAGTATCTATGAGAGTAGAACCTTTACTTCCACCTTACTTTTCTCAGGCCCTTTCTCTTTCTCTTTGTCTTCTGGGACCCCTATAATTTGAATGTTAGTGTGTTTAATGCTCTTCCAGAAGTATCTGAGATTGTCCTCATTTCCTTCCATTCTTTTTTCTTTTTTTATTCTATTCTTTGGCAGTGATTTCCACCCCTCTGTCTTCCACCCCACTTATTCATTCTTCTGCCTCAGTTATTCTGCTATTGATTCCTTCTAGTGTATTTTTCATTCAATTATTGTGTTGTTCATCTCTGTTTGTTTTATATATCTTCCATCTCTTTTAAAACTTTCTTGTATCTTCTGAGTCTATACCTCCATTCTTTTTTCCAAGATGTTGGATCATCTTAACTATCGTTACTGTGAATTCTTTTTCAGGTAGATTGCCTGTCTCCTCTTCATTTAATTGTTCTTGCAGGTTTTTATCTTGCTCCTTCGTCTGCAACATATTTCTCTGTCATCTCATTCTGTCTAACTTACTGTGTTCGTGGTCTCCATTCCACAGGCTGCAGGATCATTGTTCCTCTTGCTTCTGGTGTCTGTCCCTTTTTGGTTGAGGTTGGTCCAGGGGCTTGTGCAGGTTTCCTGGTGGGAGGGACTGGTGCCTACCCTCTGGTGGGTGGAGCTAGGTCTTGTCCCTCTGGTAGGCAGGGCGGTGTCAAGGAGTGTGTTTTTGGGTGTCTGTGAGCTTAGTACGACTTCAAGCAGGCTGTCTGCTGATGGGTGGGGCTGTGTTCCTGTCTTGCTTGTTGTAGCCTGAGGTGTTCCAGCACTGGAGCCTGCATACTGTTTGGTGGGGCTAGGTCTTGGTGCTGAAATGGGGCCTCTGGGAGAGCTTACACCAAATAATATTCCCTGGGGCGTACCCTACCAGTGTTCTTGTCCCCATAGTGAGCTATAGCCAACCCTCCAAGAGTGGAGTCTGTTTCCCCCAGCCCCACGTAGCTCCTGCACTCAAATCCCCCTGGTCTTCAAGGCTAAGTGCTCTGGGGGTTCTTCCTCCCAATGTCAGACCCTCAGACTCTCTTGGAGGGCTATTTTTATCTGGGAATATCCCTGTGTGTTTAATTTTTTTTTTTTTTTGGTGCAAGGACAGTTTTAATATGGATGATTGCCACCTCTTTCTTCAGTGTATGCTGGCCGTTATCCCCTTGATAGGGGGTTAACTGGTGTTTTGGTGACCAGAGCCTGCCCTGGGTATTGAGCGGGGCCTCCCCTTTGTTCTTTGGTTGTCACAGCCCTGTCAGGGGTGGGGTCTGCTGCCTAGTTGTTGGAACAGAGGCCCCCAGATCTGTTTCTGAGCTGTGTTTCTGATCTGAGGTGTGAGGTAGGTAGGATTGGAGCATTCCCAGTGGGCGAGAAGCTACTGAGTATTCCTCCTCTGGAGCTGTCCATGTGTCTGTGTGCACTGTTATGTTACCTCTCCCTCGCTGTGTGGACTCATGAAGTACACTGTTGTTGGCACTGTTCTCGGTCCAACCTTAACCATAGGTATGCCAGCAATTGGCCCTAGTGACTCTCAGGCATTGTTTTCCGTAGGCCACCAACACAGACCCACTGAAGTCAGGTCCCAGGACTGTGGTCGTCGTGCACGTGGACCTGCTGTGGGGGCTATGGAGGCAGCTCAGACTCTGGCCTGGCCCATCCCCCATGTGTACGTGCCCACAAAGCCCACAGCTGCTAAAGCCAGACCCATCTCAGTGACAGAAGCACTTGTTATCCATTCAGATATTCTGCAGGCACTGAATTTACAAAGCCATCAATGGAAGTGTAAATCAGTGGTTTGTGCAGGAGAGATTTCAGCTCTTCTTCCTTAGTCACATGGCCCCTGGGGCTCAGCTGTGGTTTCAGTCCCACCTCTGCTTGTGGGCCACCCACTGACATCTGCTCCTGAGGCTTGCAGAGCACACGAGCCCACCCATGTGGGAAGGGGCTGGAGGGCAGTTGGGGTGCACAAGCCCACCCAGGTGGAAGGGGGCCAAGGCGGTGATCAGGACGAGTGGGCCACCCAGGCAGGAGGGTACCGGTGTGATGATCGGGATGCGCCTGCCCGTCAGGCGGGAAGGGGCAGAGGTGGAGATCTGGGCAAGCAGGCCACCTAGGCAGGGAGGGGCAGAGAGGTAGCAGCCAGAGGCACGCAAGCCCGCTCAGTGGGGAGCCCTCTCTAGTGCCTAGGGAGGCGGGGGCTGTTGCATGAGGAGAGCCCTGCCTTTTGCGCGTCACTCAGCGATGGCGATTCTCTTCAGTGGTGTTCTGGGCTTCCTCCACAAGCATTCCTTGTTGCAGAGCTCCTCCCTTCCATCCCCTCAGGCTGTCTCCTCACAGCCAACAGCAGTCCCCTCCCTGGTCTGCTCTCCAAACCCCACATTCCAGCACCCAGCCCCTGTGCGCACTAGCGGACACATGTGTCATGCTGGGGTGCGCCGGTCTGTGGCATGGACCATCTGTGTAGATCTCACGCTGTCCTGCCTGCCGCGGGTTGCTGTGCTCTCCTCTGAGCCCCTGAAGCTCTCCTTGTGTCCCAGCTGATCTCCCTGCCTATGAGGGGGCTTCCGCAGATGCGGGAACCTCTCCTCTCCTTTAGCTCCCCCACCCCCAGGGGCTCAGGTCCCGTCCCACTTCCTCTCCTCTTCCTTTTCCCTTTTTCTTTCTTTCATCCTACCCAGTTACGTGAGGGATCTTTCTTGTCCTTTTAGGTGTCTGATGTCCTCTGTTAGTGTTTAGCATGTGCTCTGTGAGAATTGTTCCATTTGTAGATGTATTTTTTTTTTTTTTTTTTTTTTTGTGGTACGCGGGCCTCTCACTGTCGTGGCCTCTCCGCGGAGCACAGGCTCCAGACGCGCAGGCTCAGCGGCCATGGCTCACGGACCCAGAGGCTCCGCGGCATGTGGGATCCTCCCGGACCGGGGCACAAACCCGAGTCCCCTGCATCGGCAGGCGGACTCCCAACCACTGCGCCACCAGGGAAGGCCCTGTTGATGTGTTCTTGATGTGTTTATGGGGAGAGGAACTCCATGTCCTCCTACTCCTCCTCCATCTTGACTCCCCTCCAGAATTTTTTAAAATGTTAAAAATTATTTAAAAGATTAAATGAACAGACTGGATAATAGACTACATGGGACAAAAGATTAAGTAGGTAATCTGAATATTAAGAAATCTTTCAGAAGGCAGGTAAACAATGGTAAATATGACATAAATAATTAAAATACTTGGAGGCAAGAGGATCTCTCTCTTAAGGAATATAATTAACTTTTTAGTTTTCTGGTTTTTTTCCAGCTTTATTGAGATAGAATTGACATATGACACTGTGAATATTTAAGGTATACAAAGTGATGATTTGATACACATATATAGTGAAATGAGTACCAAATAAGGTCAGTTAACACATCCTTCACCTCACATAATTACCACTGCTGTTGTCATGTTGAGAACATTGAAGCTCTACGCTCATAGCAACTTTCAAGTATACAATATAGTATTTTTTACTTTAGTCACCATGATGTACTTTAGATCCCTCCACCTTATTCATCTTATAACTGCAAGTTTGTATCCTTTGACCAACATGTCCCCATTTTCCCACCCATCAGCCTCTGGCAACCACCATTCTATTTTACTCTCTGTTTCTATAATTAGATGTTTTTAGATTCCACATCTAAATTATACCATGCAGCATTTGTCTTTTCCTGTTTCACTTATTTCACTTGGCATATGCCCTCAAGGTCCATCCATGTTGTCTTGTTGCAAATGGCAGGATTTCCTTCTTTTTTTTTAATCACTGAGCAATATATGTGTGTGTGTGTGTGTGTGTGTGTACTATACACATATATTCACATTTTCTTTATCCATTCATCTGTCTATGGACTTTTAGGTTCTTTCTATGTCTTAGCTATTGTGAATAATACTACAGTGAGCATGAGAATGCAGATATCTCTTTGACATCCTGTTTTCATTCCCTTTGGATAAATACCCACAAGTGGGATTGCTGGATCATATGATAGTCTTAATTTTTTGAGGAAACTTCATACTGTTTTCCATAGCAGCTGTACCAATTTACCAATTTACATTCTCACCAGCAGTACACAAGTGTTCCCTTTTCTCCACAGCCTCAGCAGAATTTGTTATCTCTTGTCTTTTTGATAATAGCCATTATAACAGGTATGTGGTATATCTCACTGTTATTTTGATTTGCATTTCACTGATGCTTAGTGATTTGTCTGGTCATATATAATAAAGCCATTGTAGCATGCCACCTTTCTTATCCTTTTTATTTAGTTATCAATATATTACGTAGGCAGCTCTGGCATTTTTATTTAATGAAAACTGACCCTTTTTCCAAGCATTCAGATCATCCTTTGTGAGAGTATTAAGTTATTTGCTATCAGAGAGTACCCAATATAGACAAAAACTCTCTCTTACCCAGCTTTATATTCTACCCACCTGCTGCCACCCTCATGATCCCTTCCGGGCCTACTTCCCATGTCCTGCTGGCACATATTAGCCAGAGCTTGCAGCTCCTTCAATATATAAAACCTCTTCATCCTGATTAGGTCCACTAATTTCTGGTTGAGTTATACTGAGATTTTACCCTAATTATGAGTCTTTTGGTTTTGTTTTTTACTCATTGCCTTCACTAATTTATTTTTATTTTTATTTTTTTTAATTTTTATTGGAGTATAGTTGTTTTACAATCTTGTGCTAGTTTATACCGTACAGCAAAGCCAATCAGCTATATGTATACATATATCCCCTCTTTTTTGGATTTCCTTCTCATTTAGGTCACCACAGAGCACTGAGTAGAGTTCCTGGTGCTATACAGTAGGTTCTCATTAGTTATCTATTTTATACATAGTATCAATAGTGTATATATGTCAATCCCAATCTCCCAGTTCATCCCACCCGCCCCCTCCCCCTTCCCCCCTTGGTGTCCCTACCTTTGTTCTCTATGTCTGTGTTTCTATTTCTGCTTTGTAAATAACATCATCTATACCAATTTTTTTCAGATTCCACATATATGTGTTAATGCACAATATTTGTTTGTCTCCTTCTGACTTAACTTCACTCTGTATGACAGTCTCTAGGTCCATCCATGTCTCTACAAATGCAGTCTTTGATCTTCGTAATAAATGGAATATAAAAAAGCTGAACTCACAGAAATAGAGAATAGAATATTGGTTGCCAGGGGTTGAAGGATGGGGAAATGGGGAGATGTTAGTCAAAAGGTACAAACTTCCAGTTATTCGATGAATAAGTTCTGGGGATCTAATATACAGCATAGTGGCTGTAATTAACAATGCTGTATTGTATATTTAAAAGTTACTAAGAGAGTAGATTTTAAATGTTCTTGCCGCAACACACACACAAAATGATAACTTCGTGAGGTAATGGATGTGTTAGCCATCCTTACTGCATTTTGCAATATATATGTGTATCAAACCCTCCAGTTACACATCTTGAACTTACACAATTTTTATATCAATTATATCTCAGTAGAACTAGACAAAAATAGTCTGTTGGCCAAGAGGGCAGTTGAGGGCACATCTTGAAGAGGGCATGCATTGTTTTGTACATTCTTGCCTTACTGGAAATTCTTGCATTGTTTTAAGCAAGCAGCTAGAAAAGCGGATCTGTCTGCTAAGAAAAAGGATTTGACCTTGAGAGAGGGTTAAGCAGAACCTCAAGATTCTCAAATGCACCGACACAGGTACCCACTTTAAAATCTCTGGGTTTTATTATTACTTCTACACCAGACCCTGGCCTGGCATAGAAGACTTGCTGAGGCTGAGCATTCAGGCTTTTCTGAAGTTCTGCACTGCTATAGTTATATCCTGGTCTTGAACTTTAATGGTTCTGCCCTAGGACTTCAATGACAGTCTCTTTAAATGGTATCAATAAGGCCTTTTAACTCTACCTTGCTTTAAGTTATTGATTAAGAAATGTGAGCCTGTCATTTTTTTTTCTCTTCAAAATATCAGTGGTGCTTAAGAACAAGCATTCAATTCTACATTTCTCACATTTTCTTTTTCTATTACACCTTTCAAATGCTGGAGACATTGTACCAGCTAGTGTACCCCATTCCACCTATATGCCACCTCAGTTCACTATAGCTATAGTATGACAGGGTCCATCAGTCCTTTACCTGCCATAGTGATGGGACACTCAAGGTCATACAGTCAATAAATGACCCAGCTCCAGATGTCATTCTTAGAACTTTTTTTCTGAGGACCACTCCTGAATCTAGAACCAAGCCCACTCTTTGGTGGGATTTCCTCGACGAAGTGACTGAAATGGGGATTCTTACCAGCCCTCTTGGCACAGTGGGCAGTGCGTCAGCCTCATAATCTGAAATGGGGATTCTTGTACTGTTATTTATTGGGGGAGTACCCTTAGGATAAGGGGAGTGAAGGAGCTGAGATAGCCAGGGGAAAATGCTAAAGAATAATGAAAACTTAGATGGAAACTAGCTTTATTCTGAAGCATAATGTTACTCACACATGTGACAGTGGATCTAGGATTCAGTCTTTGGCTAGGATCTGTTGGGTAGAAAGGAAGAAGCATAGACTCCCATGTAAGGGGACCAAGGAGAATTCTCCAGAGAAGTAGGTTGCTCTGAGTTTTTTTTTTTAATTTTATTTATTTATTTTAATATCTTTATTGGAGTATAATTGCTTTACAATGGTGTGTTAGTTTCTGCTGTATAACAAAGTGAATCAGCTATACCTACACATATATCTCCACATTCCCTCCCTGTTGCGTCTTTATGTGCTAATACATCGAGTAGCTGGGGGATTAGGATACCAGCCTCCAAAGGAAGATTAGACGGGACACCAAAGGTATCCACTATGCCTTCCTAATGCTTATTTCCTAAATTATCATGACATGGAAAGGACATGAGACTAGCAGATGAGCCCATGTCCTACCTAGCAGTTATTTAGTTCAGTATAGCAGACACATGCTATACTGAGTATTTATATTATACAATTATATTTCCTTGTACAATTTTATGTGAGGTGATGTGCACAGGCTTGAGACTCGAAGAATTACCAGTGAATGATTACAGTCATTCTAGTCGATGACACATTTATCATATGTGACAAATTTACTTCAGGGAGTACACCAAAATTATGGCAGCCCAAAATTAAAATACTAATGATTTCCAATGAGTGTTTTTTACTATCACTATTCAAATAGTTCATAACATAAATATTTTAGATTACATTGTAGTCCAACATCTGCAGATCATCTGAACCTTTTTTGCCAAGTTATAGGTAACCAAAAATAACATCTTTACAAAGCTCTATAATAGAGAGATGTAAAGGTAGGAAAATCAACCCCAGCACTGTTGAAACTCAATATTTGGTACCTTCATGTAGCAGGCCTCATTATATTCCATTTTGTTTGCTCATTTCTTCATAATACACAGGTGTATGTTGCCCCTCCTTTTATGTCATGGACCTCTCTAAAACAGAAAATATTTGAGTAGCATTTGTGGTTAGAAACTACACTCTTCATTCATTTCTCCCATTAGTCATATTGAGTTGGCCAAAGAGTTCGTTCAGATTTTTCATAAGACGTTACGAAAAACCCAAATGAATTTTTTGCCCAACACAATAGATAGATCCAAGTCCCTTATGCTCTGTCACTTTATCATTTCTTCTCTTCCATCCTCCATGAGAACCATACCAAGGCTAGTGTATATAATGATTAATGTGCCCTAAATTCATAGACTTGGATACTTGCTCTTCTATACCCCTGTATCGGAAATGGTCCAAGAACTGGGCCACACCCTCTAGAGCACGTCAAACATCAAAAGCCAATATTTTATTTCCCCCTCCCAAATGAACATCACTGGGCAAATTTCCTATTCCCCAAGGAACATCTGAATGACATATTGCTGACCAAGCAGCCTTTCCACAGGCCAGAACCTAAAACATTTACAGATTAGAAAGTAAATAAGCATATAGTATATGCTAATTCTTTCCTCATGAATAGTTACTTCTGTTTTCACTATTTAATGAAGTTATGGACTATGGCCTCCATGTGAAAGCACAGTAATTAGGAATCAATTACACTTTATATTGAAACACTGGTTACTCTGCTGCTGTGGGATAATTGGGAAATAACTATATTGTCATTTTTATGTACTTTGGCTACATTGAATCGTAACATTTCAGTGATGACGTGCTGGCAAATTACACATACATTTGTTCATATTAGGTCATGAAACGTGAACACAGTGTGAAAAAACTGCTCTTTTAGAATGAACTCCAAAGATAATGTATAAATTCAAGCAGCTATGCAAAAACAGCCAAGGCTTCTCAATTAATTTCCATTCCCAGTGCAATTAGTGCTACTTGATAGAATGTGGTGCAATATTAGAAAATGGATCTAAATGCCTTGCTGGTTTGTGTGTGTGTGTGTGTGTGTGTGTGTGTGTGTGTGTGTGTGTGTGTTTTAACTTGACTGTTGAAAGGAATTGAAAAACTCAGATTAAAGATTTTTTTAGGGCTTCCCTGGTGGCGCAGTGGTTGAGAGTCCGCCTGCCGATGCAGGAGACACGGGTTCGTGCCCCGGTCCGGGAAGATCCCACATGCCGCGGAGCGGCTGGGCCCGTGAGCCATGGCCACTGAGCCTGCGTGTCCGGAGCCTGTGCTCCGCAGCGGGAGAGGCCACAACAGTGAGAGGCCCGTGTACCGCAAGAAAAAAAAAAATTTTTTTACAGAATAAAAAATGATTTATTTAAAAATTCAAATATTTTGAGAATAACATTAAAATAAGTAAATAGAAGCACTAATAAGTTGGCATCCAGTGTCCTGAAGAGGTTTTCAATTGGAACTTTTTAGAGAGGTGTGATTTTTTTGCTCATTATGTGTCTAGGTAACAAAACCTTGTGGTATTGGAGAAATACTTTGTTTTGCTTGCTTGTGTGTATTGCTAGCATTGATATTGCTAATCCAGTCTCACAGGGACAAGTAGTGGTGACAAATCTTGAGCCAAGAACTTAAAGATTCTAATATGAATGTCATCAGAATTTCTACACTAAAGATAAATATATTGCTGTTTACCTTCTAAAAACAAAGCAAAGGAACTCTCAAGAACTTTACTTAGGTGACATCTGTATTAACAGAACATTGATGGCCCATAGTTTAGATGTCCTGTCTCAACTTTTGGTTAGTGAGCTGAATTCAGAATGCTGATGTATAGTTTTTGCCATCGTCTTCCTGCTTTTCATTTCTTTCCCTTACATTTTTTTAATTTAAAAAAATATCTGCTATTTAAAAAAAATTAGAGATTTCACTCTCACATCACACATAAGTAGTTTGAAAATGTAGGAGCAAAAATTCACTTGTAGTATAAGTACAGGAAAGCTCAGTTAAATGGTTTTTTACATCTGCCAAGTGTTAAGACTATATCTGTTGATGGTAACTATCCTGGTGTGAAGCATCCTCAATCTGAAAAACAAGGATAGTCTTTCCTGGCTTCCAATTATACTTTTACATGGCCACAATTGAAAAATGTAAGCCTCTCAGAATACCTGGATCTCAAATGTTTCATAAAAGTATTGTTCAGTTATAAATGGATCCCTTTCTACGCTTTGAAATGTAATGTGTGTACTTTCCTCCAGTGGGTAGGTGGGTAAGAGCAAGAGTTGCAGTCCTTAAAATAAATTGAAAGCATTCTTCCAGAGCTGCATTCAACTAATACCATCCATATTATCTTCAGTCAAACCACCCCACCAAATGAGGCGGTAGAGACACCTTATAAACATCAAACTAGTCTACAAGCCTGATACACTTGATCACTGATTACCCAGTTACTTAAGAGGCGGAATCTGAGCACAAAACAAAAGTAATTAAGTACAGGAGATTTGTTGTTTAATTATAAGCAAACTAAGTAAAACAGAGGTATTACTGTGAAAGGAAAAATATAACAGAAATTGTCTCAAATGTGACTCTTTAAAGCATTACTTAGTAGTCAAGTGACTTGCATCATTTAACAATAGAAAATTAAGAAAATGGGCAAAAATGTGTTTTTCACTTCCTGAGGTGCAATTTGGTTCTCTTTTTTTTTAAATTTGTGTAATTGTGAAATTAAATTTAACAAGTGGTGAAGGAAGTAAAATTATTTTAAATGCCTTTTGATACTAAATTTTTGACAAAGAGTAAATAAACACTCTTTTATCTACTTGCACTCTTTTCTGATGAGCCTAGTATCAGTAAAAATAGGTCACCTTGGAGATATAGGATAATAGCAACATTAGCTTCACATATCCTCTGAAAAAGAAGAAAATAGAATGCAGTAATATGCATGATCATGCAAATCTAAAAGCTCCTAGATTTCCATTTTTTCAGTTGTTTCTCAAAGTTAAATTTAAAATATAGGGAGACTTTTCTCCCTGAATTACTCTTTATTTCTATCTGATTAGAGTTTCTATTAAACACATGCTCAGTAGCAACTGAAATATTAAATGGAAACACACATCTGTTTCTATTTGAGTATTTTCAACCTGAAACTGGCAGTTTTCTAAGACTTAATCCAAACTGTTAACCAGTATGTGTTTTCTGATGAGATTTCGGCAAAGCAGTGTCACATGTAAGGAGGGAAGATTACTGCTACAAGTGAGATGTTGCTCAGCCAGAACTGAAGAATTCTCAGGAATGTATTACTCCCATCTTACTGTACAAACACCCATAATAATCTTTGTTCTCAGATCAACACGTCTCCATTTCTGGTATTGATTTTAGGTGATTTTGCAATGGTAGATAGTGTGCTGGGTTTTGAATAAATAATTAGTATCTACGTAATGCTTTAGAGTAGAGGAGAATGATAGGAAATGATTGTCACTAGGACACATATGCCAGCGGAATGATCAGAATGCTTTTATTGATGATCCGGAGAGTAATTCTAGCTCCTAGTAGAGCATGGTGAGTGAGGATACCAGCTATCAGATTGTTCACTTCTGTAATTGAGTAATGACACTATTTATGTATAATTAAGAGGAACATGAAAACAACCAACTTTTGACCTATGGCTGTCATTAATTTTTTTTTTTTAATATTTATTTATTTATTTTTGGCTGTGTTGGGTCTTCGTTTGTGTGCGAGGGCTTTCTCTAGTTGCGGCAAGCGGGGGCCACTCTTCATCGCAGTGCACGGGCCTCTCACTATCGCGGCCTCTCTTGTTGCGGAGCACAGGCTCCAGACGCGCAGGCCCAGTAGTTGTGTCTCACGGGCCTAGTTGCTCCGCGGCATGTGGGATCTTCTGTCATTAATTTTTGATATGCTAGACATTTCACCTGGAGCCTCATACACATTCTTTGCAGTAACCCTTAGATTATGATTGTGATGAACTCTTTTTTTCTTTTTTTAGCTGTATTTTCTTTAGTAAAATGCTGCCTAATTTTCACTGTGACTGATATCAGTATATTCCCATAGAATGTACATGATCGACCTTGAAGAAAAATTATAGAATCAGGCAAAAGTATTATTGAAAAATTGATATTACATAACAAAGACAAGATATCATTATTGGCATAGTAAGAACTGCCAACACAAAGAAAAGTATAAAAACTTCACCTAAAGTTTAATAAAAAAAGACTGAAGCATGGAAGGAGATTTTTGCAATATAAGGGTAAAGTGCTTTGCTTACTTTATTATATTTTAAACATATAAAGTTATGAAAATTAAGACATGGAACTGATGCAGAAACAGATTGGTGGAAATAAATAGGAAGACTTCCATATAATAATGTCTGTCAGAGCAGTAATGGGGCAAGAGATTATTAATATTGAATTGTTTAAAAAATGCTTTTATATTTGGAAAAATAATTTAGGTCTCAATTTTACATTTTACAGTAAAATAAATTCTGCATATACTAAAGATTTATAAAACAGTACTATTCCTCGAATAAAATACAGATCAGTACCTATATAATAGTGTGCTGTGTAATGACTTTCTGTGTTTGAGCCCATGGACATTAAAAGAAAGGAAAACATTAATACCTTTTATAAAATAAAAATAAGGTTCTTTATGGAAAAATACCTATGTATATGTGTTTAAAATATGCGTTTATAGGTGAAGAGATTTTTTTTGGCTTTAGTGTTTTGCAATATATCAAGAAGTAAATGATTTTGTGTATAGAGTTTATGAAATATTATTCCTAATATCTTTTCAGATGTGTGGCTAGTATGGTGGAAATACAGTTTCAAAAAGAAAAAGAATGACACATTGACTGCTAAAGAAAAGCTTTTTCATATTTTTTAAATGGATGATAATAGATACCTAGTGTTCACCTCTTATGCACCCAGTTGCTGAGGGAAGGATCTCTGCCCTCAATAGTGTGAAATGACCAAACACACAGCACCCAACATGGGATAGTGAAATTGGCAGCACTGTTTAAAGAATCTTCCTTTCTTCTTCACTTGGGGTTCTCAGTGGCTCCAGGCCAAAGAGCCGGTGGGACCCATGGCTGTTGGTGGGACCACCCATGGCAGACAGCATGGTCTGTGGCTGTCTGTGAGACCACCTGAGACTGACAGCGGGACCCATGGTTCTCAGTGGGACCTGTGATGTTTGGCGTGGCCTGTGGCTGTTGGTGGCACCTGCGGTGGCAGTGGGGCTTGAGGTCATCGGTGAGGCGCGTGGCGGTCGGCATGGCCTGAGGCCCGTGGGCAGACCCTCGCCAGCTCTCCAGTCTGTCCCCTCCAGTCCGCCGTCCTCGCTTGCTCCTGCCCAGAACACTCGCTCCAGAGATCTCTCAACTGTGCTTTCAGAAGTGCCCTTCCTGACTGCTCTGTTCTCCCCAGGACGGTGGCAGTATTGAAGCTTGTGACAAGTGCCTTTGCACAGACTCTCCCCTCGCAACTGTCAACATTTGCCGTGGGCACCAGGCCGCTGCCCACCCGCCGGCCCCGGCCGCACCTCCTCGTGAAAGTGCTTTTTTTGTAAATATGTACATATTAAATGAATCACTCTGTATATTTGATTTAATAACTTAAATGTTTTGTCCTCCCTTGGGAAAAGAAAAAACAAAACAATTTTTTAGTAACATGTACTTACTCCCTGGGAGAGGGGGACATTGCTTGCCATGCAGGGCCACACAGGGCTTGCGTTCGGAAGCATATTGAACAGCTAGGACCTATGGGAGGCAGCCTTTGAAGTAACAAGAAGATTAGGTACTCCTTAGTCTGGCTGAGAAGTCAAACACATTGGGATTGAGGATTGGTCGAGTGCAGTTGTTCCAGCTGATAGGGAAACTAGCCAGATGCAAAAGCCATTTAACACCCTTTTATCTTCTTGCTGTAAATTTTTTTTAGCAAAATTGGGTCGAATTTTCCAATTGGGTCAAATTTTGGACCTCTGTTTTATTTTTATTTATATTTATTTATTTATTTTTAAATTGAGGTATAGTTGCTTTACAACAAAGTGAATCAGCTGTATGTATACATATATCCCCTTGTTCTTGGGCCTCTCTCCTCCCCCCACCCCCCTATCCCACCCATCTAGGTCACAACAGAGCACGGAGCTGAGCTGCCTGTGCTATGCAGCAGGTTCCCACTAGCTATCTATTTTAGACATGGTAGTGTGTATATGTCAATCCCAATCTCCCAGTTCACCCCACCCTCCCTTCCCCACTCTGTGTCCACATGTCCATTCTCTATGTCTGCGTCTCTATTCCTGCCCTGCAGATAGGTTCATCTGTGCCATTTTTCTAGATTCCACATATATGCATTAATATACGATATTTGTTTTTCTTTCTTCACTCTGTATGACAGACTCTAGGTCCATCCACGTCTCTACGAGTGACCCAATTTCATTCCTTTTCATGGCTGAGTAATATTCCATTGTATATATGAACCGCATCTTCTTTATCCTTTCATCTGTCGGTGGAAATTTAGGTTTCTTCCATGTCCTGGCTATTGTATAGTGCTGCAATGAATATTGGGGTGCATGTGTCTTTTTGAATTATGGTTTTCTTAGGGTATATGCCCAGTAGTGGGATTCCTAGGTCATATAGTAGTTCTATTTCAGTTTTTTAAGGAACCTCCATACTGTTCTCCATAGTGGCTGTATCAATTTACATTCCCACCTACAGTGCAAGAGGGTTCCCTTTTCTCCACACCCTCTCCAGCATTTATTGTTTGTAGATTTTTTTTTGATGATGACTTTTCTGACTGGTGTGAGGTGATACCTCATTGTAGTTTTGATCTGCATTTATCTAATAATTAGTGATGTTAAGCATCTTTTTATGTGTCTCTTGGCCATTTGGGTCTTCTTTGGAGAAATGTCTTTTTGGTCTTCTGCCCAATTTTTGATTGAATTGTTTGTTTTTTTGATACTGAACTGCATGAGCTGTTTGTATATTTTGGAGATTAATCCCTTGTCAGTTGCTTCATTTGCAAATATTTTCTCCCATTCTGAGGGTTGTCTTTTCATCTCATTTGTGGTTTTCTTTGCTGTGCAAAACCTTTTAAGTTTAATTAGGTCCTATTTGTTTATTTTTGTTTTTATTTACATTATTTTTGTGTCCAGATTTTTTTCTTTATTTCCCCCCTTCCTTTTTTGTCACTGGATATATTTGGTGTGAGGGGTTCTTTTTATACTGTTCATATTTATCAATTCCTTTCTTCCCTTCTCCAGAAAGCCTCAGATCAGTATCATTAGGGACAGGGGCCTCCCCAGTGCCAGTGGTTGTATGGTTTAAGGAAACTGGCTTAAGGAATGTTTGAATTAACCCCTTCACTATACCACAGATGTTTTCCTCTATAAGTCTGAGGATCGTTTTTTTTGTTAACAGAGGCATAAGTAGGGGGGAGGTGCAGTAGAAGACCCCTGGGACCATAACTCAGAACTTAGTAGATCAAAACCATCCTTTGCTACAGCCTGTGCAGGTTTGAGTTTCTGGCTGCATAGTTGTAGTTCTGGGCTGATAGGGAAACTAGTCAGATGAGGAACCTTTCCTGCTGGGTGGGGACATATGTGGTGAGAGCAGGGAAACTGAGGAGCCAGTGAAACTTAAAGATGTCAGGGCAGTACATGAAGTTTTAGAACATAGAGTACCCCTAAGTCATGTAATGTTTGTATATGTTAAAAAGCAACCACAGAAATTACATTTTTTTTTTGCAATTATATGGTTACAATAAAAATTTTACAGCAATTTGTAAATATTTGAGTGTGTATACATTTTTAAAAAACCTTTTTTGGAGGTACTTGAGTAAAACTATTTGAAAGTCACTGCTTCTCTTTCATAGTCTGCCTTTGCTTTCACTTTGCTCACTATAGGAACATTAGAGAGTTCTTTTACATATATCACACTTACCTTTATATACATTTGTATCTTGCTTAAAATCTTAGGAAATGTGTATTACTTCTCAGTGCCTAGTATTGAGCTTAAAAATTTTTTTTTTACATCTTTAGTATAATTGCTTTACAATGGTGTGTTAGTTTCTGCTTTATAACAAAGTGAATCAGTTATACATATACATATGTTCCCATATCTCTTCCCTCTTGCGTCTCCCTCCCTCCCACCCTCCCTATCCCACCCCTCCAGGCGGTCACAAAGCACGAAGCTGATCTCCCTGTGCTATGCGACTGCTTCCCACTACCTATCTACCTTAAGTTTGGTAGTGTATATATGTCCAGGCCTCTCTCTTGCTTTGTCACAGCTTACCCTTCCCCCTCCCCATATCCTCAAGTCCATTCTCTAGTAGGTCTCTGTCTTTATTCCTGTCTTACCCCTAGGTTCTTCATGACATTTTTTCCCCTTAAATTCCATATATGTGTGTTAGTATATGGTATTTCTCTTTCTCTTTCTGACTTACTTCACTCTGTATGACAGACTCTAGGTCTATCCACCTCATTACAAATAGCTCAATTTTGTTTCTTTTTATGGCTGAGTAATATTTCATTGTATATATGTGCCACATCTTCTTTATCCATTCATCTGATGATGGGCACTTAGGTTGTTTCCATCTCCGGGCTATTGTAAATAGAGCTGCAATGAACATTGTGATACATGACTCTTTTTGAATTACGGTTTTCTCAGGGTATATGCCCAGTAGTGGGATTGCTGGGTCATATGGTAGTTCTATTTGTAGTTTTTTAAGGAACCTCCATACTGTTCTCCACAGTGGCTGTATCAATTTACATTCCCACCAACAGTGCAAGAGGGTTCCCTTTTCTCCACACCCTCTCCAGCATTTATTGTTTCTAGATTTTTTGATGATGGCCATTCTGACTGGTGTGAGATGATATCTCATTGTAGTTTTGATTTGCATTTCTCTAATGATTAATGATGTTGAGCATTCTTTCATGTGTTTGTTGGCAGTCTGTATATCTTCTTTGGAGAAATGTCTATTTAGGTCTTCTGCCCATTTTTGGGTTGGGTTGTTTGTTTTTTTGTTACTGAGTTGCATGAGCTGCTTATAAATTTTAGAGATTAATCCTTTGTCAGTTGCTTCATTTGCAAATATTTTCTCCCATTCTGAGGGTTGTCTTTTGGTCTTGTTTATGGTTTCCTTTGCTGTGCAAAAGCTTTGAAGTTTCATTAGGTCCCATTTGTTTATTTTTGTTTTTACTTCCATTTCTCTAGGAGGTGGGTCAAAAAAGATCTTGCTGTGATTTATGTCATAGAGTGTTCTACCTATGTTTTCCTCTAAGAGTTTGATAGTGTCTGGCCTTACATTTAGGTCTTTAATCCATTTTGAGCTTATTTTTGTGTATGGTGTTAGGGAGTGATCTAATCTCATACTTTTACATGTACCGGTCCAGTTTTCCCAGCACCACTTATTGAAGAGGCTGTCCTTTCTCCACTGTACATTCCTGCCTCCTTTATCAAAGATAAGGTGACCATATGTGTGTGGGTTTACCTCTGGGCTTTCTATCCTGTTCCATTGATCTATCCTTCTGTTTTTGTGCCAGTACCATACTGTCTTGATTACTGTAGCTTTGTAGTATAGTCTGAAGTCAGGGAGCCTGATTCCTCCAGCTCCGTTTTTCGTTCTCAAGATTGCTTTGGCTATTCGGGGTCCTTTCTGTTTCCATAAAAATTGTGAAAGTTTTTGTTCTAGTTCTGTGAAAAATGCCAGTGGTAGTTTTATAGGGATTGCATTGAATCTACAGATTGCTTTGGGTAGTAGAGTCATTTTCACAGTGTTGATTCTTCCCATCCAAGTACATGGAATATCTCCCCATCTGTTTGTATCATCTTTAATTCCGTTCATCAGTGTCTTATAATTTTCTGCATACAGGTCTTTTGTCTCCTTAGGTAGGTTTATTCCTAGATATTTTATTCTTTTTGTTGCAATGGTAAATGGGAGTGTTTTCTTAATGTCACTTTCAGATTTTTCATCATTAGCGTATTGGAATGCAAGAGATTTCTGTGCAGTAATTTTGTATCCTGCTACTTTACCAAATTCATTGATTAGCTCTAGTAGTTTTCTGGTAGCATCTTTAGGATTCTCTATGTAAAGTATCATGTCATCTGCAAACAGTGACAGCTTTACTTCTTCTTTTCTGATTTGCATTCCTTTTATTTCCTTTTCTTCTCTGATTGCTGTGGCTAAAACTTCCAAAACTGTGTTGAATAAGAGTGGTGAGAGTTGGCAACCTTGTCTTGTTCCTGATCTTAGTGGAAATGCTTTCATATTTCACCATTGTGGATGATGTTGGCTGTGGGTTTGTCATATATGGCCTTTATTATGTTGAGGAAAGTTCCCTCTATGCCTACATTCTGCAGGGTTTTTATCATAAATGGGTGTTGAATTTTGTCGAAAGCTTTCAATGCATCTATTGAGATGATCATATGGTTTTTCTCCTTCAATTTGTTAATATGATGTATCACGTTGATTGATTTGCGCATATTGAAGAATCCTTGCATTCCTGGAATAAACCCCACTTGATCATGGTGTATGATCCATTTAATGTGCTGTTGGATTCTGTTTGCTAGTATTTTGTTGAGGATTTTTGCATGTACGTTCATCAGTGATATTGGCCTGTAGTTTTCTTTCTTTGTGACATCCTTGTCTGGTTTGGGAGAATGAGTTTGGGAGTGTTCCTCCCTCTGCTATATTTTGGAGGAGTTTGAGAAGGATAGGTGTTAGCTCTTCTCTAAATGTTTGATAGAATTCACCTGTGAAGCCATCTGGTCCTGGGCTTTTGTTTGTTGGAATATTTTTAATCACAGTTTCAATTTCAGTGCTTGTGATTGGTCTGTTCATATTTTCTATTTCTTCCTGATTCAGTCTTGGCAGGTTGTGTATTTCTCAGCATTTGTCCATTTCTTCCAGGTTGTCCATTTTATTGGCATAGAGTTGCTTGTAGTAATCTCTCATGATCTTTTGTATTTCTGCAGTGTCAGTTGTTACTTCTCCTTTTTCATTTCTAATTCTATTGATTTGAGTCTTCTCCCTTTTTTTCTTGATGAGTCTGGCTAATGGTTTATCTATTTTATTTATCTTCTCAAAGAACCAGCTTTTAGTTTTATTGATCTTTGCTATTGTTTTCTTCATTTGTTTTTCATTTATTTCTGATCTGATTTTTATGATTTCTTTCCTTCTGCTAACTTTGGGGGTTTTTTTGTTCTTCTTTCTCTAATTGCTTTAGGTGCAAGGTTAGGTTGTTTATTAGAGATGTTTCCTGTTTTGTAAGGTAGGATTGTATTGCTATAAACTTCCCTTTTAGAACTGCTTTTGCTGCATCCCATAGATTTTGGGTCATCGTGTCTCCAGTGTCATTTGTTTCTAGGTATTTTTTGATTTCCTCTTTGATTTCTTCAGTGATCACTTCGTTATTAAGTAGTGTATTGTTTAGCCTCCATGGGTTTGTATTTTTTACAGATCTTTTCCTGTAATTGATATCTAGTCTCATAGCATTGTGGTTGGAAAAGGTACTTGATACAGTTTCAATTTTCTTAAATTTACCAAGACTTGATTTGTGACCTAAGATATGATGTATCCTGGAGAATGTTCCATGAGCACTTGAGAAAAATGTGTATTCTGTTGTTTTTGGATGGAATGTCCTATAAATATCTATTAAGTCTATCTTATTTAATGTATCATTTAAAGCTTGTGTCTCCTTATTTATTTTCATTTTGGATGATCTCTCCATTGGTGAAAGTGGAGTGTTAAAGTCCCCTAGTATGAATGTGTTACTGTTGATTTCCCCTTTTATGGCTGTTAGTATTTGCCTTATGTACTGAGGTGCTCCTTTGTTGGGTGCATAAATATTTACAATTGTTACATCTTCTTCTTGGATCTATCCCTTGATCATTATGTAGTGTCCTTCTTTGTCTCTTCTATAGTCTTTATTTTAAAGTCTATTTTGTCTCATATGAGAATTGCTACTCCAGCTTTCTTTTGGTTTCCATTTGCATGAAATATCTTTTTCCATCCCCTCACTTTCAGTCTGTATGTGTCTCTAGGTCTGACGTGGGTCTCTTGCAGACAGCAAATATATGGGTCTTGTTTTTGTATACATTCAGCCAACCTGTGTCTTTTGGTGGGAGCATTTAGTCCATTTACATTTAAGGTAATTATCGATATGTATGTTCCTATGCCCATTTTGTTAATTGTTTTGGGTTCATTATTGTAGGTCTTTTCCTTCTCTTGTGTTTCTTGCCTAGAGAAGTTCCTTTAGCAGTTGTTGTAAAGCTGGTTTGGTGGTGCTGAACTCTCTCAGCTTTTGCTTGTCTGTAAAGGTTTTAATTTCTCCATCAAATCTGAATGAGATCCTTGCTGGGTAGAGTAATCTTGGTTGCAGGTTTTTCTCCTTCATCACTTTACATATGTCCTGCCAGTCCCTTCTGGCTTGCAGAGTTTCTGCTGAAAGGTCAGCTGTTAACCTTATGGGGATTCCCTTGTGTGTTATTTGTTGTTTTTCCCTTGTTGCTTTTAATATGTTTTCTTTGTATTTAATTTTTGACAGTTTGATTAATATGTCTTGGTGTACTCCTTGGATTTTTCCTGTATGGGACTCTCTGTGCTTCCTGGACTTGATTAACTATTTCCTTTCCCATATTAGGGAAGTTTTCAACTATAATCTCTTCAAATATTTTCTCAGTCCCTTTCTTTTTCTCTTCTTCTTCTGGAACCCCTATAATTCGAATGTTGGTGCATTTAATGTTTTCCCATAGGTCTCTGAGACTGTCCTCAGTTCTTTTCATTCTTTTTTCTTTATTCTGCTCTGTAGTAGTTATTCCCACTATTTTATCTTCCAGGTCACTTATCTGTTCTTCTGCCTCAGTTATTCTGCTATTGATCCCATCTAGAGTATTTTTAATTTCATTTATTGTGTTGTTCATCGTTGTTTCTTTCATCTTTATTTCTTTTAGGTCCTTGTTAAATGTTTCTTCCATTTTGTCTATTCTATTTCCAAGATTTTGGATCATCTTTATTATCATTATTCTGAAATCTTTTTCAGGTAGACTGCCTATTTCCTCTTCATTTGTTAGGTCTGGTGGGTTTTTATCTTGCTCCTTCATCTGCTGTGTGTTTTTCTGTCTTCTCATTTTGCTTATCTTACTGTGTTTGGGGTCTCCTTTTTGCAGGCTGCAGGTTCATAGTTCCCGTTGTTTTTGGTGTCTGTCCCCAGTGGCTAAGGTTGGTTCAGTGGGTTGTGTAGGCTTCCTGGTGGAGGGGACTAGTGCCGGTGTTCTGGTGGATGAGGCTGCATCTTGTCTTTCTGGTGGGCAGGTCCACGTCTGGTGGTGTGTTTTGGAGTGTCTGTGGACTTATTATGATTTTAGGCAGCCTCTCTGCTAATGGGTGGCATTGTGTTCCTGTCTTGCTAGTTGTTTGGCATAGGTTGTCCAGCACTGTAGCTTGCTGGTCGTTGAGTGAAGCTGGGTGCTGGTGTTGAGATGGAGATCTCTGGGATATTTTCACTGTTTGATATTATGTGGAGCTGGGAAGTCTCTTGTGGATCAGTGTCCTGAAGTTGGCTCTCCCTCCTCAGAGGCACAGCACTGACTCCTGGCTGCTGCACCAAGAGCATTTCATCCACACAGCTCAGAATAAAAGGGAGAAAAACTAGAAAGAAAGAGTTAGTAGAAGTAGAAAGAGAGAAAGAAAGGAAGGGAGGGAGGAAGGAAGGAAGGAGGGAAGGAAGGTAAAAAAGAAAGGAGGTAAAGCAAAATAAAATAAAGTAAGATAATAAAGTTATTAAAATAACAAAAAATATTAAGAGAAAAAAGAAAAAAAAATTAAAAAAACAAAAAAACCCATACGGATAGAACCCTAGGACTAATGGTGGAAGCAAAGCTATACAGACAAAGTCTCACACAGAACCATACACATACACACTCAGAAAAAGAGGAAAAGGGGAAAAACTCATAAATCTTGCTCTGAAAGTCCACCTCCTCAATTTGAATGATTCGTTTTCTACTCATGTATTCCACAGCTGCAGGTACTTCAAGTTGATTGTGGAGCTTTAATCCGATGCTCCTGAGGCTGCTGGGAGAGATTTCCCTTTCTCTTCTTTGTTCTCACAGCTCCCAGGGGCTCAGCTTTGGATTCGGCCCCGCCTCTTCGTGTAGGTCGCCGGAGGGCGTTTGTTCTTCGCTCAGACAGGACGGGGTTAAAGGAGCCGCTGATTCGGGGCCTTTGGCTCACTCAGGCCGGGGGGGAGGGAGGGGCACGGCGTGCGGGGCGGGCCGCTGCGGCGGCAGAGGCCGGCATGACGTTGCGCCGGAGTGACGTTGCGGCAGCCTGAGGCGTGCCGTGCGTTCTCCCGGAGGAGTTGACCTTGGATCCCGTGACCCTGGCCGTGGCTGGCTGCACAGGCTCCCCGGAAGCGGGGTGTGGACAGTGACCTGTGCTCGCACACAGGCTTCTTGGTGGTGGCAGCAGCAGCCTTGGCGTTTCATGCCCGTCTCTGGGGTCTGCGCTTTTAGCCGCGGCTCGCACCTGTCTCCGGAGCTCCTTTAAGCAGCGCTCTTAATCCCCTCTCGTCACGCACCAGGAAACAGGTAAGAAAAAGTCTCTTGCCTCTTCGGCAGGTCCAGACTTCTTCCCGGACTCTCTCCCGGCTAGCCGTGGTGCACTAACCCCCTGCAGGCTGTGTTCACGCCGCCAACCCCAGTCCTCTCCCTGCGCTCAGACCGAAGCCCGAGCCTCAGCTCCCAGCCCCGCCCGCCCTGGCGGGTGAGCAGACAAGCCTCTCGGGCTGGTGAGTGCCGGTCGGCCCTGATCCTCTGTGCGGGAATCTCTCCGCTTTGCCCTCCGCAACTCTGTTGCTGTGCTCTCCCCCGCACCCCCGAAGCTTTCCCCCTCCGTCACCCGCAGTCTCCGCCCATGAAGGGGCTTCGTAGTGTGTGGAAACTTTTCCTGCTTCACGGTTCCCTCCCACTGGTGCAGGTCCCGTCCCTATTCTTTTGTCTCTGTTTATTCTTTTTTTCTTTTGCCCTACTCAGGTACGTGTGGGGTTTCTTGCATTTTGGGAGGTCTGAGGTCTTCTGCCAGCGTTCAGTAGGTGTTCTGTAGGAGTTGTTCCACGTGTAGATGTATTTCTTTTTTTTTTTTTTTTTTTTTGCGTTATGTGGGCCTCTCACTGTCGTGGCCTCTCTTGTTGCGGAGCACAGGCTCCGGACATGCTGCCTCAGCGGCCATGGCTTATGGGCCTAGCCGCTCTGCGGCATGTGGGATCTTCCTGGACCAGGGCACGAACCCGTGTCCCCTGCATCGGCAGGTGGACTCTCAACCACTGTGCCACCAGGGAAGCCCCTAGATGTATTTCTGGTGTATCTGTGGAGAGGAAGGTGATCTCTGCCTTACTCTTCCGCCATCTTCCCGGAAGCCTCTGAGCTTCAATTTTATAGATTTGGACCTGTATTCTGTGTAGCTTGTGACTTGAATTTTTCTTATTTTGCTGAAGGATTTTATTTTCTATATTTTGTTCACTTTATTTATTGAATGAGTGAATTTTGACAGAAGTAGGTGAGATCAATAAAATATATATGTGATACTTTTTATATCCTATTAAATAATGTTTGTAAATGTGTTGACTACTCTCCAATTTATAAATTCAATAGATTATCTAATATTAGCGCCAAATTAATTTAAGCAACATTTTCTAAACACCTACTATATTTAATGCATTAAGTTTGCTAGATGATACAAAATCAGTAACACTAAGTACCTGATCTCAAACATTTGACAAGTCATTATAGATCTACTAAGATATATTGTTTATCACTCTAGTACATAATGCAAAATGCAATTTAAAAGAAAGTGACCTAATATATCAGAAATACAGATGTTTTCTAAGATATGGATCTATAATTTGGCCAAGATGCTTGGTCAACTAGAATAAAATTAAAGTGTATTTTACCCTCTTGATATAATGAAGTTTCTCATGGGTTTCTTATGAATAGCATCTTTTCTCCTATTATTCAACATTCAAAGTTACTTGAGAGTGATTCCGTGTATGTATGGTGTCAAAATGTTATTGAACGTACTGTATTTTTCTTTTCCTTTTAGATTTTGATATTAATTCTCAGATCAAATAATTTTATTATTAATTTTTACAAATATCTAGAGAAAAATAGATCTTGATCTTCCTCACTGAATAATAAAGAAATTTGTTTTGGGCTTGTTTTAAAGAGATTTAAAAATTATGCCTTTGGCATTTTATTCATAGATGAAAAGGGACAAAATTTACATGTGATAAGCACCTACCACATTCCACACATTTGCAAACATTATTTTACTTGACCTCATAATAATCCAGAGAGTGATATCTTTAATTTACAGGTGACTTTGAGAGCCAGAGATATTAACTGACTTGCTCTGAATCACAGAGTAACTAAATGTCTGTGTAAGGATCTGAGCCCAGGCTGGTATCCAAACTAACTGATACCCAAACCAAACTGGTACCAAACCTCTTCCCATTTCACAGTAAAACTGTTTCCTATGGAAACATAGGAAAACTCATGTAGAGTTCTCCCCTGTTACGTGATGTATCAATTAGGGTTAAATTGTTTGATACTTTTAGAACCAGCACTATTAATTGGTCCCACTTTGGAGAGATTTATAGAATTTATTTATTCATTTAACAAATATTTATAGAGTGTTGGTTCGTGCCAAGCACTGTTTTATGCACTGAGGATAGAATAGGAAGTAAAACACATCTCTGCTCTACAGTGTATATTCCAGTGAGCAAGGGAAGTTTTATATAAACAAACATATATAACAATACTGTTATAATAAGGGCGAGAAAGAAAAATACAAGAGGAAGGAAATGGTATCAGGACAATTAGAGGCTGGGGAGTGTTGCTTTAACTAATTAGGGAAGGTCAAACTCTTAGCCTGCAGTGTTTAGGATTGTAAAATGTATGTCATTGAAGATGCGCAGCCTACAAACAGACTAAAAAAAGAGGCATAGTAGCAAGGGAAGCCAATATTTCTAGGAGGATATTTTGATAATGTTTGGTAGAACTTTTGTAAGGGATGAGCTTCCTAAGTTTGGTGCAATATTTCTTGCTGCTGCAGATAATGTGGCTGCAAAGTTGGTTTGTGCAAGGAAGTTGATTTCAAGTCATGGGTAAAGGATTACTCATGAATTTAGAATCACTCAGACATACAAATCTTCCATTTTATCTCCATATGTTGCTATGAGCCTTAATTAACATTACTCCTATAACAACAAATCAAAGAAAGTGCAGACATTCTAGACTAGTATACAGGACTCATTCCATTTAAGAAGTACATTTATGTTTCCTTTGAAGGCACAGCAGATCTGTCATCATAAATTTATATATACTTTATAAACACTGAGTTTTTTATGGGTACTTTATTGGCTTTAACATTTATGAAATAGTAGCCATTTTAACTCCATGTACTCAAACATTGATTTTTCTCAACACAGTACCGTTGCTACAACAGCATTCCATTTAAAAATAGGCTAAAGCAGCTGTCTACTGATGGTTTCTATTGATCATGGATAGACATTTGGATTCATGGTATAGCAGAATACTGTAAATTTCAGGGTTTTTTCTATTGGTTTCCATTTTTAACTGCAAACAGTATTTTGCCTGTCATTGAGAATTATTTTTAAAGCAGTCAGCATTCATAAATGACAATTGAAAATGTTTTCTTGAATAAGAATTCAAACCTTTTGTTCCGTGAAAATTGAACATTTAAAAATTAAATGAAAAAAGGTAATGGGTATATACCTCATCACTTAAAACACATATGTGCATCTTATTTGAATTATCCATATCTGCTACCAATCTATCTATCTATCTAATCTATCTATCATGTATCTATCTGTCATCTATCTATCTACCTACCAATACCTACCTATCTAGTATATATAGCCAAAAGAAAATAACTTTATTATAAAAGGGCAGGAACAAAAAGCTCACACATGAAGAAAAGCAGAAATATTTACTATCACTGATGATCAAAAGAATGCAATGAAAACAATAAAATAATATGAAAACAGTCATTAAATAAGAAAATTATTTAAATGACAATGTTATTAATGCTCAGAAACTTGTTATAATTAAATATTAATGTAATTAAATATATATTTAAATATTAAAAATAATTTATTCTCAATCTTACTGTACAAAATATTTAAGATTAGTTATTAAAATAAATAATATAGCAAAAAAATTGTCATGAGAGTAAGACAAAGGGAATATATGGGTAGAAAATAGAAACAATGAAAATATTTGCACACAAAATTGCATGCTGTAGCTTTTTGTATATGAGCTAGAGCTGGCCAAAAACTTGGCTCAAGTTTCCTAGTGGCCAAAACAGAAAGAAAAATAAGTTTAGATAAACAGTTCATAATGTCCAAACACAAAATCAAACAATTGATCAAGATAGTTTTTCTTGATGCTAGACCGAAGGGCAGCATATTTTCCGGGTTTCTCCTGAAGTACTAGAGTACTAGAGTATATCCTAAACTACATCTCTACAATAACGAGAATTCTGGTTCTCATAAAGCTGTTCGTTAAACATGAATCAGTGCAAACTGATAGCAGGAGGCCTACCATAAATCACTGAATTCTGAAAGCAGCCAAAAGCTGGTAAATATATATATTACAGGCATATGCCCTAAAAGTTTAAGAGCAATCCACTTAAAATTGACAAAGAATAACATTCCTCTTATTTCTGCCAAATACTCCCATTAATATTGCCAACACATCAAATTCTTTCCTTTGGGAATCCAACCAGCTGTATTCCAAAAGATGAACTTTAAAAATCAACTGGTATAAAAGAAAACCTCCACAGGCCAGCATGAGAAGCTTGACATGAAGGATAACTAAAAAAATTAAAATGATTGCTGGAGTCAACCTAGATTGTTATTGAGCCAACATTCTACCCATTCAAGGAGGCAGGAGTGCCTCAGGATATTTGTACCAAGATATCAGTGAAGGAAAGAAGCTCACAAGTGTATTGGCCAGATAATTTCATTAGCAAACATTGAATAAAATGGGATAAGAAAATAGGATAAGGAAATTAAAAAAGAAAACTTCAGCATCTGTACTTTCAGAGAAAAACTAGGGAAATATTTTCTAAGGATGTGTAGTAAGCATATTAAGACAAATTTTGTGAAGATGGGTGAATCCTACTAATGGGAGAAAGCTCCCAATCATTTAGAAAAGACAAAGAATTAATTTTGCGATCATTAGTGGACAAAAAGTACTTGAAAAGTTTGGTAGTAATGTAGATTTTCAGATTCTGACCCCACAAATTCAATTTCAGGAGACCTAGGGTGGAGTCTGATAATCTCCACTCTAATTTAATAGACTTCGGAAATGACCCTGGGTCAGATAGCCCTATGTAGTCACTTTCAGGAATGTTATTTCTATAGGAGGAAACAATATGGTTTAATGGAGAAACAACACAGTGATTTTGAAAAATTCAGTTATGATCTAAGTTCTAAAGTTGATCGAGTCTCCTTTCTTCGTAGATTTCCTTAGGAAGTATTCTTTCTCTTCACTACATGACAGATGAGTGAATGGATGTCTAAAATGGTCTAGGAATAGGAACTTAGCAATTCTTTTGAAATAATAAAATGGTTATATTCACAAAGATACTCCTTAGAGTAACATATATGTATGTAATGACTAAAATTAATAAGCTAAATGCCTAACTAAGAATATTCATGTAAATTATATTTAATTGTATTGAATTACATAAATTAAATTGAATAAATGACAATATCAATAAGGTAATTATATTAGCATATATTATTTATAGTATATGAATATACAGTGTTAACTGAAACAGAAATCAAGATTAAATGTTCATGATGATAATAACTATGTAAATTATGCATGTGTATGATAATATTCACAAGGAGACTTTGGGAGAATTAAAATAGTTGTGTTTGGAGTGGCAAAAGAGCATATTTTTTGTATAGTTTCATAATGGGTTTATTATAATATACTTCAAAAGTGTTCAAAATTAGTATTAACAATATCTTAAGTAGTTACATTAAAATTATAATTATAACTTGCTTTCTGAAAAGGTATGGTAGGTTAGTACTTTGGCCAAGCATATGTTGATATATATAATACTTGGGGGAAAACATTATTGCTACTTCTTCAAAGAGTTTTATTTTAATATTTGGAATGAGAAGCCCATGATAAAATATTTTTATACTAAATTCTGGCTGCCTATAAATCTACTTTTACCTTTCAAATCTGTTATTTGCACTGTTAAAATTTTTGTTCTCTGTAGTCCAAGGGTGACAGAGAAATTGGGATGATTTTATTTCTGTTGTATTCTCATGTATATTTAATGTAAAAAAGGCTTTTTATATTTTAAACTTGCATTACTGAAATGATTTATCTAATACTAACCATAGAAATACAGTCTCTAGAGAATGGTGTTATTTCTATTCTCTTAAATATATTCTGGTGAAAGCCAAAAGAATATATTCCTAATGTATAGTCTTGGGTATTGTATTGTAACATCAAGTAAACCGTAGGATTTTACTGTACCCCAGATTTTATTTTTATGTTGAAAAACACTCACTTTTTTCTGAACTCATATGACATGCTTAGCAATATTTAGCAATATGATACTTAGATTATTTCAAGAACCCCTTTGCTATTGTGCTATGTTATAATATTGATATCATCTTCAGATTACATACGAAAATCATAATTTATACATGTGTAACATGAAAATAATTTGTTATAAGATCTTAAAACTAACTTGTTTACCTGTTAATAACAAATTTCTACAGGCATGTGACATCTGCCCCTTATCAAGTGACATATGCACTGTCAAAGAACATTTGACAGTTCTTTGGCTCACGTTTTCCAAATCGCCTGTTCCAAGAATAATGATGAGTTAAAATACTGTGTTTTTTTCCTTGTTTCATTTCCAATGACTGAAATCTATACCTGTTAGATTTCAGAGTAATTTCTAACATTCTGAAATCAGGAATATTTATATTTCTTTTCATAATTTATTTTGAGGAAATCATGACAATACATTGCTTTCCCAGGTAACAGTTCTAGGCACAAGTAAGACTTCCTTTTGATAACTCCAGAGAAAATAGAATTTGTTTTGTGTTTACCTTAAATGCTTTCATCCGTATAAGCAAACAAAAGTATTAACTCCTATTTATAGAATATATGTGGAGTTTCAATAGGATTACATTAATAACAAGCAATATTTTGGGTGCTCTTCTTCCCACCAAAATGTTCTGGAAATCTAAGTAGGCCTTTGTAAAATATCTCCATCCAATTTTTGGCAATCCCAGGAAGGTATCGTGCATTTACCACCAATAACTTCTCTCTTAAATGATGTTAAATGATGCAAAAACTCTCTGCTCTCTTGCTCTGGCTGCTGTGAGGACATACTTTCTGTAGAATCATCTAGTGCGTGGGGAGACAATTAAAACAACTGCTGCTTCTACTGCCTTTAGCCAAGGATGAAGAGCCATCCTACCACTCATTTCCTAATAACAATATACTTATTCTTTAATTTATTTAAATATATTTGATAAGCTCTTAATATATGTGAAGAGCTGCACCAGACACTGGGCATACAAAGATGAATATGCCCTGGCTCCCGTCCTGAAGCAGCAGATAGTCTATTTAGGGGAAGAATAGAAGAGAACAGGAAGATAATGAAAAAAGCGATGCTTTATGAAAAAAGCTATGCTAGGTAAGCACAGAGGGCTACATACACACATAGGAGGAGAATTCAAACCATTTCTATAGGTTCAGAAAACTACCAGTAAAAAAGTGATGTCTAAGCTAAAATTTTAATAGAAACTAACCACAGAAAAGTGTGTATAGAGGGGTGTATAGAGGGAGTGCATAATAGTAACAATTATTAATTTTTGTTATATTTTTACTAACTCATAACTCGCTATTTGGAGACTTAAATAAGATAATACATGTAGAATCTTAGAACGAGTATGACTGTCATATGGTTAATGTTCCCAAAATATAAGATATCATCATTATACATACGTCACTATAGAAATTGTTAATATCTCATTTATCATTTATAATTAATATAATCTTATTAATATACTATGATTGTATCATTTAATAAAATGCTACCACTACTATCTCCATTTTACTGATAAGAACAGGAGGGTTCAATAGCATTAATTTCTTGTGGAAGTTAACATAGGTAGTAAGAGGTGTAGCCTATTCCTAAACCTGGCTCTGCCTGAATCCATAGCCTACCATTAACAAACTTCCTGAAAAGAGCTTTCCTACTAGAAAGGACTGTCTATGCAAAATAGCCTGAAATGAACTGAGATGAGTGAGTAGTAATCCAGGGAATCACAAGTTGTTTTACACAACTGGAGATAGAGCTGTATGTGGACCTGAGAGGTATACAGCGCTCATAATTTTTACTTTAATCTAAAAATAATGAGAACCTTTCAGCTTTCATTTCAATGTTTTTACTTTCTGGTTCTTATGAGACTAATAATGTGGAAAGGCACAGGAATGGATGCCAGCCAATCAATCAGTCTTGGTGGCAAGTTGATGACATTGAACTCCTTTGAAGCACTGTGGAAAAGACTGACCAACAAGGGAGTTATGCCAGACCAATAACACTGCTCTGGCTACTGCAGTGCTAGTGTCCACAGTGTAACACCACCACCACTGCCTCAGGCTAATATCCATGTCATCAGTGATGGTGTCTATGGATCCCCAACATCCTGGTGCTGCTTCCTATGGCTTTTGATGTGTTGTGGTGGGCCCTCCATGGTGATAGCCCAGCAGGGTGATGCTGATGTGCTAGAAGATTCAATGTCCCAGAGTTGCATTGTGGGTTTTTGATCCCCAGAGTATGGAAGCTTCATTGTGTTCTCTTCCAAAATGGAGGAAGTGCTGTCATTAATTTTGGTTACACTTAGCAATGTGACCTTTCATTTTAATGTCTTATAAAATTTTACCAATTTATACTTTAGGCTTTTACACTGCAGTCCCACTTTTCCTTTTCTGGCACAATGTTGCTTAAAATAATGATTTGTTGAATTAATTTATTTCAATTTATTATCCCTTGTTCCATAAAAATGTGAAGTGACTCCAAAATCCATTACCACTTTGGTTTTATAAGTTCAATAAAAATATCTGGGAATATGCATTTTGTTCCTTCAAATTATATATATATAATATATATATAATGTATATATGTACATATATACATATATATACATATATACAATGTATATATATATGAGAAATATATATATGTATATATATACATATATACAATGTATATATATATGAGAAACTTTTCTGGTGTTTTGACATAAAATTGTGTCAACTCTCAGCATTTCATTCTGTTCCTAGTGATGCCAAGCAATTAGCCTTCTCTCTGATACCATTTAAAAAGACCTCATTTTGCTTCTGTGCCCTAGTAAAGGCAAGGTATATCATATCCAAGTGGCCATGTGGCCAGTATTGCCAGTCATGTCCTGGGTCCAGTCAGACCACCATGTAATAAAGTCAAATGGGCCCAGCAGAAACCCAATGTAGAATGGAAATGGTACATTCAGGATTAACATCAGGCGTGTCCAAAGATCACAGTAAGCTGTATGCGGAGCTAGACCAGATCCTCATGTTACCAGTCCATGTTGCACTGACTCCTATCAGCTCACACCCAAACTCATGGGAACCAGCTGATAGAGGATGAGAATAATTTGAGCCTGATTCAAGGGTAAGTCAGGTTAACATGTGGTTGCAAGATGAAAATATTTTATTACTACATTACCTTCTCACATAAGGGTGACCTGAAAAGGGAGCATTGAGAGTAAATCTCCCCAATGGGCAAAGCTTTGGGTTATGTAACTGACCATCCACTTTGTGTAGTGAAAGTTGTGATGTGAGGTAAGATTATGCTTGGATTTATAGGCAGGAGAATGGCTTAGCTAATTGGTTGGAATCTGAACAACTAAGATTGAGACAACTGAGAGATCTTTGAGAAGCAAGTTTAGGGAAGAAGCTTGTGGTTGAATCTATGGAAGTGGACACAGGATTTGAGGATCATGTAATTTCTGCCAAAAACTATCCACTACTGAAGAGCTTCTAAACAATTAAGTGGGCAGGATGACTTGGCCAGTAGATTTCAGCCAATTTCTGTTCTTAGCCATCAAAGCTTGGACAATGGACTCATAAACAAAGTAGATAGCAGATGATGACCAAGATGAGGGCTATACTTTGGAGCAAGTACATGGCACCCTGTTGAGGTTTGTCTTGCTACTTCCACTGCTGAATGTCCAAACCACCTGCAACAAAGTTCAGTGCCATGGCTGAAATACAGTACTCACTTTAAAAAGAGACTAACGAATCATTTGGTGGTAAGTTGACTGCATTAGATGCCTTTCACTCTGGAATAGACTGGCCAGAATTCCGCCTGACCAGGATTGACCATACTTAGGATTTGAATTTGTCTTTTTTGTCTACTGTGCCCCAGCAGCGCCACTCAGGGCTCAGAATATGAAATAAGCTGATGTATGAAATCATATAGCATTTTCTTGGACTAAGAGATTGTTATATGACAAAGAATTATAGTCAGTGGTAGATACATTATTGTGGGATTCATAGATCTTATCACATACAAAACTATTCTGAAATTTCTACCCTGATAAAGTAGTAGACTTAGACCTTTGAAGTCAGAGCTAAGACACTAGCTTGAGGATGACATCAGTGAAAATGAGGTAGTAACTTTCAGGATGCAGTATAAACCTTAAACCAATGGCCACTATATGGTGATGTGTGCCCAATCGGTAGACTGGATGGGTTTAGGGACCAATAAGTTATAATAATATTGGCCTTGCTTACCGTCAGTTTTAGTGTTCTGTTTGTGGGATTTGTACCTCTTGTCCTCACAAGACTCAGTGTCTAAAGTCCCAAGTCCAGGGTGGACATTTCCAACAGGATACAAGTAAGAGTGTCTGTAAGCTATCACTGTCCCCTGGTCTGATTGGGTTCCTTGCTACAGTAGATCAGCAAGCAGGGGTCAGTTACCCTATCATCAAGGAGAGGCAGGCTACCACCACATACTGGGGGTGAAGAGGAATGTATAGAACACTGGTGACCTTCTTGCATCTCTTGATATTCCCAAACTTAACTGAAACCACAAATGGACAAGGAGAGCAACCAACCCCTGATAAGGGCATCATAAAAATGGATTTAGTCTCCTTGGACATGGTATGGATCATTCATCATGAAAGCCACTGAGACATACAGAAGTGCTAGCCAAAGGGGAGGGCAATCTAGAATGAATTTGGGGGAAGAGTGATGATGAGTATCAGTTACTGTGTCCAGACCAACTATAGCATTGAGAATTGTAGTTTGCCCTACAGTTTGTCCCACTCTTGTAAGTTTTCTCAGAAATTGTGACAGATAAAAATCTGAAAAAAGCTGTGCCTAGCTGCAGTATATTTAGTATTAACATAAGTGGGTCTGTGACTTGTGAAGTGTGAACTAGAATAGATTCTGTTGGTGACCTAGATTCCCTTTCCCAGCCAGTGTTGCCACACCCCACCTGCTTAGAGGTAGAGTTGCTAAGGCTCAGAATTGTCTGATTCTCCAGAGAGTCACCCCATTTACTCAACCCATAAGGATGCAGTTTGTGTTCAGTGACTGACTGTCATTCAAGATGTAGAGTTCCTCTTGGGTACAGACTGAAGCTAGATCTAACTGAGGCCACATCCTTCCTTAGCTGCTTTCCGTGCTCTGTGATGCTTCTTCATTCTCTTTCTCCTCAGAGCTCTCCCTCAACATATCATATGATCCTGTTTTAGACTCCACATTTGGAAACTCAACCTAAAAACATGGAGAAATATAATTTCCATATTAATATCCTTGAGACATTTACATACTATTGAAGTGTGAGAAAAATTGTACAACTATTTATAGGGTACAATTGTTCAAATCTCTATTTTTTTAACTCAGACATTTTGTTTCTAAGTATCCTGCAGAAATAATCATGCAAAATTTGAAAAAATATATATATACATAAATGATTATTATAACATTGTTTTTTAATTGCAAAAATGCTGAATGTGTATCAGTATGGGAATGGGTTAAATAAGTCATAATGCATCCATACATTCAATAATACAGTATTAAGTAGATTCATTTGCTCTTACATAGAAGTATGCCCAGTGTATGGTGGGAATAAATAAAAGAGCTTAAGTGAATATACTTTCATGTTGGCAAAACAATTCTTTTGCAGGCTCTGCCTCTTATTTACTGCATGATGTCGAAAAAGGTACTCCACCTACATAAACCTACATTTCATTTTCTTCATTTTTAAAATTGCCTTTTAATAAGATATCACATGCAAAGCATTCAACACATAATTAATGGTCAGTATAAGTTAGCTCTTCTTTTATTATTATTATATTTTAAGTGAAAAGTAGCAGAACACTGATTCACTGAGTGTATTTAGAGATTGGTATAGTACTCATTAGTGTAGTTTAGATAGGATAGAACTTAAAGCATGGGCATGTAGCCAGTTCCCTAGACTAATGCCTTGTTGCATCACTAACTTTTGTGTAACCTTGGGGAATTTCTTAAACTCTCTAAACTCAAATTTCCTTGTCATCAAAATGGGTACAGTAGCAGTTCCTTCTCTGGGGGATTACTACCCTACCAGGCTTAAATGAAAGAAAAGCCGTAATAGTTACTGCTTACTGAATGGCATTGTTCTAAATGTTTTACATGTATTTTTATCATAGTTTCACTGTAGCCCTAGAAGGTAGACATTGTTATTATCCCTGTTTTATATATGAGGAAATAAAAGCATAAAATACTTAAATAATTTGCCAAGGTTCATGTAGCTAGTACAAGATGATTCAGGATTTGAATTCAGTCTGTCCAGTTTCATAGCCTGGGGCCATAACCACTTTGATATAATGTGATTCCTAAGAAATATTAAGGGTTCAACAAATGGTATATATCATATTTGTATAAAATGTATGTATACACATGTGTATGTGTATATATATACACATATATACACATGCACATAACGTGTGTGTGTTTGATTATTCATGGGAAAATATCTGGAAGGAGTTTAAACACTTGTTTGTTATGGTTACATCTGGGAATATGTTTCAGGGAGATCAGAGGAGGATATTCATATTTTAGTCAAAATATAGCTATTTTAAAAAAAAGTTACAATAATCTAGATGCCCCCTCCAAAAATATTACAGTAAGCATGCATTATTTTGAAATAAGAGTAAAAATATAGTTTTAAAAATCAAGAAAATTACCTTAGTTAAATCCTAAAAATAGATTCAGTGAAGACAAGTTAAAATTAGTACACTTAGTAATAAAGCACCAATTACAATGAAAAGTTCAGTAATGATGGGTAGATAGGAAAAGTGGAAAGACAAGACATCTAATCATAGTTCACTAGAGATCGAATGCATTTATTATGTTGGAACAAAATTTAGGGGACAGAAAATCACTGGTGTTCTTAATTAGCTAGTTCATTGCCCAGCTGAAGGTGAACGGATCATTCCCTATTTCCACCTGGGGCACACTCCTTCTAAGACTCCAATTGAACAATAAGATTAACAGTGATGGGTGGCTTCTCCTGGGCCCTCATTCTTACCCCCTTCAAAGGTACACAAAACGTTTGAGTTCCACATAAAATAAAAAGGTGTCATTAATTTGGGATATTCATTTAGTTCTCAGACAGAATTGGAAGTTCGCTTTTCGTATTCCAAGCCAGACTATTTTTAAATTATTGGTTCTAATCAACACATTTAAAAAGGATTCAAGAGGGGCTTCCCTGGTGGTGCAGTGGTTGGGAGTCCACCTGCCGATGCAGCGGACACGGGTTCGTGCCCTGGTCCGGGAAGATCCCACATGCTGCGGAGCGGCTGGGCCCGTGAGCCGTGGCCGCTGGGCCTGCACGTCCAGAGCCTGTGCTCTGCGGCGGGAAAGGCCACAGCAGTGAGAGGCCTGCGTACCGCAAAATAAAATAAAATAAAATAAAATAAAAAGGATTCAAGAGAATGTACATTGAGTTTAAGAGAGGAATTACAAAAAAAAACTACTAAAGGAGAACACACAGTGAAAAAGCTGGGAAGAATTTAGGTAGTATAATTCGTACAAGAAAATAAAATAGGCATGGCTGGCGTGGGGTGTTGGTTTGGGGTAGCTATTGATAACTATGGCATGATGCACAGAACCAAGTTACCTTTCACAGTAAGCACATTTCTAATAGCTTAAGCTTACATTGTATTGGATATTCCAATAGAAAATATATTATGCAAGTGATTCAAAATAAGTTTTATTAACACAAAGAAATAGAGCCTATAGAAGTAGAAAAACACATTCTATAAAGTTCCATATTGGATCATTCTCAAATATCTCTCACTTATTTTATCGAGGGGTTAAAATGGCCCAAGGAAGGTGTAGCTCTTCTACAGAACATATCTGCAATCTAGGCTCCTTTTGCCTAGAGTTGCTCTTATGATGTTTTATAGAACTGGCTTGTTCTGGCTGAAGTCCTGATGTTGTAAAGAGAAAAACATAAGGAAAAAAGGATGAACGCAGAAATCACACTGGCCAGGGCACACATCCTGCCTTTACACCAGCTTACCTATATGGTTTGGAATGTTTTTGAATTTTTTGAGTCTCCGATTTTTATTTCGCAAAAATCACCTTAAAGAGTTGTAAAATTACTAAGACACATGATAATGTGGCATATAGTAGGAGATGATAAATTAACTATTATCATTATTTTCCTATATCCCTCCACCGATTTATACTTAAGTCTTTTTGTGAAGGTCACAGTTTTCCAGGCCTCAGTGTATTGAAACAGCCAGATTACAAATGAACAACCACACTGCGGAGAAAATGGAATCATTAAGTAACCAAGGAGGAGCTAGAAGGCAGAGAGGAGAGTTACACAGAGAGAACAAGAGACAGTTCATTATTTCTGACTCACAGATGACATTTTCTCTTCTTTGGACACAAAAAGTTATGAGAATATAGAGGGAAATGGAGCTACCGCTTTAGTGCTTGTGATTTCTATGTTCAGTGTGGATCAAGTACACCTGAGAGGCAAGGCCTGGCAGAATCCACCCCTGTAGTGGGCGGTTCAGCCTGTTTTGATGAGCCAAGTACCTATTCATTCAATTGAAAGGAAATTGGTTATGTTGATGCAGTCAGCTTCGCAGCAAGCCAGGAGCTAAGTTCAGGGAGATACAAGGAGTTCAGTGAAGAAGTGCAAAGTCTTCTGACCAAGGGGAGTACTTTCAAGGTAGGATGCATCTTAACTTATAGGCTAGGAAGAGTTTTTTCACAATTTGGAAATGAAATTGCTTCTGTTCCCATTGCCACCTGGGGCTTGGTGACTTCAAAAAGGCGTTTTAAGGGCTTCCCTGGTGGCGCAGTGGTTGAGGGTCCGTCTGCCGATGCAGGGGACACGGGTTCGTGCCCCGGTCCGGGAGGATCCCACATGCCGCGGAGCAGCTGGCCCTGTGAGCCATGGCCGCTGAGCCTGTGCGTCCGGAGCCTGTGCCCCGCAACGGGAGAGGCCACGGCAGTGAGAGGCCCGCGAACCGCAAAAAAAAAAAAAAGCGTTTTAATAACGTTGATGCAAGTTGGTTTTCTTTCAAAATGTAACCTTTGTCATTTTCAGTTTAGTATTTTATTTAGAGAGAATCTTAAAAACTTTTCTGCCATGTACTAGTATTATAATGTTAGGAAATCACTTTATCTAATATTCAGTCTGTCCCTTAAAATGCCAGACTCCTCATTAGGCCCTAGGAATACAAAAGTGATTCTGACAAGATTGCTCCTCTCAGAGATGTTTATAGTCTAGTGGGGGAAATACAAGTCTGAATACATGATTTCAGTAATGTGAGAAAAATGGCAATATTCACGTGCATAAAATGGCACACTTCCCTAAGAGGTTTAGCAAAGGCCCCAGGAAGACAGTAGCAACTGAGCTCAGACTTTAAGGGTAAGCAGGCATTTTCCAGATTGAAAAAACAAAATGGACATTGCAGAGAGTGTCCTAAGGATGTTGACTATTTTAGCTCATTTAGCATGTGTCAGGTACTGAGGAAAATACTTTATATGCATTAACACATTTGAGCCTCCAATACTTGCCTGAGGTAAGTTTTGTTTTTACTCCTTGGTATGTAAGTGGCTACAGGGATTACATAAAACGACACAGTCTTTGAACACAAGGCAGTCTGACTTCACTTTTGTAACCACTTCACTGGAAAGTCTTTGGGTAAATGTATTATCATGCCACTGTAGAAAAGCACCGAAGGGAAGAAAACAGAGCATTAATTAATTCATGAGCACCTACTCTCTGCCAGGCACTGGGCTGGGGTGAACTGTCCAGAGAAAATTTAGGAAGATACTAACAAAACAATGAGGCTGAAGAAGCAAGTCTTGAGAGAAAAAGTAACTACTGGAAATTCGTTGTTGCCAGTAGATTAGGGATGAGAGATAGAGTAGACAAAAATGACTGATGGTTTTTGCTTGAAAAATGGAGTAAATATGATGACATAATATGAAGCAGGAAAAACAGGAAGAAAAATTTAATGGGGAAAAACAGGGCATTCATTTTGGAGCCCTGGGTTTCCCATGAAAATTAGTCGAATTACCTGCTTAACTACATCTCAGTTCGGTTAAGAGTATCAGATTATGCAGTGATGCTTTTAACTCTACCATATTATGCAAAGGTTAAAACAAACTATCTTACTCCAAGTGAATGAAAAGCCACAATGATATAAACTCATTCAATCAGGAAACATGGGAAACTCTTAAGAGGGTCCTTCAGGGAGGTAAATGGCTACTTCCGAAGTCTGACATAGAACAGATAATAAATATTTGTGGAGTGAAATAATAAATTAATGAATAAATGAATGTGCAAATTCATGGTGAGATTATCTACTGAATTTACTTGTAGAGCACAAATGAGAGAAAATGGACCTGAATTAGTGCAAAAGAGAATTGAAATTCATAAATCATTAACTTCTTAAGCTTGTAGAGTATTACCCCTGGAGATGTTCCATAAAGGGAGAAACTGTCATTGCTGGAGAGGTTGCTGCTTTCTAACTTGGATAGTTTATAACAGGCCTAATACGGAGTTCAACAGAAGTAGGAATGGAGGGGCATTATTTTATCCTGGAGAACCAGCCCTGAATATTCTGATAAACCCATATACTCTCTCACCTTTAGTTGATGTAAGCATTTCCTTTAACCTTAGATATTAACTCTTTAATTTAATTTTGTTTCAGTATGCTACTTTTTAAACCCCAGCTAAGATTCTCTACTCATTTTTATAGAGACATTAATGTTAACCTTATAATTTGGTAAAAAGTTTACTTGGATTCAAAGCCATCGAACTATTTCCTATCAGTTGTATTTTTATTTTTACTCTCATGACCCCTCTACCTCAAGTGTCATTTCCTCCTCAACTGCCTTTTAAATATGTTTACAGTCATGACATCTATTGCTGTCATTTGCACTGAGAGCCAACAATTTTTTTTTGTATATAAAGCTGTTTCTTTCACATTCAGTGATTATATTTTTAGCTATTTTTTTATTATGCAATAATTTTTATTGCACCAAATATTTTACTGTCTCTATAATCTAGTCCACATACTTTTGTTCTATTGCCTCAATAATAGTTTCATATACTCATTTTGTGTTTATTTTAATTTTAAAACTTATGAGTAAAATTATATAATTAAATATTTAATTTAGAATTAAAATATTTCAACTATGACAGAAGTAAATTGTAGTCATATAATAAATACTAAGAATATATTACAATATGGAAATTTATCAAAAAACACTGAATGCCTGGTTGATGCTACTTGCCAAGCTAAGAGTTGGTGATAAAATAACCAACAAGACAAGGATGGTCCTTATTCTGAAAATGCTTTTAGATTAGTGGAAAATACAGACAAATATAATTTTAGAATGTTATATAATAAGGGCCATAATAGAAAAATGTCAGATTACTATGAGATATAAATACACATATATATGAATATACATATGTACATACATGTATATGATACATATACATATATATTTAAATAAATAAAATATTTTCATTTTATCACTTTATTGTTGCTAGACTATAAGGTTGACTTCAATGTAATGACTTACATATTCCTAAAATACAGATATCCACTCTATTAATGATAAATCATTTGAAAAATAACACTGTATTTTTTTTTTACATCTTTATTGGAGTATAATTGCTTTACAATGGTGTGTTAGTTTCTGCTTTATAACAAAGTGAATCAGTTATACATATACATATGTTCCCATATCTCTTCCCTCTTGCGTCTCCTTCCCTCCCACCTTCCCTATCCCACTCCTCCAGGCGGTCACAAAGCACCGAGCTGATCTCCCTGTGCTATGCGGCTGCTTCCCACTAGCTCTCTGTTTTACATTTGGTAGTGTATATATGTCCATGCCTCTCTCTCGCTTTGTCACAGCTTACCCTTCCCCCTCCTCATATCCTCAAGTCCATTCTGTAGTGGGTCGGTGTCTTTATTCCTGTCTTACCCCTAGGTTCTTCATGACATTTTTTTTTCTTAAATTCCATATATATGTGTTAGCATACGGTATTTCTCTTTCTCTTTCTGACTTCACTCTATATGACAGACTCTAGGTCTATCCACCCCATTACAGGTAGCTCAATTTCGTTTCTTTTTACAGCTAATATTCCATTGTATATATGTGCCACATCTTCTTTATCCATTCATCCGATGATGGACACTTAGGTTGTTTCCATCTCCGGGCTATTGTAAATAGAGCTGCAATGAACATTTTGGTACATGACTCTTTTTGAATTATGGTTTTCTCAGGGTATATGCCCAGTAGTGGGATTGCTGGGTCATATGGTAGTTCTATTTGTAGTTTTTTAAGGAATCTCCATACTGTTCTCCATAGTGGCTGTATCAATTTACATTCCCACCAGCAGTGCAAGAGGGTTCCCTTTTCTCCACACCCTCTCCAGCATTTATTGTTTCTAGATTTTTTGATGATGGCCATTCTGACTGTTGTGAGATGATATCTCATTGTAGTTTTGATTTGCATTTCTCTAATGATTAATGATGTTGAGCATACTTTCATGTGTTTGTTGGCAGTCTGTATATCTTCTTTGGAGAAATGTCTGTTTAGGTCTTGAGCCCATTTTTCGATTGGGTTTTTTGTTTTTTTGTTATTGAGCTGCATGAGCTGCTTATAAATTTTGGAGATTAATCCTTTGTCAGTTGCTTCATTTGCAAATATTTTCTCCCATTCTGAGGGTTGTCTTTTGGTCTTGTTTATGGTTTCCTTTGCTGTGCAAAAGCTTTGAAGTTTCATTAGGTCCCATTTGTTTTTGTTTTTATTTCCATTTCTCTAGGAGGTGGGTCAAAAAGGATTTTGCTGTGATTTATATCATAGAGGTAACACTGTATTTTTAAAAGTTCCTGAATAGATCATAAGTATTTGCCATTAATTCAATATTTCACTTTTGTAATACATAAGAAAGTGTCATGTCTTTATGATTGACAAGTAATATGGAAAGAGCTCTTTTGAAGTTGCTGTTTTCATTTGAACATATGTATTATTAAGGTTATTTAAAAGGATATAAAAACTATGTTCAGGGCTCCCCTGGTGGCGCAGTGGTTGAGAGTCCACCTGCCGATGCAGGGGACACGGGTTTGTGCCCCAGTCTGGGAAGATCCCTCATGCCGCGGAGCGGCTGGGCCCGTGAGCCATGGCCACTGAGCCTCTGCGTCCGGAGCCTGTGCTCCGCAACGGGAGAGGCCACAACAGTGAGAGGCCCGCGTACCGCCAAAAAAAAAAAAAAAACTGTGTTCATTTGCATGAAGCATACTTCAAAATATAACTTTGTATTTAAGAATTTTTATATGTTACAGCCTTTAAATTCTAATAAATGATAAATATTATAATAATTTCATATTAAAACAGCTTTCAAATCATTTTTATTACCACCTAAGAAATGTAGCAAGATAATAACATAAAATATTTGATTATGAATTATTTTTCAAGTAGCATCTGGAGGACAAAAACTATGTCTACTGTTTCCTTTGCATTTTCCCGTAGGGTGTAATAAAGTATGGTAGGAGCTCACTAAATGTTGATGATGGCCTCACTTCAAATTTAGCTTTGATGAGTTTCTGAATTAGATGTCCTCTAATGTCCTTTCCTTCTCTGAAATTATGTTATTCTATAATATAGCTCTATATGTTCATTTTCCCCCATAGAGAAATATAAAGCACTTGATGCTCTTTAAGTAAGAATGATCTGCTCAGTGATGCAGCTTACACATTATTCATGTTAGCGGTTAAGACAAAAATCACAGATAAGGTTCTCATCAGGAAGAGTTATTCCCAGATAGCAGAGAACGAGTTGAGGCAGTCTCTGCTCTTTCATTTTTTTCTTTTCAAATTCTGGTTTAAATAGGACAAGTGGAATTGTTTTGCTGGCATATTACCTTTAATTTATTTCTTTTTAAAAAAACTAGAGCACACATTATTACACGTTTCTCAATGATCAGTGTTAAAAACAGCATAGTTGGAAAACTTCAAGTTAATTACAAATACGGATTTATTAAACCTGAACTATCGAGAGTTGCATAGTGGTGATGCCAGGGAGGTCCAGAAAAACATCTTCTAATGTTTTTTATTATACATTAGGTTTTTTTTTTTTTTTTTTGCGGTACACGGGCCTCTCACTGTTGTGGCCTCTCCCGTTGCGGAGCACAGGCTCCGGACGCGCAGGCTCAGCGGCCATGGCTCACGGGCCTAGCTGCTCCGCGGCATGTGGGATCTTCCCGGACTGAGGCACGAACCCGTGGTCCCTGCATCAGCAGGCGGACTCTCAACCACTGCACCACCAGGGAAGCCCTACATTAGATTTTTTGAAGTGTTGTTTGGTCACTTAATTCCTGTACATATCCTAAAAGGGTGGATGAATAAAACCACCCACCCATAAGTAGTTTGAAAAGTTTTTTTGACAGTACAAGGACTATATAAATTTAGAAGTGAGAACATGCCAAAAACATAGTATATGATTCATTGCCAAATAAATGGCAACTAGGAACTCCTTTAAGATTTCAGATTGAGGAATCATGTTACCTTTTCTGTAGTATGGATAGCGTTTGAACGGGCAAAAAAAAAAAAAAAAAGCGATAGACAGTAAGGATGTAAAGCCTTAGTAAAATCTCAGAAGCAGGCAAACAAAAGTTAGACTCAGTGAAAATGATAGCGTCAGTTTGTCTGACACAGGGTATGAGTAGGGAAGAAGAGCAGGCTGTGGTCGGACGCAAAGGGTCGAAACAGGATAGCAGTGGACAGAGGCTGAATAAAGGTGTCTCTTACTTGTGAAAACCTTCTGAGGCAGAAGGCAGTTTGTTTAGTTTCTCCCAAACCAGGAAAACAAAAAGAAAGAAAACATACCTCTAGGTTATCACAGAATTAAATTATGTCCATAATCTGCCATGCAAAGCATTAAAATTCCACTCAATATTGTAAGTAGAGATTTATACAAACTTCCTGTAGTACACTATATCCCCATAGGCTTTATAAACATTGTCAGGCATAAAAGTGATTTATTTATTTTTTTTTTGCTATGTATATGTTAAGGTTTTATTTAATTGAGGTATTTTAAACTGGAGGCGAATACAATGAGAACATTGGGTGGTAGAAACTCAAAGTAAAACCCTGGCTCTGCCAGGTCTGTTTTAAGAGTTTACAGTTTATATTCTATAGGTTTAAACATAGTAATGACACATAGCAAAAATGGAGGAAAGAAAAAAATATTTGTGATACAAGGGAAGACCATGGACTTCAGAGACAGAGACCTACTTTGTAATAAGTCTGCCTTTCTTGCTGTGTGGCTTTGGAGCTCTACTGAAGCTCTTTGACTTTGAGATTTCGTATCCATAAAACAAGGACAGTTTTTCTACCTCATAGTATTTATGTGTCTAGTTTCATGCTTGACACAGAGGCAGCACTCAAAAAACAATAGCTCACATCCCACGAATGTCATTATTTTATTCCTGGTGAGTTTTCTGTTACTCATAAAAAAGACTATCAGCAATTTTTAAAGTTCAATATAAGGCTATATTGTGGTTGTTTGAAAATATATTTTAATTAACAACATCATTAACTCTATATATCTTTTTTCTGGGTTGAGATGACTGCAGTCAGTAGTCAATATTCAATTTATGATATGATTCAGTTGAAGAGAAGAGAATCCACTCTGTTTTATATTAGCAGAAAGGGATTTGTTGCTGAGCATTAAATGCTTACAAAAGTTTGGGATGGGCTGAAAAAACAGTCTCTAGCCTGATCTTTCAGGAACTGCTACTTAAAAATATGCTCCAGAACTAGGCTGCCAGGAAAGCTGCTGTTCCCTCTGTGATTGGTAAGAATGCTACGTTGAGCATCAGGAAGTCCCTGCTACAGCTCCTCATTACCTCTGCTATAATGCTCGTGTGCAAAATGGATGCCTCAAGCCCTACTCTTTTTCCCACGTAATTTAGTTCTAATGCGAGTTTTGCTCAAATCTACCTGACTTGCAGTACCTAGATCACTTTTGAAATTCTAGTTTCAAAGAAGAATAAAAAATTAATTTCTTAAGCTTTTGAGCCCTTTCTGCAGAGGAATTTTCATAGAAGACAGAATAGATCATTCATTATCAAGTCAATATTGTGTATCTACTGCAGTCCAACAATTGCTACTCAGTAACCTACTTCCATACTTAAATTTCTAAGCAACAATAACTGTACAACAGGTGCCTTCCTAATAAATATAAATGTCCTTCATGCAAATGAAGTAGTATCCAAATTTTACTGAAAAGGCACATTCTGCATGATGTTCATTCCTTCTCTAAATCATTTAAAATGATGAAGCCAGTATATTTACTTAGGGGATAAAGATAAAACTCATATATTCTACTAAGATAGTTGGACAAGGGAGAGAGAAAAGATATCTGGTTAACATAAAAGCATATAGGAAGCATATATGGGTAGCTTCTTTAGTCCCTATATTTGCATAAGGTAATAAGATTTTCAGTTTGTTTCTTCCACCACCCATTCTTTATTTCCTCTGTTCACAGTTACTACCTCTGCTCTTCAGGATTCTTTACATGTTCGGGTGGCTCAAAACTGTATTCCTAGAGGATCTAACCCTTGATGCTCCTGCGTATGTGTGGTTACTCCAGCGTTCCATTAACTAATAACACTGGAATGGCAGTACATGAAATACTCCTCCTTACTCCTATTGTGTTAAAACAAACCCATTTGCCCTTGATAAGCAGAACCAGTCATCCTAGATAATACTGTATTATTCCCCTTTTGGGGGCTGTTGGTCTAGCAGCATGAGGAGCCCAAAATGACCAGGGGGTGATCTCAGTGACATTACTGTTGTTTTATCTGGTGGAAGCGTTTAGCTGAGAACTCTAAACCAATAGAACTTTGTGATGCAAGGAAAAGAAGAAAATATATTGTTGAGTTAGTCATTAGGTATAATAGAAATATTACTTCTAATTTACCCAAATATTCTAGTTCCATGTGTTCTAACTATGGGAGAATTAGTCCAGCCTCGTATATTTGTCACTGATTTGTAGAATATTCTGTCTTCTCTCGGATGTCATACTTTCAAAGGGTTGTTTCTAAGTAGCGCAAAAAGCAGAGTCTTTAAGAGCCCATTTCACCAGTTACTTCTAGGTGATAGAGTTAGATTAGTCAGTTCTCTGAGTGTAAACCAATTGCCTCACTACTTTGGCTGCAAAACAAGTTCATTCATTTAGAGGTAGAGTATCCTGATGTTGAATAAGACATTCAGTAAGATTATAGTGGCATTGCTGGCATGCAGAGAAGAATGAACTAGAATAAATGTCTCTTCAAATAAGAAAACCTTCCATATTTGACATGCCCCAAGTTACTAACTGGTCCCCTAGAGATACACTGTTATTTGGAGACCTCAGTGTTGCTCCTTGCTGCTGGCATTGGGCAGATTAAGTGGCTTAGCCAAATAAGCTTTGAGAAGAGAAAAGAAGTCTGCATGCCCTCGTTCATAATCTTTATTCCTACGAACATGATCACTTTTTGCCCTAAACCTTTTAAGTATACATGAGATACCTAGGAAAAGAGGCCATGTAACATCATAATAATGCTGTCTTATTCACCTGAGAGCTTCTCCTACCAAGAGAAGCTTATATCCTCTCATTTGCAGTCTATTTTGAGTTCATAAACATACCTCTTCCCCCAAACTCTTGGTAACCTACCTGTTTATATATATATATATATATTTCTAATTCACTGACCATCTGGCTAACCTGTTACCCTCTGTTCTTGAATAAACGTTGACTCATACTTGCAGCCAGTTCTTCTTCCATGCAATGTGACAACCATAGGTATCATTAGAATTTTTGCCAAATGACAGTACCTTCTCCACTCTCCTTTCCAGTCAATAGACTGCTTCGGCATTACAGGCACACTTTTAACTATTTGTAGCATATAATGAAGGGCCGTTTGTAAACGCGGCTCTTTTTTTTTCTTTCACAGTCAAGTGGTCATAGGGAACTCTCTAAGTGAGCATGTGCAAATGTGGCTTGAAGAGGGGGCCAGTGCTGTAGAGATGGATGCACTGGATTCAGAGACTTCTAGAGCCTCAGTTTTACTTTTACTTCATATTATAGAATATTTTTGGTTATAAATAGTGCACTCTTTATAATAAATATGACATAAAACTTGCAGTTACGAAGATTGTATTTATAAGCCTAAAAATTAAAGTAAGGCCTTAGTGGGCTCCCCACCTATGTTAATCTTTGGTAGTCTATGAGCAATTAGTCAGAAATTCTGATTACTTTAACTATTATGAAAACCATGACACCCTTGCTTCTGTCTGTTAAATATATCCACTCGGCCTCTTAGATCTCATCATACTTATTAAAATCTGAAGCCATATCAAGACAATTCTCATTATCATATTATAAAGAATAGCAAATAGAATGCTATGGCTTTCCTTACCAATGGATTTTTCAATGATTTGGTGAAAGGAATCTCCTTTGGACTCTCTCAGGGCGTCGCACTTAATGAATGTATAAATGAATTATGTATGATTAAGCCACACCAACATTGTTAAATCTTTGAGGTGTTAGAATTCCTTCTTCTATGTTATAACATGGAAATTGTGGCATTTTTGTCATAAGGATATACTGCAGCAGCTAATCAGCTTATCAAATACTTTGCTTCAATAAACACTTTCTGGCGGGAGACTGCAGATAATCATTTACTTTGTTGCTTTGACATAGCATATGATGGAATAACAGTGTTCTGTACTCTGATGTTGGCAGGATCCTCTTTGTCTTCAAACACAACCAGGTCAGACAGTCAATACCAGATGCCCATTTCCTTGAGGCTTATTACGAGGCACACACTGTTGTATTAGTTAAGGTTTAACAGCAAAGACAGAACTCACTCGAGCTGGCATACAAATAAAATAATGTATTATAATAAATTTAATTTCTTACTGAACTATTGGGAGGCAGTAGGAACAGACTCTAGGTTAAGATGCCAAGAATAACCTCCAAACCAACAATAGAACTGGGTTTCCAAGGACTGCTATTCCCTCCATGATCAGGAAACTTCCTGTTGAATCAAGAAATCAGTACTACAACTGCTTGCTTCATAATCACAACACCTGTGCTGTACTACACATATACAACGCACACACACACACACACACACTCACACCCCAATGGATGCCTTGTGCCCTGCTTCTTTTTACACTTAATTGAGTTTTGAATTCAAATCTTTTCAAGTGTGTCTGATTTGGGGAATCTAAATCATAACAAGGAATTTTATATTCTTGTTTTGTTCTGTTTTAGTAATTCAGCATCTGCATTACAAGAAAGCATATTAGAAAGAGGTCGGAATGGCTATTGAACTGCCTGAGCCAATGCATCTGCCACAGTTTACTTACGTGGTAGTGATTTATGGAGTGGAAGCCTAATTGTGGAAAAGCTTTAGAATTAGCACTTCAATTTTGAAGTGTTCCCTCAAGCATTTACTCTATAGAACTGTTGCCAAACTTTTAGTTCAATTCACAACTTTAAGTACATAATTTGTGCCAAGTTCTGGGGATGCAAAGATGAATTATATCAGTTCTTCACCCTTAAGGGGCCAACAGTCTATAGTGTATGATAAACTATTCAACAGCTGTAGTAATTCAGGTATTAACACTATACCAAGAAATGAACAACATGCTCTGGAATTAATTTAGCTTTGGGTGGGTATAGAATGGATATTTAAGTACTTCTACATGGGGAAATTTAAATCATGCCTTAAAGATTTTTTTTTTTTTTGGCGGTATGCGGGCCTCTCACTGTTGTGGCCTCTCCCGTTGCGGAGCACAGGCTCCGGACGTGCAGGCTCAGCGGCCATGGCTCATGGGCCCAGCCGCTCTGCGGCATGTGGGATCTTCCCGGACCGGGGCACGAACCCGTGTCCCCTGCATCGGCAGGCGGACTCTCAACCACTGCGCCACCAGGGAAGCCCGCCTTAAAGACTTTTTGTGGTATTATATGAGAAGGGAAATATATTATTTAAGGTGATAAGAACATGAGTAAAGCATGAAAAGATGAATGGTCATGTGAAAGTATATGATCCCTGACCCATAGTATGTGTACAATAAATATTTGTTGAAATTAATTTAAAAAAAACTAGGATGCAGAGGTCACAATAATAGTGAACAGAAAATAGGCCAAGATAGTTAGGATTTTTAGATTTTTAAGGACCTTTAAGGCAGTGTTGACAAGCGAGTTGTGAATGGATATCGAGATGTATCACTTACAGGCCAAAGCATTTAATTGCTTGTATAAGAACACCCAGGGATTTCTTTCCTATCTTGCAAAACCATTAATATTCAGAAGGAGACTGCTTACAGGAAATGTAAGAAAACCGAAGTCTTATACCAAGAAACCCCATAGTCGTATATTTATAATGGTAACTCTGGAAGTACTGAGGACGGTAGATTATAGTGCAGACAGCTGGAGTCAGACATGAGATAGAATGCCATGTAAGAATCTATGTCCCCTGGAGCAGAAGCAGAAGTGGAGATGAGGAAGCTCATCTCAGAGACATTAAAGGGAGGGAAATAAGAGGACTTAGTTGGAGAAATTATATAGATAAAGAAGAAAGGGGAGGTGTCAGCAATAAGTTCAAGATTGCCATCTTGGCTCACTGGGTTAATGGTAGTTTCTTAATTGTGGCACAGATATTTCATACTCACCAGATATCTATGTTTGTTCCCGTACTGACCATTCCTCTTGCTGTAAAGTAAGATAATCTAGTTGCTTCTTGTCAATGAGCTGTGAGCAGAAATAATGTGTGTCCCTCCTGAGAAAAGAATAACTTAAGTGGTATGCAGCTCTCTGGATCTTTCTTCCCTGACCTTGATAACAGAGGAGATCTAGAGCTGAGATGGCTGAATCACTTAGAGACTAGAATCCTAAGTACTTGATGGATAGAAGCAACTGTAGAATGTCATCCATTCCTCATCACAAATTAAGTGAGATATGAACTTTTTCATGTGTAAATTGACTATGATTATGGGTTGCTTTTATGACAGCTTGGTCAGCTTACCCTGACTATAAAAATGGTCAAAGAGAAAGAACAGAACATTTGTAGAGGTAAAAATGTATAGTTTACTGAATATCTGTCATATGCCAGTCACTGTGTGAAGCACATCTATTATATGTAACAATCCATTTGGTTCTAGGACAACTGTACAAGGAAAGGTTATTTTATTCCAGTTTTAGAGATGAGGGAATTGAGGCACAGGGGAGTTAGGTAATTTGATTTCATGTAGCTAGGATGCTGTAAGCTTGAAATTCTGGACCACATTTTACACATGCTGAATATGAGACAAGAATATCCAGTGTGCATATAGAGATATGTACTTCATGCTTAAGAGATTTAATTTTGTGATTCATTCCCATAGAGTTGATATCTCAATCCATAGACAAGATAAGTGTATTTGGAAGCATATTGATGCAAAAACAATATTGAGGTAGTGGGAACATAAGGGGATTTTTTTTTTTGGAGACCTGAAATGACAAGAACACACACAAACACTGTGATATAAAGACTGGAATGTCTCTCCTTGGCTCTAAGATTCTAGATCTTAGTGGTTTTATCAGGCTGCCCATTCACACTTGTAAATCCTATGTAGGGTGGGTGATGGAATTGGAGACCACTGTATAGAGTTGATTCAACTCTGCAGGGCTCCTTACCGTGAGGGATAGTGAGATAATTGTCTGCCTCTGCCCTCAATCTGGGTGGGGAGGAAAAAAGGGAAAACATCTACCCTTATACTTTCTCACTACTAATCCACATTATCAGAGCTTGGGGACAAGAACTGCAACCTGTTCCCCTACAATTTCAAGCAAATGATAAAAATATAAAGTGCTTCCATAGATAGTACTTCTCTTTGTGGAAGAACTTCTTGCAATGTCTAACTTTGATAATGTTTCCTTCTCCACTTTTCCTTTATTATTATTATTTTTGAGTGCTGAACTCTTTTAATATTCCTTATTCTGAATACTCTTTCTCCTGCCTTATTCATCATTATCTCTCAGGCCCAGCCATCTGTCTGTCCTGTGGGGGGCTTACATTCGAAACACATATTTTCAACTGCTGTATGCATATAAATATTCCCAAACATCTATTTATATCTTTATGTCTAGCTTGTGTTTCTGGTTCTCTCTAAAAGGTCTACGCCCTGACGTCTGCAACACATCTCTCATTAGTTAGCTGTCCAGCCAATACACAGGGAAAATTAAGGACTTTGATGGTGAACATTTCTTATTGCTCTTACTGCTATTGAGATTTATGCAAGGTAAAATATATTATCAGGGAGAAAATATGTTGCTGAAAAGGAAAACCTCTGGAGTCACAGAGTTCTTTGGTTTCAGTCTTGCCTCTGTTATATATGTGAGAGTTCAGATCTTTTAAGCTTTATATTCTGAGCCTCAGTTTTCTCATTTGTAAACTGAGGATAATTGATCCTACTTCACCTGTTGTGAGTACCAAATCAAATAATTCACAGAAAATCACTAGATACCTAGTATATAGCAGGCTTTCGATAAAAGTTAGATCCCTTCCCACTAGTTTGTGTTTTCAGTTAGATTTTCACTACGCAGCCAGCTGATTCTGTCTATCAGGATTTTCAAATCATCCTCTTTGAAAACTTTGATTCCAAGTTTTTGAGAGTTTGGATTTTAAGGCAATTCAGTATATGTATTAAGATTAATACTTTTTATTCAGTAGTAATGTGTATATCCTCCTTTGATTGGATGGAAATATTATTATTTTAAATATTTTAATACATAATTTTAGCCTCTATACTTTTTACATTAAACCTCGATATATTGTACTTTTAATTTGGGGAAAAGTTTTCTTTGACAATCATTTTTTTCTTCATTCACTTCCTTTAAAAATGTAGTTCAAAACTGATTATTTCATGAAATTCTCTTTGTTGTAAAAACTAAATTCCATCCTCTGACACAAAATAATTATCTATTTATTATATGCTGGAAAACACACAACCCTATTGTGCACTGATCTATGTTTAAATCCTTAAGAAGTCCCCCAATTATGTTAGCAGTGTGTGTGTGTGTGTGTGTGTGTGTGTGTTTGTGTGTGTGTGTAGGTCAAAACTGAAACAAATCTTGGGAAAGTCTTTTAGAAATGTGATTTGAGTTACAATAGAGATTCTTAATGCTTTTTTTTTAACATCTTTATTGGAGTATAATTGCTTTACAATGGTGTGTTAGTTTCTGCTTTATAACAAAGTGAAGCAGCTATACATATACACATATCCCCATTTCTCCTCCCTCTTGCGTCTCCCTGCCTCCCTCCCTATCACACCACTCTAGTGGTCACAAAACACTGACCTAATCTCCCTGTGCTATGCAGCTGCTTCCCAGTAGCTATCTATTTTACATTTGGTAGTGTATGTACATGCCACTCTCTCACTTCGTTCCAGCTTACCCTTCCCCCTCCCCGTGTCCTCAAGTCCATTCTCTACATCGGTGTCTTTATTCCTGCCCTGCCCCTGGGTTCTTCAGAACTTTTTTTTTTTTTTTTAGATTCCATATATATGTGTTAGCATATGGTATTTGTTTTTCCCTTTCTAGCTTACTTCACTCTGTATGACAGGCTCTAGGTCCATCCACCTCACTGCAAATAACTCAATTTTGTTTCTTTTTATGGCTGAGTAATATTCCATGTATATATGTGCCACATCTTCTTTATCCATTCATTTGTCGATGGACACTTAGGTTGCTTCCGTGTCCTGGCTATTGTAAATAGTGCTGCAGTGAACATTGTGGTACATAACTCTTTTTGAATTATGCTTTTCTCAGGGTATAGGCCCAAGAGTGGGATTGCTGGTCATATGCTAGTTCTATTTATAGTTTCTTAAAGAACCTCCATACTGTTCTCCATAGTGGCTGTTGAACCCTCTATGTTCATCAGTGATATTGGCCTGTAGTTTTCTTTTTTTGTGACATCTTTGTCTGGTTTTGGTATCAGGGTGACAGTGGCCTCGTAGAATAAGTTTGGGTGTGTTCCTCCCTCTGCTATATTTTGGAAGAGTTTGAGAAGGATAGGTGTTAGCTTTTCTCTACATGCTTGATAGAATTCACCTGTGAAGCCATCTGGTCCTGGACTTTTGTTTCTAGGAAGATTTTTAGTCACAGTTTCAATTTCAGTGCTTACGATTGGTCTGTTTATATTTTCTGTTTCTTCCTGGTTCAGTCTCAGAAGGTTGCTCTTTTCTGAGAATTTGCCCATTTCTTCCAGGTTGTCCATTTTATTAGCATATAGTTGCTTGTAGTAATCTCTCATGATCCTTTGTATTTCTGCAGTGTTGGTTGTTATGTCTTCTTTTTCATTTCTAATTCTATTGATTTGGGTCTTCTTCCCTTTTTTCTTGATGAGTCTGGCTAATGGTTTATCAATTTTGATTATCTTCTCAAAGAACCCAGTTTTAGTTTTAATGATCTTTGCTATTGTTTCCCTCCTTTCTTTTTCATTTATTTCTGATCTGATCTTTATGGTTTCTTTCCTTCTGTTAACTTTGGAGTTTGTTCTTCTTTCTCTAACTGCTTTAGGTGTAAGGTTAGGTTGTTTATTTGAGATGTTTCCTGTTTCTTCAGGTAGGATTGTATTGCTATAAACTTCCGTCTTAGAACTGCTTTTGCTGCATCCCATACATTTTGGGTCGTTATGTTTTCATTGTCATTTGTTTCTAGGTATTTTTTGATTTCTTCAGTGATCTCTTGGTTACTAAGTAGTGTATCATTTAGCCTCCATGTGTCTGTATTTTTTACTTATTTTTTCCTGTAATTGATATCTAAACTCATGGTGTTGTGGTCAGAAAAGATACTTGATAAGATTTGAATTTTCTTAAATTTACCAAGGCTTGATTTGTGACCTAAGGTATGATCTATCCTGGAGAATGTTCCGTGAGCACTTGAGAAGAAAGTGTATTCTGTTGTTTTTGGTTGAATGTCCTATAAATATCAGTTAAGTCCATCTTATTTAATGTGGCATTTAAAGCTTGTGTTTCCTTACTTATTTTCATTTTGCATGATCTTTCCATTGGTGAAAGTGGGGTGTTAAAGTCCCCTACTATGATTGTGTTACTGTCAATTTCCCCTTTTATGGCAGTTAGCATTTGCCTTATGTATTGAGGTGCTCCTGTGTTGGGTGCATAAATATTTACAATTGTTATATCTTCTTCTTGGATCGATCCCTTGATCGTTATGTAGTGTCCTTCTTTGTCTCTTATAATAGTCTTTGTTTTAAAGTTTATTCTGTCTGATATGAGAATTGCTACTCCAGCTTTCTTTTGATTTCTATTTGCATGGAATATCTTTTTCTATACCCTCACTTTCAGTTTGTATGTGTCTCTAGGTCTGAAGTGGGTCTCTTGTAGACAGCATATATATGGGTCTTGTTTTTGTATCCATTCATGCAGTCTGTGTCTTTTGGCGGGAGCATTTAATCTATTTACATTTAAGGTGATTATCAATATGTATGTTCCTATTACCATTTTCTTAATTGTTTTAGATTTGTTATTGTGAGTCTTTTCCTTGTCTTGTGTTCCCTGCCTAGAGAAGTTCCTTTAGCATTTGTTGTAAAACTGGTTTGGTGGTGTTGAATTCTCTTAGCTTTTGCTTGTCTGTAAAGGTTTTGACTTCTCTGTTGAATCTGAATGAGATCCTTGCTGGGTAGAGTAATTTTGGTTGTATGTTTTTCCCTTTCTTCACTTTAACTATGTCCTGCCACTCTGTTCTGGCTTGCAGAGTTTTTGCTGAAGGATTAGCTGTTAACCTTATGGGGATTCCCTTGTATGTTATTTGTTGTTTTTCCCTTGCTGCTTTTAATATTTCTTTGTATTTAATGTTTGATAGTTTGATTAATATGTGTCTTGGCATGTTTCTCCTTGGATTTTTCCTGTATAGGACTCTCTGTGCTTCCTGGACTTGATTGACTATTTCCTTTCCCATATTAGGGAAGTTTTCAACTATAATCTCTTCCAGTATGTTCTCAGTGCCTTTCTTTCTCTCTTCTTCTTCTGGGACCCCTATTATTCGAATGATGGTGCATTTAATGTTGTCCCACAGATCTCTGAGACTGTCGTCAATTTTTATTATTTTTTTCTTTATTCTGCTCTGTGGTAGTTATTTCCACTATCTTATCTTCCAGGTCACTTATCTGCTCTTCTACTTCAGTTATTCTGCTATTGATTCCTTCTAGAGAATGTTAAATTTCATTCATTTATTCATGTTCATCATTGTTTGTTTGCTCTTTAGTTCTGCTAGGTCCTTCTTAAATATTTCTTGTATTTTCTCCATTCTATTTCCAAGATTGTGGATCATCTTTACTATGATTACTCTGAATTCTTTTTCAGGCAGACTGCCTATTTTCTCTTCATTTGTTTGGTCTTGTGGGCTTTTACCTTTCTCCTTCTTCTGCTGTGTAGTTCTCTGTCTTCTCATTTTGCTTAACTTACTGTGTGTGGGGTCTCCTTTTCACAGGCTGCAAGTTCGTAGTTCCTGTTGTTTTTGATGTCTGCCCCCAGTGGGTAAGGTTTGTTCAGTGGCTTGCGTAGGCTTCCTGGTGAAGGGGACTGGTGCCTGTGTTTTGTTGGATTAGGCTGGATCGTGTCTTTCTGGTGAGTAGGACCATGTCCGGTGGTGTGTTTTGGGGTGTCTGTGAACTTATTATGATTTTAGGCAGCCTCTCTTCTAATTGGTGGTGTTGTGTTCCTGTCTTGCTAGTTGTTTGGCATGGGGTGTCCAGCACTGTAGCTTGCTAGTTGTTGAGTGGAGGTGGTTTTTAGCATTAAGATGGAGATCTCTGGGAGAGCTTTTGCTGTTTGATATTATGGGGGCCGAGAGGTCTCTTTTGGACCAATGTCCTGAACTCGGCTCTCCCACCTCAGAGGCTCAGGACTGACACCCCGCCGGAGCACCAAGACCCTGTTAGCCACTTTTGGGAAGTCTGAGGTCTTCTGCTAGCGTTCAGTAGGTGTTCTGTAGAAGTTGTTCCACATGTAAATGTATTTTTCATGTATTTGTGGGGAGGAAGGTGATCTCCACATCTTACTCCTCCTCCATCTTGAAGGTCCCTCCCTTAATGCTTTTTGTGTGCAATGATTTTGATGAAGTAATGTGATTTATGAAGATAACTTTCTGTTATTTTTCTTGTGAATTTCCAATCAGCTTCCAATTTCTAATGCTGACTTTTTCTGATAAGTGAACATCTATTGAAGAACATCAGCAATATTGTCCTTCGAAATTGAAAAGAGAAAAAATTTGTTTGCCCCAGTGGGGAGTACCTTGACATTCAATTGCTCTTTTATATTTTATTGTAAAGCAATAATGGGGCAAGATATGTATTTGTTGTAGAGGAGGTTATGATTAATTTGTCTGATAAGTGAACCAAAGTTTCTCCTTTCAACCTGCATTTGCACAAGTTAAAAGAGAAATATTATAGTTATTTCTTTTTCTTATAGGTGTCTCATTTTTATTTCAAAATGGTAATAAATGAAGTTCATGCCCCAACTTATTAGTGGCAGTTGGTATTGCCAATATAGTGCAGGGAACTATATTTCAATGCAGTAAAAGCTGGTTAACAAACGTCTGTTCAAAAATAAAATTTTTTAAGAAAAAATATAACCCATTTCCAATTTTAACTTCCTAAATTATTTCCTATCTTATAGTTTTATAGTGAATATAATTTGAAAGAGAGCCTAATGTTTCATATTTGTAGTGTGTTTTATGCCTGAATAAAAATATACACAATAATCCCACATAGATGCAGAGGACACTCATCTGATAATCATATTATTTGGAAGAAGGAAATCACCCAGGATCATTCATTCATTCATTTACTCACTCATTTAGCATTTACTATTTGATACGTGCTGGATAGAATGGTGAAAACCACAGACCTCACCCTACCTTCACAGAGACTACAGCCAATCATGTGTCACAGAGTTCAAGGATTTCTGCTCATGCCACATATACAACCTTTTCTCATAAGAGCTGTTAGCCACTGAGTCCCACATCTCATGTGAGCTTAATAGGCTCAGTGATCAAGCACTCTGACTCACAGCTGATTAAAATAAGTAAATCAAAACTGAGTTTACCTGCTAAATGGCAAAGACATTAACAAGAAATGAAAGCATTTTGACTGTGAGAGTGAATAGAAAAATTTTCCCCACCTTACATTCCACTATTCAACTACAAAATAGCACATAATCTTATTCAACTCTTATTCACTTGCTTAACATTTATCAGTTATTATGTGACATATATGTACATGGACTTGGATTTATAAAAAAATAGGAGTAAAATATGGTCCCTAAATAAAAGGAACTCGTAGTATTGTTTGTACATATGTGTATCCGTGTTTTGTGTGTGTGTCTTTGGCAGGGAGGTGGGGATAGTTGGTATAGGTTTCAAGAGCTGAAATCAATCAGAGGGGATATAGTGCCAAGGGAGAACTTTTAACTGAAGGTTACTTCAAAACTAGGGTTAAGCCTGAAATTGCTGTCAAAGAAGGTAGTGAAACTATTACAAAGATGGCATGATGACAGTGGTATCCTTGAAAGGGCAGAATGTGGATAGAACCAGAGTAAAGATGGAAGGCACTTATCCCACTGTGATAGCTGAAAGAAGGAAATGGACAAGGATCTGGGAACATGAGAGTAGGTGAGGCAGTGTGAATGTTTGAATTATTGTTCAGCAAGTAGTCACTATGTTTCCTGCCCTGCTGTAGGCAGAGTCTGTTTACATACCTTATTGATTTGGGGTTTCCCCATATGACAGACGCTTTCAACACTGGAGGCAGGACATGAGTTCCAAATGTAGGTCTTAAGATTTATAAAGTGTTTTTCCTCAACTCTCGGAGAACTTTCGACCTCCACTATGAAGATCATACCCCACATAGCTTCTGCTCCTCTAGCCTGAGCCCCGAAATAAAGCAGATGGAGCAGAGTCCTGCAACCAACATGAACACCTGTGGAGATAAATAGTTTTTGAGAATAAATAAGGATTCACATTGAGAATAGTTATTGTTGTATGCCACTGAATTTTATGTAACAATAGCTAAGTAATAAATTAATTGGTGGCTAAGAATGGGGATGACTTAGAATGGGTCACACTGGCTTTGAGATTGGCTAATAGTTAACAAGGAAACTCTTATTGGAGAATGGATAATAGTGAGCTGTGGTATGTAATGGAAAAACATCTGGTAAAACATTTGCCTTTGGTAACTTGGAAGACAAAAAAAATATCTAAGGAAACTGTAGTATTGGGCAAGAAAGTTTTCATAGCATAAATGGCTAGTTGCATTTGGTAAGATACTACAGAGGGAAAAAATGAGTCCAGTAAAGAGCTGTGCAGTTTTAAATCATACTTGGAAGGAATATAGAGAAACTAGAAATTGCAGGGTTAAAATCATAGGCATAAAACATTACAACATAGATTCAGGAAAAAAGACAAAAATCCAGAGCACTAGATAAGAATGTAACACCCTTTATGAAGATCTTTAGGTGAATTAAACTTCATTTATTGAGCTGGACAAAGAGCCCCTAGAAAGCACAAGGGTGTGGTCCTATAGAAGCCAGATAAGTAAAATCAACTATAATTATATTTAAAGAGAAAGAGCAGCATGCCCAAACAGACAAACAAACGACAGCAAAAATCCAAACCCTTGTGGTTCTGCCTTTTGACTGTTGGAATTCACTGCCATGAAACACATCAGAAATCCACAGCTTACAGAAACCTATATTAAGAAAATCACTCCCAGCCTAGAGCAAATGAGATAGTTTCAATGTAAAAATACCTCAGAGCCACCACCTTTGTACAGACAAGAAGCAGTCTGAGAAAACTGTTTATCCACCAAGCAGTACTGCTTCAAAAGTAGCTAGGGAGGATTAAAGATAAAGAAGGGCCTCCCAGAGGGTAGCACCAGGCGTGGTAGTGATCAATGGAGAATGGGTAGCCACTCTCAGGGAGCAAATGCGGAATTAAATCAAAGATAGGGGCATCTGGAAACATTTGCCCAGCAGGAATTAGGCTTCTTGTGGACTATTAACTATTAATTCTGCCTCTTATACTTCTCATTGTGGAATGAAAATATTTATTGTGGATATCCTTGTTTGTTTCACCATTGTAACTTAGGTAGGTGGAGAGTAAATGGCTTGTCTCTTTGGTTCATAAATCTTCAGGTCAAGAGAATCTGCATCTGGACATGATGCAGACGATGAGATTCTTGTCTTAAAGTCTGATACCATTGTGACAGATAAGTCTATTAGTGGTCTTAGAATAGGAGTACCTGTGTTTTGTGTGCAAGAGAACATGTGGAATATTTCTAAAGAAGAGGGTAGATTCTGATTGTTAGATGATTGTTCAGCAAGTATTCACTCCTCCCTACTTCTCACTATGGGCACAGTATTCTTCCAAATGCATTGGTTTTAGATTTGGCCATGAGACTTGCTTTGGTCAACTGAAATGGCAATGGAAATAACACAGTGCAAAAATCCAAGAACAGACCTTAAGACGCATCACATCTTTCTGTGCACTCTCTTGGAGCTTCTGACCTCTGTGATGAGAAAACCATAGCACAGGTAACCCCTGCACTGCCAGCGTAGACATATGGGACAGGGTAGTCCCAGCTGACCTATGCAGACTAAAGTAAAGCAATTACAATTAATCCTGAGAGCCACTCTAGCTGACCTGTAGACGTATGAGCATGAGAATAAATGTTGACTGCTCCCAGCCACTGTGTTTTGGGGGTGTTTTGTTATGTAGCAGTAGCTGACTAATACAGGCAGGAAACTTAGTTCCGTGAGAAATAAAAGACAAGGATATCTGCTGAGAGTAATAGGAAAAGCAATGTGATAAGGACTATGATTAGATTATTGGATTATTTTAAAAGTGGTTATGAGAAATGGCAGAATAATAAGAAGCCATATGGAAAAAGAATCTAGGGTGTTATTGGAAGCAAGTTTTCTTCTTTCTTTTTGCCTAAAGTGAAAGGAGTCTGCCACATGCTTGTCAACTCACAAAGTGAATTCTTCCTTTATCCTGTGTTCCCCTTTAGAGACCTCATGTTATTTTGCATTTCTTTACTCTTATAGATCTTCAAACTCGCCCTCTCATAATTAAAAACCTACATAAATCTCCTTCAAAAATTAAAAAAACTATAAATATATGTATAAACAACAACAGGAACACACAAAAAATTATTATTACCCTTTGAAGACAAACATAGATTACAAATCTTATGTCAAAAGATTTTCAAGAGAGCACTTCACACCCTTGAGATTTTGCATAAAGACACCTACAATTTTGGCAAAACCTAACTTTAAAAATGCCATTGTCATGATGGAAGGTATGTCACTCAGTAACAGAGATTCGTTGGTATTTATCAACCACCTCACACATTTTTCTTGTTATCTCAATTCTCCACGTAACTCTCACAATAAACCTACTAATATGTTAGTCTTACCATCCTTATCTTAAATTACAGCTTGTTAAGGTGATGGACAATATTAAATTCAGAAGTAAAATTCATCTATCTCTTACATTTCCACTTCCCCTAAGTAATACTTGGTGTGTTGCATGCCACTCCAGTCACCTTAATAAAAGTTGAAGTTTCCTAAGCTCTTTCTAATCATCAAAGTGCCCATTTCCAGACTCCATTTATCTAGAATTCTCTATAGCATTAAATACTATTGACTTCTGTTTCCTCTTTCAAATATTCTTCATTGACTTCCATGACCTTTTATTGTTCAAGTCCTCTATATATCAACTCTATATAATTTCTTCTGTGTACAAGTATTCCCCATGTCCTCATTCTTTAAGTTGATCCTATGGGTTTTTATTTTCCTTCTGATATGCTACTCTCTACATTCTTTATCGTGGCAATCCATTCATTTGCATAGTTTTGATACCTAAAACTATATTTCTGAGTTTTCCTTCCTTTCTGCACTTCAGCTCAAGTCACCTCTTATTCTCAACTGTAGTTATTGCTTATTTATGATTTCTTGAAGTAATATTTTATATATTGTTTTCTGCTTATGTTGAAATCTTATATCATTTAAAATGCTATATAAATTTATTAAGGGCAAATTTGTATTCATGTTCTAATCCCCTCTGAACCTATTGTAGTGTTTGGGTATAAAAGATCAGTAAGCATATTTGCATTCACTAGTGCATAATATATTTCTTTAGAAGACCCAGTGAGTCCATTTAGGGCCTAAACTGCCTCTTAAGATCCCTTGAGATCATTATTATCTTAAGACAAACAGTCTTGCTTATAATGGTGTCTCTGATGAGCCAAGTGAAATTTAAATATTAAGTGTATTCAGTCAAGAAAGTAGAATATGTAGAAAATAAATCAGTCTGAATTGTTCAGATAAGCTAAGGTTTGATCTTAAAAAGATAAACATACGTTCTTGAGTATTTATTTGTTTTAGATGCTTTTAAAAATGGACTCAGATAATGTTGCTATACTAAAAGTACAATTTACCAAGTAGATTCCAGTCTATTCTACATGCAGAGTTGTCAGTAGCTCATTATCACAGATCTTTCTTGACTGCTGAACAATTTCACAGCTTCTTCTTTAGATAGATTGCAGAGGTCTGTTCTCAACAATATATGTCATTTATTCTGAAGGAAAGTAAAGCACCAAGGATGCATTGTTTTCTAATCAAAAGCATCTTCCATAGCATTTGTTTATCTTGGACTCACTGCCCAGAGTAAAATTCATATACTGAGGCAACACGTCTTTTGGAGTTATAATTTCATTTTTAAGGTATATTATTTTTAAAGAAGTAAAAATACTAGATAGATGAAAATTTTTTAAATACAATAAATAAATTTTAAAACAAACGTACATGCTAGGGAAACTAACTATATCCTAGAAGAGTGTGAAGCAACTTCACACAATCTGCAAGTGGATAGAGAAAAGTGTTTTCAGCTATTTTTTATTACCACAAAGTCAAAACAAAGAAAAATATAGTGCAGGGCATTAGATTTTAGTCCAGGGCATTAGATTTTACCCTGATCTATTCCCATTTCAGTTATAGTGAAAATTGTCATTTATTCACAATGTTAAGTTTTCTGGTTAATTTAGTTACCAGGAAGAATAAAGTATTTTTGTAAATTTGTTTCAGACAATTCTGAATTGTGATGGACAATTCCTTGAACCTAGTCTTAGGGGGACAATCTGCTTATGATATATTGACATGCCAAGAGTTACCTTGGACACTAGGCTTCTTTGTTTTCATTATCTCACCTTATTTTTGCCCTTTAATATTTAACATCCAGCCCATCCTATGTTGCAGGTATTTTATACTGTACTTCAGACCTTCTCCCAGTACCCATGGCCACATGGAAGTGTTGCTGCCAGCTCAGTAATTATCATCCTGCAACACGATTATTGATGTTTATAACTTTTGAACATGTCAACAGTTTAACCCAAAATATAAATGCAGTAATGGTAATAGTTTACAGATATTATGGTTTAGTATCATGGACACTTTCTATAAATGGCAAATGTAATAGCAAAATGCTTGTGAGCTTAGCATGTCCTTGGTGGGAAGTGGACATTTCTTTCTATCATGATTCATTAGTAAAGGGAGATGCTAACAGCAGAAGTTAGTACCTTTTTTGTTTGGGTTTTTTTTTTTTTACTTTTTATTTTTTATTATTTTTTGGTAATCCATTCCTAGTCTTTGGGATTCAAATGTGACTCTGTTGCTTACTAGATGAAAGTTATCAGAAAAGTTACTTAATCTATATTGCCTCAGTTTTCTCACTTATAAAATAAGAATAATAAAGCTACTTATTTATAGGACACTTGAGATTTAGATAGGGCATTACATAGGAATTGTTCAGGACACTACCTATAACAGCTCCATTAACTAATTGTTGCAATTATTATATAATAAAGTGAGTTTGATATACATGGTATTTAATATTGAATATTAGTGTTTTAGTAACACTAGCCAGTATAATTTGTTTCTTAGTACATCTTAAATGAGTAGGAAAGTTGAATAGATTGAAATATGATATGGTTGGAGACTAATTTTTAAAAATTTCTCCTTGTCAGTGATGAAAATTAAAATCTTGCTCTATAGTACTCAATAATAAAGAAATTAGAAAATAACATTTGAAAAAATAGTGGATTGGGTTATCAGAACCAAGATGCTTTTCCTAGTTTTGCTCTTACTGGCCATGTTAGTTTGAACAAATTGAGGCTCTGCTTGTAAACTCGTAATGGCTTACACAGAAAAGCACATTTTAGTTATATTTTACTTATAGATATAACCATAAGCACATAATAAATACTGGGAAATAATTACAATCATATTAATAGGCTACCTTAAAAGTATATCCATTTATTAGGTTGAAAATCCACATCTTATTTAAAACTATAATTTGGTGACATATGTATTTATATATAAATATATATAGTATTTTTAATTAGGAACTAGGGAACTGACAAGGTGTAATATGAATAAATTTTTATCTACCTGTGTAATTCAAATAAATTACTTATTAGCAATGATGACTGTAATAAATTAAGAATATGGTATGTAGAAACAAACAGCAGTTCTGCTGGTGAATCAGAGGGCCTTGCAATGTGATCAATCTTTGTTTTTTAAATAATTTATAAAATGAATATCATATAACTGACAATAAACACAACCAATCTGTGGAGCTCTTTCTCATATTACTAAAATGGATCCTGTTCTCTGCAGTTGGTTGGCTTCACTTGTATTTAAATCAATGGTTTCATTTAGAACAGAAGCCCACTTTGAGAATTGTGGAATTTCTCTACTACAGAGATCTGTATATCCTGATGGGCCATAAAGACATAATGAACAACAAGGGAGTGTTCCAGGTATCATATATCATATAACCTAAATATGCGTAACAATCAGAGAATTTCTGTCATTTAAAAAACCCAATTCTAAAGTTTCCATATTACAGTTTGATCACCATATCGTCTTAGACATTACCTTCCTAAAAGTCATCATATTTTACTCCCAGCAGTTCTGGCTGTGCATTTGTGATATTTAACTTTGCTGCAGTTACAGTCCTTTCTGGTTTAGTCTATTTCTCATGTTACAACTAGAGGCAATTCAATTCTCATTTTTATAAGGCAAATATCTCAAATTTTGTAGTAAAACTTAGGCAAATGAAATATAGGCGGTATAATCCTACTTAAATGTTTCAGGTAAATTTGTTTGTGCCAAAAAATTATTTTTAAATGCATATTTGTATTACCTCTGTTAATTTAGCACAACATGCTTAAAACCATTGCAAACAACATGTTTTTATTTAAACTGAACAAAGCACTTTGAACAAGTGAACATGTGCGGTTAAAGTTTAGGGTTAGAAACTCTTTTAAATGTTTTCTGAAGGGTCAGTTTGTGGCAAAATATAACACATATTTAACACAGTGGTAGATCACCTCATGATGAACTGGGTCATTTGAAGCAATAAAACCCTAGAGTATTGCTTTTTTTCTTTCCTTCACCAAAGAGCAGGACAAAGGTAGAATTGGGGAATTCAAAATGATGTAGTTTAGTAAGACCTTTGGTGACAATGACTGTATTTTCATTGAGGAATTTTTTGTTTGTTTGTTTTGGTTGCTATTACTAATCCCTTCCTTTTTCCCCACTTGCTTTCTAAGGACTTCTGTTTTCAACCAACTGCCAAGCAGGAGTTTCTACTTCAATTAGTCCAGCTGACCACTTTTATTTATATGTTTTTTATCTTTTTAGGTACTCAGATCCCCCAAGGTTCATGCAGTCCTATGCCCATATCCCTTTAATTGTGCAGTTTTTGTTTTGTTTTGTTTTGTTTGTCTTGCAAAAGAGTGAATAGTCCTTCTCAGGCTCTATGTAAATGCATTGTCATAAAAGTCAGTAAAATGACTTTTAGGCTCTTTGCTTGTAAACCATAGGGCACAAATGCCCAGTTTTCAGGGAACTCAGAACTTTGTTTTTAAAAATTGATTTTTTTCCTCTTTTGCTAAAAGTGTAGGTCGGTTATAATCTGTTGATAGTGTTCATCCTATGTAGAAGAAATACTCCTACATATGTTAGCTGTCCACTGTTTTCAGCTGTCATGCTGGCCTGAAGATGAAATTATGTTGTATGCAGTGATGGGGAAAGGGGGATAAGGGGGAAAGAAAAAAGGCAAAAATCAAATAAAAGACTTGCCTACTATCTTGACATTTTATCCAAAATAATTAAATCAAACAAAAGGAATGAAAACCTGAACTTATAATAGTACAGATATATGATGAATAACGTTTTGCAAAGCTAACTAAAGCCTTCTTTCAAGTCTCTTCTTTATTTCCTTCAGATATTATCTGACTTATGTTTTACAACAGCTGTTTTATTATACATGATAGCAAAGTGAGAGTATTAATAGAGCAAAGTGGAGAGTACATATAATGAGTCTATGCTTCATCTAAGAAATGAGTGTTTTATCATGCATGAGAAAAGAAGCTCAGACATAACGTCTCAGAATTGATACATTCAGGACTGATACAGCTTTTTTTTATTTCTAAGAACCAAATCCTGTGGCAACACAATTGCTGAGTACTTGCATAAAATAATACAACCATTTTTCATTTATTAATGTGACCTGAACATGTGTTAATCTTGTAATCTTAGCCTAATATATATATTTATATATATATATATATCTGTATATATATATGATACATATATGCTGTTTCCTAATATCAAATGACAAAATGTATTTCATGCACAAAAGAAATTCCTTTATTCATAACTATTCAGTTTTATCATTGTTTGTTTTATAAAAACATAAGGAATATTTCTGTTCTCATTTGGAGAATATATTTTAGAACTAGTCAAGTTGTGAACATCAGCAAGATGGCGGAATAGGAAGCTCCAGATGCTCTTTCTCCCCACAGACCACCGATTTAGCAGCTACACAAGCATCAGTTCCCTTTTTGTGAAATCCAGAAACTGGTTGAGAGATTCCTGTATGCTGGGCAAGGGAAAAAACACCCACATAGACTGGTAGGAGAAGCTGAGACTCAATCTTGTCATAAACTCCATCCCTGGCACAGTACCATACGATCAGGAGGGAACCCCCAAATTGCAGTTCCTCCCTGAGGAGCAAAGGGTTTGGACCTCACACTACCGCCCCCATTTTTCCAGCTGCTATTCAGGGGTCTGTCTTATAACTCTTGTACACTGTTGATGGAAATGTACATTCATACAGCCTTTATAGAAAACAGTATGGAGGTTCCTCAAAAAACTAAAAAAGAAACTGCTATATGATCCAGCAATCGCACTTCTGACTATGTATCCAAAGAAAATGAAAGCACTATCTTGAAGAGATATCTGCATTCCCATGTTTATTGCAGCATTATTCACATTAGCCAAGATATAAAAACAACCTAAATGCCTGTCACTGGATGAACGAATAAAGAAAATGTGGCAGATAGATAGATAGATAAAAAGAAAGAATGGAATATTATTCGGCCTTAAAAAAGAAGGAAATCCTGCCATTTGCAACAACACAGATGAACCTGGAGAACATTATGCTAAGTGAGATAAGCCAGACACAGAACGACAAATACTTCATGATCTCACTGATACATGGAATCTAAAATGGTCCAACTCATTAAAGGATAATGAGACTAGAATGGTGCTTGCCAGAAACTGAAGGAAGGGCAAAATCGGGAGATGCTTATCAAAGGATGCAAAGTATCAGTTATGCAAGATGAATAAGTTCTGGAGCACTAATGTATTGTACGCTTGAAATTTGCTAAGAATGTAGAGCTTAAGTATCTTGAAAGAAAGAAAGAGAGAAAGGGAGGAAGGAAGAAAGGGAGGTGAGGGTAAGACAGTAACTGTGTGAGGTGATGGATATATTAATTAGCTTGATTGTGATAATTATTTTACAATGTATACTTATATCAAAATATCAAACTGTAAACCTTAACTATATACAATTTTTATTTATCAAGTATATCTCAGTAAAGAGGAAAAAAAGCAGTTAGTGTGTAAAGGTAATCAATATGCTTAATCTTTAGGAAAGAAATATTTATGACATTGGAATAAAAGTGTTTCCAATGGAAAACTGCATTCTTTATAACATACACTTCCAGTTTATCTGATCCTACAGGGATTCTGTGCCTTTCTTTGCTTTTAAGCTACTTGCAACTTTGTAAATTGTAGATAAATGATAGCAATGCAAAATAATTCACATTTATAGGTATGCAAAGAAATTTGTCATGTGGAGGTTCAATTTGGTTCCTTCCCAACTGAATTAGAAGTCAGTTTCACACCTGTTTGCAAGCCCATTTCAATATTCCGGATCTATAAATATATTCCTTATATTCTTCTTTGGACCAGTTAACTTCTTACTCGTTCCTTCATTTATTAATGAGTTAATAAAATCTTTGCTATGTGTTCATTTTATAAATAGATGTTACAATTCTCATTTGAAATTTCCTTTAAACTTAAGTTCCTAAATTATGTTTCCAAAATTATAAAGGAATTAGATATTTATACATTTGAAAGTATTAAAAAATGTATTGTAAATCTCAGCAGTAAAGTGCTAATTACCAAAAGTATATCGAATAAGACTGGAAGCCAGAATTGGGAAGAGAGGAAGGGTGCTTAGGGATTTTCTTCTTTGGTTTGTTCACATCTGTCTAGATGTTCACTATCAGGGAAGGGGAAATTAATACTTGTTCTCAAGTACAGGTCTGAAAGGTTTAGAGATCAAGAAAACAGTCATTTCGTTGTTGACCGTAGCAATACAGATTTGTATGTAGTAGGCTGGAGACAAGACAACAAATCAAGAACTGCCACTAAAGAAAAGAACTAGTGCTAAAGAAAAACTTGAAAGAATGTTGAATAAAGAGAATGAGGATAGAGAAAATTAGAAAATGTACTACAAAGTTCAAATACCAATGGAGTGTAAAACATTTGATGAAGTGTTATTAAATTCATCACGATATCTGGACTTTAAGAAGCATTACCATTTTTGTACCTTTAACTTGTTTCATTTCAGTCTTCAAATATAAACCAAGCATAAGCAGTTTTACTGATATGAAAACATCAAACCATCCAAAGAAACATAAGTTCCGTTTTGTTTAAAAGAAAAGAAAGGAAGTTTATCTTTTACTCAGTAACTTCCCTTTCACTTTCAGGAAATAAGTGAGCATTGGACAATGGTCTAATCTTTATTTTCTAAATCTGTGATCTTCCTTTTGGAGAGCAGCTCTCCTTCCCAGAAGACATTCTCAAGGGTGACCAAAGATACAGTTTAAAAGAAAGAAAATTTTAATTCCTCAATTTCCACTCATTAAAAAGTGATCTACCTGAGATTTCACTTGCTTATTCCTGTTTTCCAAGTTCAATCCTCTTTTGCAAAATCCTTTCACTTGCATATCCCTTTACTCAAACTAAATTTTAGTATGTTGTATGTGTCCAGGACTAAGTACCTCAGGCCTCAAGAAAAGGTGCACTTTAAATTGCCCAAATCATCATATGTACCTCTCATTCTTGGCACATAGTTTTGTTTTTTTTTTTTTTTTTTTTGGTTAAGAATGAAGTGTGGACTTAAACCAAATATTGTGAACTGTGTCAGGCTGTTCTCATCTAGATATAAACTATTTTAAGCTATACTTAATGTGAAAGATAGAAATACAAAGAATGGCCTAGGGACTCTTCTACTCTGAAGAAAATTTTATTTTTCTTTTCTCATATTGACACTTTTTTTTAGCTGTCACATAGTACTTTAAAACACTTTATTTGGTTTTAAAAATCCTACTTTCCTTAGACAGTTTTTAGTTTTGACTGACATTTTAAAAATAGGATGCTGATATTAGGATAAGTTGCTTTGTATTGAGAAAAAAAATGTACATTTGGATATCTGGTTTCTGGTTTACAGTTGAATCCCAAAATTTCATATTTCTATTTGGTCTACGTATTAAATGACATTTTAGATGCCTTATTTTGTTCCCTACTCTAGATGAAACTTTTATTTCTAAGAGATGATGTTTCAACAGGAATACATCCAGTATTTTAGGCTTAAATCCTAGTCATAGTTCTTCCCATCCCACCATTAAAATTCATGAAATAATACAGCAAAAAATGATAATAAGCTTCTATGTGGTGCTAGCATATGGGGAATTATTTTAACATCTATAAGAGAGAAGAAGGTGGAAACAATTATTGTTCAGTATAAATATTGGTGCTTAAATCAAATATGCTAATCAAAGAGGTCTACAACATATTTCATTTCCCATCATATTCTGCAAAATTCAGCATTGTAAGGAACATAAAGATAAGAAAACTTCTACTTTAGAGGCACTGGTTTCACTGGTCCAGGTACCTCTACTGTCTGCACTTCATCCTTTACCAGCACCTGTCTACATCTATTTGTGGTCTGCAGTGACCACAGAATATGGATAAGGAATTAGAAAATGGAAACAGTGGTTTTGTGGGAGACTTTGGAAGTTGTACACTTACCATTAAGACCAGGGTTAGAATAGGAGTAGTCCTGGTAATTAATATTGTGTTGGCCAAAAAGTTCATTCAGGTTTTTCTGCAACATCTTATGGAAAAACCTGAATGAACTTTTTGGCCAGCCCAATATTTCATGATGGGGACCTCAGTTCCTGATATATTACATTATGCTAACTGAACAACAAAAAAAACACAGTTAATGAAAGTATGGAATAGTTTTTAAACTTGGAGAGCTAAATTAGAGGAATATTTGTAGGCAGATTGAACAAGAGTAATTATTTAAACCTATGCTCCTAAAATTTGTTTGAATGAGAATCTTGTATCACCCAAAGGATAGTGAGTAGGGACAAACATCTTTAAAAAAAATATAGCCAGTCCGAAAAAATCTTGCCTTGAATGAGAATGGTTAAAAAGTTAGGAAATTCAACACAATGATAGTAGAACTATCAAAAGAAATTCAAACATTGGAAATGGATTATGGATGATTCATATGGCTAGGAGGAAAAGTGTATCATTGACCCTCATTTTGAAGAGAAAATCAGCCTTCATATTTACCACATTTTAAATTTACATATTTAAAAATGTAAAGTCTAAACCAAAAAATATTCTTAATATTCTTCTTTTTTTTTTTTTTTTTTTTTTGCGGCACGCGGGCCTCTCTCACTGTTGTGGCCTCTCCCGCTGCGGAGCGCAAGCTCCGGACGCGCAGGCCCAGCGGCCATGGCTCACGGGCCCAGCCGCTCCGCGGCATGTAGGATCCTCCCAGACCGGGGCACGAACCTGCGTCCCATGCATCAGCAGGCGGACTCCCAACCACTGTGCCACCAGGGAAGCCCAATGCTTTATTTTCTTGAAGAACTATGGCAAGCTCAATTATAATCCCAGATATTTAACACTTGAACACCTTTAAAATATATATTACTAATACTAAATTGAAATAGCATTTTTAATAGTTGCTCATTTATGACTAAAAGCCTCATATTTCCCTTCGTTGCTGAGTATGAGAAGACTTCATATTCCCTACAGGAGCATTATGAGGTCCCTCTTTGCCTACCAACACCAAAGCAATTCTTAGAATAGATGTTAAGTTATACCTGTTTATAAAAGAAATTTTACAATTTTTATGGGTTAATCTGGAATTCAACGAGATAAAGAAGGATATGGAAGAGGTATCTTGTGTGCCTACAACGTAGAAGCAGTACTGCAGAAACAAAAATCACAGATACGGAAAACATGTTCTCCCTAATATAAACAAAAAGACAGTGAAATGAGGAACATGGGGGAAAAAAGATAGTAGATACAAGGGACAGAGGGAGCCAAAGCTAAATTCAAGATTTTGCTTCTGGAAATGGCAGATTAGCTTATGTCAAACCAACCTTCCTGCAGATAGTAATGATTAAATCTGTACAAAACATTTTTCAAGTCAACCATTTGAAAAACAATACCTAGAGGAAAAACAATACCTGTCCAAAGCCAGAGAAGAGCTGACCCTTGAAAGAAGAGAACTATGCTGGGTGAAATGTATGTTTCTATGACTTTTCATCAGAGTCACTGTCAGTCTATTGGGTGTAGAGTGACTACAACTCAAAAGGAACCACAACCATACTGACTTGAAGAATCAGAGGATGAAGTAGTGCAGCGCTGTAGTGTCTGGAATGTCTGTGTTGGGGGAGGGGTTATCCTAAAGGGAAGAAGCCACCAAAGAGGGAGCCCACAAAATCTCCATTTTACCTTTGCCCGGGATGTGAGTGGTCAAGATGCCAAGAATTGCAAATCAAGAGTGAGGGCCTAGGGGCTTCCCTGGTGGCGCAGTGGTTGAGAATCCTCCTGCCGATGCAGGGGACACGGGTTCGTGCCCCGGTCCGGGAAGATCCCACATGCCGCGGAGCGACTGGGCCTGTGAGCCATGGCCGCTGAGCCTGTGCGTCCGGAGCCTGTGCTCCGCAACTGGAGAGAACGGGAGAGGCCACAACAGTGAGAGGCACGCGTACCGCAAAAAAGAGTGAGGGCCTAAGAGAAATGCAGGATAAACAAGTTTGGAGTTTGAATCCAGCCAAATTAACCATCTATTTGAAGAGAAATCAATACCCTTCAGAGGAAGATAAGTAAATCTAAACTATCTACAATACCTCAAATACAATGTCAAGCATATAAGAACAGTATGGTAAAATTGCAGAAAAACAGAGAGAATGAAAAACTTGGGAGCAGATAGAAAAAAAAATCAAAAGCATATTAAATATGAGAGGAAGCATACACATGATCGTTGACTTCTCATCAGAAGCAATAAAGGAAAAACAAGGGAATTACATCTTTAAAGTGCCTTAGCAAATTTTTTTTAATTCTGTCAACCAAGAATTTGATATCCTAAAAAACTGTCAAGACCCAAAGGCGAAATGACAACAATTTCAGATAAATAAAAATTGAAGGAATTAGTGCAAGGGGATCCTATACTTCAAGAAATGCTAAAAATGATCATTAGGCTGAGGGAAATGTCAACATATGGAAACTGTAATCTACAAGAAGAAAGGCAGAGTACTGGAAATGGTAAATATGTGGATAAACATATGACTGTATACTTTTTCCATCTTTTAATTTTTAAAGACATAGATAACTTTTTAAAGCAAAATGATGTGTTGTGGGATTTATAAATAAGTACACTGTATGACTAAAGTAGAACTTAAGTCAGGAGTAATTAAAACTATAAGGTTGCAAGCTTCTTGCATTGTACATGAAGTAGTACATTAATAATTCTAAGTTAACTGATAAATTTTGGTTGCATACTGTAATCCCCAGAGAAACCATTAAAAATGTTTCAGAGAGGTATAGAAACTTATTATGAATTAAAATTAAATATTAATAAGAAATTGATAACCTAAAAGGAAAGGAAGGAGTGAAAAATGGGCAAAAATTAGGTGTGGTAAATTGAAAATAAAGAGCAGAAAATTTAGAGTTTCTGTATTAATGAGAGACAAAACTGACTCTAAGACAAAGAATATTACCAAAGAATGGTAAGTTCATTGAGGGTATAACAATCAATAAGGAATGCAAAGTCTTTTCAAGAAGTGGTGCTAGAACAAAAGTATATTGATATGGAAAAGAAAAACACAATTATTTTCTACCTCATAGTGTATAAAAAACTAATCATAGATTTATGTATAAAAGTTAAAAGCCGTGAAACTTTTAGAAAAGAAAGAGGAGAATATTATCACAACTTGGGAGTGGCCAAAATATACCTTGATACTGAAAGCAATAACAAAAACAAACCATAATAAGTTTGACAGAAAAATCTGCTTATCAGAAGACATGGTTAAGAAAATAAGCCCAGACTATATGACGAAGGATTTTGTCTAGAGCACATGACGAAGGAATCCCACAATTCGATATTTTTAAGGCAAAAACTAATAAAAGTTGGGCACAATTCTTGAATAAGCATGCCACAGGAAAGGTATATGAATGGGAAACCTACTACAGAACCCTTTCCTGCCTGGGTTTCATTCAAAGCCAGAAGCCTTTTTGAAACACCAGATATATGGGCCAGAGCAGTATCCCTTGTGCTGGAATATGCTGCTTTCAGGAACTGAAGAGGACTCTCAGGCACTGTGCTTCCTACCTCTTGGTGGAGACAGTACTATTACGATTGTAATGTGTTGGCATTTACTTATTTTAGATCTAGAGAACACTTATTATATTTGATACCCCTGATTTATATTTTATGTCCTAGGTAGAAACTGTCTGTCATTCCTGGTGAACTTGACTCAAAATTTAGAATTTTTGCTATAATACAAGACCCAAAATATTTTAAAAAATAGATGGCATTCCTTTTGCCCATTTCTGACTTATCATTAATTCTTTTGTACATCTCAGGAATAGGCAAGTTGCTGTATCTCAGGATATTATGAAACATTGACCTCTGAGTCAGTTGTTGCTGGGTTTTTTTTTTTTTTTTTTTTTGCTTCAGGCTCTGTCACCATCAGTTCATCTCTCATGCTCTTCTATGTGTGTGTTTCTAGATGTTGCTCTCCTCTCTTCATTCCTTTCCCATCCCTTCCTTGCTTCATTTCTTCTTCATTTTTCATTTTCTTATTTTCTTGTGATTTCTTTTCCCCTGCTTTTCTTCATCACTTTTCTGTTTGTCAGATTTTTTTTTATGTCTGTATCTAATAACTGTTTCTTGGGCTAGTGTTTAGTAGCCCATGTTTGGGGGTTTGTATGTCCTTATGAGATAATTCAGAAACTTACAAAATAAGGTGCAAAAGGTGGTGTTCATTCAGTTGGTGAGAACAATACAGAAAGGTAAAGTCAGAAAGAAAAAGCAAGAAAAAGGAGAGAAAGAAGGATGTAGAGAAATAAAGTGGAAGCAGAAGGACATAGAGAAATAAAGGGGAAGGAATCAACAAAAAATATTAAGGACAAAAAATTCACACTTAATTTCTATGAATATGTATTGAGTGCCGTCTAAGAAACAGAAATTACTGTATGGAATGAGGAGAAAATAATGGTGACCAAAAAAGAAAGTTTGCCCTGGCATAACTCAGTATAATCCAAAACATTAGTATATTTATTTAGTCATATCCCATGTCCCCTTAGCATGTGGTTTTATGAGTATTATTTCTTATCTAATTACCTGATTAACCATAGTTTATATCTAGACCTATTATTTATATTCAAACCTCCTAAAGGTTCACCCTGTTTGACAGAGCCACAAAAACCTGACAGGGGAAAAATGATTCTTTCAGCTGACATAGCAGTATCTACAGAAAATATTACCCTAGGGCAAAATAAATAAAGTTAAAGGGCAGTGGAGAATGAGCTTACTATACACAATATACCAAGAGGAATAACTATTTTGAACCTGAAAATAGTGGAAATGACAGGTGGTCAGTTTGTTTAAAATAGAGAAAGAAATATCTATATCTGATAAGATAAAAAGCTAGTTGCTGTTAGGATTTTGAAAATTTTTGAAAACTGTTTTTGTATATGAAACTTTAAATAAATATATTGAGAGTAAATTTTAGTTTGAAATATGTTTTTGTATATTACTATAAATATTTTATATACATAATATTATTTTCATTATAATTTAATTATAGAACCAAAATACCTTGGTATTTGAAGGAAGTAAATTGAATAAAAATGCTTTGTCCAAAATTTTGTAAAAATTCCACTTACTAATTTCTGAATAGAATTACGTTAAATGCTGTTTTTAAAAATTTAGACATTTAATTAAACCTATGAATTATTTCATTGAAAGGGATTAAAATCTCTTTAATGTTCCATTCCCATAAGCTGAATTCTCTGCCTGTGTTTTCTTTTCTTCTCAGAAAATGGTAATATGAGATTTCTAGTCCTCAAAATAAAACATTTAGAATCTTCTGTCGCTCCTTTCATTGATCCACCTCTCATTTCAACAAGTTATTCAGATTCAACCTCCTGTCTTTCAAATACATCTCGGTTGAAAATCTAATGATGATTTTTCTTGGCCTATATAATTACATAATAATTTCCATATCCTTAGTAGTACTCTCAGTTTTTTACTGTCTTCTCCTATTTTCTTGTCACATCTACTCTAACCCCACAGTGAACATGTAACCACTCTATGCTCTATCTGCTAAAAATATTTGTGATTTAATAAGTGGGCACTTCCAAATTTGGTGCAAGTGTTCATACTTGTGCCTTTCTCTGTAATATTCATTCTCTATGGTTGTGACTGTCAAAATCTTGTGTTTTGTTTTGTTTTGTTTTAAATCAATTTTAAGTCTCTTTTAAAAAGCTCTCCAGGATGACAACCAATTCCTGGGCAAAACTCCACAGCCGTGATTGGATATTTGCTGTGTAATAATAAAGCAATGTACAAGACACATTAAGGCTGGGAAGGACAGGAGATTAAGAAGGAAATGACTTTGAGAAAGGGAGAGAGATAAAGAGAAAATATGTAGAAGAAATGTTGGCTTCTTGATGCTTACAGTTCCCTGCTTACAGGGGAACTGCTAACAGTTCCCTGAAAGCAATGAGTTTTGTCTATCTCTGAAAATATTAAATTGAATTCTGAAATTCAAGATCCATATCATTTTTTAAATTGAAAATTTTATTGAGATCATTGAAGATTCACATGCAGTCATAATAAATAATACAGAGAGATCCAGTGTAACATTTACCCTGTTTCACTCAATAACAACTTATAAAACTCTAGTACAGTTTCATGACAGGACACTGACATTGATACAAAGTGCTGATTCTATTCACAATTTCCCAGTGTAACTTTTACTCGTTTGTGCATGTGTGTGTGTATTTAGTTATATGCAATTCTATCACATGGGGAGGATTCTGTATCCACTACTACAGTCAAGATACAGAACAGGTCCATCACCACGAAGATCATTCAAGTTGCCCTTAATAAAGTACAAAACGATTTGGAATTGTTTTCACTCAGTAGTATTCCCTACCTATGCATCTAAGCCGAGTGTATCATAATTTGCTTCCTTTTATTGCTAAGTAGTATTCTATAGTATGTATTTTCTATAATTTAACCATTCACCTCTGAAGAACATCTGGAGTGTTTTATTGTTATTACAAATAAAGCTTCTGTGAACAGTGATGTATGTTTTTGTGTAATAAGCATGTTTTCATTTCTCTCATACCCAAGAGTGAAAGAGCTGGGTCATATGATATTTGCATTTTAGTTATATAAGAAACTGCAAAATTGTTTTCTGTAGTGGCTGTAACATTTTACATCCCACCAGCTATGTACAAATGATCCAGTTTCTCTGCATCCTCAGCAGCATTTGGTACTGCCACTATCTTTTTTTAAAATCATAGCCATTCTGATAGATATATAGTGATATCTAATTGTGGTTTTATTTGCATTTACCTAATGGCTAATGATGAACTTCTGTTCATGTGCTTATTTGCCATCTGTATTTCCTCTTCAGTGAAACGTCTGTTCATATCTTTTTCCCAGTTTCTATTTGGATTATTTTGTTTTGTTTTTTATATTCTAGATACCTCTTCCTTTTGTCAGATATGTGCTTTACAAATATTTTCTCCCAGTCCATGGCTTGTCATTTTATCCATGTAGGATCTATCATAGAGAAAACATTTTTTAATTTGGAAGAAGTCCAAATTTATCAATTTTTCCTTCTGTCTGTCATGCTTTGAGATCAAAAACTGTCCAGCCCTAGATCCCAAATATTTTTCCTCATGTTTATTCTAATTCTTTTGTGGTTTCATATTTTACATTTAAAGCTTTATTCTATTTTGAATTAATTTTTCTGTAAAGCTATAACATTTAGGTTGACATTCAATTTTTGCTTATAGATGCCCAGCTGCTTCCACACAATTTGTTAAAATGATGTTGAATTGAATTGTTCCATTGAATTGCTTTTACATCATTGCCAATAATCAGTTGAGAATATTTGTGTGGGTCTAAATTCTGTTTGCTATTTAATTCCATTAATCTGTCTATTCCTCCTACAATACCACACTGTCTTAACTACTATGACCATATAGGTAAAACATAGTATCAAGTAGAGTGAATCCTCTCACTTTATGCTTCTTTGTCAGAATGGTTTTAGCTCATCTAAGGTCTATGCCTTTCCATATAATTTTTAGAATAGGCTAGTCTATATAAAAAAAAATACTGCTGAGACTTGACAGTAATTGCATTAAACCCATAGATCAATTTGGGAAGAATTAATACCTTTGCTATGATGAGTGTTCTGATGCATGAGCACAGTATATCTTTCAATTAGTTTAGGTCTTCTTTGATTTAACTGGTATTTTGTTATTTTTAGTATATAATGCTTTAGTGTTCTGTTAATTGTGTACCTAAGCATTTCCTTTTCTTGGAGTGATTGCTACTGTTATTTGTTTTAAATTTCAGTTTCTGTAGGTTCATTATTAGTATAGAGAAATGAGAGTGATTTTGTGTGTTGATCTTAACATCCTGAGATTTATTACCTTTTTAGTTTTAGGAAGGTTTTTTCTTTTTTGGTATAGTCCTTGCAGTTTTCCCCTAGATACTCTTGCCAACTTCAAATAGGAAAATTTTGTTTCTTTTTTTCTAATTTGTATGTCTTTTTATTCCCCCTTATTCCACTAGGTAGGATTTCCAGTACTATGTTAAATGAGTGGTCAAAGTGAACATCATTGCCTTGTTCCCTGTCTGAAAGGGAAAATATTGTTTGAGTTTCTCCATTAAGTAAGGTATTAGCCATAGGTTTTTTTGTAGTTGTTCTTTATCAAGTAGAATTTACCTCTACCCTTAAATTGCAGAGGTTTTTTTTGTTTTGTTTTGTTTTGTTTTGTTTTGTTTCCCTTAATGGGTTTTGGATATTGCCAAATGCTTTTTCTTCATCAATTGAAACGATCACGTGATTTTTTTTTTTTTAGCCTGTTGATATTGTAGGTGTATTGTTTGATTTTTTGAATGGTGAATCAGACATACTTACCTAGAAAACAAGTCTCATTTGGTCATGGTGTGTAATTCAGTTTTACGTTGTTGGATTGGATTTGCTTTTCTTTTCTTGAGAGTTTTTGCTTCTACCTTCATGAGAGATATGGAGCAGTAGTTTTCTTTTTTTATACTGTCTTTTTCTGATTTTGGTCTCATGAAAGAAGTTGAGATAGGTACTCTCTGCTTTCTGGAAGGGCCTGTGGAAAATTTTGTTAATCCTTCTTTAAATATTTGGTAGAGTTCCGCAGTGAAATGATGTGGGCCCAGAGATCTCTTTCTCAGGAGTTTTAAATTACAAATTCAGATTCTTTAATGATTATAAGATTATTCAGATTATCTGTTTAAGTTTGCTTGTTTTTAGTAGTTTTTGGTGTTTGAAGACTTACTCCGTTTCAAATAAATTGCCAACTTTATCAATGTAACGTTGTTCATAGTATTCCCTTATTATCCTCTTAATGATGGTAAGATCTGTAGTGATATCCCCTGTCTCATTTCCATTATTGTTGATTTATTTCTTCCCTTTTTAAACTTTTGTTTGTCTTGCTGAATGTTTATCAATTGTGTTGATTGTATTAAAGAACTATTTTTTTTTAGTTTTAGTTGGTGTAGTGGTCTTACTGATTTTCTGTTATTCTCTTTTGAATTTCTTTCATTTCTGATCTTATCTTTATTATCGTTCCTCCTGTTTGCCTTGGGTTTAATCGTTTTCTTTTTATGGATTACTCAGAGGTTTGTTATCAAAGTTCCACGTGTTGGCTTTCTGTTACTGATTTCTAGCTTGACTCCATTATCATCAGATGTTGCCTTCTGGTTTCTTTTGGTGAATCGTCTATGGAAACCTAAGAATGTGTGCATTTTGTTGTTGTCAGGTGGATTATTTTATATATCTGAATTCTATCCTACTGATTGATTCTGTTCACAAATTCTATAATCTTGCTGATTCTCGGCTTAGTAGTTTTATCAGTTTCTGAGAGAGGTGTGTTGACGTTTCCACATTTATTGTGGATTTGTTTTTTTCTCCTTTCACTTCTATCAGTTTTTGATTCATGTATTTTGTGATTCTTTTACATACACATATAGAGGATCATTTTGTCTTTCTTGTGGATTGATTCTTTTATCATTATGCACTATTCTTTGTCTCTAGTCAATTTCTTTGATCTTCAATCTAGTTTATGAAATATTAATATACCTATTCTCCCATTGTTTCTAATTAATGTTTTCATGTTATATATTTTCCTATCCTTTTACTTTCAACCTACTTATGGCATGAATTTGAAATAAATTTGTTATAAACAGTGTATAATTGAGTAACTTTTTAAAAATCAACTGCTAATGTCTCATTTTTGATTGGTATATTTAGACTATTTACATTAAGTTAATTTTGGATATGTTAAAGCTTAAATCTGTCATTTTAGTATTCATTTCTGTTGGTTCTGTTCTTGTTCTTCTGTTCCTCTTTTCTTGTCTTCTTGTAGGCTACTTGTACCTTATCTTGATTTATTTACAGTGCTTTTGAGCATATCTTTTTGTATAGTTGGTGTGGTTGCTGAGTATTTCAATATTCGTAAATGACTTATTACCATCTACTGGTATCAATATTTAACACTTTGAGTGAAGTTTGGAAATCTTTCTCCATTTTGGCCCTTGTTCCTCCCCCATTTAATATCATTGTCTTGAGTATCAGATGGTGTTTTTTTTTTTCTCAGTGATCAAATAGTTTCTATAAAGCTCAAGATGATAAGGTTAGTTGCTTGTATGTACCCATATATCTATTCTTTCAATTGCTCTTTCTTCCTTCTGGATGCTCCAAGATTCCTCCTTTTATCACTTCTTTTCTGCTTCAGGAGCTTACTTTAGGCAATCTTAAAGGGTCATCTAGCAAAATTTATTTTAGTTTTTCTTTATCTGAGAATACCTTTACTTCCCATTTATTCCTGAAAAGTAATTTCAATGAAAATGGAATTTTTGGTTGACACTTCCTTTTTCTTCATCACCTGAAAAAATGTTATGCTATTTCCTCTGGCCTGCATAGTTTCAGATAAGAACTATAAATTAGTGTTTCTCTGTTAGGGAAGTTTTCTGATATTAATTTCTTCTAAAATTCTTTCAGCTCCACTCTCTTTCTACCATCTGGAACACTGACTATATGCACGCTGGATTTTTGGTATTGTCCCACAGATCTCTGAGAATCTGCACAATTTTTTTTTTCAGTATTTTTTTCTCTGTTGTTTAGATTAGGTCAATTCTGTGTTCTGTCCTTAAGTTCACTGATTCTATCACCTCCACTATTGTCTCTCCTCTGTCATCTCCACTCTACTCTTGAGTCCATTAAGCTATTTTTATTTGTTACTGTGTCTTTTAATTCTGTAATTTTCATTTGGCTCTTTTTTAAAACTTCTGTCACTTTACTGAGGTTTTTTTTCCATTTATTCAAGAGAGTTTATAATTAATTGTTAGAACATTTTTAGGACATTTGACTGTCTTATCTCATTCAAGTTATGATTTTCCTGGTTCTTGGTGTGCCAGGTGTCTTTTTATTGTATGTTGGCTATTTTGTCTATATGTTAAGGAGTGTCTGAGTCCTAGTTAAGCCTTTTATTTTAGTAGGTCATCATCCTGTTTATGGTTAGCATGTAGGTTCTAACCTATATCTATAGGCTGCAATTTTAAATACAGCTTGTTTCCAGAGCCTTCATGGTTTTATTTTGGTCTGCTTGGTTTATCTGGTCTCTCTGGGGTTTCCAAGGCCCTGCTGTTGCTGCTTCCCATGGCCACTTCAACAGGCACATTGGCCACACACTTTTGTGGTGAGATCTTCCTTGTTGGGCTACAGGCTTATAATGGTAGATGCCCTCTTTTAGCCTCCTCCACATCCTGGCCATACTGGCTGGTGGTACCTGGGAGGGGGCATCAGTGGCAACCAAAGGAGAAGCAAAGGGGGTTCTCAAGCAAACAAGGATAAAGAATATCCAGGGCCAGGCTACTTTTTGTAGTGTGGTCCCTATTGCCAGTCCCACTTGGCTGCCCTGGTATCTCTAAGTGGGAGAGAGAAGTTTCAGACCCTGTGGGGATAAAGAGCACTTTTCCTGGAGACTTATTTTTAGCAGAACTCCTGCTAACAAAAGCATTTCCAGTGGTGCTAGGCTCATCTGCGGTTGTCAGAGGGACTCCCATTCAATCCAGGGGAGAAATGAGCATACCTATCCTTCCTTCTGTTGCCAGGTTTGGATTTTGGATTCTGGAAACACTGAAATTTGATTACTTTCTACTGTTAGAGAGGAGGCATAGGACACCCTTCTGCTTTGTTGTTTCTTTACTCTTGGGGTCCTAGACCAATCCATCTTCCTCTTACCACCTTTCAAAACTTTCCCTTGGTTGCCTTTTGCATTATTTCTAACGTTGTATTTAGCCAGGAGGAGCAGAGAGAAATGACACGATCTTGTCCAGATCCCCTTGTCATTTTAATTCCAGCAAAATGTCTGCACTTCTCTAGAATTTAATACAAGTCAGATGGATCACAATAAATTTCTAGGAATTCTACACCAAAATAATGATGTTACTTTTACAGACTCAATAATATACATGGGCTGTATATTTCAACATGAAGAAAAGAAATACTAGCTCTAGACTTTTGTTATTTTATACTCACCCCAATTAGCATTACTAGCTGAACCCTTAGACTGATGAGTGGAGTATGGCTTCTGTGGATGTCCATATGGCATTTTGTTCTAAAGTTCAGGAAATCAAGAAGAGGCAGAATAGCACTTGAAGATTATTTATAAACAAAAGGCTCTAACTAGGGGGAGGTGTGATTATGACGATGTAGATGAAAGAAATAGATAAGAATGAATCAAGTTTTAAATGTCATAAATAATGAAATGACCATTTTGATTCAATGTTAGTTCTAAAAAAATATATTGATTTGACTAATTTATATTTTGTATTTTGTGGTGGATAAAAACCACTGTGTGTCTATTGTTTGAGGAAGACAAGTCCTTCAGTAATAACACAGAGAATACTGAGGGTATAATCAGGATTTGAAAAATTAGCGTTTTCCAGATAGATGAAGATATGGGAAGTATAGTCCAGTAAATTAAGATCTCTTTATTGCCAGATATAACTTTTGAGAATTGAAATCATTTACAGAGCTCACTGTCTATATTATACAAAGTACTTTTTATCAATAACGTTAGTATTGCCCCAGGAAGATAAACGTGAATAGAGATATTGTACATTCCAAGAACTTCCTGAAACACCCATGCTCTCTGAAATAGAAAGCATCAAATGACAATACCCGAAGATTCTTTGCAACGCTCACTGTGCCCACCTTAAACTACACTTAAATATCTTAATAAATATCCCATCCCTCTTTCACCAAGACAGATCAACCAAAATTAAAATAAATAAGGAAAGCTTTAAATGACACATTATACAAGATGGATTTAATTGATGTTTATAGGACATTCCATCCAAAAACAACAGAATACACTTTCTTCTCAGTGCTCATGGAACATTCTCCAAGATAGATCATATCTTGAGTCACAAATCCAGCCTTGGTAAATTTAAGAAAATTGAAATCATGACAAGTATCTTTTCTGACTACAACACTATGATAGACTAGATATAGATTACAGGAAAAAACTGTAAAAAATAGAAACACATGGAGGCTAAACAATATGCTACTATATAACCAAGAGATCACTGAAGAAATCAAAGAGGAAATAAAAAAAATACCTAGAAAAAGATGACAATGAACACATGATAACCCAAAACATATGGGATGCAGCAAAAGCAGTTCTAAGAGGAAAGTTTATAGCTATACAAGCCTACCTCAAGAAAAAAGAATAATCTCAAATAAACAACCTAACCTTACACCTAAAGCAATTAGAGAAAGAAAAACAAAAAAACCCAGAATTAGCAGAAGGAAAGTAATCATAAAGATCAGGTGAGAAATAAATGAAAAACAAATGAAGGAAACAGTAGCAAAGATCATTAAAACTAAAAGCTGGTTCTTTGAGAAGATAAACAAAACTAATAAAACACTAGCCAGACTCATCAAGGAAAAAAGGGAGAAGAGTCAAATAAACAGAATTAGAAATGAAAAAGGAGAAGTAACACTGACACTGCAGAAATGCAAAGGATCATGAGAGATTACTACAAGCAACTATATGCCAATGAAATGGACAACCTGGAAGAAATGGACAAATTCTTAGAAAAGCACAACCTTCTGAGACTGAACCAGGAAGAAATAGAAAATATAAACAGACCAATCAGAAGCACTGAAATTGAAACTGTGATTAAAACTCTTCCAACAAACAAAATCCAGTACCAGATGGCTTCACAGGTGAAATCCATCAAACATTTAGAGAAGAGCTAACAACTATCCTTCTCAAACTCTTCCAAAATGTAGCAGAGGGAGGAACACTCCGAAACTCATTCTACGAAGCCACCATCACCCTGATACTGAAACCAGAAAAAGATGTCACAAAGAAAGAAAACTACAGGCCAATATCACAGATGATCATAGATGCAAAAATCCTCAACAAAATACTAGCAAACAGAATCCAACAGCACATTAAAAGGATCATACATCATGATCAAGTGAGGTTTATCCCAGGAATGCAAGGATTCTTCAATATATGCTAATCAATCAATGTGATACACCATGTTAACAAATTGAAGGATAAAAACCATATCATAATCTCAGATGCAGAAAATTTTTTTGACAAAATTCAACACCTATTTATGATAAAAACTCTCCAACAAGTAGGCATAGAGGGAACCTACCTGAACATAATAAAGGCCATATATGACAAACCCACAACCAATATTGTTCTCAATGGTGAAAAACTGAAAGCTTTTCCTCTAAGATGAGGTACAAAGCAAGGTTTCCCACTCTCACCACTATGATTCAACATAGTTTTGGAAGTCCTAGCCACAGCAATCAGATAAGAAAAAGAAATAAAAGGAATCCAAATTGGAAAGGAAGAAGTAAAACTGTCACTGTTTGCAGATGACATGATACTATACATAGAGAATCCTAAATATGCTATCAGAAAACTAACAGAGCTAATCAGTGAATTTGGTAAAGCTGCAGGATACAAAACTAATGCACAGAAATCTCTTGCATTCGTATACACTAATGATGAAAAATCTGAAAGAGAAATTAAGGAAACACTCCCATTTACCACTGCAACAAACAGAATAAAATGCCTAGGAATAAAAGTATAAGACACTGATGAAACAAATTAAAGATGTTACAAATGGATGGAGAGATATACCATGTCTTGGACTGGAAGAATCAACATTGTGAAAATGACTATACTATCCAAAGCAATCTATAGATTCAATGCAATCCCTATCCAACTACCAATGGCATTTTTCTCAGAAGTAGAACAAAAAATTGCACAATTTGTATGGAAATACAAAAGACCCTGAATAGCCAAAGCAATCTTGAGAAAGAAAAACGGAGCTAGAGAAATCAGGCTCCCTGACTTCAGACTATATTATAAAACTATAGTAATCAAGACAGTATGGTACTGGCACAGAAACAGAAATATAGATCAATGGAACAGGATAGAAAGCGCACAGATAAACCCACACACATATTGTCAACTTGCCTTTGATAAAGGAGGCAAGAATATACAATGGAGAAAAGACAGCCTGTTCAATAAGTGGTGCTGGGAAAACTGGACAGCTACATGTAAAAGAACGAAATTAGAACACTTCCTAACACCATACACAAAAGTAAACTCAAAATGGATTAAAGACCTAAATGTAAGGCCAGACACTATAAGACTCTTAGAGAAAAACATAGGAATAGCACTCTTTGACATAAATCACAGCAAAAACCTTTTTGACCCATCTCCTAGAGAAATGGAAATAAAAACAAAAATAAACAAATGGGACCTAATGAAACTTAAAAGCTTTTGCACAGCAAAGGAAACCATAAACAGGACAGAAAGACAGCGCTCAGAATGGGAGAAAATAATTGCAAATGAAGCAACTGACAGAGGATTCATCTCCAAAATATACAAGCAGCTCATGCAGCTCAATGTCTAAAAAACAAGCAGCTGAATCCAAAAGTGGAAGAAGATCTAAATAGACATTTCTCCAAAGAAGATAATACAGATTGCCAGCAAACACATGAAAGGATGCTCAACATCACTAATCATTAGATAAATGCAAATCAAAACTACAATGAGATGTCACCTCATACTGGTCAGAATGTCCATCATCAAAAAATCTACAATAAATCCTGGAGAGGGTGTGGAGAAAACAATAAATCCTGGAGTGGGTGTGGAGAAAAGGGAACCCTCCTGCATGGTTGGTGGGAATGTAAATTGATACAGCCACTATGAAGAACAGTATGGATGTTCCTTAAAAAACTAAAACTAGAACTACCTTTCGACCCAGCAAACCCACTACTGGACATATACCCTGAGAAAACCATAATTCAAAAAGATTCATGTACCACAATGTTCATTGCAGCACTGCTTACAAGAGCCAGGACACAGAATCAACCTGAGTGTCCATAGACTGATGAATGGATAAAGAAGCTGTGGCACTTACACACAATGGAATATTACTCACCCCTAAAAAGAACTGAAATTGAGTTATTTGTAGCGAGGTGATGGACCTAGAGGCTGTCATACAGAGTGAAGTAAGTCAGAAAGAGAAAAACAAATACCGTATGCTAACCCATATATATGGAATCTAAAAAAAAAAAAATGGTTCTGATGAACCTAGGGGCAGGACAGGAATCTAGACGCAGATGTAGAGAATGGACCTGAGGACATGGGGAGAGGGGAGGGTAAGCTGGGACGAAGTGAGAGAGTAGCATTAACATATATACGCTACCAATGTAAAATAGCTAGCGGGAAGCAGCTGCATCACATGGGGAGATCAGCTTGGTACTTTGTGACCACCTAGAGGGGCGGGATAGGGAGGGTGCATGGGAGACACAAGAGGGAGGGGATGTGGGGATGTATTTATATGTATAGCTGATTCACTTAGTTAAACAGCAGAAACTAACACACTATTGTAAAGCAATTATACTCCAATAAAGATGTTAAAAAAAAAAAAGAAATGTGACTGCAGTTCAGCTGAGAGCACAGTTGGCCACACATGCAGATGGTATAGGTATTTGCCTACCTGTTATAGATGAGAGATTCAGAAATGGTATATGCATACATAACATGCCATCCTAAAAAAATATATGTGTGTATATATATATATATATATATATATGTGTGTGTGTGTGTGTGAGTGTGTATATATATATATATATATATATTCTTGAATGTCTGCCCTACCATGTACCCTATCGTGTGTGTTTGAAATTCTACAAGCAATTACATTATTTGAGGTACAACTTAAACAGTAGTGGTGCCCTCTGATTAAAAACTGAGCATTCCTTTGTAATTAATTTAGATTCATTGAGCTATTATTAGTCATCAACAATATAATATAAACCAGAATCCTAGAAGTTGGGGTACGGTCTAGAAGGCATGCTCCAGAGTATGCCTCTTTACGCCGCATGTCAATATGAAAGTTCAGAAAAGCCATGGAGCATAAGCGAGAATTAGGGAGGTGTACCCTCAGAAAGGACCCTGATGTGTTACTTAAGAGGGCTTTAAAGGGCAGATCGCTGACGTCATAAATTTTCCTAAGCAGTGTTGTATTGAAGCATAAGGACGATGTGTTCTGCTAGTGGAAATATCTGTGGAGATGTATTTTGCATCAGAATTTGTGTATCACATTCTCAGAAATAACAAACAAAACTTAATTGATCCCAAAAGGTCTCTAAGTGTGCAGTCATACAGCAGTTGCACATTCATACATTCTGAATGTGAGAGGACCATACAGTCTTATTCAGTTCTTTCCCTAGGAGTATGTGTTACTAGTATTTGATTGTGTTCTTGGAGAGCAGCAGATCCTCAACTATTTTTTTAATGTTGTGATTTACTGTCCATGATAAACTCTGGAGCTCTTAGATTTTCTTTATGATTTTGATCCCTGTATTTACATTTGTATGTGAATCATAAGTGATTACACAAGAGCCAATATTTTGCTTTTAATGTTTGGGTTACCATTTCTATTTGGTCTTAGGTTAATAAAGCCAAATTTCCAAATGACAGAAATTTTCCTACATCCCCTGTTATACTCAAATTATTTTATCAGTTCTGAAGGTTAAAATTATATGCACAATGGAGAGCCATTTTATAAAAAGGACTTTGATTTCTGAAATTAATAAACGGAGGCTTTAATAATGGAGGCTTTTATATTACATCACAGCAATGATAGGCGGTGAAATACACTGCTTTGTGTCTAGTGCCATCAAGAAAATGACTGAGGCCAATTAATATGTAAATTTGCACAGAGTGAAGATGAAATTGTGGTCAAGAAGCACTATACAAATGACAGTTTTACAGTAGATGAACTAGATAATAGCAGTGGGTGTTTGAAGTACAACATGACACACTGAAGTCAAAAGCATTAGATAGTAATGGTTAAGAAAATGGACTCTCCAGCCAGGTCTCTACTTGCTAGCTTGAACAGGTGATTTCACTTCTTCTTGTCCAAGTTTCCTCAGTGAAAATTGGGGAATATAATAATACATTTTTATAGGACTGTTATGAACACTAAATGAGTTTAAAATATAATGTGCTAGAATAGTGTTTGGAACATAATCCAATAAAGGTCAGACACTGTTATTACTAGTTGTAGAACATGCACATTCAAAAGGATGTGTACCAGAACAGTTACCACTATATTAATGTTGTGGGCATTAATTTAATTTCCGCAAAATTATACCCTCTGCAACATTAAATTAATGTTAATAATGTGAAAGTAGTTGGTTTAATAATTTTGTTTATTAATATTTACAAATATGATTATTAAAATTTTTATACTGACTGATTTATGGTAATGACTATGTAAGTTTCTGTTAAACAATTATAAAATTCTATTTATGAATTGGTTTAGTTTCTGAGATGAACCAAAAATATAAACATAGAAATTTTTAGTTTTTGTTTTTACACATGTATTTAAAAACATAACAAGAAAAATTTGTCTTAGTGGAGAATCTGTTAGAATTTTCCCCATTTGAAACAAAATCTGCACAAGTGTAAAATTTTGGAAATATGCCCTACACAACTTACTTGGAGACAGATTCAAAATTAGGAGTACTGGAATTGGAATCAGGAAATGTTACTTTGAGGCCCAGATGAAGAACTAATAAAGTATGTGACTCACATCAAATTCATTTAACCACTGTACTCCATTTCCTCACCTGCAAATTTCAACTTAAACTCAATAATCTTTGAGGCAGGAGAATCCCAAGAGGTGGTACTTTGGCCACCTGCATCAGCATAATCTGAATACTCAGTAAAAGTTGTCAGCAAGAACCTGTATCTTAGAAGACTTCTGAATTTTTCTCGAGGAGATGTGTTTTAACGCATAGAATTTTAAACTAAGAAGGTACATGGAGAAGATTATTAACATAATATTAGTAACATGTTTTGAGTTTCTCAGAAGACATTTTCTATTTATAAATAGCATTATATGTCATTATCACTATTGTTAGTTTATTTTTACATTTATGTGTTTTTTTATAGTAAAATATTGTAAAATTAGATGAATTTAAACTGCACTGGGTATATTTGTCTTAGGGAAAAATGAATTATCAAGACAATAACTTTATGTCTACATATAGTTTACTTATTTATAATAATTTTATATCTTGATCAACTTAATTTTAATAAATATTCTTCATGTCTCCAAGAAGTTACTAATTACCCCTCCACTGCTGACCTCACATTTGAGTGGGACTGAATCCAATATTGTCCCTGATATATAAATTTATATTGTTCAATACAAGTATTTGCAAAATTGAATATTAATCAAATCAGAAAAATGCTGATCAGTAATAATCAATTTAATGGCTAGCTATCAATGTGCTACTCAGAATTATGTACACATACTTGCAAACATAACTCAAAATTGCCTCTGTAGCAAGGACAATTTCCTAGAATAAGTTGCCTCCTCCCTCCACTTGTGTAATTTCTTTCATCCCAAGGAAGAATTACTGGAAACAATGACCTCCATTATCTGAAATGTCAACCACTCTGAAAGTCCTGTGCGTCCCACCTTCTCCAGCTGGGACTCTCCACCAACTGCAGCTGTGAGACTATTTTGTAAATACGGATTTGAATGTTTATAAATGAAATAGAAGATAAAACATTCTATGACAGTATAATCTTTGGAAATATAGCAGGATGGATCATCAAACTTAACGAAGGGTTTTCTCCTTCCATTTGTTCTTCCCTGAAAACATTACCTGAGCCATGTTGTTATGGTACTGTTAGCTAATCAGATTTGTTTCCTAGCATTGAAATAATTTTTTTTAAAAATAGGCATTATAAATCAAATTCAAGGCTTTATTCTTCTAAATTAAAAAAATATATAATTTGATCATACTTCAAGTTATATTATGATAACAGATCTCGCCTTTCACTCTGATTGAGCGTATATGACTTGGTGGTACAATTGTTGAAAAAGGTGAATGCATAAACTAACGAAAATAAAAAATAACGTGATTTTCCAAGGAATCTGTGCTTTTGAGAGTTTTTGTAGTCACTAAACTGGTAAATATCTGAGCCAAGACTAAACAGGATTTTAAAACTTCTTGCATAACATTTTCTTAAATATGTCAAATTGAAGTCTTCTTGATGCTATTTTTCTCAGCCATAAAATATTACCCCTTTTGGATTATATGAGAAATATTATATTTGCCTTCTAAAAGTTATATCTTTTAAAAAAATTTATTTATTTTACTTATTTTTGACTGCATTGCGTCTTTGTTGTGGTACGCGGGCTTCTCATTGTGGTGGCTTCTCTTGTTGCGGAGCACAGGCTCTAGGCGGGCAGGCTTCAGTAGTTGTGGCACGCGGGCTCAGTATTTGTGGCTCGCGGGCTCAGGAGCACAGGCTCAGTAGTTGTGGTGCATGGCCTTAGTTGCTCCAGGGCATGTGGGATCTTCCAGGACCAGGGCTCGAACCCGTGTCCCCTGCATTGGCAGACGGATTCTTAACCACTCCACCACCAGGGAAGCCCCTAAAAATTATATCTTTATTTGAGACACAGAGCAACACTTCATTGAAAAAGTTGGTACTGCAGACTCCCAGCAGGGTCTGAAGTAACATCCCATAATCAAACATATTTGCATTTCTTCAGCAAATTATGAATAATTAGACTGTATGGGATTAATATAGGCTAAAAATCACACCCCTTCCCATCAGATCAGGTTATGTTTTGCCACCAAATGAGTTTGCCACAATCTCACCAAACTACTTTAGGAGTTTTTTGGACTGTAATACCATGAATAGTGGATCATGGTGGTATTTCAACGTTCTAAAAGTCTTGATTATCCCTGAATAGTGAATTTGCCTCCAGGGAGCAAATTTAACACTGGGGAGAGTCTGTATGCTTCCTTGAATTCTGTAAATAGTTGCACTTACTGAGCTGTGCATAAACACGAGAATTCTCTGCATACGATGTCCACCATGTAATTTTTTTTTAACATCTTTATTGGAGTATGATTGCTTTACAATGATGTCTTAGTTTCTGCTTTATAACAAAGTGAATCAGCTATACATATACATATATCCCCATATCCCCTCCCTCTTGCATCTCCCTCCTACCCTCCCTATCCCACCCCTCTAGGTGGTCACAAAGCACCGAGCTGATCTCCCTGTGCTATGCAGCTGCTTCCCAGTAGCTATCTATTTTACATTTGGTAGTGTATATATAAGTCGATGACTCTGTCTCACTTCGTCCCAGCTTACCATTCCCCCTCCCCATGTCCTCAAGTCCATTCTCTATGTCTGCATCTTTAATCCTGTCTGGCCCCCTAGGTTCTTCATAACCTTTTTTTTTCTTTTTTTAGATCCCATATATATGTGTTAGCATACGGTATTTGTTTTTCTCTTTCTGACTTAACTTCACTCTGTATGACAGACTCTAGGTCCATCCACCTCACTACAAATAATTCAATTTCATTTCTTTTTATGGCTGAGTAATATTCCATTGTATATATGTGCCACATCTTCTTTAGCCATTTGTCTGTCGATGGACACTTAGGTTGCTTCCATGCCCTGTCTATTGTAAATAGAGCTGCAGTGAACATTGTGGTACATGACTCTTTTTGAATTATGGTTTTCTCATGGTATATGCCCAGTAGTGGGATTGCTGGGTCGTATGGTAGTTCTATTTTTAGTTTTTTAAGGAGCCTCCATACTGTTCTCCATAGTGGCTGTATCAACTTACATTCCCACCAGCAGTGAAGGAGGGTTCCCTATTCTCCACATGCTCTCCAGCATTTATTGTTTGTGGATTCTTGATAATGGCCATTCTGACTGGTGTGAGGTGATACTTCATTGTAGTTTTGATTTGCATTTCTCTAATGATTAGTGATGTTGAGCATCCTTTCATGTGTTTGTTGGCAATCTGTGTAACTTCTTTGGAGAAATGTCTATGTCGGTCTTCTGCCCATTTTTGGATTGGGTTGTTTGTTTTTTTTTTGATACTGAGCTGCATGAGCTGCTTGTAAATTTTACAGGTTAATCTTTTGTCAGTTGCTTCATTTGCAAATATGTTCTCCCATTCTGAGGTTTGTCTTTTCGTCTTGTTTATGATTTCCTTTGCTGTGCAAAAGCTTTTAAGTTTCATTAGGTCCCATTTGTTTATTTTTGTTTTTATTTCCATTTCTCTAGGAGGAGGGTCAAAAAGGATCTTTTTTGTGATTTATGTCAAAGAGTGTTCTGCCTATGTTTTCCTCTAAGAGTGTTATAGTGTCTGGCCTTACATTTAGGTCTTTAATCCATTTTGAGTTTATTTTTGTGTATGGTGTCAGGGAGTGTTCTAATTTCATTCTTTTACATGTAGTTGTCCTGTTTTCCCAGCACCACTTATTGAAGAGGCTGTCTTTTCTCCATTGTGTATTCTTGCCTCCTTTATCAAAAATAAGATGATCATATGTGTGTGGATTTATCTCTGGGCTTTCTATCCTGTTAAATTGATCTATATTTCTGTTTTTGTGCCAGTATCATACTGTCTTGATTATTGTAGCTTTGTACTGTAGTCTGAAGTCCAGGTGCCTGATTCCTCCAGCTCCATTTTTCTTTCTCAATAGTGCTTTGGATATGCGGGGCCTTTTATGTTTCCATACAAATTGTGAAATTTTTTGTTCTAGTTCTGTGAAAAATGCCATTGGTAGTTTGATAGGGATTGCATTGAATCTGTAAATTGCTTTGGGTATTATAGTCATGTTCACAATGTCGTTTCTTCCAATCCAAGAACATGCTCCTATCTCTCCATCTGTTTGTATCATCTTTAATTTCTTTCATCAGGATCTTATATTTTTCTGCATACAAATCTTTTGTATCCTTAGGTAGATGTCTTCCTATGTATTTTATTATTTTTGGTGCCGTGGTAAATGGGAGGGTTTCCTTAATTTCTCTTTCAGATTTTTCATCATTAGTGTATAGGAATGCAAGAGATTTGCGTGCATTAATTTTGTATCCTGCAGCTTTACCAAATTCATTGATTAGCTCTAGTAGTTTTCTGGTGGCATTTTTAGGATTCTCTATGTATAGTATCATGTCATCTGCAAACATTGACAGTTTTACTTCTTCTTTTCCAATTTGTATTCCTTTCATTTCTTTTTCTTCGCTTATGGTTGTAGCTAAAACTTCCAAACCTATGTTGAATAATAGTGGTGAGAGTGGGCAAGCTTGTCTTGTTCCTTATCTTAGTGGCAATGGTTTCAGTTTTCCACCATTGAGAACAATGTTGGCTGTGGGTTTGTCATATGTGGCCTTTATTATGTTGAAGAAAGTTCCCTCTACGCATACTTTCTGGAAGGTTTTTATTATAAATGGGTATTGAATTTTGTTGAAAGCTTTTTCTGCATCTATTGATATGATCATATTTTTTTTTATCCTTCAATTTTTTGCTATCATGTATCACATTGATTGATTTGCATATATTGAAGAATCCTTGCATTCCTGGGATAAACCACACTTGATCATGGTGTGTGATCCTTTTAATGTGCAGCTGGATTCTGTTTACTTGTATTTTGTTGAGGATTTTTGCATCTATGTTCATCAGTGATGTTAGCCTGTAGTTTTCTTTCTTTCTGACATCTTTGTCTTGTTTTGGTGTCAGGGTGATAGTTGCCTCGTAGAATGATTTTGGGAGTGTTCCTCCCTCTGCTATATTTTGGAAGAGTTTGAGAAAGATTGGTGTTAGTTCTCCTCTAAATATTTGATGGAATTCGCATCTGAAGGCATCTGGTCCTGGGCTGTTGTTTGTTTGGAATATTTTTAATCACAGTTTCAATTTCAGTGCTTGTGATTGGTCTGTTTGTATTTTCTATTTCTTCCTGGTTCAGTCTCACAAGGTTGTGCTTTTCTAAGAATTTGTCCATTTCTTCCAGGTTGTCCATTTCATTGGCATATAGTTGCTTGTAGTAATCTCTCATGATCCTTTGCATTTCTGCAGTTTCATCTGTGACTTTTCCTTTTTCATTTCTACTTCTATTGATTTGACTCTTCTCCCTTTTTTTCTTGATGAGTCTCACTAATGGTTTTTCATTTTTGCTTATCTTCTCAAAGGACGAGCTTTCAGTTTTATTGATCTTTGCTACTGCTTCTTTCTATGTTTTCCATTTATTTCTGTTCTGATCTTTATGTTTTCTTTCCTTCTGCTAAATTTGGGGGTTTTTTGTTCTTCTTTCTCTAATTGCTTTAGGTGTAAGGTTAGGTTGTTTATTTGAGATGTTTCTTGTTTCTTCAGGTAGGGATGTATTGCTATAAACTTCCCTCTTAGAACTGCTTTTGCTGCATCCCATAGGTTTTTGGGTCATCGTGTTTTCACTGTCATTTGTTTCTAGGTATTTTTTGATTTCCCCTTTGATTTCTTCAGTAATCTCTCGGTTATTAAGTAGTGTATTGTTTAGCCTCCATGTGTTTGTATTTTTTACTGATTTTTTCCTGTAATTGATGTCTAACCTCATAGTGTTGTGGTCAGAAAAGATACTTGATAAGATTTGAATTTTCTTAAATTTACCAAGGCTTGATTAGTGACCCAAGGTATGATCTATCCTGGAGAATGTTCTGTGAGCACTTGAGAAGAAAGTGTACTCTGTTGTTTTTGGTTGAATGTCCTGTAAATATTAATTAAGTCCATCTTATGTAATGTGGCATTTAAAGCTTGTGTTTCCTTATTTATTTTCATTTTGGATGATCTGTCCATTGGTGAAAGAAGTGGGGTGTTAAAGTCCCCTACTATGATTGTGTTACTGTCAATTTCCCCTTTTATGGCTATAAGCATTTGCCTTATGTATTGAGGTGCTCCTATGTTGGGTGCATAAATATTTACAATTGTAATATCTTTCTCTTGGATTGATCCCTTGATCATTATGTAGTGTCCTTCTTTGTCTCTTATAATAGTCTTTGTTTTAAAGTCTATTTTGTCTGATATGAGAATTGCTACTCCATCTTTTTTTTGATTTCTATTTGCATGGAATATCTTTTTCCATCCCCTCACTTTCAGTCTGTATGTGTCTCTAGGTCTGAAGTGGGTCTCTTGTAGACAGTATATATATGGGTCATGTTTTTGTATCCATTCATCCAATCTGTGTCTTTTGGTGGGAGCATTTAGTCCATTTACATTTAAGGTAATTATCGATGTGTATGTTCCTATTCCCATTTTCTTAATTGTTTTGGGTTTGTTATTGTAAGTCTTTTCCTTCTCTTGTGTTTCTTGCCTAGAGAAATTCCTTTAGCATTTGTTGTAAAGCTGGTTTGGTGGTGCTGAACTCTCTCAGCTTTTGCTTGTCTGTAAAGGTTTTAATTTCTCCATCAAATCTGAATGAGATCCTTGCTGGGTAGAGTAATCTTGGTTGTAGGTTTTTCCCTTTCATCACTTTAACTATGTCCTGCCACTCCCTTCTGGCTTGCAGAGTTTCTGCTGAAAGGTCAGCTGTTAACCTTATCAGGATTTCCTTGTGTGTTATTTGTTGTTTTTCCTTGCTGCTTTTAATACTTTTTATTTTTATTTAATTTTGGATAGTTTGATTAATATTTTTCTTGATGTGTTTCTCCTTGGGTTTATCCTGTATGGGACTGACTGTGCTTCCTGGACTTAATTAACTATTTTGTTTCCCATATTAGGGAAGTTTTCAACTATTATGTCTTCAAATATTTTCTCAGTCCCTTTCTTTTTCTCTTCTTCTGGGACCCCTATAATTCGAATATTGGTGTGTTTAATGTTGTTCCAGAGTACTCTGAGACTGTCCTCAATTCTTTTCATTCTTTTTTCTTTATTCTGCTCTGCAGTAGTTATTTACACTATTTAATCTTCCTGGTCACTTATCCGTTCTTCTGCCTCCAGTATTCTGCTATTGATTCCTTCTAGAGAATTTTTAATTTCATTTATTGTGTTGTTCATCTTTGTTTGTTTGCTCTTTAGTTCTTCTAGGTCCTTGTTAAACGTTTTTTGTATTTTCTCCATTCTATTTCCAAGATTTTGGATCATCTTTACTATCATTACTCTGAATTCTTTTTCAGGTAGATTGCCTCTTTCCTCTTCATTTGTTTGGTCTGGTTGGTTTTTACCTTGTTCCTTCATCTGCTGTGTGTTTCTCTGTCTGCTCATCTTGCTTAACTCACTGTGTTTGGGGTCTCCTTTTCGCAGGCTGCAGGTTCACAGTTCCCGTTGTTTTTGGTGTCTGCCCCCCAGTGGGTAAATTTGGTTCAGTGGGTTGTGTAGGTTTCCTGGTGGAGGGGACTGGTGCCTGTGTTCTGGTCGATGAGGCTGGATCTTGGCTTTCTGGTGGGCAGCACTGCGTCCGGTGGTGTGTTTTGGGGTGTCTGTGACCTTATTATGATTTTAGACACCCTGTCTGCTAATGGGTGGGGTTGTGTTCCTGTCTTGCTAGTTGTTTGGCATAGGATGTCCAGCACTGTAGCTTGCTGGTCATTGAGTGGAGCTGGATCTTAGCCTTGAGATGGAGATATATGGGAGAGCTTTCACCATTTGATATTATGTGGTGCCGGGAAGTCTCTAGTGTACCAGTATACTGATCTCAGCTCTCCCACCTCAGAGGCACAGGCCTGACACACGGCCGGAGCACCAAGACCCTCTCAGCCACACAGCTCAGAAGTAAAGAGAGAAAAAAAGAAAGAAAGAGAGAAAAAAATAAAATAAAGTTATTAAAATTAAAAATATAAAATAATTGTTAAAAAAATTAAAAAGTAATAAAAAAAAAAACAGACAGACAGAACCCTAGGACAAATGGTAAAAACAAAGCTATACAGACAACATCATACAGAGAATCATATAAATACATACACAAAGAGAAAAAGGAAAAAAAAAAAAATATATTGTTGCTCCCAAAGTCCACCGCCTCAATTTTGGGATGATTTGTTGTCTATTCAGGTATTCCACAGATGCTGGGTACATCAAATTGATCGTGGAGATTTAATCCACTGCTCCTGAGGCTGCTGGGAGAGATTTCCCTTTCTCTTTTCTGTTCACACAGCTCCTGAGGTTCAGCTTTGGATTTGTACCCACCTCTCTGTGTAGGTCACCTGAGGGCATCTGTTCTTTGCTCAGACAGGACGGGGTTAAAGGAGCAGCTGCTTCTGGGGCTCTGGCTCACTCAGGCCGGGGGGAGGGAGGGGCACGGATGTGGATGCGGGGCGAGCCTGCGGCGGCAGAGGCCAGCGGGACGTTGCAACAGCCTGAGGCGCAGCGTGTGTTCTCCCGGGGAAGTTTTCCCTGGATCCCGGGACCCTGGCAGTGGTGGGCTGCACAGGCTCCCGGGAGGGGAGGTGTGGAGAGTGACCTGTCCTCGCACACAGGCTTCTTGGTAGCGGCAGCAGTAGCCTTAGCGTCTCATGCCCATCTCTGGGGTATGCGCTGATAGCCATGGCTCGTGCCCATCTCTGGAACTCCTTTAGGCGGTGCTCTGAATCCCCTCTCCTCGTGCACCAGGAAACAATGTTCTCTTGCCTCTTCGGCAGGTCCAGAGTTTTTCTTGGACTCCCTCCTGGCTTGCTGTGGCGCACTAACCCCTTCAGGCTGTGTTCATGCCGCCAACCCCAGTTCTCTCCGTGGGATCCGACTGAAGCCCGAGCCTCAGCTCCCAGCCCACGCCCGCCCCGACAGGTGAGCAGACAAGCCTCTCGGACTGGTGAGTGCCGGTCGGCACCGATCCTCTGTGCGGGTATCTCTCCACTTTGCCCTCCGCACTCCTGTGGCTGCGCTCTCCTCCGTGGCTCCGAAGCTTCCCCTCAGCCACCCCCTGTCTCTGCCCGTGAAGAGTCTTCCTAGTGTGTGGAATCTTTTCCTCCTTCATAGCTCCCTCCCAGTTGTGCAGGTCCTGTCCCTATTCTTTTGTCTCTGTTTTTTCATTTTTCTTTTGCCCTACCCAGGTACATGGGGAGTTTCTTGCCTTTTGGGAGGTCTGAGGTCTTCTGCCAGCGTTCAGTAGGTGTTCTTTAGGAGTTGTTCCACATGTTGATGTGTTTCTGATGTATTTGGGGAGGAAGGTGATCTCCACGTCTTACTCTTCTGCCATGTTGAAGGTCTCTCTGCACCATGTAATTTTATAATATATCTTATACCTAGGATTTTGGTTCTTTCTATCAAAGTAAAATATTATTTTTAAAGCAAGAAACATTTGATTGCCCCTGCATCTCTAGCAACTCAAGCACCGAGAAGCAAAGTTCATTATTACAGTACAGAGTGAAAAGAAGCCTAGAAAGTTTAAGTGAGTTAGACATGTTTCTATTGATTACAACACTAGTGAGAGTGGAAAGAGATAGATAAAAGCCAGAAAGTTGGAATTAGTTTAAAATTATCTCTCTAAGGGTGGAGCCCTTTGGAGAAAGCAGTGGATAAATTACAAGTCATATTTTAATAACCTTCAAGTACAAAACTATGAATATACTATATATGTGTGTGTGTGTGTGTGTATTCTAAAAGAAAACATAAGTGTAGTATTGTTTAGATGCTTCTATTTCTTAGAAATATTTTGTAAATCTTCCAAGGAAAATTGCAAGAAATTCCTCACAGTTGCCATAGTAACAGAGTTAATATGTTTTGAACACAGTAAACTGAACCTTATTTTGAAAAAGAAAATATGTAACCTTGGTATACCTGTGGAACAGCACTGTCCGTAGAACTTTCTGTAATGATGTAAATATGGTAGCCCATAGCCACATGCTGGTATTGAGGATTTGACATGTGGCTCCTGTGACTTAGGAACTGAGTTTTAAATTTAATTAGATTTCACTTCATTAAATGTAAATGTAAATAGACACACGTGGCTCATGTCTACGCTATTTGACAGAGTAGGTATAGAATTTAAGATGTATTAAACATGGGCTTCCCTGGTGGCACAGTGGTTAAGAATCCACCTGCCAATGCAGGGGACATGAGTTCGATCTCTGATCTGGGAATATCCCACATGCCGTGGAGCAACTAAGCCCGTGCACCACAACTACCGAGCCTGTGCTCTGGAGCCCACAAGCCACAACTACTGAGCCCATGTGTCGCAACTACTGAAGCCCATGTGCCTAGAACCCATGCTCCGCAACAAGAGAAGCCACTGCAATAAGAAGCCCGCGCACCACAAAAGAGTAGCCCCCACTCGCCACAACTAAAGAAAGCCCACGCACAGCAACGAAGACCCAATGCAGCCAAAAATAAATAAATAAAATAAATTTATAAAAAAAAAGTTAAGGAACTGTTTTAAAAACATTTTTAAAATAAATGAAGAAATAAAATAAAATATATTAAACATGTGAGCTTTTCCTACAATGTTGAGGTTATAATTATTTGGATAAACCCATTTTAAAATTAATAAAAATTCTAATTAACTATCTGATATTTGTTAGAACTAATGAAAATATTTTACTGGTGCCCAATCACAGTATGTAATTCATGTGATTCTAAATAAGAGGGTGCAGGGGATAAGATTTCCCAATGACAACGTAAGTCTTAGCTACATAAATCTAAGCTACATCAGTGCTCCTCAAACCTGAGAATACATAATAATCAGATGAAGAACTTGTTAAAGCACAGAGATTCTTATTTGGTAGAACTGGGGTGGAACTCAAACATTTGAATTTCTAACAAGCTCCAAATAATGCTGCTAGTGGTGGTTCATGGACTACAGTTTGATTAGCACTCAGTAGGTACTTAGTGCAGTGGTCCTCAAAGTACAGACCCTGGACCAGCACCTTCACCATCATAATTACCTGGGAACTTGTCAGAAATGCACATTTTTAGTATTTATCTCAGACATATTAAATTAGAAGTTCTAGGGATGGGTATATTTTTTTGGTTAACAAGCCCTCCAGATGAACTTGAAAATGTGCCTTAAAATCATTTGCACATATGCATGAGGAAAAATGTATTGTACATATTAGCAAAAACTTGGAAACAACCAAAATGTCCATCTTAAAGAAACTAGCTGAATAAATTGCAGCTGAATCTGCTTTTGGAATACTATGCAGTAGTTAACAAAAAATCAGTAAGACAAATATTAACTGTCATGGAAAGATGTCTAAGACATATAATGTATGTGGAGGGGTTGCAGAAATAGTGTATCATGATTTATGTAAACAAAATAATTTTTAAAATAATGGATGATCTTGGTATGTATATTTCTTGTATATAGAATAACTTCTGAAATCAAATTGATAACAGTGGTTTTCTATAAGGAATGAACTAGGATTGAGAGCAATAGTTGATATAGAATTTATTTTCATGTTGAATTTTATAAAAGGAAAATATATTCATAAAATTAATACTTGTGACTTAAAAATAATTAAGATACTCAAAATCCATGTCATGGTGTTATACAGGGATGCACTATCTATAAACATCAATTGCACAGACCTGTTTTATTATCTTTAATTTCTGAGACCATACTTTTATTTTTTTTTTCGCGGTACGTGGGCCTCTCACTGTTGTGGCCTCTCCTGTTGCGGAGCACAGGCTCCGGACACGCAGGCTCAGCGGCCATGGCTCACAGGCCCAGCCGCTCCGTGGCATGTGGGATCTTCCCGGACCGGGGCACGAACCCGTGTCCCCTGCATCGGCAGGTGGACTCTCAACCACTGCGCCACCAGGGAAGCCCTGAGACCATACATTTTATCTTTAATAGTTTACAAGTCGTTTCCTGTATTGTTAGAAACAACTTCCATTGCTAATACTACAGTGTGTCATTATATGATAATATTGAATCAGAATTTTAGACCAAGAAATAACATTTTTACTCTTACACTTTTTGGTCAGTTTGCTATACTTCTTCTGTATACAATGAACCTGCTTTGAATTCAGTTTCCAATATCAGGGTTTTTTAAATCTTTGTATAATTTCGGTGGATTTCTTTTCAAGACATTTTGCATTGTAAGGCGAACGTGATTAAGTTCTCTATTTGAAAAGATACTAATTATCAGAAAAACCAAGACAAAGGTGCTCTAATAGGGTACCTGACAAATTTTATCTGGTCCATTAGCATTCACTTTACCTCTCTACCATGCCTAGGATGATTCCTCATTATCTTACCAGTTAGGTGCCCACAGTAACAAAGTGTATTTATCCCGGTGCATCATACACTGAACATGCACCTCATGGTTTGTGTAACATAGGAATACATGAATGTTCAAGATCCTTTCTGTTTTTCAAAACTTCCTTGTTAACATTTTAGGTATAATAAAAACAACAAAATGCTGTACTACACCTGAGGTTAATAGTGCTATTTTAATATTGAAATTAATTTTAATACTGCTAAAATTTCCTGTCATGATCAATTTTATGTGTCAACTTGGCTAGGCTATAGGACCCAGTTTTTCAAACAAACATAAATCTTAAGTGTTGCAGTGGCGCTATATTTTAGATGTGATTAATGTCTACCATCAGTTAACTTTATGTACAGATTATCCTTGATAATCTGCACTGGCTGATCTAATCAGCAGAAAGGGCTTAGAGCAGAATGGAGGTTTCCCTGGGGAGTGGAAACCTCACCTGTGGACTGCAGTAGCGGCTCCTGCCTGAAAGTTTCCAGCCTGCCCTGACTCAATATGTGAAAGTGACTTTGGAATTGGATAGTGGTAAAGAATGGGAGAAATTTGAAGCACTTCACAGAAAAAGCCTAGATTGCCTTGAACAGAATGTTAGCAGAAATATGGACTTTAAAAGTGCTTCTGGGGGCTTCCCTGGTGGCACAGTGGTTAAGAATCCTCCTGCCACTGCAGGGGACACGGGTTCGAGCCCTGGTCCGGGAAAATCCCACATGCTGCAGAGCAACTAAGCCCATGCGCCACAATTACTGAGCCCACGTGCCACAACTACTGAAGCCCACGTGCCTAGAACCCATGCTCCACAACAAGAGAAGCCACCGCAATGAGAAGCATGCACACTGCAACAAAGAGTAGCCCCCGCTCACTGCAACTAGAGAAAGCCTGCGCTCAGCAAGGAAGACCCAACACAGCCAAAAAAAAAAAAAAAAAAAGTGTTTCTGGTGCTCAGAAGGAAATGAGCACGGTAGAGAAAATGTCTATCTTGATTCAAAGACAAAATTTTTATTCACTGTAGGTCAGGAATCCGCCTGTGGCTTTGCTCTTATTGTAAATGTTGCAAAATGTGGATATGTAGGCTGGAAGAGTTGTGAACTTTTAATACTTTTTGTGATTTTTTTCGTAAAATTATTTATTACCCATCTGTTTTATTAATGTTTCTCTTTACAAACATGTTTGAGGATCCAGTATGGTGTTTTCTGGACATGAGGTGTGAGATGGGAGAGGATGATTCTTTATCTTAGGTATCTTACAGATACTTCTGGTAAGGTTGGAAATAAACAATCACAATCTTCAAAGTCATTTCAAAGTAAGTGAGCGAGAGCAACAAAGGAAAAAACGAAACTATAGCAATAAAACCAAAAACTTCCTATATTTACCATGAAATCCAATTATTTTTACAGGAGCTGACAATCCAAGTTATCTAATCCCATTGTACATAGTTTGTTGCAAACAATCTCTAAGTGAAGCAACAAGATCAAAAGGACATAACTACAAACCACAGTCACTCAACAAGGAAAGTACTGAGAAATAGTTCTTGGAATCTTAAACTCAGTAAAGCTCTTTTTTAAAAAAATACCTGCATTCAATGAAATGTTCCAAGAATCAAGTTATTTAGTAGCAGGAATTATTGCCCCCCCCCAAAAAAGAAAAGTTTCACATGGTTGGTGAGAACATAATGATGGAAGCATGTAAAGTTATAGTGAGAAAATGTTAGGTCAAGATGCAGCTGGATAAATCAAAGACTCCACTCTACATCAGTATAAGTTGAAATACTGAAGAAGTATCACCTGAAACTGAAGAGATTTGAGATCAGTAAATGGAAAAATGACATCTCCTTCCAGGTTGGTGAGTAAGCAGATTTCACCATTAGATATCAAGCTCTAGCTCTTGTAAAAATTGTAAATGTTGGCAAAATTCATAAACAATATTTTCTTGCTGCAAGTTTCCGTCTGAAACAAAAAGGTCAAGGTACATTTAATTTTTTTGTCTTCATATTGAGAAAGTGCTGTCCAGGAGGAATTGTGTTGGCTTCTTTACCGATGTTATCTCATAGGTGGCTGGCTCCAGGAGAGGTTTCGTCTATTGTTATAAAATAAAATCTTGACATTGTCATAATACAGTGCTTTATTCACAGATAAATGCTGGGTTCAAAAAACTTGGAGAGGAAATGAAAACTAAAATGTCTGAATGACACTATAAAATGAGTAACTTTGTTAAAGGATGGTCAGTTCCCTTGAGCATGTAAAACTGGGACGAAGAGCACATGAATCGTTTAGTACATACAGAAATCTGGATTCATTGTAGAGAGAGTTCTCAGCAAATTGTCAAAGTGTTTGAGGTGGAAGGTGAATTTCAGTAGTACATTTAAGGAAATATTGATACAAATTTTGTTGAATGCTTTGAAAATGATAAATGGCTGCCCAAACTAACCTAATTAGTAGGTACTCTTTCTTCACTTGAACTGGTTGAACAAGTCTCTCTCTGCCAGGCTGTGGAGCGACAAGCCTCTTACACTTTGAAAGGAAACTGAATCTTTGAAAAATCATGTTGGAAATAGAAATTTTTAAATGTTTCCACTTTTGCTTGGGTTTGACAGTGAAGAAGGATATAAGCAAATATCTCCTCAATCCCACAGTAAGTAAAAGTGGTATGAATTGCCTGCCAGAAGAAAATCTCTTCAGGAAAAACTTAATATCCAGAGCCTTTACTAATGTTAAAAGGCTCAATAATATTGACCTAGTTGTATCAAGTAACAGAATAAAATAACTAAAAAACCTAGAGAAAAACATAGGAAATGGAAACAGACCATTGGGGTAACAGATATTTTTAAATAATGTTAATTTACATGGTCAATAATATAGAAAGGTGGAGAATTTTAGCAGACCTGCTTGAACTCTACACACAGAAAAATCAAATGAATATTCCAAAATTAAAAATAAAATAACTGAAATTATAATTCAGTAGGCTTTAACAGCACACTAGACAGAAAAGGAAAGATAATTATGAAGAAAAAGATAGTTTAGTAGAAAATTTCAAACTGAAGTCTGGAGAGAAAAAAAATAATTGAAAATGTATTAAAAGCCATAAGAGATATAAGGTGTATGGAAGAAATAAGTAATATTCACACTACTGGAGTCCCAGGGATGGCGAGAGAATGGGACAACTTATAAACAGTGAGGAAAAAAATCATTAAAAATTTGAAATCAGGAATATTAAAAAAGACATCCTGTAAAATTTGATTTATTCTACAAATTCAAGATAGGTTTAGCATTTAAAATGAATCAGTGTGATCCTCCACATTAACAAGATTTGGGAGGAAAATCATATGACCATAACAGTAGACACTAAAAAAATATTTAACAAAATTCATCAGCTATTCATGAATTTTAAAAATAATTAGCAGACCAAGAACAGAAGGGAGCTTACTTAATACAACAGAGCATTGACCAAAATTCTACAGTAAACATCCTGTTTAATGGTGATATATTGTAAAATTTCACTGTGAAACTAGGAATGAGTTAGAGATGGAGAAGCTTTGTAATACAATTTCTATTCAATATTTCATTCGAGGGAGTTCAGTGATGGAAGAAAAAGAAATAAAAGATACAAGTATTGAGAAGGATGAAATAACACTGTCATTATTCACAGATGACATTATATAGTACGTAGGAATTCAAAAGAACGTTAGAAAGAGACGATTAAAATTAATATGTGACTTTAAAAAGGTCACTGGATTAAATATCAATATAAAAGTTAACTGTATTTTTCACTTAGAAGCAATTAAGAAATGTAATTTTGAAAATATATCATTTATCAAAATATAAAGCTAAGAAACTTGAATAAGACTTCTATACCAAGAAAAATATATTTATGAGATAAAGTAAGGAAGATTAATCAGTGGAGATCATGTATTGTAAACTTGTCACTTCTCCTTGAATAAAACTATAGATTCAATGCAGTCTCAGTAAAAATTTCAGCATGTTAAGTTGACAAGCTGATTTCAACTCATGTAGAAATGAGATAATCAAGAATAGTGAAGACAGTCTTGAGGAAATGAACCTTGCTGGAGGATATAATTGTCATCAAGATGTATAATAAAGTCATAGTTATTAGAACAGTGCTGTTACTCAAGAATAGACAGGTAGACTAATGACATAGAATAAATAGTAGAGAAATTAGCCTGATTTAAGACAAAGATGCCTCTGCAATTTGGTAAGGAAGGATGCTCTTTCTAATAAATAAGACTGGGTTAATTATATACCTGTGTAAGAAAATATAAAACTATCTACCTCATACCATACATAAAATCAAAATTTAGAACTATTTGGATGATAAGGCAGAAATATCTTTATGATTCTGGAGGTGGAGGAGGCAAGGAATTTTTTAGCTAGCAGCAAAAAGCAGTAATCATAAAGAAGAATACTGATGATTGAACTCCATTAAAATTAAAGTTTTGTTCAGCAAGAAGAAACCATTAGGAGAGAGAAAAGGCAAGCCACAGAGTGAGAAGATATTTATATCCAACAAAGGATTTGTATCCAGAATAATCAAAGAATTTCTAAATATCAATAAGAAAAAAGACAACCCACATTTTATAAAATAGAAAATTTTGAATTAATTCTTTACAAAGATGATATCCAAATGACCAAAACAGCCTATGTAAAGAATTTCAACATAAGTAGTCATGAGGGAAATAAAGAAAAAAGACACAATTAAATACCACCATGTACCTACCACAACAGTCATAAAAAGCTAAAAAAACAAACAAACAAAATGATTTCAAGAGTTGATGAGGATGAGGAGCAAATGAAAAGCTCATTCACTACTGGTTGGAATTTTCAGTATTTATTATACTAAATCTGAGCTTATAAATACTCTCTGATCCATTAACTGCAGGCCATGAATGTCAGTTTTTACAAAAACTTTAAACAGCAAAGGTGTCCACCAACAGTGAAGTAGTAAACTATGGCTATAAGCAACAAAGTGATAAATCTCACTCACTTAATGGTGAGTGAAAGAAGCTAGACACAAAATAATATGTACTATTTGCTTTCACTTATGTAAAGCTTAACCAAATAAGTAAGTTGCTTTTGGAAAGGCTAATAACTGGGAGAGAATGATATGGACACTTCTGGGATGTTGGTAATATTCTGTATCTTCATTGGATTATGGCTATCTGTTCACTTTGTAAAGCATCATTAAACTGTGGAGTTCATAGTCTCTACATACGTGCTGTACTTCGGGCATTTAAAAGAGTAAATTAAGATTTAAATAAATTGCAAAAAGTATTCTACTTACACACTACATCATTGTTTCAGCCATGTCTATCTTTGAATTCTGTATTTTCCATTGATTTGTGAGACTCTGAATGTACAGATGCTAAATTATTTTATTTTATTTTTAGAATAAGTTTGGAATTAGCATCACTATTTCCAGTAAGGTAAAAAAAATAACATCTTACTGTGATTATATTTTGATATTAGACCTCATAGAATTAATACTGCGTTTTCCTAGCAAATGATAGAATATGTATTGCCATTTGTTCATCTTTTTTGGTTTTATATTCCTCAGTGGTGTTTTTTTTTTTAACATCTTTATTGGGGTATAATTGCTTTACAATGGTGTGTTAGTTTCTGCTTTATAACAAAGTGAATCAGTTATACATACGTTCCCATATCTCTTCCCTCTTGCATCTCCCTCCCTCCCACCCTCCCTATCCCACCCCTCCAGGCGGTCACAAAGCACCGAGCCGATATCCCTGTGCCATGCAGCTGTTTCCCACTAGCTATCTCCCTTATGTTTGTTAGTGTATATATGTCCATGCCTCTCTCTCGCCCTGTCACAGCTCACCCTTCCCCCTCCCCATATCCTCAAGTGCATTCTCCAGTAGGTCTGTGTCTTTATTCCTGTCTTACCCCTAGATTCTTCATGACATTTTTTTTTCTTAAATTCCATATATATGTGTTAGCATACGGTATTTGTCTTTCTCTTTCTGACTTACTTCACTCTTTATGACAGACTCTAGGTCTATCCACCTAACACCATACACAAAAATAAGCTCAAAATGGATTAAAGACCTAAATGTAAGGCCAGACACTATCAAACTCTTAGAGGAAAACATAGGCAGAACACTCTATGACATAAATCACAGCAAGATCCTTTTTGACCCACCTCCTAGAGAAATGGAAATAAAAACAAAAATAAACAAATGGGACCTAATGAAACTTCAAAGCTTTTGCACAGCAAAGGAAACCATAAACAAGACCAAAAGACAACCCTCAGAATGGGAGAAAATATTTGCAAATGAAGCAACTGACAAAGGATTAATTTCCAAAATTTACAATCAGCTCATGCAGCTCGATAACAAAAAAACAACCCAATCCAAAAATGGGCAGAAGACCTAAATAGACATTTCTCCAAAGAAGATATACAGACTGCCAACAAACACATGAAAGAATGCTCAACATCATTAATCATTAGAGAAATGCAAATCAAAACTACAATGAGATATCATCTCACACCAGTCAGAATGGCCATCATCAAAAAATCTAGAAACAATAAATGCTGGAGAGGGTGTGGAGAAAAGGGAACCCTCTTGCACTGTTGGTGGGAATGTGAATTGGTTCAGCCACTATGGAGAACAGTATGGAGGTTCCTTAAAAAACTACAAATAGAACTGCCATATGACCCAGCAATCCCACTACTGGGCATATACCCTGAGAAAACCAAAATTCAAAAAGAGTCATGTACCAAAATGTTCATTGCAGCTCTATTTACAATAGCCCGGCGATGGAAACAACCTAAGTGCCCATCATCGGATGAATGGATAAAGAAGATGTGTTACATATATACAATGGAATATTACTCAGCCATAAAAAGAAACGAAATTGAGCTCAGTGGTGTTTTAAAGTTTTCTTCATAGGGCATTTTTATTTCTTCCAACTTTGTTTTTCAGTATTTTATCTTATTATTGCTTTAGTAGATGGGTTCTTCACTTTAATTGATATCCATAATGTTTTTCTTCTTCAAATATGGGAAAGCTACTTTTTGTAAAGAAATCTTGTAAGTAGCTATTTAAGCACATTCTCTTATAGTATGAAACCATTTTGTAGTTGTTTTTCTTGTGTTTGTAGGTATCAAATTCTGTCATCTGGAAATTGTGATAATTTTCTGTCTATCCAAGTTTTCTACTTCCAATTTCTTATTTCTATCTTTTCTCTGATTGTATTTCCCACTCTGTTCATAAAAATAATACATATTTTATGGAGCCTTGATTAGGATCCAATGTGATTTGTTCAGAATCAATCTGAAGACTAGGATGGTTGACTGAAAATAACAAATCAGGTGTTTATCTTCTATGGTATTCTGACAAGCTATTAGGTGATGAAAAAGGGGAAAGAGGAGAATTATAACCATTATAATAATTATTATGGCATTTCCCATAAGGAGTTGAAATGAATTGTTTAGAAATTGGCAATTTTATTTCCAGAAATACATAGTAAAGTCAAAGCAATCTATATCAGAATTTGTGAGTTAAAGGGTCACTGTCTGAGGAAACTAAGGCCTGAAAATAAAAGTTTGTTTCTCAAGATCTCAGGATTAATCACGGTAAGGGTTGGATTTCCTATCTCCCAAATTGGCAGAGATAAAAATTTATTACAAAGTCATCTAATAGTCTAAAAACAATTAATTTAGTATGAATTAAATACATATATTTTGACAAAAATATTTTAATTATCTTTAAAACAATGCTTATTCTTTTGAAATAATTTTGGCTAATTCTTCTTTTGTCCAAAATAAAGTAGGTTTTAGCATCCAATATGTACATAAAACTATCAGTCAAAACAAATAGAATATTAGATATAAAGATCTATTTCATTTTCTTCTCTTCTTTGAATGTCTATTGGAAAATGTCTGAAAATTTATCACTGGAAAAGGGTTTTTTTCTTATTTTGAGCCCACTTTTGGACACCTTAACGAACAAAAAGCTCTAAAAATGTAAGTAAATGGGTAAATTGCTTTTCAGGATGCCTTACATTTAATTATAAACACAGGTCTTTTTGACCATTGCATTTTTTTTTTTCTCATCTCTAACAAGTTCTGAAAAGGATGGATTATACTCACTAATAAGCATTAGTTTGTCCATACTGATGATTAACATTTCTGAACTTGTTATTCAAGAATAAGAGATTTATAGGAGAAATACATCAGGCTTTACTAATTAGATAAAATACATTTGTATTTTGACTACAAATCCTGTAAAATCATGTAATATAAAACTAAATCCAATCAAATTACCATCATTATGCATACTTGTCATTTTTGAAAGTAAGCCAAGATTGTTAGATTATGAGTAGAGTTAACGGCTAACCTTAGTTGTAGACATCCCATAATTGAAGATTGAATCACTTAGTTCACAAGGTAGTTAAATTGTTGACATCCTCTTTCCCTAACAAAAATGTTCTTATGGTCTTGCACTTGGGTTAGGTAGAGAATCTATTTCAATTTCTTTAAGTAATTTCTCTCTTCATTCATCCCTTAATTTTTTTAACCTGGAAATTTACCTTTAAAAATAACGTACATACATTGACATTTGGCAAGCAGTGGATCAGTGCTACCGTGAGATGTATGTATCATAGTTATTCTGTTTCAGTTTATAAACAGTTCAGTCATATTTACTAAAATGCTTTACTTAATGGATGACTTAGTAGTCAAAATGGTGAATTAGTATGTGCTTGTTTTAATTGTCTTGATGCTCAAATGCCACAGAGGTGAAATAAATAACAGAGATGGATGAAAGCAGTAAATAATAGGGAGTGGTGGGGACTGTGGCCAACGAAAGAACAAATATGTATGAAGTGTCATTCCCTACTTGGGATACTGCAGATTGTTGCTGTTCAAGAATGTAAGCAACTTGCTGCCAGATCTTCCTGTCTTAAGAGAAGCTGATAATACAGACTTCTGTTTGGATCTAAAATCTCTCTTTGTAAGAAAAAATGAGTGGGCAAAATAAAACAAATATATAACCTAGATCAAAACCCTAGGCTTCTAATGGGCCATCTCTCTTTTTAAGATTTTTTTGATGTGGACCTTTTTTAAAGTCTTCATTGAATTTGTTACAATACTGCTTCTGTTTTTTTACGTTTTGGTTTTTTGGCTGCAAGGCATGTGGGATCTTAGTTCCTTGACCAGGGATCAAACCCGCACCCCCTGCATTGGAAGGCAAAGTCTTAACCACCGGATCACCAGGGAAGTCCCTTTTTCTTTAAGATTTTTTTTGATGTCTCTTCACTCCAATTCAAGCAGTGTGTATTTATGATCTTAAGACATATAAGATATCTTTGTAAGCTCATTTATGTGTGCTTATATCCTAGTCTGTGAGTGGGCAAAAGTTATTGTAAAACACTACCCTTGGCTGGAGACTAATTTTGTCATAAAAACGTGAAGGCAAGAGGCCTAAATACAAGTGTGCGGTGCTTGCTAGCCAGGGGAGGAAATAAATTGTCACTCAGGTCAGTACTGGTGATGAGATAACTTCTTCCTACCTCATACTCCATCAAGGTATCTTCTGAGGTATTCATATGTTTCCTCTTAAGAAGCCCCAAATAGGGGGTACCTATAATGGAAAAATGGGGGGCTGGGCATGGAACCTTAAGGGGATTTCTGTACATGTAAATTTTAACTATTGTCCTTTCATTTAAAAGAATTTGGGGACTTTTACCTCTTTTCCATGACATGCCTGTGTTTATTTGCATATAAAAATATTTTGAAGTATATTAAAGTCACTGTCCCAAGGAGATGAGCTGGTTTATTTTGTGGCTTCCAAGGGAGGAGGTCTGCAATCTGAGAATTAATTAGACTTTATGGTTGTTGGGAGGTGGGGATATTGAATAAATATCCTCTGAACTGAGAAGGAACTTTAAGACCAAAAATGAAGAAGGCAACTCCATAAAGTACACTTACGAAGTTTACTGTGAGTAACTTACGTACAGGCGCGATCTGGCAGGCAAGATCCAGAGGCATTCACAGAGGCACTCTACTCTGTTGAAGGGGTTACAGGGAGATTTAAAAGGGGCCAAAGCTAAAAATAGAATTTGACTACTATGTGAGAAGTGTGTCAGAACCACCTGGAGCTGGGGTTTTTCCCTCCCCCTGGGGGTCTCATGACCATTAACCATCTGCATCAGTAGAAGACATTCTTCCAGTTTTCGTATCAGATGAAGGCAAGGGTAAAAGTTGACCGGGAACTTAACTGGCTTGGGCACATTCCTTGTGAATAGGCTAAAGCTCACTCAGGCAGACAGGGAATGGAATAGAACTGCAGGCCTAAGGTGAAGCGAGCTACATGGAGTCAGTATGGTTCCACTATGCATGGTAGATTGCATTATAACATATGTGACTCTCAAGCCCTGATCCAATAGAGTGGCCCAGGCCAGTGCAAACCATACGATGCCATTAATATTTTGTAGCTCATATCTACATTCCCGTCTTTTTTTCCAAGCTCTGAAGAGAACTAGGCAACTAATCATCAAAAATATATTATGTACAGAAATTGGTTACAAACTAACAGCACTCCTATGCATCTTAATAAATGAAGCATGTTTTTATTTGCTGCATTGTCACATATGTTAGTGTCCATGGTGGTATGTATGCCAGAATTACCTTATATAATTAAATAAGAGGCTAAAAATTATGCACTTTTATAAGTTCTTGAACACTACGTAGGAAAAAAAAGGAGAAATAAATATGAGCAATATCGGCTTTTTTAAAAAAAATGGCATACTGTAGCAACTATTTCAAAAGACTTGCAACCTTCTTTTTTATTTATTTCAATCCCCTTAGCTATTCTGAATTATTTAAATGATATATATTTATACTGTATAGAATCTGATTGTGTGTTTATCCAGAGGCAAAGTACAGGACAGTGTATTTCACGTAGGAGTCTATTTTTGATGTTCCATTTTTCACACTAAAATCTTGAAGCAGCATGGGTCAATGGTCTGAAACATGTGCCCGTCCTTTTTATTGCAACATAAAATTTGGAGTCTTTCTCTGGCACAGGCAAAAGGCAAGTAATCTATTAGAGTATACACAAAGATTTTTCTTTTTCCTATGACACGTGTATTCCTATTTTCTATATGTATTACTACTCTCATTAGAGCAATGACAAAATAACATATAAGTTTGTGTGTGTGTGTGTGTGTGTGTGTGCACGCACGCACTTGGGTGCATTGTGCATGGCATAGCTTCTTAGACTGGGGAAAATAAAATTATAATAGTAGATAAGGGAAATAGTTCTGGAGTTAAGTGGGTAGTTTTTAATCCAAGCACTCACTTTTAATACTTATTACTTGAGTGATTTTGAAAAAGTTGTTTACCCCATTCAAGCCTCACTTTTGTTAAATGTAAAGTGATAACAATTAAAATTTCTAATCCAAAGTGTTGGTACCAGAATTGAACCAGGTGAAGCATATGAAGTACTATGCATTTGCTGCTTGTTAACTCCTATTATTATAATTAAGATTCAATATATATCTGAATATGGGCAATTAGCTTTATTAATCATTTAGTTATTATCTCATTGTCAACCTCAGCAATGAAATTTATCTGAGGGAAGTTACTTAACCTTTCTGAGCTTCGGTTATTCATTTGTAAAATAGTGATAGTAATATTACATGTTTTGTTCTGGTACCTTGAGAATAAATGAGATGAAACATGCCAAGTGTTTAGAACTGGGTGGCACAAGGTAAGCTCTCAATAACTATTTGTTCACATGATAATTATTTGCTTTCCTACTAAATAGATTTTAATCAATGAATTAAGATTTAATGTTTTTATTTAATTCCTCTTATTCTTTCTTTTATGCTCCTTTACATTTTCAATGAAATTCTTGACATAAATTTAATCCTTTATATATATGCATCATCATCTTTTCCTTTAAGCAGCAAATAACAAGTGTTGGAGAAAAGGGAGCCCTTGTACACTTTCAGTAGGAATGTATAATAAATTGGTACAGCCAGTGTAGAAAACAGTATGGAGGTTCCTCAAAAAATTAAAAATAGAACTACCATGTGATCCAGCAATTCCACTCATGGGTATTTTTCAGAAGAAAATAAAAACACTAATTAGAAAAGATACATGCACCCCTATGTTTATTGCAGCATTATTTACAATAGCCAAGATATGGAAGGAACTTTTGTCCATTCATAGATGAATGGTAAAAGATGTGGTATATGTATACAGTGGACTATTACTCAGCCATAAAAAAGAATGAAATTGTGCCATTTGTGACAACTTGAGTGGACCTAGAGGGTATTATGCTAAGTGAAATAAGTCAGAGGAAGACAAATATTGTATGATTTTACTTATATGTGGAATCTAAAAAACAAAACAAATGAACAAAGATAACAAAACAGGAACCAAGTCATAGATACAGAGAATCAATAAGTGGTTGACAGAGGCCCAGGGATTGTGTGGGGAAGGAGAGAAATAGGTGAGAGAGATTAAGAGGTACAAACTTCCAATTACAAAATAAATGAGTCAAGGGGATGAAATGTACAGTGTTAGGAATATAGTCAATAATAATGTAATATCTTTGTATGGTGAAAGATGGTAACTTATCATGGTGATCATTTTGTAATATACAGAAGTATCGAATCACTATGTTGTACACCAGGAACTAACATAGTGTTGTAGGTCAATTATAGTTCAAAAAATAATAAGCAAACTCATAGAAAAAGAGATCAGATTTGTGGTTACCAGAGGCCAAAAGGGGTGGGGGAGAAGGGGAAATTGGATGTAGCCAGAAGGTACAAATTTCCAGTTATAAGATAACCAAGTACTAGGGATGTAATGTACAAAATGATAAATATAATTAACACTACTGTATATTATATATGAAAGTTTTTAAGAGAGTAAATCCTGAGTTCTCATCACAAGGAAAAACTATTATTTTCTTTTTCTTCTATTCTATATTGTATCTATATATATATGAGATGATAGACGTTCACTAAACTTATTGTGGTAATCATTTCATGATGTATGTGAGTCAAATCATTATGCTGTATACCTTAAACTTAGATGCTATAGGTCAATTACATCTCAATAACTGGAAGGAAAAATAAGTAAACAGCTTATGAGAAAAAAAATTAGTTCTTCATATATACACATCATTGTTTTTCCTCTTAAATCAGTAATTAAATTTCTTTGATACTAAGTAGGTAAAACACTGCATAGTTGTTTTTGTTTTCTGCCTCAAGGCAGAAATCACCTTTTGGATCAAATGATGATGGATGGCAGGATTGTTGCTTCACCTCATGTCTTTCACCAGGGCCATACTGTACACTAGAGGCACATGTGTTGAAATTCACAGAAGACCACTGTTCTTAGCCAGGGCTAATATAAAACATATTTTGAAAGCAGACCATTTGAGAGTTATTTCATTTGTCAAACCAAACAGTCTATTGCTTTGAGTAGTGTGACTCAGTGGAAACCCTTGGAAGTAAACTCCAGCACTTGCTGATTCTTCTGGACTCATGAATTCTCTCTTGTCAGTAGCTCTGCCACTTATACTAAGTCGCTGCACAGCACCAACAAGCACACCCCAGAGGTTCTAAGGACAGCCTGACGATGAGTACAGGGAAATGAATCAGTATCTAGTGACGTATAGAGGTTGCTTTTAGTACAACAAATCTATTCATATCTACCCATCTACTGCAAAACAAATTTATCTCCAAGTGAGAGTACCAAAGCCTATTTGGTAGATGTTATTTTAATCTCCAAATCTCAGCATTTTATTCTTCTTATATGTTTCCCGGGTCTTTCTCCACTATTACATTATATCTTTCATAAATATATATTTGGGACTTTTATACAAATTAAGTAATTACAAAGATGGAATATTTATTGTCGTCTAAGTCATACTCAAGATCTTTGAATATAACAGCAAATGATGTTTCCTTTAACTTTTTTGTGGGGGGAGAGGGGTAAGAGGAACACATAATTTTGTGAACTTAAAAATAACCTATTATGTTTTACTGCTTTTATCTTTATATTATTTCTCAAAATATTTCTTTCCCAATATTTATATGAGTTGTTTATTGTTTAATATTGTTATTGCATACTGCCCTTAACAAGTACTTGAAAGGAACCATTCATACTCCATGCAATGTACACTTTAATTCAAATTGACAAATATATCTGCTTAAATTAAAACAGTCATCAGGGTATGCCTGATCATGAAATTACAAGTGCAGCTTGTAATTTCAATGATTTTTAAGCATGTATATTCATGTTATTAAATTTTGATATCATGGCTATCATTTATGTTATATGTTTTTCAACAAAAGTACGTGGACACAATTAGTATATACTCTGGAATATGGGTTAATTTGGGCAGTGTTTCCTTCTGTTTTCTTTTGTAACACTCTTTTATATCTCAAGTACTCACACATCACCTGTACAAATATCGAAGAAAAATATTTAGAGGCTATACAGGACATGCATGTGTGAATTAATGAAAGAAGCAGGTCATTGTTACCCTGTCAGTTACCCTTAAGTATAGCATTCTTGTTTCCTGGCAGTGGCAAATGTCATTCCTGCTCACCCCTCCCTCCTTATTCCCCTGTCCCTTTTTAGAGAAGGGGAGTAAAAAGGGCCTAAATTTTTGTCAGCTTTGGGAATTTAAAGTACATTTCATGATATGTATAAGCCTCACTTTCTTCACTTGTATAAAGGAAATAATACTCCCTTCTTCTCAGGTTTACCCTGAGTCTAAAATGAGAGGATGCATATAAAATACATAGCACAGGATAGACAAATTTAATTCTCCTCCTCTTTTCTCATTTTGTTGAACCTAGTAATTAACAGTCACAAGAGGATCCCTTAACCATAATTTGAGATGCAATTACAAGGATATGTTGGCCTCTGAAAGAGAAATTGATACTTGATGAAGGTGATTCTTGCTGGAATGAATAGAACCACGTGGAAGATTAGAGACTTCAAATCCACGTGTGTAAATTCAGCACATAGGTTCTTGCACAGACAAACTGCATGGCATTTAGGGATTATGATGCCCAAAGAATTATAGATTAAATGTAGATTTTAGAAATGCTTTGGAGCAAACGAATTACAGTTTTAAATGATAGAGAAAAGGGAAAGAGAATATTGCTTTAGGGTTATAAATTTGACTAACTGAAACTATGGAGCTTGCAACAACACTGGCAAAGTCAAATTACAGATACACTCACTTTCTCAAAAGTTACATTGTTTTTCTAGAAGAGAAATCCATGAATTCACATCATTCAGGGCTACAGATGTTAGTGTGAGTAAACTAAAAGAATGAAATATATATGTATATACTGTCTAATCCAAGTACAGCCAAGAGACTCACTAGTCATGATCAAATTCAGTGAAGCAGCCAGGTAGTGGGGCAGTACCTGGAATCATGATGTGCTCCAATGGAAAATCCAATATTTAAACCTATTATTATATTATTATTATATATAAGGAGACTAGAGAGAGGGAGAAGAATTTAGGATGACAGAGATAATTTTGGAAAAAAAGCTGAATACAAGGATTTGGAATATAGTAAAAAGCATTAAATTTCCTTTATATTACCTCACTTAATTATGTATACAGGAAAATAAATGTAGTAAATATGAGAGACTCATACATGTGTGTAAATGTGTTTGAATTGAAAATAGTAAAATCTGTTTAGAAGTGGCAATATTCCAAATCTGAAAAGTGAATTGCTGTCTCAACCTTACTTAGACACACAGTGGGGAGTACCCTTACCAGTGGCAAGCTAGTGTTATGTGACCCCTATACACTCATACAAAAAATGTAAATTTTGCTTTGAAATAACAGGCCAAGGCCAACCCTTGGCAAGGGCCGAGAAGGAGGGCTTCTCCACTGATTAATATTTTGAGCTGACCTAAGTTGTCCTCCATGCTCCACTAATGTAGAGATAGGGCTACAGCATTTCTTTTCATTTAAAATAGCAGGCTGAGTTTGGAAATACTGTATGATTTGAGAAGAGGGGTGAAGAGGTAGGGAAGACAGCTTTTTATTCACTGCATAAATGCTACCTATTCAGCTGTAACAAGCCAGTGAAGTTGGAGGTTGCAAATGAGAGAGGAGAATCACAGGAGTCTCTGTTAAATTCAGCTTCTGCTCTTGATTCAGTTTTATTACTTGCTAAACAAAGCTTGTATTTCAGTGATTTAGGGTTCATAAGCCCAGACCAAGTTCTTTCTACTCAATGAGCTCGGTCAGTTTGTGACCAGTCTAACTTAAAATCCATAAATGTGACTTGTTTAATCTGTCGTGTAGGTTGAGAGTCATTCAGGATTTTAAATCTATTTACTTTTCATTCCTGCAATGCTCTGCTCTCTCCAGCATGCAAGGAATTTGACTCACACACACTGGGAAGCTCTAGATGGTTTTGCCTCTAAGACATATTCAGTGTATTTTAGTTCCCACATTCATCATTTCATACTGCCCTTGATTGAAACTGGACTTGAACAGAACTCTCCTGAGTTACCTCAGACCTGCAAAGCCTAAATCTAGTCACAGTTTATTGACGGAGACAGTAATGCATAATGAAATGCCATTAATTCACACATGTAATACTGGTTTCTAATTTGAAGCATAACATCTAATTGTCAGTAGATTAGTTACTCAGATTCATAGCCTGGTGACTATGGGGAAAATGTGCCTACTTCCACTACCTGAACTGTCCGAAAATAGAATGATGTCTATTTCTTATGAGGGCAACTAGGAAATCTCTGAAGCCTTCACATTGTTATAGATTGATGGCTCAGTCCATAAAGAGAGTTCAGGAAAATCAGCTCTGCTGCTTGTTATTTCTCTACAACTCTCATCCCATACAGTGCTTGCAAAGAGATTCATCTTGGAAAAAGCACCTTATTTCAGTGCAACAGTTAGGGGTCATTATCCTGCTGTATTGGGCCTCAAAACATGGCAGCCATATTTCTAAAGCCCCGACTTTTGAAAGTATAAAGGAGTTCAGCATTTGATCAGCCTTTTAGGGGGCATGCTACTTATTAAGGGCATGAATTCCTAACCTCCGATTCTGTGTTTGCTTAGCTAACTTGGAGTGTTTGCACCCCCAGAGCAATTCTGATTCCACTTACATCTATTGTGCAAGGCTAGTTTCAGAAAGTGCTTTTGAATTCTGAGAAAGTACAGTCATAGGCATATTGAAGTTACAACTATGTATTCACAAAGACTGGCCCCTCTACAAGGGAGTATAGATGTTTGTGGAAAACATTGTTTCTCTTGTCTTAAAAGCGCCTACAGCCAGTCAGCAGGGAAGTGTGAGGGTGTCAGGTAAACATAATCAAGCCATTTGTGGAAAATGTGAGAGGAGAAAGAGGGAGGGTAATGAGACAGATAGTCAGGCTGTTTCCCAGTCTATTTAGCTAGATTGTTTTTCTCTAATTGTTTTTCTCCCTGGAGGTTAAAAAGCAGAGAGAGAGGAAGGAGAGAGAGAGGAAAAAATAAGAGAATTTCAGTATTATAAAACTAACCTTTATTATTGCTCCTTCCATTTTTTTTCACAAAGAAATGTGTAAGGCATTATTGTTGTACCCAATAGCAACTCCATAGTTAAGGATTTGTCAGCAGTTCCATTATAGACCGTATTCCTGAAGATTCTATTACAAAAGCAAAATATTTGCTTTCAGGTAAAACTGGCATAAGTATTCTCAACCCAGGAGCATTTTGCTTTGCTCATTATTTTTAAAAAATCCTCAGAAAGTGATTTTTGTCACTTTGTCACCTCTGAAGACTTTTATTTATATCTTACATGAATGTTGTGAAAACTCTCAAAAGCAAGGTCCAATTTATTAACTCTAGAATATAATTATAAAAGGTAGCAATCTTCTAAACTCAAAGTTTTCTTTCTTTCTATCATAATGAATCTAGCTGAATGTCAGTCATCTATGAAAATGGGAAATAAGGATGAACTGGATAAATACAGTACCTAATAAATTCCTAAATTTCATGTGAACAAATAGTTGGCTTCTTTCCTTTTCAGCAACTCTCACCAACTATCAATCAAACTAACAAATAAACTTAACTAAAGATGGTACTATATCTACCAACTTTCAGGGGTTTACATTATTAAGGAGGAAAATAGTCATTATAAGCAGTAAAAAAGAAAGATAATTCAACAATGATCTAAAATGAAGTCCAAGGCTCGTGGATAGACTGAGGAAATCCATGAATCTCTGACATTGATTCAACAGGTTTTGTGCACGTGCACGCATGTGTATGAATGTACCTACATAAGAACATACAAATGTACTCATTTTTTCTGACAAAATCAGATTGAGTCAGTGATCTAGAAATTCCATTAATTAGTTTGTGGACAATTAATATGTAACTATACATATTAATATGTACTTAGAAGTACCCGAGTACTTCTTAGTACCTAGCAGTTCAACTAGAAGTACCTGATACTTTTACTAAAACCTAATATGATCAAAAATGTTCTTTCAAATACGTAATTCTTAGCTACATACTCATCATTTTATGCAAGGAAGAAAGTGGTGAGGATAGGAACTTGTAACAATATATTGGACAAAGCACCAGTGAACAAGAACCTTGAATATAAGCATTTATAAAAATTGCAGTGAATAGCAAAAAACTGTGTAATAGGAAAAAAGAGATTTACTCCCTGATCCCAACAGTGTGACCTTGGGTTACGCACAAATTTTTTTGGGTCTCACTGTCTTCATGTGTAAAATGAGGTTGCTTATGGCTCTAACAATATATTATTACGCGACTTTTGATCAGTGAATATGAGTATTCATTTTTTTCTTTCATATCCCTTTTTGTGTTGAGAGAATTTCAGTGAAAAGGCTGATTTTGATTAAATTTGCTCAGAAATATTTAGGCAAATTTTCAATCATTTTGATTGTAAATTCTGATGAAGTTTGGGATTTGGATCTTTTGCTTTTCTTTGCCTAATTTTTGTTTTGTTGTTATTTCTTTCTTCCTCCAAGACCACAAAACAGAAAATAAGGAACTTTTCTTTTTTCCTCTACTGGGATTGGTGTTGATCTATTACTGACTGTGAATATCACAGAAACTCAGAGATTAATACATAGTAAGACTAACCTGTTAGTAAGGTTAGTAAGACCTGTCTGTTAGTCTTTTAAATGTTCTGAGACACCTCAGAGGTGCCAGAACACATTGGAAAGTCAGTGGAATGCTACTGAATGACATTAGAAGGGAAGAAAGAAACAAAGATGCATGGCTGGACAGAAACATTAAATAAATCCGTGTGACCTTGTGCAAGTTACTTAACTTCTCTATTGCTATTTATACACCTATAAAATGTGGATATAATGTTGTTATGAGAATAAACCATTATAATTATGGAATAATTATACAATTATTAACTATTATATTTGTCATTTTTATTCTCATACCCTTAACTTTGTTCTAAAAGTTGTAAGATTATTTCTGAAGAAAAATCAGTTCATAAATGGTTATTGGTAGAGCTGAAAGGTATTGAAAGCATAGCCTTTGAAAATATATACTGGAAGAACTAAAGAAAAAAGAATTGCTCTATTAGCAGCACCTTTAAGTGTAGTCTGCATATCCCTCTGCCCTACCGCCACCATGTGTACATTTTTGGAGACTGCTTCAATTGGATATATTAATGCATATTTATTTATGTAATCACACTTCAGATGCTTTATATTATATGAGCATTACACAACATGTAACATTATGATTAAAATATTCTTTTGCCCTGAGCAAAATATAATCTTTGCACTGATTTAAAACACTCTTTGTATTCTGTACTTTGAAATTTCAATATTCCTTAGTTCATAATTTTATTTCTGTCTGGATCTGAATTTTAAGGACTTGTAACACCAGACTATCAGATCAATGATCTTAGCATTAGGACTTATTTCAACTCCACTCTCAACCCTCTATTCAGCACTGTTCTAAAGCTCTCAAAGTAAGAACCATGAAAAGTACATTAAAATTTCATCTAATGGTGGTTTTGCTTTTGAGTACACATATACCTCAAGGAGTTTAGATGTTTAGGGTTGCTTATGACTTATAATATTTATTTAATGCACTTGATCCCTTGGCTGAAAATGCATATAATGCTCTAGGGTTTTCATGGGTAGTAGTACTTAGTGTCTTCATTGGTCTACTGTTTTTGTTAAGAAACTCTGCATTATCCTTTTATTTCTGTTGTTAAGTTGAAAGAACATGTGACTCTCTGGCAATACTTTATTTCTTTTTCTCTCATTTTTATCTCCTTTGTGTATTTTTCTCTTCATCTCTTGTAACTCTTTTTCTAACAGGACATGTGTAAATGCAATAATATATATTTAATAATATATAAAATATAGTATGTATTATAAAATATGTAAAATATTTATATATTTTATATATTTGTATACTATACACATATTTATATATTTAATAAAATATGTAAATATATGTTTATATACCTGTCACCCAACACCTATATGTCTACAAGTTTGCCTATGTATATTATCTATTGCTACATAACAAATTGCCTCAAAATTTAGCAGCTTGAAACAATTAACTCTCTCACACACTTTCTAAGGGTCAGGATCCTGGCAGCAGCTTAGCTATGTAGTTCTAGTTCAGGTTCTCCCATGAGGTCACAATCAAGCTGTTAGCCCATGCTGCTTTTCTCCAAAGGCTTGACCTCAGCTCACTCACCTGGCAATTGGGAGGAAGCTTCAGTTCCTTATGTCTTGGATTCTTCATGCCACACACTGCATGGCTGGCTTCCCCAAGACAGATTGATGCAAGAGAGAGTGACCAGGGTGGAAGCCACAGTGCCTTCATAATCTAATCTTGGAAGACACATACCATTGTTTCTACAGAATTTTATTGGTCATATAGACCAAATTATGTGCAAGTGAACTACATGAATGTGTATATAGACAGAGGTTGATTCAAGATAATCTTGAAAGCTGGTTAGTATAGCTGGCATTAAAACTAAATATTCAGATAATAACTGCGTTTTTTATTCACATTTTCTGTCTCATATTGAAAAAAATTTTTGATTTGTGTGTGTGTGAATTTTATTGAGATTTAATTCACACACCATAAAATTCACCCTTTTAAAAGTGCCCAATTCTCTCTCTCTCTCTCTGTCTATATATGTGGTATATATAAATGATATATTCACAAAGTTATACAGCCAACACCACATCTAATTCTAGAACATTTTCATCACTCAAAAAAAATCAAGTACCATTTATCAGTCACTGCCTATCTCCTTCTTCCTCCAGTCCTTGGAAACTACTATTCTACTTAATCTGTGGATATGCCTTTCAACATTTAATATAAATGGAACTAAGCAATATGTGGCTTTTGTGGTTGGTATCTTTCACTTGCCATATTTTATTTTTGTTGTAGCATATATATAAGCACTTCATTCATTTTTTGTGGTTGAATAATATTCTATTGCAAGAATATCCAACATTTTGTTTATTCATTCATCAGTTTTTGGGCATTTGGATTGTTTCCACGTTTTGGATATTATGAATAATACTGTTATGACCATCTGTGTACAAGTTTATATGTGGGCGTATGTTTCAATTCTTTTGGATATATACCTAGGAGTAGAATTGTTGGGTTATGTAGTAACTCTAAGTATACTGTTTTGTGGAACTGCTAGACTATTTTCCAAAGTTGCTGCACCATTTTATATTCTCACAAGCAATGCATGAGTTCAGATTTCTCCACACTCTCACCAACACTTGTTGTCTTTCCTATTTTAGCCATACTAGTAGGTACAAAGTGATATCTTATTGTGGTTTTGTATTTCTCCTTATATATGTTTTTTTGTAAACATGTGTAAACAGCTCTGTTAAAAATAATATGCAGTTTTTCGATAAAGGAAGGAAGGGCACTTGGATTGTTCCATGTCTTGGCTATTGTAAATAGTGCTGCTATGATCATTGGGGTGCATGTATCTTTCCAATTAGAGTTTTTTATCTTTTCCAGATATATGAGTGGGATTGCTGGATCATATGGTAGCTCTATTTTTAGTTTCTTAAGGAACCTCCATACTGTTCTTCATAGTGGCTGCATGAATTCACATTCCCACCAACAGTGTACGAGGGTACCCTTTTCTCCACACCCTCTCCAGTATTTATTACTGGTGGATTTTTTGATGATAGCCATTCTGACTGGTGTGAGGTGATACACCATTGTAGTTTTGATTTGCATTTCTCTAATAATTAATGATGTTGAGCATCTTTTCATGTGCCTGTTGGCCATCTGTATGTCTTCTTTGGAGAAATGTCTATTTAAGTCTTCTGCCCATTTCTTGATTGCATTGTTTTGTTTGTCTGTTTGTTTGTTTTGATATTGAGTTGTATGAGCTGTTTGTATAGTTTGGATATTAATCCCTTGTCAGTTGCATTATTTGCAAATATTTTCTCCCATTCAGTAGGTTGTCTTCTAGTTTTGTTTATAGTTTCCTTTGATGTGAAAAAGATTTTAAGTTTGATTAGGTCCCATTTGTTTATTTTTGCTTTTATTTCTTTTGCCTTGGGAGACTGATCTAAGAAAATATTGCTATGATTTATGTCCAAGAATGTTTTGCCTATGTTCTCTTTTAGGAGCTTTATGGTGTCATGTCTTATATTTAGGTATTTAAACCATTTTGATCTTATTTTTATATATGGTGTGAGGGAGTGTTGTAACTTCATTGATTTATACAAGGCTGTCCAGCTTTCCCAATACCACTTGCTGAAGAGACTGCCTTTTCTCCATTGTATATTCTTTCTCCTTTGTCATAGATTAATTGACTGTAGGTGTATGGGTTTATTTCTGGGCTCTCTATTCTGTTTCATTGATCCATATGTCTGTTTTTGTGCCAATACCATGCTGTTTTGATTACTGTAGCTTTGTATCATTGTCTGAAGTCTGGAGGGTTATGCCTCCAGCTTTGTTCTTTTTCCTCAGGGTTGCTTTGGCAATTCTAGGTCTTTTGTGATTCCATATACATTTTAGGATTATTTGTTCTAGTTCTGTGAAAAATGTTGTGGGTATTTTGATAGGGATCACATTAAATCTATAGATTGCTTTGGGTAGTATGGCCATTTTAACAATATTAATTCTTCCAATCCAAAAACAAGGGATATTTTTCCATGCCCATCAACAGAATATTGACTTAAGAAGATTTATATATATATATATATATATATATATACACATATTACATTGTGTGTGTATACACACACACACACACACACACACACACACACAATGGAATATTAGTCAGCCATAAAGAAGAATGAAATATTGCCATTTGCAGCAACATGAATGGACCTAGAGAATATCATACTAAGTGAAGTGAGTCAGACAGAGTAAGACAAATATTATATCACTTATATATGGAATAAAAAAATAATATAAATGAATCTATATACAAAACAGAAATGGACTCACAGACATAGAAAACAAACCTATAGTTACCAAAGGGGGAAGGGCGGTGGGATAAATTAGTAGTATGGGATTAACAGATACAAACTATTATGCATAAAATAGATAAGCAACAAGAATTTACTGTATACCACAGGAACCATATTCAATATCTTGTAATAACCTGTAATGGAAAAAATCTGAAAAAATATAAAACTGAATCAATTTGGCATATAGCTGAAACTAACACAATATTGTAAATCAAGTGTGCTACAATAAAAAAGGGGAAAAAGGAAAGAAGGACAGAAGGAAGGAAAGAAGAACAAAAGAAAGAAAACGAAAGAGTGAATGTAAGATACACATACCCACATACTCATATATATGCATTGTATTTCAATAAGAATCTTTCAAAAGTGGAGGTGATTCATATATTAAGTTTCCAAGTAATCAACATCAGATTGGAGTTGATACTAAGTGTATATTCATTGTTTCCATTAAATGCATTAAATAGAAGACGAATGCAATTACTGTACCATACATTAATCCTGAATTTTAGGCCAAATCAGAGTTGAACTTATCAGGTTTCTGTAGAGAGAAAAGCAAAGCACAGTGCCTGGATTAGGAGCACTGGGTTAAGATTTAGTCCTCCAGGGCTTCACTGGTGGCGCGGTGGTTGAGAGTCCGCCTGCCGATGCAGGGGACACGGGTTTGTGCCCCGGTCCGGGAAGATCCCACATGCCGCGGAGCAGCTGGGCCTGTGAGCCATGGTCGCTGGGCCTGTGCATCCGGAGCCTGTGCTCCGCTACAGGAGAGGCCACAACAGTGAGAGACCCGCGTACCGCAAAAAAAAAAAAAAGATTTAGTCCTCCATACTGAACAGAAAGCTACAGATAGAAAAAGATGATGTGGCTACAAGACTAGGGTGGCAACTTCAGACTGAAATCAGCCATGACAGAACACTGGAGAAAAGAGTAATGTCAGAAAAAGTCAGAAGACCACCTTAGGATCAAATAGAAGGAAAGGGGTTCAAAACCAGAGGAATAAGACTGCGACTGCTGAACTTGGGGCAAAGCCTGTGACAGTCACAGAAATGTACTGCTTGTATCTCCTTTCACAAAAGAACTGGATGATCAGCTGTATGGGGTTCAGTTAGCTGACACCCTCCAGCTTCAGTGCCTTCAGGATATAACACAGCATTTGCCTGAGGCTCAGCAATTGCTGAGCGTGGTGGGGATATTAAGCGTGACCATTTCTTTCCCGTGCAGGTGCAGGGCTCCTCTCCCAGCAGTCTGTGCTTGAGCTCCCACATGGGCCTGCTGACTTTTTCAGAGCTTCAGTGCAGTCTGATACTTTTCCTACCCAACCTTCCATTCTTATCCTCTTCTTTCATAGGTATCAGACCGGTAGAATTGTCAGAAGGATTTTGAGGCCTACTTCTACTACAGTCCTCTCCTCTTATTTTTCCTTGCAGTTCTAACTCTGTCTTGACATGTGCTAACTGGAGGCGCCAACAGATGCAAGGGATACCAGTTCTTCAATTTGAAGCCTTTTAAAAATATGCTGCCCCCTGGTGTGGAAGTGGGAGAGAAGGGCTTTGCAGGTACTAAGGGCATGATCACAGCATAGATAGGAAGCTTAAGCAACTGTGGAATCCTTATGCTTTTAACAACACCATATATCTTTATAGCATTTTAACCACTTTTATGTAAATATTCTTAATTATAATACACGCCAAAAATAAGAAACTAGACTTCTCTTAAGGGCTCTGAGTCTTCTTTTTAAATTTATACTATTGCAGTATATACCAAAAGGTTGTTGAGAGCTGTGAAGCTCTTTCCCCACAATATCAATGTTTGTAGGCTGCTGTGTCACTGATGTCACCTTTTTCACTTCTTACTGGTATGTTTCTATTCTTGTCTTACGTGTCTAAATGGCTGAAACTTGTGCAGTTTGCAACCGCCACGAGTCTTATCACCCAATAATTGAGTTTAATTTCTGTTGTTAACTCCATCTTCAACTCATGGACTAGCTTTGACTTTTGATCTCATTCATATAAACTCACTTGCTTGGGTTTATTAAGTTATGAGTCTTTGCTAAATCAGTGGTGGATCCAGGGTCAGAGTGGTGGAGTAGGAGAAAGAACATAGATTTTGGACTCTGATAAACCCTTATTATGCATGTGTCCTTGGGCAAGGAATTTTACTATTCTAGATATATCCTTTAGCATCCATAAAATTTATTTAATAACCACATATACTCTCTTGCTGTAAAGTTTAAATAATATAAGAGTTTACAAAATTCATCAGTATGCAGCACAGTCCTTGGCAGATATAATAATGGCCTCTTTACCCTCCCTGCAGAACGATAAACCCTTTCAGAAGTTAATCAGAGGACTTCCCTGGTGGTCCAGTGGTTAAGACTTCGCCTACCAGTTCTGGGGGTGTGGGTTCGATCTCTGGTCTAGGAACAAAGATCCCACATGCCTTGCGGCCAAAAAACCAAAACAGAAGCAATATTGTAACAAGTTCAGTAAAGACTTTAAAATGGTCCACATCAAAAAAAATCTTTGAAAAAAAGAAGTTAATCAGGAAGATTAAACTGATATTTCTTAGCTGGCTATGCTAGAGCAGTTTGCAGGTTGTGTTTAGCTAAACGTGAGTCATAAGATGTAAATCTTAAATAATTAATATTTGCTATTAGAACCATGCACATGATTGTGCCACAATGATATCTAAGCTTTAGCATGTCTTTTTTTTTTTTTTTTTTTTCAGTACGCGGGCCTCTCACTGTGGCCTCTCCCGTTGCGGAGCACAGGCTCCGGACGTGCAGGCTCAGTGGCCATGGCTCACAGGCCCAGCCGCCCCGCGGCATGTGGGATCTTCCCAGACCAGGGCATGAACCCGTGTCCCCTGCATCAGCACGTGGACTCTCAATCACTGCGCCACCAGGGAAGCCCTAGCATGTCTTTTGTGAAGTCATTTTCCAATCAGTGTTTGCTGAGTGGAAGTCACAGGGAAATTGAAAACATATTGATTTGCAATATCAAGTGATGAAAACCTATAATGACACCTTTGGATTTCTACTTTGAAAAATCAGTGGATATTTTCAATAATAAAATATATTTCCCCCTTTAATACGGAACAGCTTGAGTGATCAAGTGTACTTTTACAGCTATTAGGGGAGACTGAATGAGCATACTCAAGATTTAGCCTTTCAGGTGTTTTATCACATGATGGTTGTGGAGATCATAATTTTAAATTGTTTTTCTTGATTCTTATATACTGCTTAATTGCACCCATAAAAGACCAAAAAACCAAAAAAGATAAAAGCAGACAATCTGAAAGGACTTAACATTGAAATACAAAAAAAGTTAATAGGGACATTAAAAATTATAATAATTCTGCAACTACATCTTGTAAGTTCCATTCATCTGATCAGAAATTTTACATAATACAGGGAGACACTGATGATACTTAAAAACTTTTAAAAGAGCAAAGAGTGAACATTATTGCAACTCTGATTATATTCAACATTTAACATTGATTTAATTCAATGTGAATTTTCATTGTTTTGAAATGAAAGGTATCAATAGAATGTATTTTGCAGAGAAACACTGTCATAAAGGATGTTGAAGCACTCTAGTTTCTTTTGTCGTTAAAAAAATGAAACTGAACCCCTATCTTAAACCACACACAAAAATCAACTCAAAATGGATTAAAGACTTGAACATAAGACCTGAAATCATAAAACTTATAGAAGAAAAAATAGGGACCTTGCTCCTTGACATCAGTATTGGCAGTGACTTTTTTTTTTTAATTTGACATCAAAAGCAAAGAAAATAAAAGCAAACATAAACTAGTGGAACTAAAAAGCTTCTTCACAGCAAAGGAAACTGTCAACAAAATAAAAAAGACAACCTATGGTATGGGGGGAAATATTTGAAAATCATGTATCTGATAAGGGGTTAGTATGCAAAGTATATAAGGAACTCATACAACTCAATAGCAAAAGAGCAAACAATCCAATTTAAAAATGGGCAGAGACATTTTTCCAAAGAAGACATACAAATGGTCAACAGGTACATGAAAAAGTGCTCAACGTCACTACTCATCAGGGAAATGCAAATCAAAAGCACGATGTAGGGCTCCCCTGGTGGCGCAGTGGTTGAGAGTACGCCTGCCGATGCAGGGTACATGGGTTCATGCCCTGGTCCGGGAAGATCCCACATGCCGTGGAATGGCTGGGCATGTGAGCCATGGCTGCTGAACCTGCGCGTCTGGAGCCTGTGCTCACAACGGGAGAGGCCACAACAGTGAGAGACCTGCGTACCACACAAAAAAAAATCTTCGAACAAACAAAAGTCCAGGACCAGATGGCTTCACAGCTGAATTCTATCAAACATTTAGAGAAGAGCTAACACCCATCCTTCTCAAACTCTTCCAGAAAATTGCAGAGCAGGGAACACTCCCAAACTCATTCTAGGAGGCCGTCATCACCCTGATACCAAAACCAGACAAAGATACTACAAAAAAAGAAAATTACAGACCAATATCACTGATGAATATAGATGCAAAAATCCTCAACAAAATATTAGCAAACGGAATTCAACAACACATTAAAAGGATCATACAGCATGATCAAGTGGGGTTTATCCCAGGGATGCAAGGATTCTTCAATATACGCAAATCAATCAATGTGATACACCATATTAACAAATTGAAGAAGAAAAACCATATGATCATCTCAATAGATGCAGAAAAAGCTTCTGACAAAATTCAACACCATTTATGATAAAAAATCTCCAGAAAGTGGGCATAGAGGGAACCTACCTCAGCATAGTAAAGGCCATATACGACAAACCCACGGCAAACATCATTCTCAATGGTGAAAACCTGAAAGCATTTCCTCTAAGATCAGGAACAAGACAAGGATGTCCACTCTCACCACTAGTACTCAACATAGTTTTGGAAGTCCTAGCCACAGCAGTCAGAGAAGAAAAAGAAATAAAAGGAATCCAAATTGGAAAAGAAGAAGTAAAACTGTCACTGTTTGCAGATGGCATGATACTATACATAAAGAATCCTAAAGATGCCACCAGAAAACTACTAGAGCTAATCAATGAATTTGGTAAATTTGCAGGATACAAAATTAATGCACAGAAATCTCTTGCATTCCTATACACTAATGAGGAAAAATCTGAAAGAGAAATTAAGGAAACACTCTCATTTGCCATTGCAACAAAAAGAATAAAATAACTAGGAGTAAAATTACCTAGGGAGACAAAAGACCTGTATGCAGAAAACTATAAGACACTGATGAAAGAAATTAAAGATGATACCAACAGTTGGAGAGATATACCATGTTTTTGGATTGGAAAAATCAATATTGTGAAAATGACTATACTACCCAAAGCAATCTACAGATTCAATGCAATCCCTATCACATTACCAATGGCATTTTTATGGAACTAGAACAAAAAATCTTAACATTCGTATGGGGACACAAAAGACCCCGAACAGCCAAATCAGTTTTGAGAGAAAAAAATGGAGCTGGATGAATCAGATTCCCTGACTTCAGTCTATACTACAAAGCTACAGTAATCAAGACAATATGGTACTGGCACAAAAACAGAAACATAGATCAATGGAACAAGATAGAAAGCCCAGAGATAAACTCACACACCTATGGTCAACTAATCTATGACAAAGGAGGCAAGGATATCCAATGGAGAAAAGACAGTCTCTTCAATAAGTGGGGCTGGGAGAACTGGACAGCTACATGTAAAAGAATGAAATTAGAACACTGCCTAGCACCATACACAAAAATAAACTCAAAATGGATTTGAGACCTAAATGTAAGACTGGACACTGTAAAACTCTTAGAGGAAAACATAGGAAGAACACTCTTTGACATAAATCACAGCAAGATCTTTTTTGATCCACCTCTTAGCATAATGGAAACAAAAACAAACAATTGGGACCTAATGAAACTTCAAAGCTTTTGCACAGCAAAGGAAACCATAAACAATACCAAAAGACAACCCTCAGAATGGGAGAAAATATTTGCAAATGAATCAACGGACAAAGGATTAATCTCCAAAATATATAAACAGCTCATGCAGCTAAATATTAAAAAAACAAAGAACCCAATCCAAAAGTGAGCAGAAGATCTAAATAGACATTTCTCCAAAGAAGACATACAGATAGACAAGAAGCACATGAAAAGCTGCTCAACATCACTGATTATTAGATAAATGCAAATCAAAACTGCAGTGAGGTATCACCTCACACCAATTAGAATGGGCATCATCAGAAAATCTACAAACAACAAATGCTGGGAGAGGGTGTGGAGAAAAGGGAACCCCCTTGCACTGTTGGTGGGAATGTAAATTGATACAGCCACTATGGAGAACAGTATGGATGTTCCTTAAAAAACTAAAAATAGAACTACCATATGATCCAACAATCCCACTACTGGGCATATAACCAGAATTCAAAAAGACACATGCACCCCAATGTTTATTGTAGCACTATTTACAATAGCCAGGTCATGGAAGCAACCTAAATGCCCACTGACAGACAAATGGATAAAGAAGTTGTGGTACATATATATAATGGAGTATTACTCAGCCATAAAAAGGAATGAAATTGGGTCATTTTTTGAGACATGGATGGATCTAGAGACTGTCATGCAGAGTGAAGTAAGTCAGAAAGAGAAAAACAAATATCGTATATTAACGCATGTACGTGGAACCTAGAAAAATGGTACAGATGAACCGGTTTGCAGGGCAGAAGTTGAGACACAGATGTAGAGAACAAACGTATGGACACCAAGGGGGGAAAGCCGCGGCGGGCGGGGTGGCAGTGGTGGTGTGATGAATTGGGAGATTGGGATTGACATTTATACACTGATGTGTATAAAATTGATGACTAATAAGAACCTGCTGTATAAAAAAATAAACTAAAATTCAAATATTAAAAAAAAAAAAAAGGAATTTCTGGGCTTCCGTGGTGGTGCAGTGGTTAAGAATCCACCTGCCAGTGCAGGGGACATGGTTTGAGCCCTGGTCCGGGAAGATACCACATGCTGTGGAGCAACTAGGCCCATGTGCCACAACTACTGAGCCTGCGCCGTATAGCCAATGCTCTGCAACAAGAGAAGCCACCAAAATGAGAGGCCTGTGCAAATAAATAAATTTAAAAAAAAAAGGAATTATTTGTTATTTTTATTTTCTGTAGTTTCTAAATATTCACTTGTATTATGATTTCATATTCTGTATTAACATTAAAGTAAATGAGAAAGTGCCACCCGATATATTCTTTAGCTTCTGTGGCTTTCATCCTCACTGCACTGCCTCCTGTGTTCTACCCTGTTTGTCTGAGATCTTCCCTGATTGTGAATTTTCCCAAGCCTATTTCTAGTTATCAATTTTATGTACAGAAAGATATGGTTTGGAGAGTTCAAAAGTACAGCTCTTTCCACAGGATCAGAGATGATTGTGCTTAGTAGCAGGTCTCATTTTAATTATCAGATCATCAATACTGAGGAGACAGCAGGCTATTTTTATGATTCTAAAGCTAGAGTTGGGTTTGCTATTAGTTTTATTGAAAAATTGCAGGATGATGCTACCAGTAGAGGAAGATGCAGAATTCAGAGCTGCTATAAAATTTGCCTTAAAAATACAAATAAAACAGTAAGTAGGGTACATGCAATGGTTTTGAGTCCTAAAAGGACTGATAGTTAATATTTAAAGTATTAACATTAACATCCTTCTTACAAGATTGAAACACACATCATGGATAGTAGTCTCCATATACTTATAGGAAAATGAAGGTTATCCATAAGCCATTATATATGCCATGCTGCTTCTAAACTTAAATAAGTAGGAATTTCAGTCATAGGCTAAATGCATAAGGAAATACAAATGTGTAAGGAAATATAAAACTTTAGGTATACATCTTTTTTCTTAAAAACAGAAAGTTAAATTGGATGCTCTCATTGAAGTGCCAAAATATAAAAGACTAGCTAGGTCAAACCTCAGTGCTAGAGCAAGATGTGAGTTTACATGGGAGATATTACAAAATAGTTACATGATTCCATAAACTCCCACCCCCATTGAGGGTATTTAGGGCTGAGGATTTGGTGAATGAGAATTTCTCTAGCGACAGCTGGACTGGGCTCAGAGTGCCCCGACCAACCCCAGGAGCAGGAATCCCTGCCCTTCCCCTCAAATCTAAAGAGAAAGACTTCAGTGAGACCTTTCAGATAGTTTGCCATCTGTTCTCTGAAGCAGAGATGGTGCAGTGAACCTGGGTTGAAGGCAGAAATAAAGGAGAAGAGAACAATTTGGTTGGTAAGTCTGTCCAGGGTGTATTGGATATATGTTTCCCATGGACCTGATTTGTGCAAAGAGAGAGAGACAGGGAGAGAGAGAAGAAGGGATTATGTAAGATTTTGTCCAATAATTTTGCCATTTGGTGTCTGAACAAGTCTCTGCAGAGACAAGATGAGTTTTCTTGAGATTCTTATCTGCACCAGCAGAAATAAATGGTGAGTTTTGTGGTGGCCCTACACTGTTTCACCTTAGTCAATCTGGATCTACCTTTCCTAGTAATTCCTCACCTATATGGTTTCAGCCCATGTTGGCTTTGGGAGAAATGTGCCAGGCATTTGGAAGTCAGAAGTAAAGGCAGAAGTAAAGCTTAACCATTAAGCTCTGAAGGTCATTGCAGGGGCCAGGCAGTTTTTGCATTCATAGTTACTGTTTCACTGGCTCGCCTAATTAGCATAATGCTGTACTTGAACTCATAACTCCTCCAGGCCATTTTATAGTTTGTCTTGGGGATCCCTGTTTGTCCTTGTAAGGTGCAGTTTGTCTCTTCTCATCCAGGTCCAGCTTTCTTTTTTTTTTTTTTTTAATAAAATCTCTCTTCCCTACTAGATTACAAGTTCTTTTTTTTTTTTTTTTAAGATGTTGGGGGTAGGAGTTTATTTATTTATTTTTGCTGTGTTGGGTCTTCATTTCTGTGCAAGGGCTTTCTCTAGTTGTGGCAAGCGGGGGCCACTCTTCATCGCGGTGCACGGGCCTCTCACTATCGCGGCCTCTCTTGTTGCGGAGCACAGGCTCCAGACGCACAGTCTCAGTAGTTGTGGCTCACGGGCCCAGTTGCTCTGCGGCATGTGGGATCCTCCCAGACCAGGGCTCAAACCCATGTCCCCTGCCTTAGCAGGCAGATTCTCAACCACTGCACCACCAGGGAAGCCCCAGCTTTCATTTTTGACAGCCAGTCTGGCTGACCGATAGTAACTCTAGGGTCATCACCAGATTCAGGACAATAGACTGCTTTACCAGCTCCTACATTGTATGATCCCTGCAATACATTACTTACTCTATATCTCCCTTAGCAGTTTCTCTCCTCTGATCAAAGTCAGACAGATGAAAGCTGTAATAGAAAGAGGGTATATCCCTCAAAATTGAGAGACCCTCAGTGATGGGGGAAGAGGTTGAGGTGAATCACCAAAGAAACCAAAGAAATGCCTACCCCCAGGAAGGAGTCTGCTTTCTACCTCAGCCAAGCCCAGAAAGCAGGCAGCTTGATTGGCACTTGCCCATGACTGCAAGCACGCAGGCTTTTCATCAAGACAGAGCCTACTGGAAAAAGAGGAGTAACTATCATTTTGTCTGAAGTTGGAAACTTTGACTTTTAAAATATAGGACTGGGCATTCATTGTACTGAATTAAGACTCTGCTTTGTGACATAAAGTGACAGCAACTTGAATTAGCTACGAGTTAGCAGAAAAGCCATGGGTGCCTAAATTTTTATCCAGTGACAGGTGAAAAGTAGCCCCACTGAGCAAAGTTAAATAGACAGGGTTTTGAATTCATCCCACTACTTGTGCTTGTTCACTATTCATTGCACAAGTAAAACTTGCTTTCTTTACTTCCCAGGTGTTTGTCTGTTTACTTCCCTATATGCCTGTTGTACTTCTTCCTCTCTTCCAGTGTTTTCTTGACTTTTTTGTTTTCTGCTTTGCACTACCATCATTATCTATTTGCAAATGTCTCCCTAAGCAATTCGATTTCTAAATTCAACATCTACTTCTTTTACATTCAGTGACAAGCCAAGTTGCAGCATCGAAGACAAATTAGTAGTCAAAAGATTTGAGATTGTTTTCCCTTAGAATGAGGTGGAAATAACCATGATCCTTTCTGGAAAGCACTAGGGTATGAAGCTGTTTTCTGTCTAACCACAGCAGGTTCATAGAGAATGTGCTAATATAATATTACTCAGAACTTTTAGAGCGCACAGCCTGATAGAGCATGAGGTTTTATTTCCTCGTTAAGTTTAAATCCCAAGGAAGAATAGCCTAAGAAAATGTGTAAAAGTGTGTTTTTTTATTCACAGTAAACTAGTATGATTCAAAGCATTAGCTAAAATATTATAAAATAAATAAGAATATCAAAAAATTTCTAATATGAAAAACCACTAAATATATGCAAAGCAGCTTCATCGTTGACCTGTTTATTTGATATAAATTAATAAGCCCTGTGTGATTCCACTTCCAACTTTAATGATTGACCTATGGTGGCAATGTTGGATCTTCCTTTCAATGAAATTATTTTGAAATAGAAGTTTAAATATAGAGTAAAGCACAGAAAAATGTTAAGTGAACATGGAACATAGCTTTGAAGGGATATTTATGTTGGCTTTCTGTTCTACTCTCACTGCCCACTGTGGGCTGCCCAGTCCTGTCCTGTGGAGCAGTAATAATGGCAGAGGAATCATCTAAGCACAGGCTGTACAGATGTTCTAATTCAAGGCCAACTTGAAAAGTTACCAGTAGAGCAAGGTTCTCTAAGTTTAAATGAGCTGCCAGTGCTACCATTTGGCAGTGTCAAGTGTGCAGTAATGAACAGAAGAGAAAAGCTATTGAATAAAGGAAACAGTGGCCATATTAAATAGTAGGTACAAAAAGAGTAGGTTCAAGAGAAAATCAACAGGACAGCCATACTTGGAGAGAGAGAGAGAAGGAGAGAGAAGGAGAGGTGAGAAATAGGCAGAAACTGTAAACTACTCACACAAAATTGAGTAGGTCTAATATTACAGCAGAAATTTACTCAAGAAGAGTTAAGTTTTTTGCAGTGACAACAATGCCTATTCTCCACTCTGGTTACCCTGGCAACATGACTCCTTTCTTACAATAATGCCCTTATAATAAGAAAAACAATAGACAAAAATGATGTGAAAAGTGATTAGAGGGCCTCTCTCAATCCACCTTGGAAATGCTTGGGGGAAAAATTTGAAAGGTATTTTTTTCAAAAGAAGTGAAAGCATGAAGAAATTCACTGACTTGGGCAAAGACAAGTAGAATGTGTTATCTTCAAACATCTTTTTTGTGTGCTGCACAGTTCCACCCTTAGACCAAGGCACATAGAAACCCTTCCTGCATTGCCATATGCTGGAGGACCCACACTCTGGTCTCCTTCCAGCAGCATCTATCTGTGAGCTGAGGCATCCCTGGGCCTGTTGAGATGTGTGCATCCAGAGCCCATGCATCACCTTCTAGACCATGGTACTTGTTCCTGTGCACTGGAATTTTGTACCCAAATGGCTCCTAATCTGTGTCCACAGCCTGCCTGGGTCCTCTCTAGGGTGGATTATATATCACTGTTGTGAGTACCTCCAGGCTCAAGTGTCGGCCAAGGGGAGGTTGTTCGTGGAGACTTTGGACGGATCTGTTAGTCCCAGCTGGGGTGCGCTGCTATAGTATAAGACTGAGCCAGGGCTGGAGGAGGAGGGGGGCATACTACACGGCCACATTTAGGCACTAAATTCTGTCCTTCCAGGTAATTTTGAGGAGTGCCTTTTATAAAGGAAGAGATTTGAGCATATTTAACTCTGTTGTTTTGAGTTTAATGTAAATTTACGTATTTAGACCTATGGAATTTGAACCTTCATTTCCTCTTGTCTTGATCTTGCGAATGTCAAGGGCAGACTTGATACTTGCATGTCATAGATAATTGCACTTACATTTGTGTTGACAGTTCTTTTTTTTTTTTTCTGTAAGTGCTTTAAAGGTAAGGATGAATAGTGACCTACAGATATTATTTCTAAGTATTACTTAGAAAATCTGTAAATACAGAATTAAGATGATGCATCTTATTCTTATGAAATTGCCTTGGTTTTTCTATGCATACTCTCATCAAGGATCAGAAAAATGAACAGACCAAGAGCCAAGGGAGAAAGTATTTGCAAAGGTAGCTGCATGAATCTTTTTAAAGCTACATTAAAGAATGAAGCACATGAATTAGATTATGGATATAACTCACGCAAGGTGCAAATTTTTAAAATATTATATTATTTTGACATTAAGTCTTCAAAAGCAACTCTGAAACAAAGTGTGAGCTAATGCTTCTCAATAGACTCCTTTTGTTGGTGACTTCTTTTTATATTTTGCCTCAAAAACTACTCATATTTTAAAAATATTGTTCCCACTATTTGATCAAAGAACCAATCAATGTGAAAGCATTTTAAACTGTATTATATAAATTTAAACACTTTTATATGTTATAGTAAATAAAGCAAATAATATATGTATATATTATATAGAGTGAAACTGTACTGTATTAATATAAACATTAACCTAATTATAGTAAACATTTATGAAAATGCCTTTGAGCTCAATGTTTCATCTTACCAAGTAAGACTAAGGCACAGAAACTGAAAGGCCAAATCTATTTTTACCCTCACATTTGACTTTAATATTTGATATAATCTTCCTTGTAATTTATTTGTGTATTTATGTAATATCTACCTTTAAGAGTCAAGTTCAAAAGCATGATGCCATTCACCAAAGATAATGTTGCAGAGAGCTAAGTAACACTGCAGGACTCTGGAGATTCATGATGAGGTAGCACAGAGGAGGTCCCTGTTCCAGGGGAGCTTGCAGACTAGTTGGGGAAAGGTCATGAAGAAGCCCCATATATTAATAAACATGTATAATTTCACTTTATTCAGATAAGTGCTTTGTGAGAAAGGAAAGTGATCTATAAGAGCATCTGGTAAAGCAGTGGTTCTCAAGCTTTAGCACACATCATAAACCTCAGGGGGGGTTTGTTAAAACACAGATTACTAGGCCCTAACTCTAGAGTTCGATTTTGCACTTTTAACTGCTTCTCAGATGAAGCTGATGCTATAGGCTCTGGGACCAAACTTTGAGAAAGAGTCATAAAGAAACCTCACTACATTGGGAGATGCTTGTTCTTACCTTTGTATCTAGCATGCAAAACAACATGAGCTTAGCAAGTACTGATTTCAGTTATGTTCTTCCTGTAACATGTCCCACTTACCAGGGATTTCACTCTTCATATGACCATCTCTTCAGGAGTGATCCTGAATTTGTTAGAATGAACACAATCAATTGAGCAGAAAACCAACAAGTGGTAGTTTTATGACCAGAACTAAAAGCTGTATACTTTCTCCTTTCCTCTTTGGTTATTGTCATTTATAAAATTATGTTTTAAGTAATAGGAAGTGCAGGAAATCTTCTGTGAGAGAAAATGAAGAATGGTAATTACTGTAATGGAAGCAATAAGCAATTGCAACAGAACAAAAGGCATATAATACAAGAAAAGTGTGTTGCATAAAATGCTGTGTCAAGAAGCCATTGGTTTACAGCCTATAGTTTAGTTTAAGCTGAAGAAATTGTACAAAATAGTCATTAAATATTACATGGATTTGAAATGTCAGTATGTCAAAATATTGCAAGCTACACCAGAGTAGTTAAATGGTGGATAATTCATATTTGTAATATTTTGTTCAAGCTACCCTATTTTTGTTATCTTTAAGTAGGTACCATCCTACTCAAGCTGAAAAATTAAATATTAAATACGTAAAAAAACAAAATTTAACCATTATGCAAATATACTATTTTAAGGACTTATGACTGATCTGGTTATAATATAATTATATAGATGGAACTACAGATTAAAATTCAATGTGGTTATAATTTTATAATAGTATTTACATTATAGACATTTCATATCAATAAAATAATGAAAGATTATAACAAAAATTTTAGAGATAAAGTTGTATGTTTCAATAAATTATTCACTATTTTGCCTGTAGGCAACTACACAATCTAACAACACTGTATTTTTCAAGTAATGGAAGAAATGACCTTCATATGCATTTAAAAGAAGCTATTCCCAAATGATTCCTTTAGGCTATTAAGTTGAATCAAAGTTCTTCAGCCTGATATTTTTAAGGGTTTTACTTGCTTCTGTAAAAATCAAGTTTATTGTTCATTTGTTCATTTAAGCCTGAAAAGCAACTCTGAAAAAGAGTGACGTAATGCTTCTCAAGCATGGTTTTGCTCAAAGGATATTGACCTTAGCAATAAATTGAAAGTATTAGAGATGAGTTAGCTGGAAATTAATGATAGATTGACTTATGATCACGTGTCTCACCAAAAATATGTATCAAAATATAAATATACCAATACAGGATGGGCCATAATTAATACCATTCATATCTATAGTGGATAACTAAATAAAAGCAAACTTGGAAATAATTTCTGTGCTTTTGGTACAATTTCTTTTTCCTGTTATAAAATTTTGCAGAAAAAATGGCTGAACTAGTGCAGACCTTCTAATTCTGGTTTGATTAATTTGCCTTTTCTATATAACCATGACTTGGGGTAGTTGGGGTGGAATACAATTAGAAATCATGGGAGTTAAATTATGATGAATTTTAATGTAAGTAAATGTCCTAAAAGAATTAGCAGAACTTATCAATATTATCAAAATGGTGGTTACAAGATTCAGCTACGTCACCATCTCCAGGAAATTGTTTCTTGACCCAATCTGTTGGAGTCAAAGTGGGTTACATATCCCTTCTCTATTCATTAGCAGCCAGTGCTTGACTCTGCTGTGGTCTAGCTTACCACATGTTAATGCTCGTTCACTTATCTGTCTGCTCCTTTGAACTGTGAACTCCTTAGAGAAATTGATTGTGTCTTATTCATTTTTCCTCTTTTTTATTTTAATTTTTTATTAAGACTTTATATTTTTAGAGCAGCTTCAGGTTCAAAACAAAACTGAGAGGAAGATACAGAGATTTCCCATTTACTCCCTGCCCATATGCATGCATAGCCTCCCTCATTATCAGCGTCACTCACCAGGATGATATATTTGGATGAACCTACGTCAATGCATCATAATCATCAAAATCCCTAATTTACATTATGGTTCACTCTTACTGTTTTACATTTTATATGGGTTTGGACAAATGTATCATCATTATGGTACCATACACAATATTTTAACTGCCTTAAAAATCCTCTGTATTCTGCCTATTCATCTCCCTTCTGCCCATACCCCAGTCCCCTGGAAAGCACTGATCTTACCTTTTTATTGTCTCTATAGTTTTGCCTTAACTAGAATGTCATATAGTTACTGTACTGTATATATAGTTACTGTACATATACAGTTACTGTACTGTACATATAGTTCTGTATGTACTGTATAATTATACAGTACATAGTATTTTCAGATTGACTTCTTTCATTTAGTAATATGAATTTAAAGTTCTTTCATCATTTCATGGCTTGGTAGCTTATTCTTTTTAGTGCTGAATAACATTCCATTGTCTGGATGTACCACAGTTTATTTATCCATTCACCTGCTGAAGGACGTCTTGGCTGCTTCCAAGTTTTGGCAGTTATGAATAAAGCTGCTATAAACATCCATGTGTAGGTTTTTGTGTGGACATAAGTTTTCAACTCCTTTGGGTAAATACCAAGGAGCACAATTGCTGGATCATATGGCAAGAATATGTTTAGTTTTGGAAGACTGCCAAACTGTCTTCCAAAGTGGCTGTACTATTTTGCACTCCCACCAGAAATGAATGATAGTACTGTTGCTTCATCTCTTCAGCAGTACTTGGTGTTGTCAGTGTTTTAGATTTGGGGCCATTCTAAAAGGTGTGTAGTGGTATCTCATTGTTGTTTTAATTTGTCTTTCCCTGGTGACACATAATGTGGAGTATCTTTTCACATACTTATTTGAAGACTTGTCTGTTAAAGTCTTTGGCCCATTTTTATATCAGGGTATTTATTTTCTTATTATTGAGTTTTAAGTGTTCTTTTTGGATAACAGACATTTATCAGATATGTCTTTTGTAAATATTTTCTCCCCATCTGTAGATGGTCTTATTCTCTTGACAGTGTCTTTCATGAAGCAGAAGTTTTAATTTTAATGAAGTCTAGCTTATTGATTATTTCATTCATGGATCATGCTCTTGGTGGTGTATCTAAAAAGTCATCACCCAAAAAAAAAAAAAGTCATCACCATACACAAGGGCATCTAGATTTTCTCCTGTGTTACCTTCTAGGAGTTTTATTATTTTGCATTTTACATTTAGGTCTGTGATCAATTTTGAGTTAATTTTTGTGAAGGATGTAAGTTCCATGTCTAGATTCTTTTTTTTTTTTTTTTGCCTGTGAATGTCCCATTGTTCCAGCACCATTTATCAAAAAGATTATCTTTGCTCCATTGTATTGCCTTTGCTCCTTTGTCAAGGATCAGCTGACTATATTTATGTGAGGTTCTATTCATTTTTATAACTCAACACTCAGCACAGTGCCTGGCACAGGATGAGTTTTCACTGTGTTTTTATTCAGCGAATGTGTGCGTGAATGAATGAATCTTGGTTTGGATATGATGTTTTATGCATTCAATTTCTAAATTTTTTTTAAAGCAGTTGACAAAAATGTACACTAAGGTCAAAGTAAATGACTGATCATTTTGAAAGACAAATGATTAGAATAATGTTAGTAAGCAAACCAAACAATAGAAATTTTTAATTGCTAATTCTAGGTTAATGTTTAGTTCTTAGCATTTTATTGGCTGCTTTTAAAAAAGGAAGGTTGTTAAAACTATGTAACATTCTGGAAAACTATGGAGATAGTAAAATTATGGGTGGTTGCCATGTGTTGGGTGGGGGGTAGGAATGAAAAGGCGGAACCCAGAGGATTTTTAGAGAAGTTAAAATACTCTGTATTATAATATAATGATGGATTCATGTCATTATACATTTGTCCAAATCCAGAGAATACACAACACCAAAAATGAACTGCAGTGTAAACTATGGACTTTGGGCGATTATGACATATCAGTGGCAACAAATGTGCCCCTCTGGTGGGGAAATGTTGATAATGGTTGGGGGGAGCTATTTATGTGTGTGGTCAGGGGCTATAAGGGAAACCTCTTATAGCCTCTGACCAAAGTGTTAATTTGGTTTTTTCAAAAGTAAATTTTAAAAAGTGAATTAAGGGGACTTCCTGGGTGTCCAGTGGTTAAGACTCCGCACTACCACTACAGGGGGCATGGGTTTGATCCTTGGTCAGGGAACTAAGATCCTGCATGCCGCAGGACATGGCCAAAAAAGAAAAAAAAAAAGAAAAGGGAAGGTTGTTGATAAGAGTGAACTCTATGATAAGTTACCAACAAAAGTGCTAATTTGAAGAAAAATACAAAGTTAGTAGCCAAATAAAATAACAGAACTCTTATTATGTTGTTAGTTCTAGGTAAAGACTGAGCTCTAAGATTCTCAGAAACTAAAGTGAAGGGAGAAACATAATCTTAAGATTCAAAGTAATCATAAAATAAAAATTTTTCTGATACTTCAAAATTAAAATTCTGGATAAAATTTTCCCTGATGCCTCTTGAAGGGACCACTATGTGATGTAATAGACAGTATCCTTTAAAAATCCATGAAATTATTATAAAGGCAGACTTTATACGATGGCTCCTACAGCATTAATCAATCCATGCTGAGCACCATGCCATAGGGAAGTCCAATAAAAGCAATTGTTCAAGATGTTGAAACACTGAGATCCAAATGCAATCCTCAGAGAGTCTGGCTCCCTATAAAGTACTATTCTCAACATTAGAAGGGTGATATATGATCCAACACATCCTCCAAGAGCAACCCTATTCATAGCAACCATGTTTTTTTGTTCCTTTTTATTTTTCCTAATGTTGAGGAACAAAGAGTATGAGACTATATAGTCTGTAGAAATCTAGAGACCCAGTAGTCATTCTGTTGATTAAAGATAGGCCCATATGCTTTATAATCATCTAAGGTTAGTTGACATCTGAAAAGGAAATAGATTTCAAAACCTGGAATTTTGTCTAAAGTTGCTAACCCATATTTGCATGAGGATAGCAAGAGGAAAAATTCAGGACCTGGCATTTCCTTGACAAATAATTCTGCATCTGTTCCAACATGAAAATGAGTGAGGGCTTAAAGACTTATTCCACACTAGATGGTCTCAATAATTTTATCCTGAACCATTTTCATAACATATTATCACTCACCAGGGCCCATAAAACATTTCATTTTAAGCAATTTGACTTCCCGGTGAAGGATCAAAAGCTAAATTAGTTGTAAAATATACCCTGAGGTAACTAAACATGTTAGCGTGCTGGATACAGTTGTTGGATATAAACCAATTAGACACTGGAGAATATATATCAAAAACTGATTTCAGTTTTAGAGTGAGTTGATACTAAGTCATTCATTGTGACAGCAAGTGTGAGCTACTAGATCAAGATAAAGTTTTATCACCAACATGGTGCAGAATGCATATTGTTTGGTTGTCTAGAGTAGTGGCAACGGTTCATTCAGTTTTTCTAAGAGACATGTTAAGTCATTAATCCAAAGTTAGAGAGAAGGAATGTTAAAAACTCTGACATTGAGAAATTGGGATTGTTAGGTTTTTTAGCATCATATCTCTAGCAGTTTCATGGGGAATAAAATTATGTGTCCATATATTACACTCAATTACCTTGTGTGCATTATATTAAATAGGATTCAATATGCTACTTGAAGATGAAAGTTATATGTGCAAAGGTTTAATGGTATAAATCACTTGAAGTATACAAATTCAGACAAAATTTAGCATAATCTATTTTTTGCTGTTTTTCAACTATCCATATCCTTAGTAGATGTTTGTATTTTGTCATATCTCAGCAGAAGAAAAACAAATATATCCGTATGATTGAATCTTAGAAGAAATATGAGGAATAAAATATTTAAATTGTATTTTTATAATTTAAAGAAAAAATAATTTGTTCTTGCAATTCAAATTCTTTTAGAATAAGAACATTTTTCTAGATAACACAAGTTACTTACTTATGACTCTTTGATAACTTAGAACATATAACATTCAAAAAAAAGAATCAAGAAAGATTAGACTAGGAGCATCTTTTGCAATAAACTTAACAAACCATAACAACTTGCCAGATATCATTCCTCATAAAGGAATATTTGGAGAGCTAAAGTTGTATAATACAGGCATAGAATTATCCATCTTATGTTGATGATGTAGAAAATACTTGAAATAGCTCATCATTTTCCAATCTGTTATACATTAATCCTGGGCATCTATATGTAGCCAATGAATTTAACTTAAGGAGATTGGTGCCAAGACAGTCTGTACTGAATAATATCCTGACTGGACTACATTCCAGACTTAGTAGAATGAGGAGAAGTAGGTAAATGGAAAGCAGCATCTGCTCTGTCTCCTATATGAAGGTGGTGTAACAGAGGCTTCCATAAGAATGATAATATTACGGAAGCATTTAAACATAATTGGATTGCTTTCAGTACAATTACCCTTGTAAATGTGCTTTGAGTCTTCCCATGACCTTCTGTATCTAATTGGCAAAATTTAGTAGGAGGGTAGAAAAGCAATAAATACAGGATGTTCATTTCAGGGTTTCAGCAGCATAATTGCTACTTATTAATAATAAGTTTTGCTTTTCTTTATCATTTTTGGACCTCATTTTTGAGTTTCAGAAATAGTCTTATAGTATTTATAATATTTATGCATACATTTATACATATATAATATGCATATTTTATTTTATTATCACTGAATAACACATTGAATTAATTTGTACTTAAAGAAATCAGTATTATTTCTGTATCACTTGTCTCTGAAAAGCTTAGAGTTTTCCATTAAACTGATACACAGATAATCTAAGATTCTGGTGTTAAGCTATTTAAGAGACCTAACAGCAGAGCATGGCAGGAAATAAATACATCAATAAGGGCTTATACGTATGTGTGTTCAAATAAGTATATTTTACTTATGTCCTAACTTTTATTGTAATATTTTTGATGCCCACACCACATACCTTTTACATGAAAATTCAGATTAGAAAGATTTGGTTGAATTATATGTCAGATATTAGATAGAGATTCATGTGAAAACTCACCAAATAGTCAAATTACAGTCTCTTGAATGTTAAATTAAAAGTGAGAAGATAATTTATATAGCAAAATTGATCACTTTTTTAAAGATACATGTAGTTTATAACAGTTACATGTAGTTAAAATTACTCTGGGAACCAATGACAAATAGTTATCTATGTAAAATGCCTGGTAGATATACTTTTAACATTTGTTATCCTTCTCTGTACTGAAGAAAAATTTCTTACAGATTCATATTCAACCAGAACTATAATATTTATTACTGTTAATCCATGCTAAAGCACACCATTCTTCCTCTGCTTTGTTGATGCTTCTGGGAACTTTCTTTAACTTTTGAAGTCATCTTATACTCAATAATCCTTTTAATAGAAATTCTAGGATTCTTTTTCAACCTCAATTTCATTCTTACAGTTAGTGCTTTCAGTACTTACACAGGCACAATGCTCATGCAAGGATGAATTTGATGTCATTATAGTCATTAGAAAGTATTGAATTCAGACACAGTCACAATGTCAATTACAAGCATAGTTAGAAATAGGATATGGATAGAAAACTGAGGATGCATATAAATAAATAGCCAGCCATTCTTTGTGTAATATTCCAAACATAAACACTAAGAAACTGTAGATTAAAGTCATCATGCTGAGCTATAGCTCCATTTCTTTTCTGCTTATATGTTAAAATATCTATATGGTTTTCTGTTATATGCTTCAAAATAGTGACCACTGGGAGATGTGATATATTAGCTAACAAATGACTAGCATAGAGGATCTTAATGTGTTGTGAGTAGAATAATACTGCATATTGTATAACTTTGTGGCAGTAACATTATGCATGTACCGTAAGATCCACTTATAGAAAATAGAGATATAGTGATTTTTTAGTTTTAGTGAAGTAGAAATTCCTGCAGTGCATTAGAATATGCAAATTTGAATTATACTTGAGTGAACTCCCACTTAGAGTCAGGTTGTCTGCCAAGAACAAAAAAGCATTTGTAATACAATGGTTTCCCAAGATTTTAAAGAATGATCTGATACTTTTGTTTTTTTTAATAAAATGAAAGCTCAGTTTTTTTTTTTACTTGTTCAGGCATGGACAAGCTGAACTACTTTGAATTTTGTCATCTATGAACTATTGTCTACTGAGTCAGTGATTTATCTGAGCTTCATTTCTTCAACAAATGACAGCAATAATGACAGTAAAGTACTGTTATTATAAAAGCAATTAACAATACTGGGTTTAGGAAAAAAATGAAAATGTTTTTGAAACATTAATTTTTATCTTGAATCCCTTATGCTGGACAGAAGATGCCACAAAACAAAGCCATTTCAAGAAAAACTACCTTGATTAAAAAAAGAAGGTAGAAAAGTGGAGAGAAAAAAATGGAAATTTCTGAACTCTGTCTTTCTATATAACAAGTCAATGTGACATTAGTACTGCATTACAGTATGAAGGTACAGAAATAATAGAGAATAGGGGTTCTTTATTGTCATAAAACTATTTTAACAATTTGTATGAGTTATTTGCTCCTTGCTCTACAAGAAGATACTAAGTTGATATGTATGATTTTATATTATAAATCATATTCTATAAATCCAAGAAGTTACTTTGTTAATATCTAGAAGTTATTAAAATAGCATAATATAAATAAATAAATAATTTAAAAATAGCATAATACATTCAGAGGCAGAATGTTGCTAACAAGGTGCTATTGTAAAAGCAAATATTTTCTTTTGAGAATCATGTATCTATCTGTTCTAGTAATAGCGTATATATCTGTCTGGATAGTCTAGGTTATGCTGTGACAACAAACAGTCCAAAAATCTCCACAAAAATTTATTTTTTCCATGTTTCATGTCCATTAGTGTTGACTGGGGCCCTGTGGCATGTTGTCCTCAATCTTGAACCCATGCCAACAGACCATCCATCAACTAAGACTGTCACTTTGATAGAAAAGAATTTGGTGTATCATACTGGCTTATAAAGCTCTGCTGTCAGGTAACACACGTTGGAAAAAACAAGTCATATGGCCACGCCTCATTTTAGTGTGATGAGGGGATTACAACTTACTAAGTTCCAAGGGCAGAATTAGTAATGCTTGGTTTTTGTGTTAATGACTAACATAGGAGTACTAAGAAATCATATTTGACCAGCAAAATCTATTACTGTATAAGGCTGGTTATTAGAAGATGACAGGCTAAAATAAACTACATTACTATACACTCTGGGCTTAACCCAAAACAAACCAAAATATATCATTATTATTAAAAAGTAAGTTAATAAGTGTTTTAGAAGGATCACAAAATAACATAATTTTTCTATTGAAAGTTATAATGTTTTTATTCTTTTGGAAAAAAAAGGTGAAAGGGAAAAACGTAATAACTGTGGTTAGGTTCACCATTAACTTCCTTTTGGTTTAAAAATGTATTACTAATGGCATTATTCTGGAAAGTATGACAAAGCCAGAAAAAGATTTTTTTTTATTATTTTAATAATTAAGAGGAAGTATTATTAAGAGAGTGGGTTGCCTGGAGCCAGCTTACCCATGTTTGATTTCCAGTTTTATCATTTACTGGCTGTGTAACTTTGGACAAGATATCTCAACAGTTTATGCCTTTGCTTTTTCATCTATAAACTTAGCATCATAAATAACTCAAAGAATTTTTAAGAGGATTAAATGAGTTAATACACAAAGGGCCCTTAGGTCACTACCTATTACATTATAAGGACTCAGTGGAGATTAGTCAGTTATGTTACAGTCCTCTCTCCCTCTACTTAAAATAAAGCAGCTGAGCCAAAAATGATTTTAGACTCTACCCTTATCCCTTACCATGTCACCATACCTCTAACATGTTTGAGGAAGAAATAAGGCAGTGAGACAAAAGCAAGTTTCTAATGTGCAAGGCTTGAGGCTGATGGAACAACAAAGATGCTTCTGAAGAAGGTGTGTGTGTTTGTGTATGTTTGGGGCATGGGTTGGGAGTTTGCAGCCCCTTATAGTAAGGCATATCCATCTCTAGTGGGGTGGCACAGTCAGTGCCCATCTGATCTGATTTTTCATATAGTATTTTGAAGTGCAGTTTGTTATCCGAATTCCCTGACTTCTCTCTGTAATGTTTAGAAAGGCACATAAAAAAGGAAAAGCTAAGTGATGTGGAGTGGGGGGAAGGGTGAGTGGGTCATATACATACTGGGAACAGAGATAGAAAATACCTGGTTTATAATCAGTTGTGGCACATCTATTTCCAGCTTTTTTCCACAAATTCTGCCCTCCTCCCAATATGTCTTTTTTTTTTTGCGGTACGCGGGCCTCTCACTGTTGTGGCCTCTCCCGGAGCACAGGCTCCGGACGTGCAGGCTCAGCAGCCATGGCTCACGGGCCCAGCCACTCCGTGGCATGTGGGATCTTCCCGGACCGGGGCACGAACCCCTGTCCCCTGCATCGGCAGGCGGACTCTCAACCACTGAGCCACCAGGGAAGCCCTATTTTCTTTTTATATGTAATTAGTTTTGTGTCCAACTTGGTTAAAATAAGTAGGTCGCCTAGAAATAATTTATGTAAACTAATTTAAACATATTTTTACAATAAGAACTTTATAAAATTGTTCCTTATGTAAAAACTTACATGTTACCTTACATTTAATTATATAAACTCTAAAGACATTTTTTGACATTCATTGTATGATACACATTCAGAAATGTGTATGAAAGTGATATGTACCTCTGTATGTGTTTCACAATCACCCAGGTCAAAATCCACCATATTATTAATACTCCACAACATTGTAAATCAACTATACACCAATAAAAATTGTAAAAAAATAAGTTTTGCCAACGTTATAAAGAAATTGGAACCATTATACCCTACTCATGGGAATATAAATGGTGCTGACAACATGAAAAATAGTTTGTCAACTCCTCCAAAAGTAAATATAGAGTTACCAGCAATTCTATTCCTCGGTATATACCAAGAAAATTTTTAAAATATGTTCATGCAAGAACTTAAGCCCAAATGTTCACATCAACATTAATGATAACCAAAAAGTAGAAACAGTCCAAATGTCTATCACTGGTGAATGTATAAACGAATTGAGGTCTATCCATACAATGGAGTATTATTCAGCCGTAAAAAGGAATAAAGTACTGATACACATTACAACATGGATGAACCTTGAAAACATTCTAAGTGAAAGAATCCAGGTACAAAAGATTCCATTTACATGAAATATTCAGAATAGGCAAACCCGTAGAGACAAAAAGTAGATTGATGTTTGCCAGGGGCTACATTGTGGCAGGAATGGGAAGTGACTGCTAATGAGTTTGGAGTTTCTTTTAGGGATGATGATGATATTTTAAAATTAGATATTGGTGATGGTTGCACAATTCTGTCAATCTACTAAAAATGCTGAATTGCACACTTTGAAGAATGAATTTTATGTTATATAAATTATATCTCCAAAAAACTGATATAAAAAACCTGGAATGTAAAATTTAACCCAGGGGATGTTCTCTACATATTAAACAACTTATATATGTAAAATAACTACCATGCCTGGCAGCAAGAAAGTATTCAGTATATAGGTACTATTATTATATCATTACATTAATAATATCTGAGGGCTCTAAAAGTCTTGACATTAACAAATGCATCTGCCTTTTCGAAAATGGTACACTTATTAGCTTAACAGAAGGGATACCATCTGTTTTTATTTTCTTTGTAATTTTCTTTACTTATGGCCTGGATAAAAAGATCAAGCAGATGCTTATTGGTATGTGGCGCCACGTAAAGTTTTGTTTTTCACCAATCATTCTAATTTTAGAGATTCACAAAAGCGTAGTAAGTAAAACTGCAAAAATAACATTTTCAGATAATATTATGTAAAATTATTGTTCAGATTCTGTTTATTTTTTTTTAACATCTTGATTAGAGTATAATGCTTTACTAGAGTAAAGCATTTACTAGAGTATAATGCTTTAGAGTATAACACACAATGGTGTGTTAGTTTCTGCTGTATAACAAAGTGAATCAGATATATGTGTACATATACCCCATATCTCCTCCATCTTGCAACTCCCTCCCACCCTCCCTGTCCCACCCCTCTAGGTGGACAAAAAGCACGGAGCTGATCTCCCTGTGCTATGCAGCTGTTTCCTACTAGCTATCTGTTTTACATGTGGTAGTGTATATATGTCCATGCCACGCTCTCACTTTGTCCCAGGTTACCCTTCCCACTCCCCATGTCCTCAAGTCCATTCTCTTCGTCTGTGTCTTTATTCCTGTCCTGCCCCTACGTTCTTCAAGCCATTTTTTTAGATTCCATATATATGTGTTAGCATATGGTATTTGTTTTTCTCTTTCTGACTTACTTCACTCTGTATGACAGTTTCTAGGTCCATCCACCTCACTACAAATAACTCAGTTTTGTTTCTTTTTATGGCTGAGTAATATTCCATTGTCTATACGTGCCACATCTTCTTTATCCGTTCATCTGTCGATGGACACTTAGGTTGCTTCCATGTCCTGGCTATTGTAAATAGATCTGCAGTGAACATTGTGGTACATGACTCCTTTTGAACTATGGTTCTCTCAGGTTAACATTTTAAATAGAATATTAAGTTGAATAGATCCATTAAACTGTAGTGTTTAATGCAACTTAAAGTAAATGCTTCATTGTTTTCAGTTTTTTCCTTTCATGATATGTTTTTATCCATTTTTTAAATTTATTTATACTCACTTTGTTGAACTAAAAGGGACATGTGTTCTCATTGTAATAAGTGAAATAGTACACAAATGGTGTAAAAAGTTAATAATCTCTTCTAACCTCTATTCCCACCCCTGAAGTGTAATCAGTCTTAGCAGATGGATGTATTTCTTTGCCCATTTATCACCAGTCATACAATCCTATGAAACATATGTGCACATCCATAGGAGTGGCAGACACTGTTAGTCACTCATCCAATATTCATTTTTCTCTGCTACCTTACAAATAGAACCCATTTTTTTAGGGAGGGAGTTACCGGTGTGCCCAGTTAAAATATTTGCTATTATAGACTTCCTTTCAGATTGGGGCACAATGTGACAAACTTCTTGGCAGTGAAAAGGATGTGGATGTCAACTAGGTGAGCTTTTGCAAAAATTTTTTAAAGGGAGAGAAGCTCAGCTGTCCCCTTGTAAGCTTTTCTTTTAGGCTTTTCTATTATCAGATAGTTGTGATAACTTCTAGTCCTTGGAGATGGCTTGGTAAAACTTTTCTCAAAGTGGGTGGACCTTTCAAATATTGAGAAAACATTTGGAAAATTGTTGATAGCTGCAAGACAAGGACACCAGCAATTCTGTCTTTGTCACAAGGATTGATATCTACCAATCACAGTAGAATAGAACATACATGATTAGTTTGTTAAATCTATCAGCTGTTTCTATAAACTGTATGTTGTAGAAAAAATGAATCACAAATTATGAAATAGAATCTTGGATGATATTTATTTATGATATCTAAGATTTAAAGTTGCAAGACTTGGTGTCTTTAGAAATTTCTTATTTCAATTACTTATTTAATGAAGGAAATTCTGTCTTTGTGAAATTCAAAAACAAATGTTATCCTAGGGTGGAATGTTTAATTTTGAGGTCCTGTTTATTAATTGAGTACAATAGCTAAGTCTGTGGTTTTCTTTATTCCAATGACAATTTTAATAAATACGTACAGAAATGAGTATCAGTTGTGTTTAATGATTATAATTTACTAAACTAGCTCTATTAATTTCTACTTGCCTCTAACTTATTATGTCTTTTCCTATGAATCGGCTTATGTTTTCCATGTAAAGAATAATGTAAATTTTACATTTTTCATCACAATAATTGTTACATGCAAGTTAGCATGAACATTTACAATTCTGTGTTGATTTAACTTAAGATGTTTTTCTTGATATTAAAGAGAGCATAATTCAGTCGAAATGATATATTTCAGTATAAAATAGTATAATTTGGCCTTTGTAATTAGATAGTTCTTTTTTCAGGGAGGTTCTTATATATGTAGGGGTGAAGGGTAGATGTGAGTTCACAACAGCCTCAGAACTTGAGGCAAGGAAGGGAGCATTTCTTCACCTAACTTATAACTTTAAAAATGTGGCTTCCAGTATTTATAATTCACAGCCAGCAAATTTAAAATTGATATAATCTTGAAATGAAGTCAGCAATGTTTATTCTAAATTTAAGTAAAACTTTTTTTCCCTTCCCTTTCTCTTCATGCTGACGTGTTTCCAACATAGTTTTCTTTCCTATTTAACTTTCACTTCTTGACTTTCGGCTTGTACTCAGCCGCTGCTCGCTCTTGTAAACCATGTCATCATCTTTATTTTACATCTTTTTAAAATCTTCCTTTTTTTATTATTTGCATGGGTATAAGCTTTCAGAGTTCTAGTTGGTCCAAGGACAACCTTTATCTTGCCTTTTGCACTTCACAAATGGAATCAGAATGAGAGGTAACTTACCTGATGACCCAAGCCAACAGAAGAACCCATGGAGGCCACTATCTAA